>NC_137126.1:8150699-8865699 GCF_949319135.1 Squalius cephalus | reverse complement strand
CATTTTTGTTCCTCATTATTGTACACACAGCACCCCATATTGACAGAAAAACACAGAATTGTTGACATTTTTGCACATTTATTAAAAAAGAAAAACTGAAATATCACATGGTCCTAAGTATTCAGACCCTTTGCTGTGACACTCATATATTTAACTGCTGTCCATTTCTTCTGATCATCCTTGAGATGGTTCTACACCTTCATTTGAGTCCAGCTGTGTTTGATTATACTGATTGGACTTGATTAGGAAAGCCACACACCTGTCTATATAAGACCTTACAGCTCACAGTGCATGTCAGAGCAAATGAGAATCATGAGGTCAAAGGAACTGCCTGAAGAGCTCAGAGACAGAATTGTGGCAAGGCACAGATCTGGCCAAGGTTACAAAAAAATTTCTGCTGCACTTAAGGATCCTAAAAGCACAGTGGCCTCCATAATCCTTAAATGGAAGATGTTTGGGATGACCAGAACCCTTCCTAGAGCTGGCCGTCCGGCCAAACTGAGCTATCGGGGGAGAAAAGCCTTGGTGAGAGAGGTAAAGAAGAACCCAAAGATCACTGTGGCTGAGCTCCAGAGATGCAGTCGGGAGATGGGAGAAAGTTGTAGTAAGTCAACCATCACTGCAGCCATCCACCAGTCGGGGCTTTATGGCAGAGTGGCCCGACACATGAAAGCCCGCATGGAGTTTGCTAAAAAAACACCTGAAGGACTCCAAGAGATGGTGATAAATAAGATTCTCTGGTCTGAAGAGACCAAGATAGAACTTTTTGGCCTTAATTCTAAGCGGTATGTGTGGAGAAAACCAGGCACTGCTCATCACCTGTCCAATACAGTCTCAACAGTGAAGCATGGTGGTGGCAGCATCATGCTGTGGGGGTGTTTTGCAGCTGCAGGGACAGGACGACTGGTTGCAATCGAGGGAAAGATGAATGCGGCCAAGTACAGGGATATCCTGGACGAAAACCTTCTCCAGAGTGCTCTGGACCTCAGACTGGGCCGAAGGTTCACCTTCCAACAAGACAATGACCCTAAGCACACAGCTAAAATAACGAAGGAGTGGCTTCACAACAACTCCATGACTGTTCTTGAATGGCCCAGCCAGAGCCCTGACTTAAACCCAATTGAGCATCTCTGGAGAGACCTGAAAATGGCTGTCCACCAACGTTTACCATCCAACCTGACAGAACTGGAGAGGATCTGCAAGGAGGAATGGCAGAGGATACCCAAATCCAGGTGTGAAACACTTGTTGCATCTTTCCCAAAAAGACTCATGGCTGTAGTAGATCAAAAGGGTGCTTCTACTAAATACTGAGCAAAGGGTCTGAATACTTAGGACCATGTGATATTTCAGTTTTTCTTTTTTAATAAATGTGCAAAAATGTCAATTCTGTGTTTTTCTGTCAATATGGGGTGCTGTGTGTACAATAATGAGGAAAAAAAAAAAAAAGAACTTTTTTAAAAAAGAATGATTTTAGCAAATGGCTGCAATATAACAAAGAGTGAAAAATATAAGGGGGTCTGAATACTTTCCGTACCCACTGTATTAGTGCTGGGCAACGATTAATCGCAATTAATTAAGGGACATAGCACTGGCTGTCCATATTGTTGAGCCCTGATGTGTGTGATTTTAGGCTTGGTTTCAAAGACAGGGCTTAGATTAAGCTAGGAGTTCAATTAGGACATTTAGCTTTAATAAATGTGCATTTGAAAAAAAAAACATTACTGGTGTGCATCTTGAGACAAAACAATGGCAATAACATATTTTAAGATATGTCAGAGCAAGTTTCTGTCAGTTAATACAGCTCAAACATGCATTTTAGTCTGGGACCAGACTTAAGCCTTGTCTGTGAAACCGGGGGTTAGTGTTCTAAAATGTTGCAGGTCACTGAATATCTAATGCAAATACTTCTATCTGTTTAAATTATCACACCTCTTTCACCTTTAGTGAACGGCACCTTCGATCTAGTTGCAAACTCGGCTCCCAACATCCTCAACCTGTCACCCTACCCAACAGCGTTTGGCACATCATCGCCAAACTTCTTTGTGACCAAAGTTGGACCTCTGGCAGGCTTCCCCTGTAATCAGTCCTCCAATGATTTCTACTTTAGAGTCGGAGCCGAGGGGAAATGTACTGGCACCAACTGTAATGGAATATTACCTGATGGATCCATTGTTAGGTAAGACCTTTTTGTGTAGGACCTGCAATGTGAACCCCAGACTTCATAGTTTAACATTTCTAAAAACCCATAGGAAATTCTAAAGACAATTCATGTTGACTCTAAAATGCTAATTCTTTTCCAGGATTTAAGATTACAAAAGCCAACACAACTCTCCTTTCGATGTCATGTCGTCATTACTTAACTACATTTAGCTCAACTGTTAAAAAAAAAAAAAAAAACTTTTACTGCGAGTAGCGTTGACAAAACACAGTGACATAAGCAAAGCTCAGTGTATATTGTCAATAGTGTAACGATGAATTAAGCATAGCTCACACAGAAGTCACTTTCAAATAAAGAAGCTTTCTGTTGGTCAACACGACGAATCTGCATGACCAACTGAACCTGATGCGAAATCTGCATGGGGAAATTTTTCACCCTTGCATGAAATTCCCATTGACGTGAATTCCTATGTAAATTACTGAGTGGATTTCGCCCATGAAAATTCTCTTAACATTGGTAAATGTGAACAAATGCGACCACATTAGCGAAATTTAGGCTAAATTCATGAATCACAGCTCACACAGAAGTCCCTTTCAAACCAAGCAGCTTTCTGTTGGTCAACATGGGGAATTTGATCAAACTGAACAAGCAAAATCTGTTTCGCTCATGGAAACTGCCAAACATGCCTATTGTAATTACTTGATTTCACCCATGAAATTTCACTGAGTAATGGTAAATGTGACTGCACCTTTAGAAATCCTGATAATTTTATTGGTGTTGTTAAAAAAACTGCTTTAACAAGAAATTGATCATGGTTTAATTTGAGCAATATCACATGAACGAGTGCCACTGCTGAATATCTGCATTGCTGTGATGATATTCAGATCTACAGAACGCTTGCAAGTGTAAGATTTCTTTTATACAACGGCTAAAGTTAATTAGATTTAGACACAACATTGGCTGTTTTTTCCTTAAACCGAAAATAGTTTTAAAAGAAGTCAACCTTTGCCATTTTCTAATCAACAGACAGTAGTTGAATTCGTTCTTGAATTAATCAGTGCGTTAGAACTAAACATTGAGTGAATGATTCAACGATTCACTCATAAAGACAGTCACGTGTCGCCACCTACTGGTGTAACAATGTTACCTGCAGAAAGAGTCATTGAAAAATCCCCAACATAATGCACAGACTGCAGTATTTATTTATTTACAAGACTCTACAAAAGTATAATACTTCTTAAATGCTTGTATTCTCCTGCAATGCTGTCCTTATTTAAAATACTGTAGTTTCAAAGTAGCTTAAACACTGGATTTAAGTTTGCTGTTAATGTATTGCAACTGTTTTTCACTTTTTGTTTTTCACAGTTTCAAGTATCTTCTTCTCGATGTGGACAACAAGATTTTTAATTCGTCAAACTGGTCTGAAAGCATTCCTCTTAAGACAAGTAAGAATTCATAATATCAAATCATTTGAATTACCACTCTGCTAAGTAATATTGGAATAATTCATATCTTAATAATCTGTTCATACAGAACAAAACCCTGAAAGCATTAACACTGGTCTAAGTGCGAGATCTGGTGCCATGGTTGTCATTATTGCCATCCTATGTGTGGCTGTGGCTCTGCTTTTACTCCTTTTCTTCATCATGTTATGCGTAGCCTAGTAAGTAAATCATTTAAATCATGTCCACCTCACAAATACAGTGGTCCCAAAATATAGGCACTTGAATCACACTTTAAAATGATTTAAAAATGCAATTGCTAGTTTATATCTTTTCTCAGAACTGTGAGATATAAACTCGCAATTGTGAGTTATAAAGTGCAATTCTAAGGTAAAAAAAAAAAACACTTCTGACTTTATAACTCGCAATTGGGACTTTATATCACTTAATTCAGAATTGCAAGATGTAAACTCGCAATTGTGAGAAAAAAAGTCGCAATTACCTTTTAGATTTTTTTATTCTGTGGCGGAAACGAGCTTCAATACTCAATATATGATTGCATGTAATGTCATCTAATGCCAGTGCAATTCATTTTCCTAACATCTGAATCTTGTCCATCCAGCTGTTGCAAGAAAGACAAATCCCAAGCGACATCTCCCATGAGAGTCATGAACTCAATCCGTATCCCCCGCTATGACATCCACAGCCTGAGGGGGAAAGCACACCCCTACGACAACCCAGGATACGTGTCGGAAGGGAAAAATTATTCCACATCTGAGACTTTGCCCAAGTCTGGAATACAGACACAGAAGCTGTGAGCTCCATAGACACCATCATTGCATAGCCAATTCCAAGGGAAGCTAAATTACTATGCAGTATTTCCTCTTTCAACAAGTCACAAGGCAAAATAGAGGAACTCTATGACACTCACATCAGAACTATTCCCTGTATAACTGTTTTCTGTGTAATATCATACCAGAATGGTTGTGTTGAAAAAGTTGATATTTTAGCCATTATCTTTTGTAAACTCTTTTGGCCTCAGTATTGTAAGCGATCAAAAGAACAGATTGACTACAACATGCAAATTCACTAGATGGCGCTGTTTAGTAACCAAGCAGATGTGGAACTGTGACAGTCATAATTTACTGGTATTTACTGGTGCAGTTTTTCCTAACCTTCATATGGTTCAAATAGGCTTAAATATCCTTTTATCAACACCGAACCAGGAATTTGTTCCTTTTAACTGGATATTTGGTAACTATACAATAGAGTCTCAATTGTATACAATTGTTGTCAAAGCGTTCATTAACTAATGTTAACTGATAAACATTTTTATCTTAAGAAGTGTATTATTAAATGTTGAGATAAACATTAACTAAGATTAATAAATGCTGTAGAGTTGTTCATGTTAAAGTCCCCCCTGTGGTGAAAATCAAGCTTTAAATATTGTTTATATGTAAGTGTGTGTTTTTTTTTTTTATATATATATATATATATATATATATATATATATATATATATATATATATATATATACTTTAAAGTGCCCCTATTATGCTATTTTAAAGTTTCCTATTGTTGTTTTGGAGTCTCCTACAACAGGTTTACAAGCATCAAAGGTCAAAAAACATTCATTTTCTCATTATATACATTTGCAGATCACTACATTTTCAATGATTCCTCAAACGACTCGTCAGATGAATCAATCTCTCTACATCCCTTCTTTCCGTGAGCTACTCTGTTCTGACTCGGTCTGTTGTGATTGGTCTAAGTTGAGCCATGAGTTGACATGATTTATATTATAGTTTTAGCTTAAATTTTATATAATAAAGTAAATTTCCTGAAATCTAAATATTAATCTATATTTTCTTAAAACCGACTTTTATGACAAGTACTTGGAGTAGGTACTAGTCACTATTTCATTTACTATTAGTATTATTGTGTATATTATTATGCAATTGATATTACATTGTATTTGCTATTATTATTATTATTGTTGTTATATTATACCACTTGCGATTATCAATCTATTATAGTTATGCTGTTAAAATATTGTACTATTCAATAGTCACTATTTAACGTATTATGTTTTATATTCTGTCATTGATATTTCATATTCCATTGCTATTATTATAGTATTATACATAAACTATGCTATTATCAATATATTATTATATTGTTGTACTTATGATATTATATAATTATACTATTCATTACTATTTTATTTGCTGTATACTGTTTTTCTATTTTATTGACTATAGCCTACACTAAACTATTTACTATTACTTCTCACTTAATCTTATATTTACTATTTTGCATTGGACTGTATTACCATATCATATGTATTACCAAAAAAGATCCATCAGTTATCTTCGTCATTGTATATTTGGAGTATCTATAAATATCTATCATTTAAGTGCTATAAAAATACAGAAAGCAGCCTACCGGTGTGATTTGTAATTTGCCGAATTGTTTCATTTTCTCAATCGCGGTCAATTCTAAGTAGGCTCAGAGCCCGTCTACGGAGAGCCTTGGCACTTCCTATTAGACCCATTGTATCGATCTTGGTTGCAGTTCGTTGGTTACAGTTTACAGTTACTGTAAATATAGAGTTACAACTACGACTAGAGTTGTTTACATAAAATGCACCGTGAACATTCATGTTTGCCCTGTGATCGGCTACAATTCGCTCCGTGCATGGAGACCGTTGACGTTCAAACTTGAGTGTGTGTACTTCCAGTGAAAACTACGGTGATCTAACAGCGAGAGCGAGAGACAACAGCGACCGAGTTCCATTACCACAGAGATATTTTTTCACAAGGAGTGTTTTTAGGATTCAAGAGAGGTGACTTGCCTTTCAGAGGACAGCCTCAGCCTCAGCACTTAATCGTTGTGTGCCGGTACCATTTCGTCACGTTACAACAGAGAAGTCAGCTTCCATGCGGTCCCCGTTGACGCCGCGGGACGGGCCGAGTGGATACAGAAGATCCGGAGTGATGACTTCAACCCGATCAAATTTTTAAATGCATATGCTTTTCAGTGTATTTCACCTGTGCGTTTATATGCTTTCTATTACTGCATTTATTTTGTGCAAGTGAGATGAAGATCTGTTCCATAAATAATAATAATAATATGTCTGGTGTTTATAAGCAGCACATGTATTGTGTAAAATATACACAAACTTACCTTTATTAAATTGTTTGTGGTACCTACCGTAAAAAATTAAAATGTAAAATATGTGATGATAATGTTGATCGAGCATTGATGTAAGAAAGAAAAAATATATGCGCAGAATTGAGAAAATAGTATTTATGGATATAAATTAGCCATGTGAATGTTCACGGTGCATTTTATGTAAACAACTCTAGTCGTAGTTGTAACTCTATATTTACAGTAGGCATAATTGTCATTGCGTATGTGTATTCAGCATGAGTCAAATACAAACTTCTGTTCGTGAACAGTTGTATTTCATTCATTAATCTGACTATGCGTCCGTGCATTTAATTGCCATTTGCTCGTGTGATAGTAATATGGATCTTGGTAGTATTTTAAGTGATAATTGATTCTATAAACAACTATAAAAGATAAATTTCGTCTTTCTCCGTCTCCCTGCACCGGGCGTAATGCGAAACCGGAAGTGTCTTAGCATACCCTCGCTGATCCGAAATCCAAAATGGCGGCTACGTGCAAGTAGCGAATTAGAATTCCACTGGAGGTGATCGCGGGCGAGTGCAGACTGAATGGGAGTCTATGGGGCTAGACGGCTAAATGTGTCTCTTTCACCCGATTGCCGTTGAGAAATCTCAGATTTTATTGTAGGTTTTGCAAGTTCAACATGGGTTATAGGTCGAAAGTTGAATGAACGAGTACTTATTTCTTTTCGATTTCTTACAGGTTGAGTTGTTGTTGCCCATAACACGCTAGCATTCTGCTAATGACGTCAGCATTCTGACGTCATTGACATTTTAAAATACTTTTTAAGCCAAATAAGTGACTCTAAAAAATCTAACACCCAGCAATGTGTAATTTATTTGCATCTCCTTTCGAATACAACATTCAAATTACTAGACAAAAAATTATATCCTGAGAAAAGTGGATTTTGAGGGTTTTTCGCCATAGACCTCCATTCATTCTGCACTCGCCTGCGAGCGCCCCCGCATGGACAGAGACGTGTTACTGCAGCCAGTCCAGAAACCGGAAGTAAGCAGAGAGTGCCAATTCTCTTCCTATTAGACATTCTCTGGTAGGCTACAAGAAAATCGGGTTAAAGACAGAAAATGCTTTTTCCACAATAAGAAAACTTTAATTTAATGTGAAAATGTAATTATATCTCAGTATGGGGGTCTTGACAATTCTTATCCAAGAATAAAAGCCAAATACACGACAAGCCTGAGCTTTGACAATTCCTTATTAAAAAATATTTTATAAGTCTAACTATCGAGATTTTAAATAACTAGAGATGGAACTTTTTGTACACCACGTAGCCTACAAACCACTGAAATCGGTTGATACATGTAAACATTATTTTTGTTTTTATCCAGAAAAACCGCAGCTCACCCGTTTGCATTTGTTACCAGCGCCCTCAGCAATATGGCGGACGCGTTGACATATCGCAGCCATCTATTATGTATCGCAGCAACGTTCCAAAGCGGCCAAAATGGCGTCTATGAATTTATCTATATAGAGCTGGTAAGTCCCGCCCCCTCCGCTAACCCCGCTGGACCTCTAGGTTGAAAAATCGCCAATGCAAGTGAATGGGAGAAAATAATTTGATACGGTTAGACTTTGTGTGAGAGCACTTTGTGGACTACAACTCTTCGATGCTTTTGACGCGTTTGAAACGTCAACACCACCACTCGCACACGGACACTAGCTCACGGATCCCGCTAAACATGGCTGTGTCTTTGGTGCACTTCACCGCCTTCTTTCAGGAAGAGGACAAAATTGTTGAGGTTGGCGAAAACCACGGGTAAGTCAACTTTATGGGGTGACGTCACATAGGCGACATGTAGTCTTTCTCGTTATGTCTTTTCCACAACTGCTAGCCGAAGAATCATACCATATACTGTCAAACTCGTAACATGAGAAATTATATAAAAAATTCACAGACAACATATGTTCACATTCATGGCACAATTCAAACGGGACCAGAAAATAATTATTTTCTCCCAATCACTTGCATTGACGACTTTTCAACCTAGAGGTCCAGCGGGGTTTTACGGAAGGGGCGTAAGAGCTGGTAAGAGCTGGTAAGTCCAGAGCCCGTCTACGGAGAGCCTTGGCACTTCCTATTAGCCCCATTGTATCGATCTTGGTTGCAGTTCCATTAGAAATCCACTGGAGGTGATCGCGGGCGAGTGCAGACTGAATGGGAGTCTATGGGGCTAGACGGCTAAATGTGTCTCTTTCACCCGATTGCCGTTGAGAAATCTCAGATTTTATTGTAGGTTTTGCAAGTTCAACATGGGTTATAGGTCGAAAGTTGAATGAACGAGTACTTATTTATTTTCGATTTCTTACAGGTTGAGTTGTTGTTGCCCATAACACGCTAGCATTCTGCTAATGACGTCAGCATTCTGACATTTTAAAAGACTTTTTAAAGCAAATAAGTGACTCTAAAAAATCTAACACCCAGCAATGTGTAATTTCTTTGCATCTCCTTTCGAATACAACATTCAAATTACTAGACAAAAAATTATATCCTGAGAAAAGTGGATTTTGAGGGGTATTTCGCCATAGACCTCCATAGCGCCCCCGCATGGACAGAGACGTGTTACTGCAGCCAGTCCAGAAACCGGAAGTAAGCAGAGAGTGCCAATTCTCTTCCAAATATACAATGACAAAGATAACTGATGGATCTTTTTTGGTAATACATATGATATGGTAATACAGTCCAATGCAAAATAGTAAATATAAGATTAAGTGAGAAGTAATAGTAAATAGTTTAGTGTAGGCTATAGTCAATAAAATAGAAAAACAGTATACTGGCTAAATTCTTTGCTAATTGTACAAGGACATTAATTCATCACTGAGAAACGTCCTGTTCGAGGCGATGGATGTTGGAATAACTAGTTCTTCCAATGTTCCATCATCGGATTCGCGCTCGCATTGATATGGTAAAATCGACGTCATTGTTCGTTATGTTTACGGTGTAGGAAGCATATCCGGTTGTTAAGTCGTGACGTAACCACTCTCCGATAATACTGTTTCCGGGTCCAAAGTCCGCGTCCTCTCTACCTACCTACCGCTTTCGCTAGTGTTTGTACAACCCAGATAGCAAACTGACATTGAACCAACATGGAAACGACGTCTCTCCTGACATTGAAACAACATCACTTTGCTCATCGAATTAACGTTGAATCAACGTCAGACACGCCATTCAACCGCATTTCAACATTGAATCAATGTTTTATTTTCAACGTAATAAATAGTAAAGATTGATCCAACGTTGAAATTTGATTGATGATTGATACTAACCTTTACAACTAAGAATCAACGTTGAATCGACGTCTGCCTGCTATCTGGGAATGCCGCAGTGCTGTGTCCCGTGTTGTTTTAACAGATCTGAGTTAAAAAAGACAAGTGAAATTCAGCTTTCATTTAACCGATTTCCCTGTGAGGACAAAGAGAAGAGGAAATGGCTGCAGTTGATAAGGTAAGTTACAAATCTTAAACGAATGAAGACATTTTGGCGCCAGTGGGTGCTAACGTTAGCACCCACTGGCGCCAAAGCAAAACCAGTGCTTTGAGAAAAAGTCTTATGTAGTCTACGATTTTTCAACCTAGAGGTCCACTTGGGGTTTTACGGATGGGCGGGACTTACCAGAGAATTCCATATCAATGCTAGCGCGAATCCGATGATGGAACATTGGAAGAACTAGTTATTCCAACATCCATCGCCTCGAACAGGACATTTCTCAGTGATGAATTAATGTCCTTGTACAATTAGCAAAGAATTTAGCCAGCAAATTTTTTTTTTTTTTTAAACAGCTTTCTATTAACTTACATACAAACTCATTATAAAAACATTTTAGTTCATATTTCTACCATACTTATCTTTTTGAGCTGAGTTGAATGAGTGAGAACACTTTACAATAAGGTTTCATTAGTTAACATTAGCTAACTACATTAGTTAACATGAACTAATGATGAACTGCACTTCTACAGCATTTATTAATCTTTGTTAATGTTAATTTCAACATTTACTAATACATTATTAAAATCTAAAGTTGTATTTGTTTACATTAGTTAATGCACTGTGAAGTTACAATTAACAAACAATGAACAGTTGTATCTTTATTAACTAAGGTTAATAGAATCGAGTTTTCAAATTTGCAAAAACGATTTTCTTTCAATTCCTTTTGATGTCCTCCAGTAATATTTTGTGTGGAGGGTCTTCAGTCTGCTTGTGATGAGTTCTGGGCCAGGTATGAATTGAAATCTAAACCAAATCAATAGGGTCTACTCTTACTCTTTTGTGAACACGCCTTTTGAGTGTAAACTCAAAATACCAAAGATGAGTTTAATACCTAATTTAAAATAGGTTTTGTTTGTGTGCCTGTGTGTGTTTGACTATACTTGTTAGGTCCAAAATAAGATCTCATTTATTATGTTAGGGGCCTGTGTGTGTATGTGTTTCATGGCTGTTTAGATGACTATAAAACATTTCTTGAACTTGAACATATGTTTAAGTGCTTAAATTTGCTAATAAAAGTTTGAAAACCCCTGATATAGGCGATCTCCCAAATTCATATATAGTAGATTAACTTTTAAGTTTGATGGTTTTATGTTCTCTGCAACTTATAATTGACTGTACTTTATGGTTGACACAAACAATCTTAATTTAATTTTCAAATTGTTTTTAATTATTATATTATATTATATTAAACTACCGGTCAATTGTTTGAAGGAGATTTTTTTAATGTTTTGAAAGAAGTCCCTTATGTTCACCAAAGCTGCATTTATTTGATAAAAAAAAGTAATATTTGTGAATTAAATATTACAATTTAAAATAACTTTTATATTTAAATATATTTTCAAATATATATTCTTGTGATGGCAAAGCGGATTTTTATTATTGGTGCATTTTTTTAGCGCAATTTTCCTACGGACAAAATTGCGATTGTTAACTCATGATTTCTGTTCTGTCTGTGCGCACCAATCTTGCACTTCTATCTCCTCCTCAACCAGACCACCTAGAGACTTCGGGTTTTCGGCATTATGTTAAGGAAGGTCTAATCTCGGGAACGCACACAAAAAAAAAAAAAAACATAAAAAGATTTACTATCTCTTAGTGTTGTGATCCCATGACATCAGAAAATTGCGCTAAAACACTCACTGAGTTTTTATTACTTGTTTAAATATATTTTCAGGGTGAAAGTTTTAACATGGAAAAGAATTATGTTTCGTCACAGAGAGGATGTCCCTTTGGAAAACAGCTCGATAGAGGAGAGAACTGACTCCCTTTGCAAGTTCATTGGATTTCATGGAGCCATTTTTGACCCTCACCGGACCAGAGGAAAACAGTGTTTTGCTTGTCGCGGCTCTCTGATTGGTGGAATTTTCTGTACAGAAATCACCCTGAAATGATGGGTAATGTAGTTTTTCCACCACAAAATCAGCTGTTAAACACGGTTATTTTAGAAATAATTATTTTAGATACTAGTTGCAATATGTTATCGCCAAAAATCTATTTCCCTATGGAGAGTTTTACTTCCAAAACCTGACTGTTGCTCTCTATTGCAAGGATTCTGGAGACCACTTAAATTAAAAATTGATACATTTTGGCTTGCCAAATATTAGATCCCTTTCTACTAAAGCACTTATTAATTGTTAATGATATGATCACAGATCACAACCTAGATGTGCTCAGTTTGACAGCTAATGTGTACCTGAGTGCTGCCTAATTTACTGCTCCACTCATATATGCATCTCTCTGCACCTCCTGCTACCTTACACTGGCAGGCGCCCTACTGTCCTCACTCGAGGCACACAGGCGTAGACACCCATTAATGAAGACATGCCAATTACTATAAGCAGGCAGACACAGACCCTGACCCATCAACATTGTACATACCAGAATGAGTTTTATGCATATCGAACGCCCTTATGACACAATATGAAGCAGTTCATAGCACAGCAGTTTTGACTCTCCAGACTGTCTCTTAATCAAAAGATTCCTCAAGGAAATTAATTATAAAGAAACAAGCAACCACTGTATTCTGAAGGCATATTGTTATACTCTATTACACAGCGAGTATTAGTTGTAAATAAGTTGTGTAAAAATGGTAGCTTGAAGGCTGGAGACAGGCTATTTCTGTCATTTAGAGATTTGTTTTATTGTATGTGTAATAAATTCAGACTCAAATTATGTAAAAGAAAAAAAAAGTTTATTTGAAAATACAGCAAAATATTAACTCAAATGACTTGTGTAAAACTGGAATAATTAGCAAATGAACAAAATGGTTGAAAGACTGAAAGAGAAGTTAACAAGACTGACTTTGTTCTGCCTTAATTCATTCTTCATTTTCACAATAGCAATTTTACAAAATGGCAACAGAGTTAAAATAATTTATTTTTACATTATGACTGTCTGGAATCTCCTGGAGGGTTATAAAATGGAATACCACATCTTCTAATGGTAATTTCCCATTGAGGTAAGTTGTACCATGTGCAAGTTTAAACATTTTGTTTAAGGTTGTATGTCTTCCATTTGAATTTATTATTCATAGAATTTCATGTATATCACTTTTTTTATATATATAGTTTCTTATAAAGGTATCTGCCACTATCAGGTAACCCAGCTTTATTTCCTCCCCAAAGCCAAATTTGGCGTTTGGACTTTGTCTGCAGGTGAATCACATGCTGATTCTTTGGGCTTCAAATATTAAATGGAGGGCCTTATATTGTAACTCTACTTTGAGATGTCACTTACCTGTTATTACTTACCTGGTGAAACTGGTAAAACGAGAGGCTTAATATCTCTAGAACTGAAGCATAATAGGAATGGTTAATGTTTCCAAATGATCACGTTTCCCTGATAAAACAACACATTGTGTTTATTTTCAGAAACATTTTGTTTTTAATGTGGCACACAGGTGTAGATATAAATTGGCTGGAACTTCTTTGGCAACTGTGGCATGAACCTCTGCACCATTGGGAGGAAACTTTGTGGTCATGTCAGGAACCTCTGAGAAGCTTAGCAACCTGAGCTTCTTTGACACAGAGCTCTAGAACCGAAGCAGGGACTGGAGTTGCAGCAGAATGAACCTTCACAGTGATTTCTGTGGGGCCTCGGCAGGTTTTGGAGCAGCAGTGATGGGAAACTTTATGGCTGTCTTCACTGGGAATTCTGGAGCAGCCCTGACAGGATCTCTGGGCCCAAGGCAGCAGAGAAACTGAGCTATGTGAAACCCCATCTCTGGGACCCGGATGCCAGTGGTAGAAACTTCTAGGGTGGCAGGGCGAGGAACTTGTGGGACGGGCTGAACAGAGAGCTCTGGGTGACTCCATTGTTAAAAATATGATTGGATGGAGCAGTACTAAAACTAAATGAACTATTTACAATATACATCCCTAGGCGAGTAGTTCCGCAAGACGCTAAAACTACCACCTCAAGCCAAGGCGCCAGACACAACCGAGGCCAGCCAGCCCCGCAAGACGCTGAGGCTGGAGAGATGGAGGGGCTAACTTAACTAAGTAAAACTAAACGAACTATTTACAATATGTACACATCCCTAGGCGAGTAGTTCCGCAAGACGCTAAAACTACTGCCTCAAGCCAAGGCGCCAGACGCAACCAAGACCTGCCAGCCCTGCAAGACGCTGAGGCTGGAGAGATGGAGGGGTCATCGGTGTCAGCCCGCCAGACGCAAGGCTAAACCCTCTTCACGACCTGAAACACAATTAGAAAGCATTTTTCATTAGGTATAAAAATACATCTGTGCCATGTATAAGGATTCAGTATATGACAGTTACAGCAGGTACTGAATGGTAATGTAAAGAAGCTGATGTCCATAATCAAGCCAAATTAACAAATAGCCTTCAAAATCATTTTAGCTTGTCTTAGACTCAGTACCTTGAACCAGTCATGGGAGAGCATCTCATCCAGATGGAGTCTCCGCTTTGGGTTCCTCTTCAGGCAACCTCGAATAAAGCGGCAGCATTCTGTGCAGAAAGATTGAGAGTTGTCTAATTATTTCCTTCAACTTTACACTTGCTCTCTAAGCTGTAAAAATGGGAAAGATTCCTGCATAATCCATAAGAACATCTTTTTTGTTCTAACCATCTGAGAAGCCCGGCTGGAACCAGACATCAGGGTCCATCAAAGCCATATCTCTGCTGTCTGGGAAACGGCCGGCGATCATGGCAAACAGCAGCACCCCCAGCGACCACACCGTTGCCTGCTTCCCATAGTACTTGCCCTTCTCAACGTACTCAGGAGGGCAATACCTTGCTGTGCCTGGAGATAGGAGTTTGCCACATGTGTAAGCTTGCTTTTTATCACTTTAATCTATTATTTTCAACAAAAATAATATTAATATTGACTATTCTTTGAGAGTTTTGTTAGTGTATTGTTAATATCTCACTGTGTGAATGTCTGAGACATGGTGTAACTGGTCACTAGAGTTTAAATCCCAAAATGTATGTTTTAAAGATTACACATACCAGAGTAGTTTTTGTAGGATGAGCTTTTCATGAGGTCCCCGCAGCCGAAATCGATCAATTTGACCTCCAGGGTCTCTGTGTTGACCAGGAGGTTCTCCATTTTGATGTCTCGGTGGAGAACACCCCTGGAACAGCACAGGGCAGCAGCGTAAATCACCTGCCACATGAAGTGACGGGCCAATTTCTCAACGAAGCGGCCTCTGTTATGCTGCCAAAAGCTGTGCATGTCCATGCAGGGTAAGGGCCATTCTAAGACCATGATGTACTGGTCGAGATGATCCTGCCAGTCCAGCACCTTTATAATGTGGCCACAGCTTGGGCCTTGATTGGCCATTACTGTCAGGGCCACTTCAAGTGGAACTGGTTTGGGATGGTCAGGCTAGAAGAATGACAGTTTTTTTATTATTGTTAGACATAGGATTGGTTTCTCAAATAAGGATTTAGCCTTATTGGCTATATCTATTGAAATATTTGCACTCTGTGATTTACATTAAAATGTTATAAATTGCAAACATAGAGACAAGTATGATACGTACAAGGCTGATGTATAGCTGATTCTTTGTCTTCGCTGTGAATTTCACAGCTACCATGAGGCCGTCCTTGCAACGGCTCCCTTCAAAGACAGAGCCAAATGCTCCTTCCCCCAATTTCTTGCCAATGGCGTATTTCCAGGAAATGTGATCTATTAAAACATAATTATTTTTATTTGTTTATTGTTAATAAAGCATTGTCCAGCGGTGAGGCCATACTTTCTGATGAAATGTTAATAGGGAAATATATTTGTAATATTTGTTCTTTTAAAAAATCATTTGTCGCATGACTATTTAAGTGAACTGCAAAAAAAGCCAAATGGTGATTTAAAATTATGGAGGAAAAAAACCCTAAGAAACCTTACAGCAGTATCAGCTGCATTATTTAAAACATATGCTTTCCTATATACATATTCACTTTCAGAGAGTGTGTGTGTGTTCTATTTTATGTCAGACAGTAAACTTGCAGTAAACTCACCCTCGATCCTCACAATCTTGTCACAGTCCAGCTGTCTCAGCAGATGTGATCCAGTGTCACCTGATGATGAACTGGCTGGACTGTCCTGATCTGGAGGCCTGACGTCCTCCACTTGCTGGTTTTCGGCAGTGGGGGGGACTTCAGGACTACTGGAAGGAGGTTCCTGATGATCATTATCCTCTGCAGTAAAGATGATGTTCTGTAAAGAAATCTGATCTAAAGAGAGGAATATCAACCACAAGCTTGTTTTAAATCATCCGCCACATCTTCAAACTATATTTCATCTATATTCAAACATTCATCACATCGTGGAATAAATTCATCTATCTGCCTTTTTATAATGTGATGTGTGTGTGTGTGTGTTTTTTTAAATATATATATATATATATATATATATATATATATATATATTTATATATATATATTGTGTAAATGATTGGCCCCGATCACACCTGACGCGTTTTTTGCAGTGAGAGGCGCCTTTTTTCAATAAACATTTACAAAATGGTTTTGAAAACATTAACAATACACTAACAAAACTCTCAAAGAATAATCAATATTAAAATGAATATTATTTTTGTTGACTAAAATTAAATGCCATTTCCGTTAAAGTGAGAAAAATATAAATATATATATACAGAAATTAAATAAAGTTAATAAAAGGTTGATTTTACGTTTACTTGACAGACAGGACAGCTGTCTATGGTTGCCTAGCAACATAAAAAAAAAATAAAGCGTGCTGCTTGTTCTGTGTGATCGAAAGAGTAAAAAAGAGAATAAAAGGGTGTTTTACAAGAGTGTAAAAGAGAGTTTGTGTTGTTCAGAGCTCATAATTTACCATCAGTACACCTCCTGGATGGGGCTTCATCAGTGTCCTGGTCCACCTCACACTGCTCCACCTGCTCACCCTGAGCTTTGGTGGATTTGGGGCGAGACGAACAAAAGAAAAAAGAGGCAAACTTCCGAAATGTCCTCTTTTTCTGCCACTTATTCTTTGTTTTATCTGTCCCTCTCTCCTTTCTCTCCGCCTCACCGATGCCCACAGGCGTCTCGTCGGGACGAGGATGGAGCTCCGCCTTGTGGTCGGTGGGTGTCAGTGTTGTTCGGGGATTTATCCCGTGCACACACTCACCTCCTCCCTCAACTCCCACTCTACGACATTGTCGCTGTCCCATAATCAACAACTGCAAACACACCGCAACAACTGCAAAAACACTGTTGATATCTGTACTCCTTACTCGCTACAAAGTGATCAGGGAGTTTCACGCTTTTATATTGTCCTCAACATTCTATGTCCTCTATGATGTCATAAGGGCTCATACAGGCTGAGAGCAGCAGATTCTCACAAACATTAAAGTAATGTCTAGTGATGCCATTGATATATGTGTATGGGTTTGTAAAGTATTTAGGTATTAAGATCGCTTTAAAACATGCATAATGCATACAGCAGTGGTCAATGATGTCAGGCCAAGGAAAATAATAGGGAAAACAAATATCCCCTCTGCTCTGGACATCACTTTTTAAAATATCATATTTTTTCACCTGTTTTATATATATATATATATATATATATATATATATATATATATATATATATATAGGCCTATATATATATCCAAACATTTAACTGTTAATTATACTTTTCAGTAAGAAGTATAAAGACATGTTTCATTTTCGTGATGTAGGCAATAGTCTACAAATGCAAACACTGTAGCACATCTGTTTGATCTTGACTTTACTCAGTTTAAGGTACATTATGAGATGTTGCAACTGTAATTCCTCACCATCAGCATTTAACAAGTGCATGTCCATCAACAAACCGATTATTTTACTTGTACTTATTTATTTACCGAGTATTTTTTCTAATTTATTGTGGTGAACATGTGAAACTGTATCAATAACAGTGCATACATTAGCCGAGCTCTGGCGTGAATTGATGTAACATAAACGTTGGTAAAACAAATCTTGCTCCATGCTTAATCTTTCCTCAAAGTAGTGAGAATGACAGACAATCTGTATTAATAGACACAGTTTTAGGTAATAGTGGCCCACGACTGATTACAAGTATTTCAAGAAAGTAATAATGTGAGTTAACCAGTTAGCAGGAGACCTACACAATATACAACTCAAAACTAAGTGTTTTGAACACCATCTTTCAAGAGCAAGCGGTTTGCGAATCTTGCTGTGAACTGAGATTTGAGAAGCAGTCATCAGTGAAATAAAGGGAACACAGCAAAAGTTTAGGATTATACTGCTGTGGTATCGTGGTAAAGATGAATTTTAACCACTGATTCGCATGCTTGTCCTTGGGCTGTGAAAAAAAAAAAAAAACTGGCTTACCTTAACATTGTAGAGCACAGTGTTTTCTCGACATGATGCTATCCAGACCAGTATCCACAGGAATCAGCTGCAGTGTTTGAGGTTCAAGTTTAGGGTGGCCATTTCCATAACAACCAAAAGTAGGACACTTTGCGGCCTTTGAATACAACAAAATCCCCAGAGTTAAATTAACTCTGCTCAGAGAACATTTGGTCCCTCTCTACAGAGAGTTACAATAACTCTGAATCAGAGTTAAAGTTATTGAGATACTTAAGTGATTAATTAAGTGATAATTGTGCATTAATGATGAACACCTGCTGTCAACAAGCAAAATCACTGAATGTAAGAGAAACAATAAGAACAGAGAAAAAGAGAAACACAAGAACTACAACTGACTTCAGCCACAGCCTTAGATGAAATCATATGAAGACAAAGGAAGACATTAAATCTCTCAAGATCTCAGCAGAGGAGGATTAAACAACTCCACAAACAGCATTACCAGCTTCACTTATTACTAACCAGACTGACTTTATTTCTGGCAGACGTCTACAAGTTGCGGGAGCCATGAGTTTTATACTATTGTGGCTCCCAGCATGCATTGTGGCATGAAGCATGTCACCATTGTTGAGATTCATATGCTGATTCTTGATGTCTGTGTCTTTTAAAAAAAAATAAAAAAAGTCTCCATAATGTATTTTAAAAAACAAAATTCAGAAAGTCTGATCTGTGGCAAGAGAGAATTGTTAGTGAATATAATCTATTAACATCAAATAACCACTTTTAGACAGTGATGAGATAAGTGCCTTATTCTACTTTTTGTTGTTGAAAACTGTATCACATGCTCATCTTTGTTTCTGGCTTTCTTTGTAACAAATTACACGTTTTGGTTAAAAAAAAAACACAAACTCGCAAAAAAAGCCAAGAGTCAAACTGCACAACTAAAGGAAACACTGATCGTCATAATGGTGATCAAACATTTTCAATAAATCGTCAACATCTAAACCTCTGTTAATTGTCAATAAGACCTTCTGTAGACGTATGACACCAATTAAAACAATCTGGTTATTAATAAGTGAAGCTGGTAATGCTGTTTGTGGAGTTGTTTAATCCTCCTCTGCTGAGAGATTTAATGTCTTCCTTTGTCTTCATTTGATTTCATCTAAGGCTGTGGCTGAAGTCAGTTGTAGTTCTTGTGTTTCTCTTTTTCTCTGTTCTTATTGTTTCTCTTTCATTCAGTGATTCTGCTTGTTGACAGCAGGTGTTCATCACTAATGCCCAATCATCACTTAATTAATCACTTCTCATTATCAAGTATTTTATTAACTTTAACTCTGATTCAGAGTTATTTTAACTCTCTGTAGAGAGGGACCAAATGTTCTCTGAGCAGAGTTCATTTAACTCTGGGGATTTTGCTGTACTCTGGTGTACTCGCAACTACAATACAATTTTGTCCATCATATCGATGACATGATACAGTGATTCAGAAATAGTCTATTCGTTGCCAGACAATTTGATCTACGATATATCTTGATGTAGGCAAAAAAGTGTTTATTCACAGTATTTGTATTTATTCAAGACATTGTGTCTGTTTCAAAAACTAACCACTGAGATGAACCTGTCATGAAAAGTGCACAGTGCCAGAAAACATAACATTTCTGGACTTCTGGAAATAAAATAAATACATAAATAAACAAATAATGAATGCGAAGGACAAATGAGTATCCGGCTTGAGGCTGCGCCGGACAGGGGGCTTAAAATCCGGACTGTCTGGCCAAAATCCGGACGTATGGCCACCCTATTCAAGTTTTCCCTGGTGTCTGTGCGCACAATAAGTGGACGGGCAATATACGCTTATTTTTCGTCACAACTAAACGGCTTATGACTCGTTTGAAAAACTATTCATTTCATTGACTCAGAGTCGACTCTTACTTTTGAAAGACAATAACTTTATATATGGTGCACTTTCAGATTTAAAACTTTGCAGGATGTTTTCAATCACTTATGAAAGGTCATTTTCAAAAATACGTAATGGGGCAGTTTAAGAAAAATCATGTCCAAATTCATGTCAACACCATTGCTGAGTATTTTCTCAATCTCTTTAAAACTGCAGTGATAAAAAGACAGTCTCAAATACGTGGTTTGAAACCTTGAGCTGGTGTGAGTGAGTGTGGGGCTAATTAGCATATTCATAGAACTTATTCAAGCTATTTTAAGGCATGAAAAAATATTTTCAAGGGAAAAAAATGTTTAAATATGTAATTTTGGTGATCAAAGATGAGTTTTAAGGAATACAATTATCTAAATGATAACTACATGACTACAGGGGGACTTTAACTAATGAAGTTAACTAATGTTAAAAACCTTTCTGTAAAGTGCTAGATATCTTTTATATATTAATATTATTACATTTTTATTACAAAAACTACAGAAAAAAATCACATTAGATAAAAAAGACTCTCCAAATGGAGATGCTATAAAACATATACACATTGCATATTGTCTTTCATGTTTAACCATGATTTGTCCTAATCTGTTCATTCTAGTAGTTTTATAAGTAGGTTTAATCTTTGACAGCCCTAATATTTTTTTAGTATTTTTGTCATATGCTTACAAAGGAATTACCCCAGGGTCTTAATCATTATGATTAACGATTAAATTAGTTATTAATGTATGTTTATTGCATGTGCTGTAACTGGTCACTAAGTTTTTCATGACTGTTAATCAGTTTTTATGCAGATTGCTTTAATAGTCTTGTAGTGTGACAAATACATTTTGTTCCATGTAGTTTCTCAATTAATATCATAAAAACATTTAATAATTTACAAAAAATCTCATTAAAGCATCATACAACCTTATTATAGCTGTAACGGTCACCAGCTGGAGTGCCCTTGAGAGCCACCAGAGGGCACTCCACATCAGATTATTGTCATTCCTCACAAACTACATCTCCCATAATTCTCTGCCTGGACTCCTATCCACCTGTATGTCATTATCTTGTTTATTCACCCCATATAAGCCTGGTTTTCACATTCGTTCCCAGCGAAGTCTTGTATGTTACGCTGCATCTCTGAGCATTCTCACTGTCTCATGGATTATCGCCTGTTTCTTGGATTCCCTTTTTGCCTCTGATCCTTGTTTGTTTGTTTGTTTGTTTGTTTGACTGCCTTCCTGTGCTTGATTACGGTTCTGGATCACTCAAATAAACTGCATTTGGATTCTCAACCTTTGTACATAACAAAAGTCTTAGCCAAATATGGATCCAGCAGTTGTGTTAGTCAGCATGCACCAAGGTATCCATACCCTCGAAGAGCAACATTCATATTTAAGTGGACATTGCAAATGTTTCTGAACTGCCAGATTGTGCTCTCATTTACTTTTTCTGTTACGGGCTTAACCGTCCGCTCAAGGACAAACTAATACACAATGCTCCTCGAGGGTCGTTCAGTGACTTTTTGGATCATGCCCTGCTTTTATGTGGTTCCTCCTTCACTGTTGGGGAGGTTGAGGAGGACATGTTCCCTAAACGTTTTTTGGGGAGGAGCATCACACTCCAAGGTCCAGTGGCCACCGAGCTTGGCCCATCAGTCACCAGCATGCCCAGGTCTGATGATTGCTAGTCCTGTGTTTTATGTACCTCCCTGTCCTTTGGTTCCCACACCAGAGCCTGAGCTTCTTCACGTCATACCCGCCGCGCCTGAGTCAGCTCCGGAAGATACAGCACTCATCATAGTTGCCACGGCTATTTTGAGTGTGTGGGCAGTAGGGCTCCACGATATTGAAGAAAAACGGTCACCAACTGGAGTGCCCTTGAGAGCCACCAGAGGGCATCCACATCAGACTATTGCCATTCCCTCACATCTCCCATAATTCTCTGCCTGGACTCATCAGCACTTGTATCCACCTGTATGTCATTATTTTGTTTATTCACCCCATATAAGCCTGGTTTTCACATTCATTCCATGTGAAGTCTTGTATGTTGTTACACTGCATCTCTGAGCATTCTCCCTGGCTTCATCGTCTCTTGGTTCTTGGATTTTTGCCTGTTTCTTGGATTCCCTTTTTGCCTCTGACCCCTTCCTGTTTGCTTGGACTGCCTTCCTGTGCTTGACCCTTTGACTGTGTTTGATTACGATTCTGGATTACTCAAATAAACTGCATTTGGGTCCTCAACCTTTATGTCTCAGAGCAGTACGTAACAATAGCAAGCAGAGTTTAATTAATGTTAGCATGTTTCCAAGCTAACAGCATGATACTCTTCATAGCACAGCACAGTAAATTTGGCAATTTGTTTTAATTGATACTTCTCTATATTGAATGAAATTAAAAGGTTCTTGTATTCAATGTTTCTCTCATCCGTCAGATGTATTTCATTTTAATCAACTCATCGTATAGTGCAATCTGGGATTGTCTTAAACGGATAGTTCACCCAAAAATGTCAATTCTGTCATCTATCAATTACCTTCAAATTGTTCCAAACCTTTGTGAATTTCTTACTTTTGCTGAACACAAAAGAAAATATTTTGCAGAATATATATATTTTTTCAATAGTAACCATAGTATTTTTTTCTCTATGGAAGTCATTGGGGGCCCATCAACTGTTTGGTTACCCATATTCTGCAAAATATCTTCTTTCATGTTCAGCAGAAGAAAGAAATTCATACAGATTTGGAACAACTTGAAGGTAAATGATGACAGTTTGAAATATCCATTTAATGTTGCAATGGAGCACATTCTAATGGCAGTTTATAAGTACTTTACAGGTAAATTGGTGGCGGATTCGTCAAATCTCATTCTTACGCTTTCGTATGATCTGATACGACCTACTGATGGTTAAGTTTAGGGGTGAGATTATAGGTGGACCTTCATGTTGTTTCCATACAAATCACATCGTATAAATTCATACGAAATAACCATCTCACAAAACATCCCACATGAAAAGCCTCTGCTAAATGGCGGCTTATACATTCAAACACACTATATAAAGAGAGGGTTGCGCTCTGGTAACTCTTTGATAAACTGGTGAGTCACAAGAAGCCCACACAGCGTATCCCTTCCTCTGGTCACAGCTCTAAAGGTGCAGGATCTCACGTCTGTATTCCTGGATCAATGAGTCACCCGTGCCCACACTCACACATTAGAAAGCCTATATTTTGTAAAAACACATCATTTGATGGAAAACCTCACTGGAGCCTAAACAGCATTGGCATTTTACCTGAGAATGTTTTAGAATCAAGATTCCTATTGCATGAACTTCCCTTTCATAAATAGTGGAGGTGGTCAGTTTGTCTGTCTGGAAAGAAACTCTGTTGTGACTGGACAGTGAATCATCTTCCTTTTTCCATGATAAAGGCACACTTCTTGATCTTTTCCGGACGTTGACAGCACTTGTGTAGCCTAAATCAGAATCTGTTAGTGCATTCGGCTGACATTACGTGAGAGTCCATTTCCATCAAAGACCATAATCAAGGAGTCTTTTTTTAACCTTGTTTATTCAACTGCATGCATTCAGCGAGGCTTTCAATTTTCAAAAACAATTATGACTGGTGAGCTTAGAGAGATATTTTCTTTCATATTTTTATGTGAGTCATTTCAGTAAGTGTGGAGTCTCTTCCCATTATTATAACAACAGACTGGGGTTATTTGGTTATACATCATGAGCTTATCAGTCTGTGCAGAGGCAAAATCAGTCATAATAACCTGTGTAGAAGCAAAAGTCCTCGGTGAAAAAGGAAGTACACTGTCATACTGCAGCTCTCGGCTATTCTGAATCACCCCTTTGAATGTTTTTGATACTGCGTTTTCACACAAAATAACATTGAATCGTTAGAAAAAAGCCATTTCCCTGCGGGCTTGTTCCCAGTAAAAAGCAACGCCAGACAGATATTTAGAGAAATGAAAGAGAAGTGGACAGCTGTCCTCAAATGTTTAAATGCACGAGTATAAGCAAAGAAGTCGCAATGAGTGTTTTTGTTGGCAGTGGTTTTACGTGTTGATTTACATCCATTTCAAACCCTCTTAAATTGGAGCTTTTTTTATGAATTCTGCCCTCCATTATCATCATATCTTTAATTAGTGAGCACAATAAAGCCACACTGACATACATACAGAGAATTGTCAACAAGAAAAGGAATGGAATTCTAGTGGACTGTAAATGTCAAGTCGGGACAGGTTGTCATTTTTATAGATTTCATGTGCGCTTAACATTTTTGAATAATTAAGTAACACTTTATTTTACAGCGTCATTGTTACTTATGTTACATGTAGTTACTATAGTAATAACTATTAATTATGCATAATTACATACAACTAACCCTAAACCAAATCAAACCCTAATCCTAACCCTTAAGTGTGTACATGTAGTTACTTATATTACTCAATACTTAAATGTATAATTACAGTGTAACAAAGACACCTTAAAATAAAGTTTAACCAATAATTATTTATTAAAAAAATTGTGAAAACTTATCCCATATAGTATCATGTGTGTTCAATTAACTGTATATTTTATCCTAAACCAGGGGTTTTCAATCTTTTATGCCACGGACCCCCATATATTTGGTCATTCTCATGCGAGGTACCCTTTAAAAGTTAAAAGGCAGATCAAATGTATGTATAAAGATCCAATTTATAAAGTGAAAAATAAGTATGTATAAAATATTATTTGGAAAATAAGTAATTTATTAAGTTTTTTTCTAATAATATACTGTGTACTATTACAATACATTTTATTAAATTTTTTATTTAATTTAATAATTTATTATTATAAAATTTGTATTTTAATCTATTTTTATTTTATGGAATATTATAATTGAATTGAATAGAACTGAATTTATTTTAATTTATTATTTATGTTTATTTTTTTACACCCCCCCCCCCCCCCCCCACCCCAACGCTTTAATGTTTAACAGCTTTTAGTTGCCAAGCCTTCAAGATACACGTCTAAACAAATATTGACTTTCAAAAAACATGGAATAAAAAGTGTGACCCTATTAGTTTTTCATGTGTTTAGTATCGAATAGTCTACCAAGACAATTGTTTGCTTATCTCAGGTATCTCTTTCTCTCGAGGTTGAGAATGACGCCTCTTTCCCTCACACGTAGAATTCAATTTACCCGTCGCGTCGCGCCACACCTCGTCTCCACTTGACGCGACACAACAAAAGTACAATATTCAACAACGCCGCTTACAGTCGCGTACTTTAAAATCAGTTGCGATAATTCTAAAAGGAGCGTTGTAGTTTTGTCGCGTCGCGTCTGCCAAACCGTCTCTCTTCTAGTGTTTGTTCTAGTCAGTCACTCCTCCTCCATACAAACAACCCCCAGAGATCAAACCCGCCTGTGTGTAACGCGTGGATTGTGTCAGACGACCGCTGGACTGAACGGAGGTGCCGCTTCTCAGCAGAGGCTTTACCTATGAGAAGCTTTATAGATAGAACGCACATTATCATTTCTGCAATGCTTATAAGCATGCGTGTTATTGAAGGAATAAGAAGTGACGGCGCGTGATATAGTCACTGAATGACAGCATGGCTAAACGAAGCACACTATTCATCAGGATTGTGGAAGGAAAGAACCTGCCAATCAAGGACATGTAAGTGTTGATGACTTAACTATGTGGAAAATATACTATGATTTACACAGAAATATGTGGGAAGACAAGTGAACATGATGATATACTGAAAGCAGTATGTGGGATTTGACAGATACAGCATGTAATAAATTCACAGATAGCCTACCTTATTAGAGAGCATTTCAGTTTAAAAAAGCAAGAATTTTGCATTACACTTTTTTTTTCCCCCACAATGAAACATATAAAACAAATAGGATTTAGGGTTTTTTAAAGAACAGTTCTGGCATTTTAATAAACATAAATATCCTGTGTTATATTTGAAACAAATCAATGTAAGTGCATATACTGTAGCCTAAAATGATAACATGTTCTGCATTACCATGAATGAGCATTTATCATATAAATGTGTGTGATATAAATATCTAAATGATGGTTTTAGTTTAAATGAATGAAATTTAAAAAGCTGTTTTAATGTGTTACTGATGCTCCCCGTAAAGGGAATTACACTATAACAGAAACATATAGTGCATTTCTCTCAATCAATATTATTATTAGATATTACTCATCAGTGTATCAACCACATCATCTGATTCATCAATCACATTCTAATATTTTACACTCAGAATTCTCTCTCTCTCTCTCTCTCTCTCTCTCTCTCTCTCTCTCTCTCTCTCTCTCTCTCTCTCTCTCTCTCTCTATCTCCCTCTCTCTCTCTCTCTCTATATATATATAGCTATTTTGGAAGCAAACTGCTGTATACACACTCTTTTCAAACCATTAATGAGCAGAATAAATGAATTAAGCTTGTTAATTGGTTCCCTGTTTGAAATTGGCAGCATTCCATTGTGAATTCATTTGGCACTTGTTTGTCTGGTATGAGGTTGGAAACTCACATGTCTATGATTCTGACCACAACAGCCCAGATGACGACAGATCATATGCTTCTATTTGTGGAAAGGACAGTTCTCCCACATTCTGTGAGGAAATTACTTTATTGGCTAATAAGGTAATCTGCATTAACATTTCAACAGTGAGGTCATGTCAATGAAAATGTGATTCGCTGCCCTTCTTTTCCTGAGTTACTGATTTCGCTTCCTTGTAAGATTAAATTAAATTACTAGTGAACTAGTCGGTGGGCCGAACCGTCGGAGCAGATGTTACGTGGAGTGTTTGAGATTGAGAGATTGTACACGTTCTCCACAAACCCATCCCTCTTTATGTACACATGCCCTGACTGAGCTTTAGTAAATAGTATGAACCTTTCTTTAAATGATTGCAAGGCTCTGGAAAGATTAGTAGATTTTGGACTGTTTAAGATAGGCTAATTATAATCAAGCAGCTGGTGAGTAATCAGCACCTGGGAAAAGGGAATATGAGCACTTGTTTTGTGAGATAAATGTTCATGGATTTGGACTTTTAATTACAAGATCATTATAAATAGAAAGTGCAATCAGATATTGTTGATATTGTTGCTATCAGGAGTGTGTGGCTACAATGAAGTGCACGAAGATCAAGATTCAAAAAAAACAAACAGTCTTTAATAATTAAATCCAACGGGCACAGGAAAACTCTGGAGAAAGATTATACAACCATAACACAAACAAGAACAAAGAACTGAGGAAACTAAGGGTACGTTTACACGGCATGATATGCTTGAACGGAGAAGTTTTTCCTTTGAGTTTTCCGCTTACAGACGACACCATTGTCAAAATGATACGATATGCGAAAATGGCCAAAGCGATGTATTCTGTTGCCAGGCCTTTAGATGGCGATGAAACACTTTAGATTGAACACGTACTACGCATGTGCACGACGCCATCGTCTTCAGAGATTCGTGTTTTTGTTGTTTACAAGGAGACTTGTAAAATCAGCTTTGCACTGCTGCCCATGATCACATCAAGGATCAGGCAAATTTCCACGTGCATCTTGAAAAGCGGATGTTTTGGAAATTGCTGCGGCAAGTTTTTGTGCCATCTAGTGGTTTAGAGGAAAATAAAATCAAAGGCGCCTTTTACCCCTGTGCTCCTTTAACCAGGATTAATTAACAACCAAGGAAACTAACTAGGGAACAGAAATCGGTCAAAGTAAAACAGGGAACAGAATGAAAACGAAACCAAAACAGAACATACATGTTACAGTTGTCAGTAATCATTGTTTTTTTTCTAAACCCTTAACCCTGCATGTAACTCACCTTGATATTTCCCTAGCAACACCATAACAACCATCCATTACAACATAGGAATCACATAACAACACCTTGGCAACCACCTAACCCTAACCTAGCCACCTTATTTTTAAAGTAGTATATCTGCAATCGATTTTGATTATATAGGCATTTTTACAAATTGCATTTGTGATTTAAAATGCGACAAAATGTTTGTATGGCTGCACAATATCATATGTATTAACATGAGTATAATAATGAGTATAGTTGTTGTTGCTGTTATTATTATTATTATTACTAAAATTAATATTAAAATATTTCACTCTAAGATAAAAATGTATTTAAGGAAAATAATATAACAACAACAACAACAACAACAATAATATTTTGTTACAGTTCAACTATATATTACAATGCTAATATTTATATCTGTCTTAATTTCTTCATTTTCAAACGTTAAACTATCAAGCCTTTTTCGGTCGAAATTTTATTGACAACAACCCGTGGTTCACAATAAGTTTGGGACATGCCTTTGTTATGTATGTCATATCGTGATTTTGATTGTATTTTGAATAATGGTGCAGCCCTAAGCCTAGTTGTAATCTGAGAGCATAATTCATTTTATTCTTGTAGCTTCTCAGATTTCAATTGGCAGTTATATTTGTGTTCAGAATGAGGCTCAGTATTAGTCAGTTACAGATAAACTGTACAGTTGACATGGTTGTGTGATCCAACAAGAGATGATAGTCTGAACCAGAATAAGAAATGAACCCACTGGTCCAAGTGTAGAGGATGCAGACAGATGAAAGTGAAGCTTGTTAAAGAGCTTCCGTTGTAACACGGGCCTGGACTCTGTCAAGCCAGATTCATGTATTTGTGTTCTCGTGTTCTCTTGAGATGACTTTAATGTTGTTAGGTCTTAGATCCCAGAGATACCAAAGATGTGTGTGTAATCAATCAATTAAAAATTCAAATCAAATGAATAACATGTACACATGCAGCAAACCAAAAACAGGACGTGATGTCACAAGATGGGACCCTAAAAGGACCGAATGCTCAAGCATACCTGGTTTATCCCGTCATAGGAGCTGCGTTGCCCATTACAGTTCAGTACAGGTGTCGGAAACGCCGTCACCTTGCAGCAGATCTTCATTTGTGTGTGTAACGGAGGAATTCCTGCCACTGTTTAGACTTTACACTTTACATATTTCATAAGCTCTTCGTGAGCTCTCAGCTGGTAAAAATACCATCATATGTAGGGAAGAGCGGGGCACAACCTAACACTTTTTGACTTTCTCAGTTTGTGTAAACCTACTTAGGGTTCAGACTGAGTATTTATTTTTTCCCGCATCAATTTCACACGTCTAGTACAATTATGTGGTTTTGTTTTATTAATACAGTGTATACTTTTTTCTTGATTTACCACAAAAGAATGGAAGTGAAATGTGACAACATTCCCCATTGGTGGAGCATGTTGTAACATGTGAGGGGCACTTTGTAACATGACCAGAGATTAAAATGCTATCTGATCTAATCAAAACAATATACAAGACAAACTAAAATATTTTTGTACCTCAATAAAATACAATTATTAACTTTTTCATATAAAATAATGGCATTTTTAATCATAAAAAATAAATAAATGTTTAAGTTTGACAACAAACACACCGCAAAACACAGCTATACAGCATAGTTCAAAACATAATAATAATTTCTGAACATTGACTCTGTCTTTATTCACCTTTTTCTCACGGTTTCTCAATAGAATTCATAAAGGTATAGAATAGCATAGTTCTAATCTGCATGTCTGTGTGAGGAGGGGATTGAAGCTCCGCCCCCTGTGCCGGGAGCAGCAGCTCATTTGCATTTAAAGGGACACACACACAAAAACGGTGCGTTTTTGCTCACACTCAAAAAGTGAGTATTTTAACTTGATATAAAAAATATCTGTGGGGTATTTTGAGCTAAAACTTCACATACACACTCTGTGGAGCTCAAAGCCTTATTTTACATCTTGTGAAAAGGGCATTATAACACCCCTTTAAAAATGACTGTGTGAATACTAAGCAAACCAGGACTAAATGTATTGTTTTCTTTTTTTGGTCCCGACCAAAAAAGAACTGAGCTAAAAGTGTGAACAAACACACCCTTAGTGGCCACTGCGTTATGTTTTTCAGCATCTTACACCATAAGTAGGTTACTATCCCTGCAAACAATTTTGCATTTAAAAGTCGTCTAATAGCCGTCCAAACACAGCCCAGACGTCTAGGCTAAAACAAGGCAAAATTTGGGCTGTCAGTGTAAATGTAATAGACGTCTAAACCATAGCCCAGGAATAGACTAGTCATCAATTAGATAAAGAAATGAAATGAGTGAAGAAATGAATCCAAACACCTTGCAATCACTGTTTATTTTGCCTACATGATGGAATATCATACATCTCGCAAGTTATTTTGGCAAAAACGACATGTAACTACAGTAAATTCAAGGTTATTTTGGCTAGAAGTGGGGTACTACTCATAGCCAGACTATATAGTTAACTTAGGCGGTGAAATGGCGGCTATTGCTTGCTGGGATGTTTTTAAGATGGTTGAAAATGTCCTTTTTTATGAAGGTGCATGATTAATTGCGGTAATATTATTATCGCAAAGTCAAGAAGTAACAGCCTGATTTTTAAAGTCATGTTAAAACAGACCATGTAATCTACATCCAAGTTTAAAGTCGACATGAAATAGAAGTTGCGATAGTCTCTTTATCCCTATTTTGATGTATATCCGAGTGAAACGGCTTCTCGAACAAGAAGAATGTAGGCAGTGCTTGATTTTTTCAGTAATTGATTAGATCGTCAAAAACAAATAAAGAACAAAATATACACATACAAAAAATCCGTAAACATAGGGCACAATGTACTGTATTAATTTGACATAATTTTTTACCTTTATTTTGAATTTTGAACTTCATTGCGTTGTGTTTTAGGGTTACCGATAATTACAGGATAATGCCCCGGGTAATAAGCTGCATGTACTTTTTCTGTTATTTTAGGTTTTTAAAAAAAAAATTCAGTGTACTTGGGTGAATAATTTAGAATAACATCTATAACATGCATTTACAAAATAGATAGTTGAATTTTCATTTCATGACAACTTTCAATTTCAAGTATGTGTTTAACTAGTAAAATGACTCTGGGGTCTCTCAGTCGCCAAACAGAACATCATGGTTACAGAAGATAAGAGAAGCAGCGAGAACGAGAGAGGAATCTCTCCTCTTCCTTCTTTTGTCATCATCTCTATCCTCTTCCTGCAGGTGGCATGAGGATGATAGTATGTGGTTTAACTGCCAAGTCTCAGTGCTGTTTGATGTAGCACCTGATTCTGACAGCCACAGGTTTCCCTATTACACTGATAACAACAGGCGAAGATGAATCACCGCACGATGCACTCATTCTCCTCTCTCCGCACACACACACACTCAAATACTCATACAGCTCACCAAAGTTGCCCAGAGCAGTCATTACCTCCACAGAGGAATTTCAATATCCTCACAGTGACAGCAGACATCTCTACAAATGCTCTATGTCAATTCACAGCTCATCTGAGACAGCCTGCAACGAACAAATGTTCACCTATCAGACACTGAAAATGGAAGTTCTCTCATTTTACAATATTGGAAATGGTATATACGCACAAAAAAGTATTTGTTGTTGTTGTTGGACAAAGAACAGGAAGCTGTGATTGTACCTGTAATTTAAATCTAAAGTGTGTAATTTACGAGGAGGAGTATATAATACCTGGAGAAAGCCGTGTGTTAGCATTTCCCTTTCATCCCATAGAAATGTCCTTAATTGGCGTGTGCAGGATGAAGTTAGGAAATGAGCTGCAAGGAATCTGGCACAATTTTTTTATTATTACTTCTTAGAAAAAATATAAGCATTGAAGCAGTTTTGTTCAAATATTCGAAATATTTATTTTGAATGGCAAATCAAAGTCATGTTGCGTGACCAACAAAGTTATGTGGAGAAAAAGACAGGAAGAAACACACAAGAAAACAGGAAATGACACCATCGACAAGAATTTTGTCTTATGATTGTGTCAATAAGTCTCTTAAAATATGATGTCATTTTTATGATCCTTTTAGGACAAAGTTTGTTCAGGTTTTAAAATGTCATGATATTTCTAAAAAAATAAAAGAGTGTTCATAATAATATATAAGTATATATTTCATACATACTTTTCTATAAAATAATATAAAAACCAACATGAATACAAAATTTTGCACATGCTTTAAAGGGGTCATGAACTGGATTGTTTTATTATTTTATAATGTTGCCTGGGGTGCCCTTATAATGTTAGTATGATTTTTACATCAAAAATTGTCATAATTTATAAATAAAAGCCATTTTTCCAAGCCTGATTTCAGCCTCAGGTTTGAACGCTCCGTTTTAAGGGGCGTGTCTGCTGTAAGACTGCAGTGCAAACGCCCACTGCTGTGATTGGCTGACATGCTTGCATATGAAATGGCTAGTATTAAATGAACTCTCTCGAAAACTTTTACTACGTTTTTACTATTACAGCTATCAAGATTAACAAATCGTGAAAAGTATCGTTTAAAGCATTATATTTAAATCTATTACATCACATGAAAGGTTGCAGCATGATGAGCACTGACTGAGCAGATGACAACAGTCTGTTGATCGCGTGAATAAAGATCTTATCATTGCAACGCAATTTTTGCACTCTCACAAATGCTTACACCAAATCACAATGCAAACACGATGTGAGTACACAGTAAGAGCTTCGTTGTGTAGTGTAACAGTGTCATTATTTCATCACGAGTTTGGTAAGTGTCCAGATATATCTTAATATAGAGCTTAAGCTCTCGCGGCTCGCGCTGTGCTGTTTGATTGACAGGTTGGGCGAATGGAAAGGGATCGTTCTTTGGTCGCTTTCTGTATATTTTAATAACAGTTTAAAAAATATTATTTTCATAATACTACGAGAAATTATGTGAAGTTGATCGTTTAGTCACTGATGCATAAACAGTATTGAACGATTTTAAGAGAAAGATATCTGAACTTGAATAATTACACATCAGAAATCACTGATCGCAGATCAGGCATTAGAATACACATGGTTACTTACATGTTGCTGGCAGATCCGTCGGGAAATTGTGATTGACTGATTTAATAAAGTTTAACCATGCTGGAATCCGAAGGAAGCTTATGCAGACTGTCTTCTTCCACAAACAGGCACGCACAATATTTAGTAAACAGCATGTTTATTGCTTGGAAGTAGCTCGATCCGGTTTAGCAATCATCATGTCGTCCTATGTTATTTAGCATGTTTGGGCGAATCGGTGGGCGGGGCTAAACAGGCCGTGTTGAAGTAGGCGTTGATCTTCTTTTGTGGAGGCGGTGTTTTATCCTCTTTGACGTCATAGTTCCCCACTTTGAAAAATGAGTCGTTTGCTGAGCCTGATGTCTATAAAAGCTTTTATTGGACTAACAAGGTAGTTTTCAGTTTTGAAACTTACAGGATATTATTATAGTATGATGATCTCTTATATGTCAAAAGCTCAAGGAAAATTTGATTTCTCAGTTCATCACCCCTTTAAACTAGATTTAAATATATATATATTTATTTACCGGTATTTATCTTGGACAGTCTTGTCATTTACCCCATAAATGACTTCCCTCTGGAATCTGATTGATCTCATGGTTGGATTGATAAAGGTTGTGTGAAGTGAAAGATTAATACAGTTCTTATAAGTTTCTTCAAAGCTCCAGTACATCAGGAAGATTCTTTGTGGATTCTTTTATGGAATAAGGCTATAAAATCCTTCTGGGTCATAATTAAAACCTTATGAATATATGATGCGAAGATACATTTTTCATTTATCCTTGCAAACTATAAATTTTATCTTCATAGATTTAAATAAGCCTCGTTGCCGATCTGAGAGAGCAACAGCATCATTTTTAACATGCAATTAAAATTCTTGATTGCATAAACCAATCATGTGTGATCATGAGATTAATAACTATTGAGTTTTATGCAATAACATTATTGTTCATTTCATTTGCAGAACTGGAAGCAGTGATCCATACTGCATCGTGAAAATCGATAATGAGGCGATAATTCGGTAGGTATGATTTTTTTTTTCCTGCACATTTCAATCGGAGCACAAGTGTTCGGTGATCTAATATTGGTTTGTGTTGCTATACAGCCTATAAGAAGTAAATTATCATAAACTGAACAGATTAGAAATGAAATTTTCTGTGAAGCAGAACTAATTTAATTTGTGCCACATAATTGAAATCCCTCCTGCACCATAGATTGCTGTGTGGTTGTACCTCCACACTTGGCAGCAATATAAAGGTCATACTAAACAAACCTCTCCTCTGATCTGAGTTTGAGTACAGTACAGTGTGGGCATATTGATTCCTGGTGCTCTATGAAAATGAAATGAAAATCCATTTTATATGCACAAAAACACAGTGAGAGAAGTGGAAACACTGGAATTTTATAACTGAACTTATAAAGTTTATTATATTCTTTTATTTGTTATTCACTATACCGTCTCTTTTGTGACTCACTTTATTTCCAGGGCCTATAAAAATAACTTCTTTTCCAGCCAACTGAAAGGTTTAACTGTGAATGTTACTGACTGTTCTCTGAGGCACAATGATTTCTTTGGTCAATAAGTCACATTTTTTCCCTGGTATACCAAATCTGAAGGTAAATAAATGTTGAGTAGCCTATGGATTGTAGTCTGATGTTTGTTTCGTCAGGCTAGCTTTATGCTAACGCAGTAAATAAGCCTTGTGAGTCTGTTGATTGACAATGTGATATACAAAGCACACTTGCATTAGACGATTGACAAAATGCTAATCTTTGCTTAGAATTTCTGATTTGGTATTGACCAAATTTGTAAACAAACCAGCTGTCGATCACTGCAGTTAAAGAAAAACTGCTGTCTGGTTTTGTTAATGTTTAAATAGAAATCAATGTCTTTTTCTATTCTTTTTGCCTATTCTCCAGAGATTTTTTTTTATACCATTATAGGGGTCTTTGCCAGACATCCCATTTATTTCAAGATGACGTATGTTAGTTCGACCAGGGTGATTTTAGTATGTATATAGTATTATAGTATTTATTAATATTTTGAATTTACTTTTATTTTTAAATGTTCAGTTTTCCTTTTAATTTTACTGTTTGTTAAAAAAATTTTTTTTTTTTTTTCTATTTCTATTTTTATTTCAGTCTAATTTTTATTTCTTAAGTAAAAAAAAAATCATCTAATATTTATATTTTATTTTATTTCAGCTTTGATTCAATGACAGAAAACTATGGATGCTTGTCTACACCACAGAATAAAACATTTTAAAAGATAATTGCAACTTTGAGTTTACATCTCGCAATTCGGACTTTATTTCTCAGAATTGCGAGATACAAAGTCAGAATTGCATGAAATAAAGTCTCAATTGCGTGTTGTAAAGTCAGAATTGCGAGATATAAGCTCACAATTGCGTGTTATAAACCTGCGTGTTATAAACTAAAAAAGTTAACTTTTATAACTAAATAAACTTTTTTTTTCGACTTTATATCACGCAATTCTGACTTTAAAACACACAATTGCGACTTTATTCTGTTTCAGACTCAACAATTAAATTGTTTTGTACTGAACGAGCAACACATTTGATATCCAAAATGTCACAGGATTAAATTTGCCATTTATCGGCATACCAGGATGAATTTAGCTACTTTGTAGGTATTTTTTTTTTTTTTTTACATTTACAACTTTTCACATTTATTTTTTAATCTATCTCTCAGGACAGCAACGATATGGAAGACACTGTCTCCGTTTTGGGGCGAAGAATACACTGTCCATCTTTCTCCCTACTTTCGGACAGTGTCTTTTTATGTGCTGGATGAGGACTCTCTCAGGTCTGAACCTACATACTTCTACTTAACCTACATACGACATGGTTGAAGGTGAAGTGTGTGATAATTTTTTGTTAAAATACTTTTTTCCTGTTAAAGTTTGATGTGCAGAATCATCCATGAGTAAGCCATTCGTTAAGGTTGATTTCCCCTAAAGTGTCGCTTTCAAAACATTGCTATGGCTGTTTGAGCAGTCTGACATGGCGACTGTAGCTCAACCACAAAAATGGAAATGGGAATGCACACGCTAATGAAATGAATACTGTTTATGCACTGTAAGTCACCCTTGTCAAAATTTCATTCACACTATTCAGAGTATACTGTATAGAATGTCCTTTTTAATGGTTGCGAAGTAAATTCAAATTCAAGTGTAGTACCTACTTAGTATGTGATTTCGGACACACCGCTTTACTCTCCCACAACACGCTAGCATCATTTAAGTGACTTTTGCATGGGTATTATCTTCATAAAATGTAGAAAACTACTTATTTTCCACTTCACCTTCAACTACCGACATAATTAACATGATAAATTGTTACAGCATTATAACTGTGATTCATGTGAGACAATCACACTTTATATTAGGTGTCATTAACTACTATGTACTTACATTAAAAAAAATGATTAGGAATAACGTGTGACATTTTTTCTGTGTTCATGCGGTATTGCAAAACACTTGCTGCTATTAGTCTTACTAATACTACAAGTATTACAAGTATTACTTGCTGGCTAAGGTTAGAGACAGGTTTGGTGGTATTGGTGGGTGGGTTAATTGCAGTGTAATTATAGATTTTATTACAGAAATTAAGCTGTAATGACATGCAGGTATTTCAAAAAAAAAAAAGTACAATTTAAAAACCATGTGTACATTGTTAATTTAAATGTTAGTCCATAGTAGTTTAAGACACCTAATATAAAGTGAGACCCTTATGTCTGCTCAGTAGAAACCTACAGTCTCAAAAACTGTTCTGTTCACAGCCGAGATGATGTCATTGGGAAGGTGTCAATCAGTAGGGAGGTTCTCACTGCTAAACCTCAAGGTAAGAGAGTATTTACAGTCTTTATTCAGTCGCTGTGGTGAAATGGGAAATCAATATCCAGAGCCAACAAGACATTTCTCAATGTCAACATTGTGACAAGACGAATGTTGCAAGAAAGTAATAATCAAATAATCAAGTCTGACCCTTAGTCACAATCATAAATGTGGACTTGAAACTACACTTGAGTTTCATGTGACTGTGAGAAGCCACAAACTTCCTCAAGTCATTTTTACCTCTGAAAAAAGACGAGAACAGTTATTTTTGTTTTGCCGCTGGCCTTACTGCATATGCATTTGTAGGAGTTTCCCTTTCAGACTTTAATGAATCATGCAATGTGATTTACTAGGGTTTGTGTTAGTCAATTTACTGGTATTTGCACCATTATTTAACGGCCAAAAAAAGCATGTCTTCAAACCATACGCTAATTTGCGCTGCTCTTGGTAGATTGCGTTGGTCTTTGATACGGGACTGTTAGTATCTGGTTTTGCAAATTGTTTCTGAACATAAAAATGTCGACACAATGTAATGTAAGGGTAAATAAAGGTTGTTGTTGCTGTTTGTAATCGTTGTACAAGCAGGATGTGACGGTTGGTTGGTGTGTTATTTGTCCCGCCCCTCCTCCACTGTGATTGGATGGCTTGTTAAAAAGTGACCGTGATGATTGCTGCGTTTTACCCAAAGTTAAAACATTCTTCAACTCTCTGCAACCGGATAAAAAAAGAATCATGCAAGCTGATTTACTAAGGTTTGCGCTAGTCAATTTACAAGTATTTGCGCCAATATATAACGGCCAAAAAAAAGCATGTCTTTAAACCATACGCTACTTTGTGCTGCTCTTGGTAGATTGCGTTGGTCTTTATGGACATGATCCGGCTGTGTCTGTGTTCTTTAATTTGTCAGTAGATCATCAGTAGATCACATGAAGAAATTTCCACTCCCATCTGCGCTTTTTTGGGATTGCGCTCACGCTAATTTGCCTTGTTTAGGAAATCTGGCCCTATATGTGCTATGATACGGGACTGTTAGTATCTGATTTTGCAAATTGTTTCTGAATATAAAAATGTTGACACAATGTAATGTACTTGCTCTGGCATTAGTTTTGGATGGAGATATGGTCTTGTTGTTGCCGTTTGTAATCGTTGTACAAGCAGGATGTGACGGTTGGTTGGTGTGTTATTTGTCCCGCCCCTCCTCCACTGTGACTGGATGGCTTGGTAAAAAGTGACAGTGATGATTGCTGCGTTTTACCCAAAGTTAAAGGTATAGTGGAGGATCTTTCCGAATTATACATAAGACCCGCCCTCTCCACTTTTTGAATAAGTTTGATTGATTCACCAGAATGATTGACAATTAGGAGGACCAATAGTATAGGTGATCCACCCGGAAGTAAAAAATCCTCCATTATACCTTTAAACATTCTTCAACTCTCTGCAACCGGATAAAAAATGCTAAGCATTCAGCACTCAGTTTGAAATAGACGCTCAGCGCCTCATCATGCTGCTGCCATTTTAAAAAACATGGCGCTCCCATTGAAAACAATTGGAAAATACACTAGCCTCTAGAAAAAACGCTTTGGTGGACACACGGACTAAGGAGCGGAATTAGTCATATTCTCTGCATACAAGTCTTAGGGCCAGATTTACTAACAGCTTGTGCCAGCGCAAACTCTCTTTGATGTTAAAAAAACTACTGTCAGGATTTACTTAAGAAACGCAGCGAAAATACAGCGCTAAAAAGGCGAGGACACAGTTATTTTTGCGCCGGACCTTATTACATATGCATTTGTAGGAGTTTTTATGAGAGGAGAGTATTTAAATGAATCATGGAAGCTGATTTACTAAGGTTTGCGCTAGTCAATTTACTGGTATTTGCGCCAAATGTAACAGCCAAAACCAGACGCTAATTTGCGCTGCTCTTGGTAGATTGCGTTGGTCTTTATGGAAATGATCCGGCTGCGTCTGTTCTTTAATTTGCGTGTCGTTCACCCGCAGAACTTTCCACTCCCATCTTTTATGGGATTGCGCTCTCACACTAATTTGCCCTATTCAGTATTTCTGACCCTTAATATCTTACATAATTTTGCTCAAAATGTTTCTCAAGCAAATGTATTTTTTATTTGAAATAAGGCAACAATACTGATAAGGAAAATTGTGCATGAGATGACTTTAAATCAACATAGTTGTAGTAGAAAACTCCCTCGTGTATATGAGAACACAATCTGGTGGGGTTCCTGAGGTGGTGTTTTGAGTGCTGGTGAGTCATTGTGGTTGTCTAGGCTTGTAACTCATGTCTATTGGGCCTGAGGGGCAAGGACACGACAGGGTTATCCATTATCATGACACAAAATGGAACAAAGCATCACTCATTGTACCCCCATGACGTGTTGATGACTAGTCATACAACGCAGGCTATCCGTAATGGAATAGAAAAGCTAAATCTTTCATTAACACTGTGTTGGTGTCTCAGATAGATAGGGCATAATAATGATTGTTTAGGAATTATTGGAGTAAGGACTGCTGAAAATTCAGCTTTGCCATCACAAGAATATATTATATTTTTTAAAAAGAAAACAGTTGTAAAATTATTTCACAATAAAGCAATTTTTACTGTATTTTTTATTCAAATAAATGCAGCCTTTGTGAGCATAAGAGACTTCTTAAACAAAATATTAAAAAACTTAATTATTCCAAACTTTTGACCAGTAGTGTACATATCTTTACCAGGCATGATATGATAAAAATAAGCCACAGAGTTTGTAAAATGCCTCCAGAAGAAGTGGTTCTTACAGTAACTATAACACAAGTCAGCCTTCATTGACTTGTGAATGAGTCTTTATGCTGGCTCTTTCCCTCTCTTTGTCGTCCTCTTCCCACCCTCACCCCTAACGAACAAATGGCCTCACATAACCTTTTTCTCTGAGGGCTCTGAAACAGCATTTAGCGAAAGGACATGTTCTGCAGAGCACAAAAATAGCCATGTGCTCAAGTTTCCCTTGGTTTGACAGGGTGTGAACATTCAAGTTAGCTATAAGTCAAATCATAGTCTAACCACACCGATAACAGTGCGAGATGCTGTGTAATTAGCTGACGGCGGAATGTTGGCATATTATGCAGGTTGGCATATAGACCCTAATTATGACATTCTTAGAAAGGAGATGTGTAGAAGAACGTGCAAGCACTGAGGATAATAGTTAAATCACTTTATCTGCATTTCCCCCCTGCATTGTAATGACATGTATCTTGTTTCTAAAAAAAAAAGGGAGAATGCTAATTTTAAACTAATTTGTGGCAAACTAATTTAAACATAAGTCCCCATGCGGTGTAAATCAAGCTTTTAATATTGTTTATATGTCTATGCGGTGTTTTTAATATGCTTTAAGACAAACCATGTGCAAATTCATAAGTCAGCACCATTGCTAAGTATTTTCTCCCTAAAACTGCAGTGAACCAAAAACGTGGTTTGAAATCGCTGGTGTTTCTGACATCACAAACTACCTTGTAACCAATCACGTCAACGTGTGATCGTCAACGAGTGGATCTCTGAGCTGCTGTGAGTGAGTGGAGGCGGGGCTAATTTACATATACTAAATGAAGCAAGGGTGTAGAGTTAAATTCAAGTTATTTTAAGGCGTGAATAATAGTTTTTCAAGGAAAAAACTTTTAAATATATCATTTTGGTGATCAAAGATGAGTTTTAAGGGATAAAATTATTGATTACAGGTGGACTTTAAATGAAAGCTGCCATTTGCCACAAATGTGAATCTGGACCACAAAACCAGTCACATGGGTCAATTTTTTTGAACTTGAGATTTATACACATGAAAGCTGTATAAATATGCTTTCCATTGATGTATGGTTTATTAGGATAAGACAATATTTGGCCGAGATACAACTATTTGAAAATTGAAACATTGAGAAAATCGCCTTTAAAGTTTCCATTTCTGTTCGTGATTGTGCTGCATTCACTCACAAAAATAAATGTGTTATATATTTATGGTAGGAAATTTATAAAATATCTTCATGGAACATGATCTTTACTTAATATCCAAATGATTTTTGGCTTAAAAAAAAAAAAAAGATAATTTTGACCCATACAATGTATTGTTGGCTATTGCCACAAATATACCCGTGCTAATTGTGGCATGGTTTTGTGATCCAGGGTCACAAAATGTGTGCGATATGCACGAAAATGGTTACAACAAACATATAGTATTTTAGCAATTTTTTGGACAGGTTCTCTTACAAAAACAAAACTATTTCACCGCGTCTATGTCACGGTTGTTTCATTTCTCTTGTCACAGTCATGCCACTGTCTTGTCATGTGATTCCCTGGCCCTCATGTGATCCTGCCATGTGTTCTGTGTTTGATCTTGCTTTTGAAGAGTATTAATAAACTGCACTTGGGTTCTACAACTTGCCTCCAGTGGATCACCTGTTACAGTCTTCAACAATAGAACATTTACATTGTTTAACACGTAGCCGCCGAGATATTCTTGTGTTACACTAGCAGCTCTAGCGAGGAGATAAACATGGCGGACGCACTCAGAGAAGAGCAGAGTGCTTCACTAGACGTGGGTGAGACCTGTTCCACTGTGACGTCACATTGAATAAAAAACATGAACAAATCATTTTGAGACAGTTGCTGTGTTCGAAATCTCCCGTATACCCTCATTCACTATTCCCTACATTTCTCCACTAAATTAGTCCATTTGAAGGAGTGAATAAAAACGAGAGGAATGTAATGAAAAGATGTATCCTGAACTCTGCAATGGAAAAAAGCATGTATAAACTGTAATTAAACAATTTAATAATCAATTAAAAAGGAATTTCTACCTGTATGATATTACGCTGGACCAGCGCGGTTTGGAAAATGGATGGATAGATGCTTCAGCTGCGGCGCCATCTCCTGGCGAATTATTCAGCGCATGACTCTCACAGTGTATTATGGGTATTCTCTTGCAGTTGAGCATACATTGGTTGTACACTTGTTATTGCGGTGTATTGTGGGATTGAATGAGTGCACTCAAAAACGTCCACTATGGTTTCGGACACCACTACAAATGGCTGTCCCCTCAAATAACGCCCTATTTAAGGGTATAGGGGACGATTTCGGACACAGCCACTGTTTCTGATTTATGGTGAGTGGGAGAAGAAGTGGGTGGGGTTTTACCATTGTAGGTTGGCTGTGGACACAAAGTTATGTTCAAAAACAATTAAAAAATGAATTTTGCATAATTAAATAGTTTCATATTTCAATATACAAAATTAAGCAATAAACATTAACAACAAAACAACAAAAATAAACATTAATCACATAGTTTTATTTACACTGCAATTGCTTTCCGCTGTGGGCCTACATCCGGGTCTTCCTGGTGTAATAAGCTGTGTCCTAAATTCAGGGGCTGCATCCTTTGAAGGCCACGTCCTTCGAAGTGCGCGGCAGACGCGGCCTTCAAAGGACGCGCCGAGACTCGTTTAAAGGGGAAAGTAATGCCGATTGCATCAGCGCAGCGAAGGCTGTCCCAATTCTAAGGTCCATCGAAGGCTCCTTCAAAATGCGGCCTGCAAATGCGGCCTTCTTTTCCCGTGAATACAGGATACATCAGAAAATAATAATGAAAATAATAATAAATAAAAAAATACAATAAAGGTTCAAATGTTGACTTACAGCATATGTTACCAGTATGTAATTTTGCATAGGCTTGGTTATACTCTTTGGACCTTTATTATGTACTTAAATTGACCATGGTGAACATTTTTAGATAGGTTTTCGAAGGGTTGCCAGGTCTGTGGAACAAAAGTTTTCTCCATCGGGCGGCCGAATTCTGGATTTGTGCGTCGGAGGGATGTTTTGGGGGTGTTGGAACGTCGAAATCGTACTTACGGGGTGGAAATCAACCCGCGGAAAAAATGTTTACCTGCGGCAACAACTTAAAAGTAGCCCAATTCCGGCAACACTGACAGTAGGCAGCATTAGAAGGATCCTTTGACTTGGGACAGCCTTCATTGCACCGCTGTGACGCAATTGGCCTTCAAATACGACCTTCGGTAGCCTAGAAATCTAGATGCACCCTAGCGGCAGCAAAATGTATTTTGGAGCCAGGGCAGTCTAGCAACTCTCCATAGACTTTCGAGCTGCAAAAACCTAAATTGGGTCAGGCCAATCAAGTCGCTTATAGAGTAGGCGGGGCGGGCTTAACATATGACGACAGAGTTGCGACGGTTACCTGCCTGCGACTTGAAAACAAAGAATGGCGGCGGCTGCTGCTGGAGAACAGTCTTTCGAATTGGCTTTGTCCGCGACTCTGGAGGACTTGGAGTTAAGTTTTTCTTTGAGAAAAGAGCAAAGAACGGCACTTAAGTCATTCTTAAAAAAAGGAAGATGTGTTCGTCGTTTTGCCGGCCAGATATGGCAAAAGTTGAATCTATCAACTAGCTCCGCTGTTGGGAAAATGCTCTGGTTGGTTGAAGCGCTGTCCTATTGCGTGCAGAGGGAATTTGAAACACAGCCGTTTATCCCGCCCCTCGGAGTGAGCGTGTCTGGTGAGTTGCCAGACTAAACATCTTGATGTAGGTCTGGCTTGCCAGGCTAGACCTTCGGAGGATGCAGACCCTGAATTGGGACACAGCCATAGACTTTAGCGTCCTTGTTAGCATGCCCGCCTCCCATGCCAGAGACCCTAATTATAATCCCGCTCAGAGCAGGTACACTGGCTTCTCCGCCGTTGACTCCTCCCTGGCTCCTCCCTCGTCCGGGGTTGTCCCGTGTACCAGCTCTGCATCCTCCTCCAAAGCCTCCTCCCGCCATCTCCTTGACTGGGTTTTAGTTTTGGTTTTTCCCGGTTTGCATGCTTGATTGATTTCCTTGTCTTTTTCCAGGGTTTTTCATTGATTGATTAAGTTGTAACACCTGTTTCTCGTTTCTTTGATTGGTTTGCGTTTATATATATAGCCCCTTTGTTTGTTCTTTTCATTGTCTATTTATTGTTTATACTGGTTGTTCTCTTTGTATTTTGATATTCTGAGTGCTTATGTTTCATTCAGTTTGCCTTTAATAAAATAACGGCTGCAAATAGATCCTGCTCAAATCATATTTGCTGTTGCTGCAACTGGCCATTTGTGACACCTGACCAACCACCCATAACAATTTAGCATCTTGGAAGCAACGTTTGCACAGGGCACTCATTTTATGAAGTGTATTTTATATCTTGTTATTATTATTTACTTTTTGTTTTTGTATTCTAAACATTTAGCCTGTGTGTGCAGGTGAAGGAAAAATGCACTCTGTTGTAAAGAATTTTGGCTAGTGGCTCAGCATCTGTTTGAAGCAGAGACCTTGGCTCTTTAAAGGTTGGCTGTGTGTGTGCGTGTGTGTGTAGGGGAGGAAGGGGGGTCACTGTTTTGAACATATTTATGAGGCAGACCTTTTATGATGGATACACAAACACACTGTGTAGCAAGTGCAATGTTCGCCTGTGCTTAACAGATGAAAATAACTGTTTTAGGGACTATCACTGCAAGTGAACACAGACTGCCTTCAAACCACAGTTTTTTTTTTTTTTTTTTTTTTTTTTTTTACGAAAAGTTTTGTAAATATTTTTTTCCAATATTTTTTATTCATAAATGCTTATTCATAAAACTATGATTGTTGTATGATTATTACTCATGATATATACTGTTATGGGGCTAAGTAAGCAATCAACCCTGCAAATGAATGCTTAAATGTTCTGTATATCTGTTCAGACAAAGTGAGTACAAACACAGAAGTTCTGCTCCCAACAATGCCCAACGTTGCAAATTTACAACATTTTCCTAAAAACTTACTAAAACGTAAAAAATCTGAAAACTCTTTCATTTCTACATCAGAGGCCTCCTAAAACAATATCTGGGAGGTCAAAAAAAAATTTGCTAATTTTTTTCTATATTTGGGTCTTACAGGGTTAACTGTCCAGAGACTGTCAGTCAAATCTTTCTAACTGGTGTTTCATTTCTTATTGTATGAATACTGTATCTGTAAAAAGACTGCTTCTAGAAAATGTTAGCTGTTTAGTTTTATTTGGTTCACTTTAGCTTTTTTTTTTACATGGTAAAAATTTTAGAGATTGGATGATTGAACTGAAGAACGGGCTATTTCAGACTATTTGCTGCTTATTATAGTTATTTTGCATTCCATTTTCTTTTCAACCTATTTCTTTTGAGCAATATCTTGGAACAACAAACAGCATTTTCCTGAAATGCTTGATGTCTGCTTTAAATTCATGTTTTTTAAATCAGTCTGTATTGTATGGTATATTTAAGATACAAATTTCACTGAACTTCAAACAAAAATATGAAATGTATGCGTAATCAGATGCTATAATCACATTCAGTTCCACAAAATATATTGAAAGCATCAGCATTCAGCTAAATGGAAAAGTTTTTCTTGGCAGACCGAATTTGTTTTTGTGCTACTCACCAGAGCAATAAAGGAAAATGGACCTTGACGAGTGATACGCTGGAATACTAATCGAGAGGAAAAACTACCTACTAGGCCACAGGAATAAACAAGCTTTATGTCCACATTAGCGAAGCCAAAATAACTAGTTTTACAATTTTAGACATAGCCACTGCAAAATCAAAGTGGTTTGGTGGTCCTTTCAGCAAAATACTAAGAATGGTCCTCAACAACTGCAGCCCTCGATTTCCTAAATACAGAAGGTTGCTAAAGCATGGAGCCCAGCAGGGCTAGGTGGACTTCAGGGAAAGAAATACAATTCTTTGAAAGAATGCAATATAGTTTGTTTTATACCCCATTTAAGTTGATATTTCTTTCTCTAAAACTCTGAAATCTTATTTGCATCCTCATTCTTGTGTGTCACCTGACCGATTGCAACACAGCAGAATGGAGAATGAGAATTAAGAGCTACAACGGAGCATATTTTCATAGAATAATAGCTTAAATCTCAGTCTGTTCACATTTTAACATAATTATTGAACATCCAACATGTCAGTAAATACTCTTGGTCTACCATAAGCTTATTCAGTAGAAATACAGCAAGGCCATTAATTCTATTACCGTAAGCCTCTTAAAGCTAGAGTTACTGAGGAGGGACATGATATATTAAATTTTTATCCCAACTGTTGGCCTACTGTGTGTGTTTGCAGATACGGGAATACAGAAGCCATAATAATACTGCTCTTAATCCTGCTCTCTCCCACTGTGCACTAGGCCGTTTTAGGGTCCCTGTTCTTCAACTTAGCCCACCATAACTTGATTCCCCACTAAATGATTTATTTCAACGTCAATGTCAGACATATAAATTCTCATTTTGCGCTTCTTGTCATTTTTATTTAGGTGTTGATGGATGGATGAATTTAACAGAGATTGACCCAGATGAGGAGGTGCAAGGGGAGATTCACCTCCAGATCTCTGTGCTGGGAGATGGAGATATCCCACGGAAACTGTGCTGCCAAGTCCTAGAGGCAAGGTGAGGAACTATGAGGAGCAGCAAATGATTTGACAGGAAACTTGTTATGTTTTCATGATTAGTAGTCTATATCAATGCATTTTATCAATTCATGGATGGGAATCGTAAATAATAAAATAATAAATGTAAGTTCTGGTTCTGATTCCTAAGCAATTCTGGTTCATTAACGGTTTTTAACGTGCCCCTATTATGCTTTTTCAGATATGACCTTTCATGTAGTGTTTAATATAACTGTTTTTGAATGGAAAAGGTCTGCAAAGATCAAAGTACAGATAAATTAAGTTATTCAGGGGCATAGCAATCATTTTAAAGTGACATAAATGTGTAATTCAAAGTTCAAAGTATAATTTTTTTCTGACCTTATTCTAATTAACAATTTTTTTTATCTCTTGCTTTTAATTGGCTAAGAAATCAAATACAATGCTGAAAAATAACCAATCATTTGTATTCTATAATATGTTTACCTATATTTTCCTTATGACAATTTTATGATTGGTTTATGTACTACAAACAATGTAAAATATATCCAGTGTAAAAAAAGAAATCATCACAGAATAAGGCAGAACAAATATTTTGCAGTTTCTGTACTGTAAATAAAGGCTTAATCAATTAGCACTGCATTATTCACATACTTTATTGTTATGAAAATACCCAGAGATGGCTTGAAAAACACACATAAAACATTTTCTTGCAATTGTGGGTTTATAGTTTTCACGGTTCATCAGTCAAAACGTTTCTGCTTTTTATTCAGCGACAGCGATAACTGGATACCTTTGTCCATATAAGGAATTTCCTGGAACGTTATAACTTATTACGTCTATGAGTCCGTTTTGGGCTTTCTGCACGAGAGCGCTCTCCGGCTTTGAGTATGAATGACTATCACCTATAGACTATCTTGTCTCTTTGAATTTAAATCTAGATTTATTCACATTTGCCCATGAAAACCGAAATATGTCCACCGCGTAATAAATAATTAAATAAACATTTATAATTCAAATATTTTAAAATAAATTAAAAACAATTCTTGCAAAAGGTGTTTGCTTTTTAATGACTTTTCAGATGGCATAAAGGCAATCCATTAGTTGATCTTAACTATATTGAACAGCAATACAAAAAACAACACAAAAAATATATATTTTTTTATATTTCATTGTAATATATTTCATTTACTTGTTGTTTTTGAAATACTACTGACAAGATGCATAATGTTCATCATGTTTTGATGCACATTATGCAAGCATTTGCATAATGGTTGCATAATGGTTAAAAAGGGAAACTTTTTTGTTTTATTTTTAGACAAAGCATTCCATCCGCATTGGTGAAAGAATGCACTTGCGAGAATCATTAATGGAACCGAAAGTCATTTTCACTTAATTAGCAGCATCACAAAAACCCTGGATTACCCTTGGTAAAATATAAATGGTGTGAAAAATGGAACTAGATACTCCGGGATTCCATAAAAAATTCCTGGTTTATCAGTTTGAATTTAAATGCTAGGTCAATGTATTCAAAGACTTTTTAATTGAAAACAAGTCTGTGAATCAGACTGTTGGAATGGGGCTTCAGAGATTTTATCTTCATAAGCTACATTTGGATTTGTGTCTAATAGCTTCATGTACTTTCGCCTTTGTTTCTAGAGATCTTGCAAAAAAGGATCGCAACGGAGCCTCTGATCCTTTTGTTAGAGTGAGGTACAATGGCAAAACCCATGAGAGTGCGGTAAGTATGTTTCTCTGTAAGTTTCTGCTTTGCTCTGCCACACAGTTAGAACTGACTTTCTGTTTCTGATTTCCATGACCCTGCTTCCTCCAGGTGGTTAAGAAGTCCTGTTACCCACGCTGGAACGAGAGTTTTGAGTTTGAGCTGGACGAGGGCCTGGCTGACAGCCTTTTGAGTGTGGAGGTGTGGGACTGGGATCTGGTCAGCAGAAACGACTTCCTTGGAAAGGTGACTGCACAGAATAGACATTAGCAAATCCTAGACTATATCCTCATGCTCTGAAGCTGACCCTTTGTCTTAGTTTAAAATAAAACACAAAGCATTTAAAGGTGCTGTATGTAACTTTTTCACTCTGCTAAAGCTTAAAAATACCATAATATGTTTGCATGCTGAATGCTGAGTTCACATACTCGTTTCTTTGAAAAACAATGCCACAGCCAGTTATTTTACTTTGAAATGTGCGTTCCGTATTTTTGTTTTGGTCTGTGTGATCACTGCCAGTTCACCCAATTGTATTTCGACACCCCGGGATGCCAGTTGGCAGGAAACACAGTGTATTGCAGCCAGCAAACAAACTGGGTCAGAGATCGCAGATTCTACCCGACCTAAAAAGTCTCGGCATCCATCTAAAAATCTCTATGAACGAGGGCATATTAAAACGCGGATAAATCAACTCATCAACTTACTTACTTAAAGTGTAAGTTGCAGGTTAAATTTTTCACGAAGTAATGCAATGTGTTTATTAAACATAAAGATAAGAACCGCCCACCATTGTTTTTTATACCAAAATGCTGATATAATATGAAAAGTTGGCACTTTTAACAGTGGTTTTAACCGCTCCCGCTGCCTTCCACTAGATGGGGCGTGACGTCATAAGAGGAACTCACTAGTAGAGTTACCGTACGCTTGCAGCTATATTCGCCTTACATAACTTCAGAAAAGTTGGTTGTATGTTTTATTTGATAAAAAAATTATGGATAAAATAACTCCATTGTAAACATACTCGTGTGTGCTGACTTCAAGGGGACCGTGATCCTGCCTGAAATGAGAATAAGCTATTCGCAAAACAAACGGGTTCAGGCACGTCAGATCAGCCGGTCGCAGGTCGAGCTGTTGCACTAAACTCCTAAACGCGGTCACCTCACGGCAGCACACACTCTCCACTGCTGATAGCCCACACAAACACAGTGATGGGGACATCGATCTCTCTTTTTCTTTTCTGACAATAAACATCGCTAATTAAATCGTGAGAAATTGATAACGCGTGGACTGAGGAAGGGTATTACATGACGTTTGAGGCGTCGATGAGACTAGATGCCTGTGCAGTGTGTGCATCTCTAACGTTGCAGGCTTGCAGCTCTGATTTGGACTGACTTACTGTAAGTAAATAATGTCTTCAGTCGTTGTCCCTCCTTGCTATTCTACATGACGGCAATATCCGGGTTAAGTTTGCACCAGGCTCTAACGTAGCTAACGTTACTCACCTGGCCAACCCTCCACTAATTCTCCTCACACCAAGCATTAATAACTCTTTGAGTGCCATGGCTCCCCTCTCTCACGCCTGACCAGTTAAACATTGTAGGGCTGTGGTCCATAAAGAATTTGATGGTTTCCCACATCCTCAGTCATTCTCCAAATAGCCATAATACAGTAAGAATCTAGCAGAGTATGGGTTGCGAGTTTCTCTTATGACGTCATCACCCAGTAACTGAAAAAACACGCTACCTTTGAAGAAACCCCAATAAATGTTATTTTAACGCATTTTAAGACAGAAATAATTAAATATATACATATAGAGCACTTTAATTTACACATTAATTGACTGTGGTGGTTAACCTGCAACTTACACTTTAAGTCTCCTCGGCTTTCATTGTCAATTGCACTCGTTCCTGTTGCATGTCCTCAATCTGGCAACCCGCGTGAGCGTCGAGTCTGAGAAGGAGGGGGCGGGGGAAACAACGATTTTGGACTTCAGTACCTATTTCGACCACTAGCTGTCATTTTTACAGACTGCACCTTTAATTAGTAAGATGTTGCGTGTTTAATATTAGTTTTACAACATAGATCAACACTCGTCTGCTGCATTTTTTTTAATTGTCATGCAGCTCTTTTAAGTTGTTATTCACTGATAATCTTCACCTTCAAAACTCTGAAATCTCATCGTGAGTAACTTAAATGACAAGATAATTTAACATTTTTGCACTGAAATAAAAAAGAGGTTTTCGACCAATAAGCACAACAGGTTAAATTAATGACCATGAGAGTGAGAGTTCCCATTCGAAAGGGAACCAAACATATGGAGCTGGTTGTGTGCTGCGAACGTCAAAATGTATTAGCTTACAAATCATGCACTATGGTAAAAAGTGTTTTGAGGTCATAATATAATATTGTGCAAGGAACCGCATGAAAATACGTCTTTATTAATTGATAATCTGCCCCAGTAATCATAATTTTGTATGAAAAGACCTAAAAGCGCTTCATTTCAGGTGAAAACTGCAGTGATTTGTATGTATTGGTAAATGTTTTGCATTTCACCAAAATGTAGGTTTTTCTAATGAGCCTGCGTTTATTTTTTTAACTTGTCAATTCAGCATATCCCAATGTTAACAAAATAATTCAAGCATAGTTACTGTTTCATAACATGCGTTTGTGCCTGTTTGACAGCTGTTCACTGTGACATTGCCTTTGTCACCCAATAATAAATGTTCCAATTACTGTGTTTAGCTTCGGTTGCTTTGACATCTAATTGTCATGGCGATTGATATATGCGGCCTCTGTTTTCCTTCAGGTCCTGTTCAACATCAACAAGCTTCAGTCTGCCCAGCAAGAGGAGGGCTGGTTTCGCCTGGGGCCTGACAAATCTAAACACAGTGAATATGAGTGAGTGTATTTTGAATTGTGGCAAATAAGCACACCACCTAAGCAAACCTTAAACTTTGGTTGCCACAGCAACAAGTATTCACCGTTAACGGTTGCCTGTGGCAGAGAACATTAAGCAAATGGCACAAGGACAATAAAGTACAAGGGAAAAAGTGCAACTTTCCCTAGTCTGTTCCTGGGAATTAGTCTGAGCTAACATTGGAGGATTGTTACGCACTCTTCCCACAGGCTCTCTCAGCGTTACGCTTGTGTGTTCTGGTCCATGTGTTGACAGGAAGTACTAATCCTTTCCCTGGCTAAATCCTGGGATTTTTTCTGTTCATTCGCTCTGTCTCCCCCTCCACCCGGCCCTCCTCTCCACCCATAAGAGATCATTTGGCCACGTGGATTGACAGTGGGGATTATATCTCAAGCTGGCAGGAGGAGTGGGATGGAAAGGCTTATGTAAAAACTCCAGTACGGGGGATTCGGTTGGGTGATGACAAAAGCTATGCGTCATCTGAGAGCTTGTGCGAGTATGTAGGTAGATTAAGGCAGGAAGTGTTTTCGGGTACACGGCGTGTCAGTGTGACAGACTTGTGTCCACATGGGCAAAGGAGTCATTGACATTCGTTCTGTCGTTCATTTATTTATACACTTGAGTTGATTGAACTTACCATCCAAATCCTTTGATGAGTCATGTAGTTCAAGCTCCACATCTACACGGATATATGGATCAGGCTTGAGCACCTTTTACACAGTGTTATGTAGACAAGGTGTAATATTGTGTAAATGTTGGAGGCAGATAAGGGAAAACGTTTTCAGCATTTGAGCATCATAAGTACAGTCTTTTTTTTTCAATATTACTAAAATTTTTTCCATAATCGTATCTTCTTAAAGGCCAAAGGATTGTATTTAGGGCATACATGGACTGACTATCCATGATTTCAGGATTAACCCTCATGTACTGCTGAGATGGACTTGTTTGGGGTCACGGATTGACTTTATTGTCCTAAAATGCAGGGATATTAAGTGTAAAAATAACAGTACCAATTCCAAAATTATAGGGTTGGTTTACCTAAAAAATGAAAATTCTGTCATCATTTACTCCCCCTCATGTCGTTCCAAACCTGTTTGACTTTTTTTCTTCCTTGGAACATAAAATAAGACATTTCGAAGAATGTTAGTTTACTTACATTACATTTTTTGACCAGTAGAATTCAAAACTAACATTCTTTCTAAATATCTCCTTTATGTTCCAAATAAGAAAGAAAGTCATACATGATTGGAACAACATGAGTGTGAGTAAATTATGAAATTTTCATTTTTGAGTGGAAACTATCACTTTAACCTCTTTTTTTCACTGCAAACTCTTGTAATTTGTCATTTAATCATTTAATCTTACCTAATCTAAACAAATTTGACTGATATTATTAAGCCACTAAACCAAAATTACTTTGATTAATTTGACTTAATATGAACTATAACTTCAAATTATAGTTTTTTAGTTATAAACTTATTATATTAAACTTTAATAGATTAGGAAAATCTTAGGAAAAGTTTAATACTTCAAGTTAAGTTGTTTGGGCTATTCAAAGGACCTTGGACTCTCTAAGACCTCAAACAGAACATGCAGGTTAATTTTGTACAAGTATTTTATCAAAATGCTTTACAGTGGTATATGCATTGTGAATCTAATCTGACAATGACAATTCATTGCAAAACGCATAAATTACCAGAAATAAAAAATGGAGCTAAATCTACACTGCCGTTCAAAAGTTTGGGTTTGGTAAGATTTTGTTTGTTTGTTAGTTTTCTTATGCTCAGCTAGGCTGCATGTATTTGATCAAAAATACAATAAAACAATCATATTGAGAAATTACAGTTTAAAACAACTGTTTTACATGTGGCTATATTTTATGTAAATATTCTAAACTATATTATATAATAGGTTATCGCAATTTTTTTTCCAAAATTGGCAGATTTCGTCTGCCATAAATATGCTGATGCACAACCGTCTGTTCCTTCATAACAGTTTTTACTTTTTTTTCTACTCTGACCAGATTTAAAAAACAAGATGGGAATTAAAATGTCACGGCCAATCCTGAACAAAGGATTATTTGACTCTAGGTTTTTGCCCACATGCGATAAAAAAGCACTGTTTGATAATCATCTCTGAGTAATCATGTCCCTATATGTATTTGCATCATCTGAGATATTGTTATGAACTTATTTTTATATTTCGTGAGGATACCCTAGAAGTAATTAGTGATTTTTCTGTAAGAATTTTGTTGTTTTTTATTCATTCTGATGTCATCCTGATGAATGAAGTTTTCCATTAAGCTCCTATAATCTCTCGCTCCCCTTGGGTGATCCGCTCTCATCTCAAACAAATCAAGCTGTTGTTGTTTTTGTTTATTTTCTCTTTCTCCTCTTTTCACTCCCTCACCGTCTTCTTCCTGATTGGATTTTTGACGGCCCACCATCTGTTGCCTGCTGTTCAGTGACTGGCTGTTATGGTGGCACTCGCCACACACACATACTCTCTTCCAATTCCCACCTTCCCTCGAGTATTTCCCGTCTTTACAGTGAGAGAGCATGTGGCGTATGGAGAGACTGAATGTATAAGTTACGAAAAATTAATGCTAATATCATCTCCATTGCAAAATATTATTTAGATGTTTGGAACATCACATGGATTTAAGTGAGTCATATCATGACAAATCTATTTTTCTTTATCTTTCGAAATAAAAAGTTCCCACAGTTCTTCAGATCCTCCAGTGAACAGAAATGTTAGCAAAAAATGGCTCGTTTAATTCTAAGATGATAGATCTTAAACAGGGTAGTGCCATATTTAAATTGACATGAATAAAAATGAGTCTGTGAGAAATAGAAGTATAGTGTGTTCAAATGATTGTACTGTAGTTGAACAACTTTACGATTGTTTATTCCAGCTGATGAGACATCTTACTAAAAATCCAAAAACTCCATAAAACAGTTTTGAAAGTTAAAAAAACTCTACCATCTACGACCTTCATGTTGTCTGTTGGCCATAAATGGTCATAAAACTTAAACTTAAAGGGAAAGTTCACCCAAAAATGAAAATTCTGTCATTCTTTACTCACCCTCAAGTTGGGTGAACTATCCCTTTAAGGCAAGACACTACAGGCAAAACCATTGTTTGGTCAATTTGGAGATTTTGGTCAATTTTGCATCCATAATATGTCTTCTTTTTAGACTAATGGAAAGAAAACATCCAGTACACACATTTAAGTGTTTATTTTATTACACCTTTTCTATTTGCGTCTGTAGAGTTCAATTACAATACATATATTTAAAGGCCGTTTTTTCAAAATGAGTTTTTTTTTCCTCGTGCACTGAGCCAGAAATCTCCACTTCATTAGCACTTACATACATCAGATCAGACTTTACAGATTTATTTATATCTATATTCGGAAGGGTTTTTAAACTCATCTTATTCCTAAAAATATGGAGAATTTTTTTTTTTTCTATAGCCTTTGAAAGTATTTTCTGATTTATGGAGTGATAAACAGAGATATCCAAATTCACATCGTTAAAAACCTTGAACTCTAATATATCAACACAATAAAACAATAATTTTGAACTTGGCTTTATCCAATGTTCAGATTGTTGTTCTTATTTCTTTGTGCATATTGAGTTTTTTCTTTTTAGTCTTGAGTAATTCTCTCGTATTCATCAGAGCAGTGTCTTGATTTCATGGCCCTGGGGACCAATTTCACCCCATGAGTAGACTATACCACAATGGATCTTAGTGGAACCCCCTTTTCCCAGGGACAGTCACATTCTTGGTTGTCCCCCTTTGTATCCTGTACAACTCTTGCAACCTTCCTCCAGCCACCATGTGTGGTTGTTATAAACCAGTATGTGGTTTGTGAGTTCTACATGTAAAGGGAAGCAATTAAAAGAAACAGAAAATAGGTCAACATTTACATTACAGCACCGATTAGGCTGTTCAGAGTAGGCTACTGATGGTTGAGTAAACACATTATCAGTTTATGCTTGTGTTGTGTGTAAACAAAACACTGATGCTCAACAAACTGAAACTCTGATTTAAAACCTAGTGAGCTGTGCAGAAGCAGTATATTAGCCTATCATAGGCCTATAAGTTACTTAGAAAGATCGTTCACCCAAAAATGTATATTTATATTTTTGGATGAACTATACCTTTAATTGTGCCATTTTCTAGGACAAATTCTAACACAGCATCATATATGTATCCTTCATGGAGAAGTGAATCCCAGAATGCACTTGCAGGTTGTTGATGAGACAAGCAAAATGTTAATTATAAATACATTTATGAATAGTAATAAATTAACTTATCATTCACTTTATTGCAACATGAATACTGTTAGATAAATTGTTTAATTAAACGCATTAATAAAAGGATTCATAAAATATTTAAATACCTTGTTCAGTCTTGAAACTATGCCGTTCTTTACATGCAATCTGCTAGCAATCATTTATTACACGGCACAAGCTGATTGGCCTCTGCTGATTCTCAGCCAATGAGATTGCACGCTCAGTTTATAAAAAAGTCTGGTTCAGTGTTCGCTGTAAGCTGGTCCTGCTGGTTCAGAGTACCTCCCCCAGCTCCACCTGCCTAACACGCTAAAACAGTTGTCATGAACCAAATATATTAATATTACTCCAAAATTAATTAAATGTATTTAAGATACAAGATGTATGTGAATATTAGATGTATGTGAATATTTAACTAATATTAGTATGTAATATGTAAAATGTAGTATTTTACCATTACCTCATCATCATGCAGTTAGAGCCTATTGAAATCAGTTGAGTTGTGTATAAATAAAACTGAGGATTGTTTTATTATTCTGCTTTACGAGTTTCTGACCAGTCGGATACTGCCTACGTGAACAGTAGGGTTTGCGAGCAGAGCTTGTTATAGATTGTACAGCTGTAGCCGAGAGCCATTTTTACTTCATCCATTTCTGAAGCCAAAATTGTCTCTAAATGCTTGCCTCGATATTGTGTTTTTCAGTTGGGTTGCCAAGGTGTCCTCATTTTCTGTTCCATCATGACAGAGTTAGAAAACACAGCCACCCACATTTACAGTAATAACATTTACTGTTTGTCTTTTTACGTATCGCTGAACAGAACAGCGTCCTTAATGGAGTCATTCTGCCTAATATTGTTTGTCTCCCATGCTGTGCTTTACTTCCTGGAAAGGTTTCACTGTGTTTTCTTCCTTATGAGTAATGTTTTCTTATGTGAAACTACAGGTTATGGGTATAAAAATCACATTTTAATTGGAACAAGGAGGAGCTGTACAGTATGTCAGTAACCTTATATAGTATTATTGCGTTTCTCTTTTTCTTTCCTAGAGGAACTCTGGGTTCTCTGCGGCTTCAGCTTCGGCTTCGAGACGAGGTTGTGTTGCCATCCAGCCATTACAAGCCACTCACAGAGCTACTCAGCCAGTCGGTCGGCTCTCAGCTCAACGTGAGTCTGATGCCATTTGGGATGAGCCTTATCTCAGGGAATATGCCTGTGCATTATCTCTTGAATTCACATGGCATATTCCTCATAACAAGATAACAAGACATAATTCGCTGTATGGATTGCCAAATGCAGCACTCGTTGTTATCTGATCTCATTTGTATGCATGTGATGGATACTCTACTCGTGCCTGCAAATGTTAAAGAGGCAGGTCACCTAAAAAAATTCTCACATCATTTACTCATCCTTACAGTGTGTTGTTTCAAACCAGTCTGATAATATTCCGTAAAATGTTCTCTTTTCCATATGATTTGTGTTCCAAAGTAAACAATAAAGCATGTTCACTATGATAAACGGGCTATTGTTTTAGCTCACAGTGTTGTAGGTATTTAAAGCCCACTTAAGCATAACCTCATTTGACTGAAATGACTGTGTTAATTGTAGGGGAACTGGCCTGATTTCATCATGCTGATTGATGAGACCACTACAGCTGAGAGCAGACAGGAAGTAGCTAATAATCTGGTGAAGCTGTTTTTGGGTCAAGGGCTTGTCAAGGAGTTCTTGGATGTTCTGTTCAAACTGGAACTGGATAAGACCAGTAAGCAAATAAGAAACATATACACACAAATTTATATATATATATAATTATCTGTTTATTTTAAATTATTTTGGTAACACCTCTATTAGCAAAAACCTTTCTACATCTTATGTGCTCTGTGATGCCTATTGATGGTGTGTTGTTGTTGTTGTTATCCTTCAGCTGAACCCAACACACTGTTCCGCAGTAATTCATTAGCATCCAAGTCTATGGAATCATTTTTGAAGGTAAATATACTTATTAATATAAATGAGTTAAGGTGACCTGATTTCTGAAATGGAAACTAGGGGCATTTCCTAGTTCAGTGGTCAAAATATAATTGAAATCTCACTTGTTATTATTCATTAATTCAAAAACAAAAATCAAACAAACAGGGAGAATTTGTCAGGACTATGTTTGGTTCATTTTGTTCTGTTTTGGTTTCGTTTTTACTCTGTTCCCTGTTACGGTTTGCCTGAATTTGTTCTGCGAGTTTGTTTCCATATCATTAGTTTCCACACGGCTGTTGTTAGTTCTGTTAACCACACTGTGTATTTAAGCCCTTAGTTCCTCTCAGGTCTTTGTTCAGTCTCGTATTTCTATTATGTGGTTGTTTTCTTTCATGATTCCTGAGTTCTCCTGCGGTTTTTCCGAGTTATATTGTAATCAAGAGTTTTTCCCTATAGACGTGCGCATTACTACAGTCACACCAGCAAACCGTTACAATTATTATTTATTTTTTTAATATGCTGTTCCATATGCTGTAAAGCTGGGGTGAACTCTAGGGAGAGAGGATCCAAATTCATACATACATTTAATAATAGTAATGACTGAAATATACAAAGCATAGGAACTAGTAAACTACGAAAACAGAACTGAGCAAACCTAACAAACCACCATAGATTAGAGGATTAGAGCCAACAAAAAAGGCACTGGGGCACACAGGAAATGCAGAACACTATTATAGATGATAATAATAACTATTAAGATGTTTTTGGGACATAATGACCCTAACTTGGTTTTAATACAATTAAATTCACCAAAATCACACTATGAAAAACAGTAAATAGAAACCATTGCAAAACAGTATTTTATTATAACAAAATTATGACTTTACAGAAACAAATTACAAAAGTAAAACAAAATAAATATGAGAAGATATGACAAATAAAACTGTAACATTTTCTAATTGTATTTAATATTTTCACTTTCAGAAACGGTGAATATACTGTATATTGTAAATACAACTTTTTTCAAAATGATGTTTCTGTATCCCAAATTAGGCTCATTATTTTGCATTTTAAGTTCATTTTGAGCATCAAGTCTGGGCTTTCTGCAAATGTAATTGTTGCAATTGTAATTATTATTATTTTATTATTCATATCAGGGTGTACTATCACTCTTGATGTTAAGATGTGGATGTGAAAATTACTGCATTTAAAAGTGTGCGCAAAACATTCCCACACCCTATTCAGGCCCTGTTATATGGCAAAAACCGAGACTGTTCCCGGAAAACAAGGAAGTCTGGTCACCCTGATTTGTGTTGCATGTGTTATAATTGTACAGAAATCTTTGAACTAATTTAAAGTGAATATGAAAGCCAGACTTTTGACTTGCAGCATAAAGTTTGATCCTCATTATTTATTCTAGCCAAGAACTGCCCACTTAGACAGAAAGGGACCATCTTACATTTAGAGAAAAGATTGCAAAGACACGCATAAACACATTGATGGATAAATATTCAAGACCAGAATCAAGACCAGGAGCATGCATTGAGAAATAAAAAAGGGGCTTAATTTGGATTTATTGTTCAATTTAACTTTATTGTTAAATTTAACCAGCTTAAACCTCCTGCTGTTTTATTATATTTTATTCCAGTTTTCATGATTTCATTATGTGCAATATTACACAAAGGCACCTTTGACTTTTGTCTTCATTTTTCTCACTGCAGGTGGCTGGCATGCAATATCTGCACAGGCTTCTGGGCCCCATAATAAACCGAATATTTGAAGAAAAGAAATATGTAGAACTGGACCCCAGTAAAGTAGAACTGAAAGAGGCAGGGTAAGACAACTATGACTCATGGATTACATTTGACATTTTTATGGTTCAAAAAGTCAATTTCTCAGAATTTTTCTTGGGTCTTCTGGTATTACAGGTGTGCAGGTTTGCACCGTCAGCAGACTGAGTCTGATATTATTCACCAGAGCTCCAGCCTCCTGCAGTCGTACCTGTCTGAGCTGCTCACCTCCATCCTGCAGTCGGCCTCCTACTGTCCGCTGCTCATCTGCCAGGCTTTCCATCAACTCTACCTCAGAGTGCAGAAACGCTTCCCTGACCCAGAGTACCGGGTCAGTGATATTCATTTTTCATAAACATTATTTAAAGGGCCATCCGGGACATTCTGGATTCACAAGGTGTGTCCTAGTGTCCCAACAGTTAACTACAAATGTAATTATGTCCAGTTTTCATCTGTTATACCATCCCATTTTTGCCTGGTAAAAATAAAAAATGTCCAAAAAAATCCCATAGGCTTACAAGGACAGAAAGGACAGGTTCAAACTTTAGAATATCACGCAGACTCAATGGTGGACTATTTTGGACCGTTTTAAAATTAGACATTAAAGGCATAGTTCACCCAAACATAAAAATAATGTCATCATTTGCTCAACCTTATGTCATTCCAGACCTGTATGACTGTATGACTTTCTTGTATCTGCAGAACAAAAAAGCTGATTTAAAAAAAAAAAAAAAAAAGTTTTGTATCCATACAATAAAAGTCAGCGGTGTCCGGTGTTGTTTTAGACCCCATTGACTTTTATTCAAAAGAGTTCAAAATATCCTCTTTTGCATTCCACGTACAAAAAAGACATACTGGTATGGAAATAAGTGAATTTAGCTACAAACAGCAGTGCTAAATGAATTCGCATCGGTTGAGTGAATAATTCAATGACTCACTCATAAAGATATGCACTTGCTTCATTCCTGAATGAATCAGCCAAATTGAACAAATCAGTTTAGTGAATAATTCAATGACTCACTCATAAAGACAGGCACTTGCTTCATTTCTGAATGAATCAGCCAAATTAAACAAATCGGTTGAGTGAATAATTCAATGACTCACTCATAAAGATATGCACTTGCTTCATTCCTGAATGAATCAGCCAAATTGAACAAATCAGTTTAGTGAATAATTCAATGACTCACTCATAAAGACAGGCACTTGCTTCATTTCTGAATGAATCAGCCAAATTAAACAAATCGGTTGAGTGAATAATTCAATGACTCACTCATAAAGACAGGCACTTGCTTCATTTCTGAATGAATCAGCCAATTTGAACAAATCGGTTGAGTGAATAATTCAATGACTCACTCATAAAGACAGGCACTTGCTTCATTTCTGAATGAATCAGCCAAATTGAACAAATCGGTTGAGTGAATAATTCAATGACTCACTCATAAAGACAGGCACTTGCTTCATTTCTGAATGAATCAGCCAATTTGAACAAATCGGTTGAGTGAATAATTCAATGACTCACTCATAAAGACAGGCACTTGCTTCATTTCTGAATGAATCAGCCAATTTGAACAAATTGGTTGCGTGAATAATTCAATGACTCACCCATAAAGACATGCACTTGCTTCATTCCTGAATGAATCAGCCAATTTGAACAAATCACTTGAAAAAATTATTCAACTGCTGTGTCTTATTTCAAAGGCTGTGTCCTCCGGAGGTCGCATTTGTTGGCCGCATAAGTCATAGAGGCTGCCTCATTTCAGTAAAGTATATTCCAAAGTCATAAAGAAATGACAATTTACACTTCACAAGGAATAACGGTCAATTTTATAATGGTTACTTTTCGGAAATGAGACATCCTTGATGACGTATGTGGCCAACAAATGGGACGCAGCCTTCAAAATGAGACACAGCTAAAGACTCACTCATTAAGACAGCGACTTGCCGCCACCTACTGATGGTTTTAGTTTCATATTTAAGTATAATTTCATTTTTTCAAATTTTTATTTTCAAAATTTTATATTTAAAACATTATTCTCGTAGCATTTATGAAATTGTAATTGAAGTATTATTTCATGCATTCAAAGATGGATTTTGTAGTATACTGGTTTCATTTGATCGGTATCAGCCCTAGTCCCTAGTGTCTTAATATTCTAATATAATTTATTAATTAAATTTAACAATTTGACAAATTATCACACATACATTTAATTAGGTTAGAATTACAACATTTAGATCATAGTTTTTTAATCACCTGGTTGTATATTTTTCCTCAGAAGGTGAAGTTCATTGCTGTGACCAGCTTCCTGTGTCTGCGGTTCATCTCACCTGCCATCATGTCTCCAAAATTATTTCACCTGCGTGAGAAACATGCTGATGCCCGTACGAGCCGCACACTCCTGCTACTTGCCAAAGTATGACCAGTTTTCAAGGAATCCATTGTTGTGAATACTAGTAACATATCAGCTGAAAAGACATAGTATCATTGTCCAGCTGTTACATGTCTTTAACGTAACACAAATCAAGCTCAGATCCTTTCAGTTAATTGAGAATAAAGTTTTGCACTCACTGTCGCAATAACATTAACTATTTAGGTCACAGTATAGTCGTGGATTATGACCTGCATACATTCATAGACCTAATTATGGTTAACATAATCCCTCTTTCGTCATTGTGACTACCTCGTGTGTTTCCTCAGGCTGTGCAGACCATTGGGAATATGGACACTCTCGCATGTTGCTCTAAAGAGCCATGGATGGTCTGTTTGCAGCCCGCCATACAGCAAGGCATCACCCAGCTCAAAGACTTCATCACAAAACTGGTCAACTGCCATGAGTCAGAGGGTGAGCTGCTCTAAATTAGTCATTTGATGAAAAATTGAGTGGATCCCCATGCATGGCTGGACACTCATTCATACCTGTCATATCTGATCAATCTTTTGATAATTCATCTCCATTTTTTTAATCCTTTTTAATTTTCTTGTTGAAGCAGCAGGTTTAATCGTGTAATTCACCCAAAAATGAACAGACCCTTAAGAGATGGAGCAGACAGTCAAGACCCTAATTTTATTCACTTGTCTTGCTCTCTCTCTTTTCTTTATATTTAAAACAGATCTTGCGCTTCAGACACGAATGAGCCTACAGTGTGGCACTATGGAGAAAGAAGGCTTTCTCTTACTCCACAGGACTAAGGACAAGTGTATGCCCATGACATCACCCTTTAAGAAGTACTATGTCACACTCAGTAAAGACACTCTGTCCTACTCGCGGACGCAACACTCTAAGGTAGGTAGTACTGATGGCTTGACTTTAAAGGGATAGTTCACCCGAAAATAAAAATTCTGTCATTAATTACTCACCCAAACCCGTAAGACATTTGTTCATCTTCAGAACACAAATGAAGGTCTTTTTGATTAAATCCGAGAGCTTTCTGTCCCTCCATTGACAACTACGCAACTACCACTTTGATGCGTCAAAAAGTTCATAAAGAGATCGTAAAACTTATCAATATGAATTGAGCGGTTTAGTCCAAATTTTCTGAAGACTCAATCGCTTTAGATGATTCATTAACTCACACCCCAGCTAACAGACTTTTGTTATAAGAACGTTCTCCAAATATTCAGTGTTGGTTCTGGGAACGTGAAAAATGTCCAGTTTTCTTGATGTTAGAGGAACATGTTTTTAAAAGGTATAATGTTCCTCAAACGTTCTTTCAACTTAATTTTGATTTAAAATTATCATTATAGGAACGTTGATTTCTAACATTCCAAGAACATAAAAATATCCAGTTTCCTTAATGTTACTAGAATGTTATTTAAAGGTTAGTGTGATGATAATAAGAACACAAACTACAACTTTATTCAGACAGCCTTAGATGACCTGAAGATAAAAGACATTAACTCCCTGAAGATCTGATTAAACAACTCCACAAACAGCATTTTTTATATGTGAATTATAGAGCCCCTACAACAAGGAAGCTGTATTCCCTAAAATGGAGATTCTTTGTAACTTGGTGTGAGCAGCGCCATCTGAACCCAGTCAACTGTCCTGTTGGTTCAGTGCTGGAGTTCCTTCAAGAACGCTTTTCAACGTTTCACCTCTAAGAGTTAGGGCCCACTCAACTAGGAGTGTTGCGTCCTCCAAAGCTCTTGCTAGGGGTGCATCCTTGCAAGATGTTTGTAATGTCCTCCACACACACAGTCTTCAGGTTTTATAGTCTAGACAGGAATTTAACCCCAGGGTCTCAAGTCCTTCAGGGTTGATCCGGCCTCAGGTTGGTCTGTGCAGATACATAGCCTTGTGGGTCAGATGCTGTCCCATGTGATCACATCCACTGTTGAGGCAAAGTCACATGAGGTTTCGGTTGCGCTTTGAGGGATTTGTGTTTCCATCGCATGTCTTCTTATCGGATAAAAAAATTGTCCGTCTCGGTTGAGTGCATACGTTTTTTAATGCTCATCTTTATAATTAATGCGCATCTTAGCGTTTCATTCCAGCATTATTTATGCGATATCCCAAAATGCAAAAATAGGTGGACGGAAACATAGCTAATGTCAGTGAAGAGCATGATTTAAATGAAATATAAGCTTATTTTGTAAAAGTGCCAAAAAAAGTCTATAGAAACACCCATATATACAGCATATAAGATATGTTAAGCAGGCTCTGGTTTCTGAATCCGTAGAAGAGCTCGTCTATTTCGCTGCCAAAGATCCGGGCGGTAGAGAAGGTGGAGGAGAAGTGCTTCGGTAATGCCAACGTCATGCAGATTATCTCAAGCGAAGACTCGGGCCAGCAGGAAACCCTGTACCTTGACTGCAAAGTTAGTATTGCACTGGATTCACAAATAAAATGTGAACGTGGCTATTCATAGACACTGACTCAGATATGTGTTTGTTGTTGGTGAAATTGTAAGAATGGGCCCTGAAAAACCTCAAATGGGTTATTTGATGTCTCATTGTTTGATTGTTTTATACTCTTTGACTCTTTGTCTCTCTGTGTGACTGTAGAGTGTAAATGAGTTGAATCACTGGCTGTCAGCTTTGAGGAAAGCCTGCAGCCACAACACAAACACTATGAGCTGCTATCATCCTGGCATCTATAAAGCAGACAGATGGAGCTGCTGCCATCAGAAGGAGAAATCAGGTACTGCAAATATTAGATGATGTACATGCAAGCCAGGCTTGTGATCTGTTTGGGGCTGGTAAGATGTTTTTGAAAGAAGTCTCTTATGCTCACTAAGGCTGCATTTATTTGATCAAAAATACAGTAGGAAAACAGTAATATTGTGAAATAAGATTACAATTGAAAATAACTGTTTTCTATTTGAATATACTTTGAAATGCTATTTGTTCCTGTGATGGCAAAGCTGAATTTTCAGCATCATTACTCCAGTCTTCAGAGTCATGTGATCCTCCAGAAATCATTCTAATATGCTGATTTGCTGCTCAAGAAAACATTTGCTATTTTTAATTTGAATGTTGAAAATGGTTGTGCTGCTTAAATTTTTTGTAAAAACCATAACATTCAGGATTCTCTGATGAATAAAAAGAACAGGATTTATTTGAAATAGAAATCTTAAGATTATAAATGACTTAAGAGTAATTTAGACTTATTGTCAGGTTTATGTTGTTTTATTCATCAAGTTGTTTTTGAATTCTAAGGTGTGCACAGACCGATCTGTGTATGACATTAAAGAGATAGTTCACTTTGAAATTAAATTTTGGTATGTTTTAGCTTACCTCAAGGGCATCCAAGATGTAGGTGTCTTTTTTTCCGCAGTAGTTTCAATTTTGATATTTTTAGGTCAAACCGTTCTTGTCTGTCAGTCATTTAATGCAGGTCTGTGGTCACTGTCTCAAAGAGCATGCACAGAGTCCAAATTAAAACAATTCCCCATCGTAAGTACACATTGATGGCCTAAGACACGAAACGAGCGGTTTGTGTGAGAAAACGAACTTTACGTGAATTGGAATGTGTGCAAAGGATTGTGGGTGGTTGAAGGACGAGAAGGCTATGCTCATAATTCTATAAAATAATAATTCAAATTGAATTAAATTATACAAAGCAGTTCAACATACATGTCAGCTTGGTAAATAGATATGTACACTAGATGTCGCCTTAAATACATTCGTTCCAATGAACTGCCGTAGACAAGGCGACATCTAGTGTATATATCTATGCACCAGTCTGCGTACACGTCACACACCAGGATGCGCGCGCGCCCTCAGATCACTTGGACGTGGCTGTGTATAAGAGGTAAAATCGATATAAATACTGTTCATTTTCTCACACAAACCGCTTGTTTCGTGTCTTAGGCCATCAATGTTTCCTTACGATGGCGAATTGTTTAATTTGGACGATGGGGAATTGTTTTAATTTGGACTCTGTGCATGCTCTTTGAGACAGTGACCACAGACCTGCATTAAATGACTGACAGACAAGAACGGTTTGACCTAAAAATATCAAAATTGAAACTACTGCGGAAAAAAAGACACCTACATCTTGGATGCCCTTGAGGTAAGCTAAAACATACCAAAATTTAATTTCAAAGTGAACTATCCCTTTAAAGTACCGCAAGAACAATTAGAGAGCAGGCGGCTCTGTATGCTTTCAAATCGCTTGGGCGGTACTTTGATGTCATACAAAGATCGGTCCATGCAGCGCTGCTTCAAGTTGAACACACCTCTTGTTTCTTGGGTTTAAATTTCGGTCTCATTATTTCCCTTGCTTTCTGATTGTCTTGTTAGTTTCCATGGCTACTGATTATGTTTGCCATCTGTTTCTTGTTTAGTTTCTTGTATATATAGGGTGTTTCTCAAACGGATGGCTGCATCTCAGGGGCTCTTTACACAATACTGTTTTCAACTAAAAACGTAAAACTTTTTATGCGTTTTGGCCGTTCATTTACACGACAACAGCGTTTAGGGTGGCTAAGAAACGCAAACTTTTGAAAATGGGTTTCAAAGTGAAAGTTTTTAAAAAACGATCTCAGTGTAAACAATAAAAAACACAAGTCATGCACGTGCGTATTACATGTTCAGTCTATAGTGTTTCATCGCCATCTAATGGCCTGGCAGCAGAATACAGCGTTTTTAGTCGTTTTCGCGGATCCGTGTGAATGGGGATTCTTTTCTACAATGGTGTCGTCTGTACGCGGAAAACTCAAAGGAAAAACTAATCCGTTTTAAGCGTATCGTTGTCGTGTAAACGTACCCTTAGTACGGCTGTAGATCCTTGGAAATCAGCCTTCATTTCGTGTCCTTCATTCAGCTCATTCTGAAGGATGCATCGAGCATAGCCTTCTCGTCCTTCAACCACCCACAATCCTTTGCACACAGTCCAATTCATGTAAAGAAGAACTGTCGGAAAAAAACAAGTCGGCACTGAGCTCGTCTGAGTTCATTATGAAATGTAAGACAAAAATAATGTTTGCGGAGAAGAAAGCATACATGCTATCTTTTGTTTTGGTGTAAATTAATCACTTAACACTAAACTGCCAATAATGTAAGCCACTGGGAGAACACAGATGGTTGTCGTTAATATAAAGCTTTTTAATACAAAGTATTTTTTTCAAAATTAAGTTTAAATAGTATTTTCATGCCGTGACCATGTGGGCGGGAACATGTGACGTCGCCATGCGCACTTACTAGAGTAGACTGTTTCATTCTAGTGTTCATTGCTGAGGAGGATTCTAGCCTAAGAAGCCTCATAATGACTGGTCCTCAAAATGGATGCAGCCTTCTGTTTGAGAAGGACTCATAGTGCTGTGTTGGGCTCCTTGGTTTGTTGGTTATTGTTCTTGTGTTAATGCAAGCTGTTATGCTGTCTTTTGTTTCTCCTGTTGATTCTTGTGAGCTTTTCAGCTAAACTGCTGTTTTAAAGATCCCTTTCGCTGCTCTCTTTATTAATTTCCATTGATACGTGACAATTATAGACTTATTTTAAATGTCTTTACAGTCACTTTTGATCAATGTAATGCATCCTTGCAAAATAAAAGTATTAAAAAAAAAAGATTCTTACTAAACTGCACTGATGAACTCTTTGTTCATAGACCAAGGCTGTGATAAAACCAGACATGGAGTAACTCTGCAGGAGTGGTATGACCCACTGGACCCAGACCTGGAGGCTCAGCTCATCTACCAACATCTCAGTAGTGTCCAGCATGCCATGCGGTAATGTTACATTAACATTATGGGCATGTGTATTTAATTATGACAGCTGACATGATTGATTTAAGCACATAATTCTATACAATAATAATTCAAATAGAATTCAATTATACAAAGCAGTTCAACATACATGTCAGCTTGGTAATAACTTTTAAATTTGTGGAAAATCCATGCAAATTACCTACAGGTCCAGGCCATCTATAAATGATGTTTTGTACTTTCTTGCAGAGATAAGTATTTTAAGTTGAGAGAGCAGCAGGGAGTTCAGGAGGCAGATTCAGTCAGAGGTAAGTTATCAAGCCTGCCGGACACCTCCGTGGCATGTCCCTTCCTGCTTTTCTTTCAGCAGTGTTATCATTAAGTATAAATATTAGATGAAAAACTTAAAGTGCCCCTATTACGCTATATTAAAGTTTCCTAATTTTGTTTTGGAGGACTCCTACAATGGGTTTACATGCATTTAATGTCAAAAAAACACATTGCAGCATCACCTCTTTTCTCGCAGTGTCTGAAAAAGTTAGATAAAGGATTCAGTCTCTTTACACCCCTCCCTTCCGAGAGCCTACTCTGCTCTGATTGGTCAGATGGCCCAGTCTGTTGTGATTGGTCTACCGCGTACAGCATGTGTTGGAAATGAAACGGCAATTACCATATCTGAATTTCAGCTCCAGAGGCTTCCTCAGCACTTGAATACACAGTGATATAAACAGTAATGATGGCTTCGGTTTTACTGTATCAATTTGAGCACAAGTCCTCATCCTTTGGAAGTGCATGCTTAGTGGATTTCCTTTCACAGCACAGAAAACAACGTTATCTCAAACCAAACTTTTCAGCTTCAGCTACAACTACAGTGTTTGAGGGTCAAAGTAGACGTTGTTCACTGGCAGCCAATGAAGACCATAGACTGACATTTGTTACAAACCTTTGTAGGTTCGAGCAGGAAGTAAGACTGGAATTACTGACGACTCGTTTCAGGCAGTTCTGAATCGGTTCTTTCTTTTGGGAGACAACAACTTTATTTGTTGTGCACTTTGATCCTTGAACCTTTTACATTCACAAACGGCTATATAACACACTACATAAAAGGTAATATCTCGAAAACGTATAATAGGGACACTTTAAGTTAGAGTAATCCTATGTAGTGCCATGCACACCTGAATCAATTGTACGTGTGTTGGAAATTGCAATATAAATTAAAAATGTATAAATCCCCCACTACAAAAATGCTTTAATGAGCAACATTTCAGTCAAGTGCAAGCACATTTAAAAACATAGAGTACAATCATCTGTTAGTAATAATAATCTCACAAATAAATCTTTCTGCTTTCCTGGATTGAACCTCTTCAAACTCTTTTACCTATGGGACTTAATGATACATTTTTGCTTAATGTTATGTTATAAAAATGTGCCTATTATGAGCATAGTTCATATTTTTTAGGTTTATTTGTGTCTCGATGTTAATTGTTTTTGTGAAATGTGAATTATTATGTGGCAATTATTATTACTAACAAATTGCGTTGCTAAAATTATTCAAACTGAAATAAAATAAAGCTAAATAGAAATGTTAAAAATTATAAAAACTATGACAAAAGCACATAACGAAAGTATTAAAGTCTCCCTGTGATGAAAATCGAGATTTGAATGTTGTTTATATGCCTATGTGGTGTTTTTTAATATGCTTTAAGACAAACCATGTCAAAATTCACAAGTTTATGCCATTGCTGAGTATTTTCTCTGTAAAACTGCAGTGAACCAAAGACTGTCTCGAAAACGCGGTTTGAAATCGCTGGCCAATCACATCAATCACGATCTCTGAGCTGGTGTGAGTGAGTGGAGGCGGGGCTAATCTGCATATTCATAGATCCGCCTATACTAAATGAGGCAAGGGTGTAGAATTAAATTCAAGCTATTTTAAGGCACGAAGAAATATTTTTCAAGGAAAAAAAACTTTAAATATGTCATTTTGGTGATCAAAGATGAGTTTTAAAGGATACAATTATCGACTACAGGGGGAGGAAAATACTATAATAATATATAAACAACAGTAATTTCCATTTGATGAACCATTTGTTCTCCTGATATCAATACATTGATCTTACAGACCAGAAGAAAGCAGATGGACTATCAAATCTCTTCAGTATTCTCCAAGACCTACATGATGCACATGCCGCGGTGGAGGAAGAGGAAAGACTGAAGAATAAAAACTTTTTCTTGGAATTACAAACGTAAACAAAGGGACTTTTTGATTTGCATTTCATAATTCACAGTGTCATTCAGTCACTGAGCGCATTAACGCAGGATTCAGAATTTGACACATAGTCAAGAAGTCTAAAAAAGTTGGATTAGTTCACGTGTTTTTGAACTTTTGAACCGATTTTTGGTGCATAGATGGATATTTAGAGGGCTGTGATCACAATCCCTTTATTAAGGATAGTCGTGGTGTGTGTTTGGTATTAAGGTAAGCTGAATTTCTGCATAGTTTTAACTCACTGCAATGATTCCAGTAGGTTGGTAACTCAAAAGCAGTGTCTTGTTGGCATTTCTGCAGGTTTTACATGCATTCAGACATGCTATATTTGTTTTAACTTTTGTAATGGTATTAATCACCATTCTTCTTCAATTTAATTTTATGCATGTCAGCTCTTCCTTTGTAAAATTTTTACATTAAATCAATTTGATTAAAATGTTTATAGATTTTAAAGATGATTGTTTTTAATATATTTTTTTTTAATCTATAGGGGAGAAATAGTTTATTCTTGGATCTAAATGCCATACAACACTGCCATTCCTGCTGTCTCAATGCCTTGTTCGTATCATGTGTCATGTTTTGCATGTATTGATGTTCTGTCTTTTTATGATATGTACCCTAAACAAGTATGCATTGTGCATTTCACAAAAACAGTGTAACACAAAAACGTGGAAAATGTTCATAGTGTTTTTTATTATGAAAAAACAAAACAAAAAAAACAATCTTCTTAAAATATGGCGATAGTAATTCTCCACTAGGTGGCAATACAGTGTTACTTATTCGAAAGCTGAATTCAGCCCATGGTCACAGTATAGCAGTGCTTGTACATACAAGACTGTTGGAACTAGTTTTAGAAGATTATCATGAACTTCTCTATTGGATGGTGTTTAAAATTCTTCTCCAGTCGTATTTAATTATGTGCACTACACAAATCTCTAGTAAACACAATGCATAATGTAAGTTCAGACTTTAATTGTTATTGTTTGATTTAACGATCAACGATGTAGATTCACAATTCTGTGTCTTCATTCACTCACCTTCATATTGCTTGAAACCTGTATGATTTTCTCTCTTGCACAGAAAACAAAAGCTGATATTGTTCATGCTGCCCAGTTGCATTAAGTCACATGATAACTGTGTTAATGAATTTAAGTCTTGCACATTCTGCAAAATATCTCTTTTGTGTTCCATGGAAGAAAGTGTTTATGGCTTTGGATACTCTGTGTTTAGGAAATACAACTGGAATTGTTTTTATATGGTAGGCTATATGAAAAATGATTTAATACAATCACTGAACATGTGATCAAGTCAGGTGACAAGTATTTGGGCAATGTACTGTAAATTATGAATTGAGTATATTAGTTACTTAAACATTTGGATCACATTATTATTATTTGTATTTATTAATTCAGTTGTGCATTCATGTATTATTCATTTCTCATTCTTGTTATTAGTTTGAGACTGATGTTTTGAGAATTTTGCATTTACAGCGTGTAATGAGTTAAAGTGGTGCCTTATGTTTAAGGAAGAATGTGCTTCCCATTTCCCTTCAGCAGTCGTTTGAAACATGACCAGCGCTCTGTTATTTTCTCTTTCTTTCTCCACCTCTCTCAGTCTGTTTTCCTCTCCCTGTGTTTTCTTTTGATGGAAACGCATTATTGCGTTTCACTCCCTTCTGTACTATTAAAGACAGGCACTATTATTACACATGCTAAAGAGGAGGGACTGGTTGGAGGAATTTATTTAGGTAGTACAGCTGAGCTCTGTGTTCTGTTGTGTATCAGAGATTTTGAAATGGGAATAGCATACAAGAATATTTGATTATGAGGAATTTAATAATAACTAACCAGCTGATGATTTTTTTCCTCCTGAAATGGAGTTGGATATACAGTAATATTGCTGGGTCTTCATCTTGTTCTACTTTTCTGACCTTTTCCTCGCCTATTTTGAAGCCATTTAAGCATGTTTTATTTTCCTCGTGATCAAGAACATGTTTGTGGAAGTGTGTTCATGCAGCAATCAATAAAAACGGCATGAATATTAAAATAAAATTTCTCTCGCCTTCTTTCTCTCTGTTTTCTGTTCTTTGACAAATTGCTTTTGTTCCTCTTTTGTAAGTTGCTTTGAATAAAAGTGTGCTTAATGCATGTAAATATATCCTTTTAACATTGAGGAATATCTGTGGGACTCTTGAAAACCTTAACGTCTTTCAAATGTAAAAAAAAAAAAAAAAATTATAGTTTTTATGTACCACACAAATACTTTAACTGTAGCTATTTAAATGTAGGCTATTTAGACTTTTTTTTTTTCATTTCAGGGTTGCAAAATTATATATACTTTATATGATGTCTTTCTTGCTGAGATTTCTCCTTTTTTAGATTTGTATTATATTTTTTTTACTGATTGAGGTGATGTTTTTTTCTTTCTCCCTTTTCTTTTTATGTTATTGTATTTCAATGCAGTGCAGTTTCTTTTCTTGCAATAAAATAATAATAATCATAAAACAGCACATGTAATAGGCCTATTTAATATAATCTTTAAAAAATATATATTTTAAAAAAACCTCAATATAATGTGCCTGTGTTGTGGGCAGTTTTGGTCTTTAGTCATTCATTTAATTCATGACCGGAAATGCATAAATTCCACAGCAGCTGGACTTGTTTCCGGAATTTGCTGCAGCCAAGATTCAGTTTATGAAAACATGGTGACATCTTAAATAGAATTTACATTAAACAGCTCTAAATCATTTACATGACTTGATTTTTGCTCGTTGTAATTACCTTTTATTTTATTTTTATTTATTTATTTATTTGAACCAGCCCTGGTTCGCATTTGTGTTAAAAAAAAACTGTCATACAGCCAAGTCGTAAACATATTTCCAGTGTGATCGCTACTATCATTTATTTCGCTCATCAGTCGATTCCGGAAAAAAATTCCGAAAAGACCGGTTTTGTTCAACCAATTCATTGAAAAGATTCGACTCAAATGAACGATTCGCGAATCGGACATCTCTAAACGGCCCCCCTGCCTGAAGGCTTCCACCCCTCCTGTTTAATGAGCCTCATCTATTCTATTCAAGAACCATTTGCTCACCACTGACACACTTTCAGGACATTTCTCGGCATTTGTGTAAAAGAGCTTTCCTAAAATGTGCCGGTGCCTGTGAACCTCGCATCCTGTCCCACTTTCACTGCCAGCTTTAGCTCAGCATCCATATTTTTCGCATCCGTGTGGGAGAGAGAGAGAGAGAGAGAGAGAGAGAGAAAGAGAGAGCGGAGCGAAGGGAGTGGCAGACGCTGACAAATCTCATGCCGGGAAGCCGACTGAGCCATCCCTGATTCCCTGCACAGATTGATCTGAAGTTCGCCTGCACCGACTTCTTTTTAATTCACAGGATTTGGACTTCATAAGGTAATAGTGCTGTTTGTGAGAACGGGTCGCGTTTGTGTTGCTTGACAGGGGCGTGTGAAGAGGGTCGCGAGCACGCCGCAGTGAAGAGCCAAAACAATAGAGCAGCAGAGTCTACGGCGCAGAAATGAGCTAGCACAATAAACTTCCGTCTCTTTTAGGATACATTATACGGTTTATGCTGTATTAATCTCTGTTTTTAAGTGAAATTCACGTACTGAGTTTTTAACGGAGTTAATTTGGGCTTTGGAAGGCAGCTGTGGTGACAGCATGTCGAAACTGCCGACCTCACTGGATAATGGGTTTCATTTCACAGATATGCTAGACAGAGTGACCTTGCTAGATTACTGATTTATCACTTAGGAAATATTGCATTAGCGAAAACAACGCGTTTACAGTCTGTCAGTGTCGAGTACATTGTTACAGCTTCATTCAAACAATAAAATGTGTTTTTTTTTGTGTGTGTGTGTGTCCTCCTTTGCCCTGAAGCATCACATTATTGATGCTGTGGCTCAGCTAGTATCCTGTTAATGAACTGACATGGGCCATGCAAGGCCATTCATTTAGCAAATTGCACCCAGTCAATAGGATCTGTGTATTTGCCTTAGCCTCAATATTCGTGTTGAATGCTCATGATGGTTGTTTTCAGTCCCACAGGTAGAATGGAGAAGGATATCCGCCATCCTCACATTTAGTGCCTCGATTATAAAGAAAACCCTTAATAAGCTGCGAAACTTGAAGTTTCTCCAGTGGACATAATGAACATGCTGAAGTCCAGTGGCTTGAAGATCCCTGGCAGGGGTCCTAAACACTCCAGTCCAGTGGGACGAACAACTGCTGGCCCATCAACCAGTCCTGCGGCTCAAAAAGACAGTAAGTCAGCTTATTTTAGTCCCTCTACGAGCAATGTTATGTCTCATCATATTACCCGTCACTAGGACCAGACAGGATCTTCAGTCATTTTGCACCAGCGTTAGTATTATTTATGTACTATTATAGTATTTATTGATACTTTGAATTGGCTTTTATTATTACATTTTAAATTTTCTTAGTTTTAGTGTTGTCATTTCTAGTAGTTTTTTTTTACTATTTCTATTTAGCTTTAATTTATTTTTATTTCAGTTTAAGTGTTTGTAATTATTTGCCAAATTTCTAAAGTTTTTTTTTATTTTTTTTATTTTAAGTTTGATCTAATATTTTATTTTATTTCAGCTTTTATTTCAGTTACTGAAAATGACTCTAATAGTTTTAGTTATAGTTAATATCAACACTGTTCTCCATTGAGTTTTATTTTATTGTTATGAATGGGGGAGGGGGTGGATTTGAGCAAGATAAAATGCATTAAACAAAGCTAAGTGTACCTGCCTATAATGAACAAGCCTAAATAATTCATGAAATTATTCAAGTAAGTGAACTTCTGCAGAGATCTGTGTCACTTTCTCCTGAATTATATGTTTGCAGATTCCAGCTTGTTACCATTAAAATACTACCATGATTTTTAGTCATTTTAGACATGTTTATGTGGAATATCATGGTATATGAGCATGGGTATCATTCACTACAACAGTAGATATCAAAATACCATTGTTTTATCATCTGATACCATCACTGTATTGTAGTACCGTCACAAGTACCATCAGTGGATTTGCAGTGGTGTGATTGAAATTTAGATTTTTTTTGTCTGAAATTGAACCAGAGAAGCTGAAGTGCATTTTTGCTGCTGTCTACACTACCATTCAAAAAAAAAATTGAGGACAGTAAGATTTTTTTTAATACCTTTATTTAGCAATGACACATCAAAGTGATCAAAAGTGACAGTAAGGACATATGTTGCAAAAATTATTTAAAATAAATGCTGTTTTTAAACTTGCCATTCATCAAAGAAGCCTAAAAAATATATTGTGGTTTTCACAAACCACAGGACAATCGACAGAACTATGGACTATCCGCATCGTCACGAAAGTTTATCCTTTGCTCATGTTTTTAAACTTTGCAAATTTAAATATTCAAGCGTAAGAAGACACAATAGATAACTCAATTTTAAGATAAGAGACTTTTTGTGCGCTCACAAATCCAAAGCGCACGCACATGGAAAAACGTGTTTTAGACAGCGCGCAAATACCGATTTTGAGTTCTCTTTCATTTTCTAATTCACACAAAATTATATCAAAATGTCAGTCTTGGCGATTATCCTTGTAAACATAGTTACGTCTTAAATGAGCGTAAACAATTGTGAAATAAAACGCTTGTGTATCCAGGGAACTACACTAACCTTTTCCACTGGTGGCACTTGCGCTACTAACTTTTTCAGTTACTGGCGCAAAACATGATTTGGTCGCACAAATTATTTATAGTAAGCCGCTCTGGATAATAATGAACAATAATGAAACTGTATTGCATACAGATGTGCTTTTTATTTTACTTGCCATCTTTTAAACCACATGCCTTCTTGTTTTCTTTAACATTGGTTGGGATAGATTTACTGCAATAGAAAATACAGTACACAACTGTCTCTACACTTCGCGTGCTTCATACTGTCATTGTGAAGCTTCAATGATTCGTGTTTGAATTGTTTTGACGCAGTTACAACTTTGGACAGTCCTGTAATTGAAGGCCCACATAATTTACAGTACACACAGTGCATTGCTCCATCTTGGTACCTTAACCACTGGTATTCTTCGAGCCACTGGTGTCGAAATTCATGTCCGTATAGGGGTGTAACGGTTCACAAAATTCATGGTTCGGTTCGATACGATACACTTGTGTCACGGTTCGGTACGTTTTCGATACAGCAAAAACAAAGAAATGCCAGAGAAATTTCCTTGATTTAATTTTTTTTATTCTTTTTTTTTTAATTAAAACTAACATCATAAATTTTTTTTTTACTTTGAGCAATTCTGAAGCTATAATTGACTTTTCTTAGGAGCATAAAACAAAACAGCTCCTTGACATGAAATGTAATATTGTAGTAGTTATAAACAAAGGTTTATTTTAGTTCAGATTAACATTTGAGGGCAGCAATTGTATTCATAATATCAAAATAAAACCGACGTAATGTTACTTGAAAGCATTATAGCCTACTATTCCTGCCAAACTTCCATGGTTGCAGTTAGTGTTACTACAGTAAATCCATGGTGAATGTTGCAGGTCTGTGGACACTGGATAATTCATTCATAGCACAATGTTTCTTCCTGGTTTCCACGTCAGCGCTGTTTGATCCGTTAATAACGGAGAAATGTGAATGTTTCTCACTAGATCTCGCAGCGATGTTATTACTTCTGTGGCGAATTCAAATGCTTTCTTTACTGGATCTCTTAGCGCTGTGTAGTAACAGTGTCGCATGATCACGATCGGCTCGCGCTGCACTGGTCCAAACTGATAAACGGTCCTTCAACCATTCCGCTTACATTATGTTTGCCATTTGATGTTGGGCAATGTTGTGGTCGCGCCGGCGTCTCTTACATTATGAGCGCGCTTACATTTGAAATAACGAAATTTTGGTCGGCAGGAAAAATGGTCGTTCGGTTTGAAAATGCGTACCGAAAACCAAACCCAACTTGATGTGTTGAATGCTCAGAGCACGTTATAAAACGTATTCTTAAAATACACATTTCTGTTTTAATAAATGCTCATAGTAAATCATAGCATATTGCCTAAAACATAAGGTAGGTACAAAAATAATCAGTGATACATTTGCGACCCATTAAAAATTAGGGTCGCAATGGCATTTCAAAAGGTCGCATATGCGACCATTTTGGTCACAGTGTAGTTCCCTGGTATCAGTAAATTGGATCCGTGCAGCTCTTAAAGTGACAGCAGCCGAATATACCTGCTGCGCTGCTGTATGTTTTAATCAATCAACGAAAGTCCAAATAATCGCTCACTACTCTTAGCCTGAACCAATAACTTTTGTAACTTTAATAAGGATTCATTTATATTTAATTTATACAATCAAGAATATATTTTTTACATTTGATCACTTTATTTATGTACCTGAAAACTACTTTTAAACCTACCTTAAAAGCACTGTTTATTTCATATACATTTTTGTTCTGTTGTATTTATGTATGACTGTTAAATGTTAAATGGAACATTCTATGTTCTATAGGAATTTATTTCATGATGCTGCAATAAACTAACTAGGATACCTTAATGTATGCGCTTTTGAGCTTTGCTCATTCAAAACATGATAAAAAACCCCCACTAATCTATTTTAGTGACAAAAGTTCAAATAAGAGAGTAAGTAACAAATATTGGAATCGGCCAATAGTTGTTTGTTAAAATCGATATTGGTATCGGGGGAAAAAAATCCTATCGGTGCATCCCTATTTAAAATCATTAAAAAATCTTGACCTCAATCTTTTGAACTGTAGTGTAGCATAATTTGATTACTCTTCAACTAGATGTGAGCTTTATACAAACTGTAGACCATTTGAGAAGATCAATGGGTGTAGATCACTTTCATTCTTGACAGTTTGATCTGAGTTGTGGTTTATGGTGATTAGTGTGCTTAATTATCTTTCGAGTCAGATGACAAGCGTTGACACTGGTGACACAGACATTAGTTACATAAATCACAGTGAGCTAATCCCTGCCTCAGTGATGTGGCCGACCTCACATCCAGCCACGACGAGACCAGACCATGTTATTTACATTAGTTTGTGTGTTACCCAGAAGGGTGCCATGGTTCAAGCTGACTGGAATGCTTTGTTCGTAAAACACGCACAAATACAGGAAGTGCAGTGAAAATCAGGAGTTGTGCTGCTGCTCAAATAAAGCATTCCTAGTTTAAAAAGCCATTTTACGTAAAACTCTTTCTATATCAGCGTTTTGATCTGTACTAACAGCATGTATTGTACTTTTAACAAAACAGCTCATGATATTTATAATTGTGTAGGTGAAACGTGGTAACCTGTCTTTTTTTTTAATTCATACCATGTTAATAATGTGTTGTGTCCTGTGGTCTAACACTACCCGGCGTCTATGATACGAGTGAAATGCACTAGCATTGATCATATTTATCTGGCTGTTTTCGGAGACCAAAGAAGAAGAGTGTGTGCTTGTGACAAAAATGTGACTCCAAGAATGCACTTCAAAGTATTTCAGCTAATACTTTTTTTAGCGAGGTTGCATAAAAACACTTTCATGCAGAAATCTTTTACCATCTGTATTGCTGTGTGTGTATTTAACTTGAATCCTTTATCACCTACCTTGACTTATTTCAATATTGTGGATGACATGAATGAAAGGTCCTTTCATTATCAGAAATGAGGAGCAGCTGCTAAATAGCAAAAGGTCCCATATCACTGTTACAGAACAGATTATTAAACACCTGGGTGGTTGATATTTCAGCATACAATTTAACAGATCAAAACAAAATCTAAATATGAAAGTATTTAATGGTGCTAACAACAGTTAGTTAATAGTTAAGTATATAAAAATATTCTAGGCTACACCCTAAAACAGTGTGACCGTTCATTTATTGTATTTATTAATACAGATGACATGTTTTTTTCTATTCAATTGTCTTTTTGAATTAAGCTGAAATTTTGAGGTCATCCAGTATACTATAAAAAATTGACATTCACTTTTAGAATAAGTTCACAGTTAAAATGTACAGTTTTTCTCTTCCTGGAAACAGACTCAAAATATTGATGACTCATGTTACACTATAAAGATTTTCATCCAATCAAATGTCTTCTAGTTTGAGAATGTCCTTCCCATCTGCGACCAACATCAAGCAGCAAATCAATAGATGCTGGATGTGATGTAATTGCTATTTAAAACAGTGAAGCCTTTTGATATTCTCCATCCATCCTTTCAGTTTCAATAGGAAATGCATCAACATAGGAAAGAAAACTAGTCCCTTTAAATGATTTTGAGGCATTTTAGGCTAATTGTTTGAAATTAAAGCCTTTTATCTGTTGGTAAAATAATTTCCTTCATTGTGGATTAAGAGTTTTGCAGTGTTTTACAACCAGAAACAGTTTATCATTATTTTGACTGTCATAGCAAATAACATTGTCTCATCAATATCCTCAAACTGAGACAAATGATTTAAAAAATGGTATTCAAAAAATACATTGGTCAATATACAACATCTAAAAATAAATAAAAACAAATAATTTCTCACCACATTTGGATGTTATGTTCAAAATTGAGCACTAATTTTGTAAACCACACTAATGCATAAACCGGTTAACAATATAAACATCCTTTCAATGTTTTTTTTACAAATTTTTTTTTTTTAATGTTTTTTTTTTTTTAATTTGATTAAATCCATGTATGACTCAGTCTCTGGTCATGTAAAATGGCATGTCATCCGCCCACAGACTGTGGCTCTGTACACTCCCCAAACCAAATTTTTTGCCTGAAGATTTCTAACATGTGCAGTCCAGGCACAGGAAATGAGTAGCATATTGATTCAGACACAAGACTGTCTGAAGTCAGTAGCTTTAAAAATGTTTTTAGGCCAAATAAGTTTGTATTAAATCTTTATGAAGGCTTTGGTCAGCAGTTTTGCTTTAAAATGGTGCCACATAGTTCTTTCTTCTATTTTCTTAGTCTAGTTTCTCTCAGTTTCTCTCAGCCTCAGATGGACCACCACTGGATCATTTACACGCTGTCTAATGGATGATACAGACTGAAATGGCTAATGGCTTTTACAACCAAAATTAGCAAGTCAGGGACTCACACATCTTCATCAGTTCACCAGAAAAAGGTCAATTTGGACAAAGTGATCTGATGATTTAGACTGATCTTTTCCAACATGCTATCATCCAGAGCTGTCTCATCATTTGAGGGAGAATTGAGGCTTGTATAAATAAGATTGAATTTCGGGATGCTACTCCCTGAATTGTTTGATAAGTAAAGTTAGCAGCATAAAGTAAGCTCTTTCTAGATATAATATGAAAGCAAACTTGCCAATTCTGCACTTTCTTCTCATGTTACAAGCTTGACTTAACAGTTGAGAATCAGAGAAGCAATGTGCCGAAATTGCATCTTGTGTAGACATATTTCCTTGTCCCCATTCCTCCGCCAATACGATGCATTTGTAAATGGACATTTTCATTGCGGTGAGGAAACTGAGGGATGAAATTTATAGAACAAGAAAAACAATTAGCCTTGTATAGAGTTCATCCTTCAGTTCGACCTCTTCATTTGACATCAGTGTTCATATTGACAAATCTGTGCATGTCAATGTAACATTATGTAAAAAGATAGAATAATAATTGGTCATTTTACATGTCAGTCAAATGATACCTTCCTGTCTAAGTGGGCAGTTTGTGGCCAGAACACACAATTACCCCTTTTCCACCAAGGCAGTGCTGGTGCCGGTTCGGAGCCGGTGCCTACTCACGAACCAGTTCTTTGTGTTTCGACAGCCAAAGAACCGGTTCTCGGACAGGAAAATTGGTTCCAAAGCGGCACCAACTCTTTGCTGGACTAGAACCGTTCTTTTACCACGTCATGCTTACGTCGGGGGCTGGGGGCGGGGTTATTGTCGAACTTCTTCTCGAACGTAACCTCTGTCTATAGTAGCCTAATCCAGACGAGCAGCACAAATGTGTTCTAAACGTCTTCTTCTGACCCCAATATAGGATCGCAAAGCCAGGAGAAACATTTGCAGAAAGACGATGTAGTCCGCCATTGTAATTGTTATGCTTGAAGTTGGCGCAAGCGTTTCTGGGAAAGCTAAGACGTATGGCAACGTACACAGTGACGTAACGACGTCATTCGCTGGGCTCTCTAGTCAGTGGAAAAACGAACAGGTTCTGAGAAGGTTCGCAAGTTGAACCAACTTTGAACCAGCACCAATTCCGAACCAGTTCTTTTTTTGGTGGAAAAGGGGTAAATGTGGTCCAGGTTTTATTAAAATAGTGTTACCATTTCAAGTAGAATAGCAAAAACATGTTTTTAACCTAGTTTTATGAACATTCCTCTTGTCTATCATTGGTCAATCAAACAAATAGGCCCGCCCTAAAGTCAAAACATTGGGCCAATGTTGCTGGGCTTGGCTGGTCAGGATGCTCTTGTATAAGCAGAGCAGTGTTACGCTTTTTTCTGGGAATCAACCTATAAATTACATTGAAATTACACTTAATTAAATTTGTACATGAATATTAAATGGGATAAGAAAAAAGGCCTATTATGAAGCCAAGTTTGTTGTTATCAGGAGATACATTTCCATTTTGAACTGAGAAAAAGAGGGAGTTATCAAGACACCACAAAGAGCTTCTGAGAAAGAAGTGTGTGTGTGTGTGTGTGTGTGTGTGTGTGTGTGTGTGCAGGGGGTGGTTAAAGGCTGAGCTGGGGTCATTGTGTTAGCTAGCTTGTGCTGCTGAATGGTGGGATTGAGATGGTGGGAGGAGGAGTGCAGGCACAATGGTGAAGTGAGGCTTGTGTTCTTCTCTTCTTCCTGTATCACTCCTTTTTCTTTTTTCCCCCCTCGCTGATCTACTGTTACCGTAGCAACGCAGCCACATGGGCAAGCAATGCACCAGAGCTTCTGCTCAAGCCCCGCAATGGGCCGGGACTTCCTGAATGGGCCTAGTTTTCCCTAACATAGCGTAGCGCTCATGTGCTCCTATTTTGAGTCCCGGCACATGCACAGACACACTCTTTCCGCTTGTGTTTCACTGCACTGCGCTGAGTGTGCTTTACTGCTGCGCTAATGTGTAATGGACATTTGGAATGTAATGGGTCATCAGCTAGTGAAACAATGGAGCAGCACGTGAAAAAAAAAAAAAAAGTGTCATACTTTCTACATTTAAATACAGCTCTGGAAAAAAAATAAGAGACCACTGCAAATGGAGCAGTTTCTCTGGATTTATATGTATGTGCTTGAGTGAAATTCACATTTTTGTTTTATTCTATAAACTACTGACAACATTTCTTCCAAATTTCATTTAGAGCCTTTAATCCAATCACAGCTTTCATGCTTCTTGGCATGCTCTCTACCAGTCTTTCACATTGATGTTGGGTGACTTTACGCCACTCCTGTGGCCAGTTGCAAAAACTTAATCACTATGTTAAAACTGTGTCTGACCAACAAGAGGTCATCAGTCTTACTGTTATAATTCATATTAGACTGATCTACCTTTTTATGTAATTGGCTTTAAAAAGTTAGGACCAATTTTGAAGAAAAAAAAGACTAGTCTAAGCAGTTTATGCAACTATGGCTATGACATGGTCTTGATCTGGTTGTCCTCCATCCACACCTTGATTGGCCTAATTGTGTGTGACATGGAGCATTGTCCTGTGGGAAAAACACTCCCTAGAGTTAGGGAACATTGTCATAGCAGAAGGATGCAAGCTTTCTTCGCTCTCTAAAATGAAATTGAAATGATCGTGGAACTGAAATACTTCACAATGCATGCTAAAGAGAAAAAACACCAATCCAAGTGAAAAATTTTGCATCATTCATCATGTGTTGGTTTTGACTGACATATTTTAATGGATTATTTTTTAGTATTTTTGGCAATAGATGAACTGTTAAATGACTGATCCCTTTAGTCATCCAATTTGACTCTCATATGCAGATGTAATATACTGTATATAATAAACTTGACAGATGATTATGAAATGTAGTCTGATCATTATCTTCTCAGTTATTTAAAATATTAAGGAAATTATCAAAATTTGATAAAATGTTTAATTTTCCAATAAAAGGTGATCATTATTTTCCTTGATTTGTTAAATCTAATTACCCCTCAGCAGAGTTTAATATTAGTGCTTGTCAATTGATTAAAAAAAGAACTAATTCATCACACATTTTTTTTTCTGTAATTAGTAGAGATTAATCGCACATAACATTAAATGTGTAATATAAATTGTGTACAATATTTACACATAATAAACAAAATGTGTAATATATTTTTTATATTGTTACAGTAATATTGATCACAAAAAAACATTATAATAAGTGTTATAATTAGTATTACTCTCAAATGTTATGATTTGTCATGTCATTCTAAACTTCTAAAAAGGATAGTTTATCCAAATTTTTTGGCAAAAATTACTGTCAAGTTCAGTTTTGGTCTCTGTTTCATGCATGCGCTGTGTCAGAAATCAAATACTTCCCTACTATATAGTGTGCAAAAAACAGTACGCTAAAATAGTAGTATGTAGGCGAAAAGTCCCCGATGACCTACTACTTCTGCCAAGATTCTGAAGTGCGTATTCGATGGACACTTTACTATCCAATGAGGCCATGGGAGAGGATTTATGAATGACAGTGAAGCGATGCAACTGACACTGGTAGGTCATGTGACAGTAACAACATGGTGGATGTAGTATGTCCAAATTTCATTCATACTACCCATATTCATACTATATAGAAAGTACTCTTTTAACGGTCATGAAATAAGTTTAAATTCAAATGTAGTACCTACTCAGACAGTATGCGATTTCGGACGCACCAATTGACTTTTGGTTTGTTTCTTGTGTTTCCTTTGTTGTCATGGCTGTTAAGTATGTTTTCATTGGTTGTTATGGTTACTCATTGGTTCATTGATTAACAAACACCTGCTCCTTGTTTTCATCATTAGTTTGCCCTGTGTAGCCCTCACTTTGTTCAGTTCTTTGACTTGTGTTGTTTATGCTGCCACTTGTATTTCTCCCATGATATTGTTTGTTTATTCTTGTGAATTATCTCTTTGTTTTGTTTATGATAATAGTGCCTCTTCTCCTTGTTTTGCCTGACCCCGCAGTGACTCTAACCTCAGAGATTTCTGTCCTTCGATTGAAAGTGATTTCCAATAGAAAAAAAGTTCACAATCACTGTATATGATGAACATTTAATTTAATCTTTTATTCACATAGAAACATTGATCATCAGCACAAATAGAGCACATCAATTATGGTAAATGGAAGCTTAAACATGCTTGCTTGACCCGTGAGAGCCAATGATGTTTGTTCTTGTGCATTAAGCAAATACAGTTGAGCTGCCACTGACCACTAGCTTTTGTATTCTAGCCTGTTTTCTGCCAAAAAGAAGATTTGTTTATATATTTCCATTACAGCTGACGTTTACACGTCTGCCTCTGTGTGGTAACCTGCTGACCTCAATACTATTTGAATAACATCCAAAATTTTCGACAGTCTGTCAGCTCTGAGGAGGCAAACCGTCCCAGTTCTGTTACACACCATTTCTAAACGACAGCAAATTAAATCAGGATGTTTTTTGACTGATGAGCCTCATATCAGAGATCTTTAACCACCATGTTTATGAGTCAAACAACATGTTGGAGCAATTGAGACAAAAGCGGTCATTATCCCCCTCCCCCAGCACCAATACCGCCCAACACACATACACTGATGAATGAAAGACTGACTGAACACATGCTAAATGAGCCGTGGCTCACACATCATCACTGGATCCTTCAAGCGGTATCGGGTAAGTGGCATGTATCAAAAGCGGCACATGTGCAAAGATACTCAGGTTCATAAACTATATCACTGCAAATTCCACTGACCCAGATTTGTTCATAAATTAGCGTGCTGCTCATCCTTGCATGAAGTCTGCGGTGACATCCAGACATGAGCGAAATGATGAAAGTACTCATTTGATACTATGCGTTAAATGAGCCGTGTGACAAGTGTTGACAACATATGTTGTGAAATACTGAGAATGCTGTAAAATCTCAAAATGGATGTTTTTCGATATCCGTCAGGTTACTTTCATGTATTTATCGTGGACTTATCTATCTCCAGCTTCCAGTCAATAACATCAACTTACACTTGTAAATGTAAATACCAAGTAAATATCCTTGTTCCTTCTGAAATGTCACATAACATAAGTAAATGCATTGTGAAATGGATTTTTATTTATTTATTTTATTTTTTTAAGTTTTAAGATTTTCACTGAATATTATAGGGCAGGGATTTAAATCTTTCAGGTCCCTTACAAAAAACATGTGACAAACACTATTATGGTACAAATGTTAAAGGAGAACTCCGGTCATTGTCGAGTTCACGCGCATAGTTTTAGTTACCTATGATCACGCGCGTGAACTCGGCAATCGACTACTTTGGACTTCAACCGAAAACAGGATGTAAATACAGGTATTTGCGCTGGCTTAAATAACATCATTTTTATCCATTTCTTTCACATCTACTGCAGTCAGATTCACTCGTGTTCACTCTGAAGGAATCACTCACATGGCTGGGCACTTGTAATGACACATCAAGGATGTTAAGAGGCTAAAAGCAGGTTTAAATATTGCCCCATTGAAGTCAACAGGGTGCAAATTTTAAAAAGAGGATAACACGGTGTAGGCAACACCGATTTTTGTCGTTGTTCTCTGTATTGACAGCACTCCAAATTGACAAAAAAATGAGCTCAATGTTAAAATTGACCGGAGTTCTCCTTTAATACCATGGTACTTTTAGTGTACCCCAGTGTTTTACTTTTATTGTACCACAGCACTAATTGTTATTCATATACATTACTGTTCAAAATTCACATTCTTTCCCTGAAAGAATGTGAAACTGTGAATGAAACTTTTCAACATTGATAATAATAATAAATGTTTCTTGAGCACCAACAAATCAGCATATTTTTTCTGAAGGATCGTGACACTGAAGACGAGTAATGATACTGAAAATTCAGCTTTGCAATCACAGGAATAAAATACATTTTGAAATATTTAAAAAAAGAAAAGTTATTTTTGAATTTAATTTTTTTTATTTTTTTTTACTTTTTATAATAAATGCAGCCTTAGTGAGAATAAAAGACTTCTTTCAAAAATCTTACCAACCTCAAATTTTGAGCTGTAGTGTACATCAGTTTTTGAAGAATATCTTGCTATTACTACATTACTACACCAAGGTTTTTTTCCTGGATAAGCTATGTCTGGTAGGGACACTAACACACCAACATTCTGTGATGGTGACCAGATTATCCCTAATTTTGTCAAATCAGTCAAAAATCATGTTTAGCCTAATGCTTTAATAATGGAAGCCTATGGGGCAAGCAATTTCACAATAATAAACATTAAAATATATATTGTTATGGTAATATATCGAACAAAATGGAGATACAAAAACATGATACACAAGGATACAAGAAATGTACTGTTTATCATTGTGTATACTTGCATATTTTGTATACGCACCTTGGTATTGCATAATTATAAGGTCATCCACCTACAGCAGCAGTCCTGCCACTAAGGGATGGTTTATACAACTTTACATCTCAAATAAGACCCATTTTTTTTTGTATGGCAGAAAGAATAGAAATACTTGAAAAAGTTTGAGCAACACAGAACCCTCCAGAATGTCGCGCTCCATAGACCTCCAGTGTAAGTCCATTATTGTACACAAAAATGTAATTTGTTTTAACAAATAAAATGAAAAAATTCAGAGGCAGTTATTTGGCAACTGAAAGTGTGCAACTGATTATGTTGATTTGAAGCTTTGTTTTATTTAACGTGGAATATTCCTTCTTTTTCTGCTGTTTATCCACAGGTTGCCCCTACAAGCAGATGACTCCTACCCCCAGCAGCAACACCTCAGACAAGTCCAGCTCCAAAGCCTCTGAGGTGGGTGACGAGGTGGCCGGGGACTTTGTGGTCGGTGAACGTGTCTGGGTGAATGGAGTCAAGCTAGGAGTCATCGCCTATCTTGGAGAGACCCAGTTTTCCCCGGGACAGTGGGCTGGAGTGGTCCTGAATGACCTGGTTGGAAAAAATGACGGCTCTGTCAATGGAGTGCGTTACTTTGAGTGCCAGGCTTTGCAGGGCATCTTCACCAGGCCTTCCAAGCTCATGCGGCAACCCGCCGGGGAAGGGGGTGACGAGCAGCAGAACACACAACTGCAGGGTGGTGCGGGAGCATCCGGCCAGCGTGTGGTCATGCCGCTCAGAGAAGGCATGCTCAACAGCTCAGTCAAAACCGGCAATGAGTCAGGATCCAACATGTCTGACAGTGGATCTGTGAAGAAAGGGGGAGAGAAGGACCTTAAGGTCGGAGATCGAGTGCTGGTGAGTGCTGATTTTTTTCAGTGAGTATAATCAAAGTCTATATAAACCAAGACGGATCACTCATTTCTATGAATAGGAGAAAGTGCAACATGCAGTTGGTGGAATGAAGGTTCATCCATATTTACCATTACTTGGTAAAAATTTGCTGACAAAATTCAGTCATTTCAATTGGAATCTGTGCGATCTGGAGTTTTGCGCGGGGGTAAAAAAGTTCCACAGATTTTTGTTTGTGTTCAAGTCGGTCAGGTGAATTCGCCGTGATGACCAGAAAGCTGCTTGGTTTGAAAGTGACTTCTTGAGCTGTGCTTCAAACATCCCTGCACAATTTTGCTGAAATATCGCTATTGTGATTGCACAGAACCAATCACCAATTGGTAAAGTCATCACATCACTGGAGATGCCATCAGAAGCTGAGGCCCGCGCCAAAATCCATTTTGGGTAAAGTCAGTTTACTTGGCAGTTGGCAGCCATATTTGCAACGCCTCCGGGCAGCTATTTTGTGCATCCAGGACCAAGTCCCATCTACTTGAATGGGGAAATTCTTAAATCTGAAAAAGTGCATGAACAAATTACATGAACTGTCCCATAAATGTTGTTTCTTAATGCCCTTTCACACTGCTGAGCATGATTAAACTGTGTGAATGCACATCGCGATGATGCTGTCAATTCAGCACGGTTCGCCACATAAACAACTGAGAGAATTTTTTTTACAGGTGAAATATGAAGCCAAATAAATGATTATGATTATATATGTTCTGTATGTGCATTGGCTGGACCAACCTGAAATATTTGAGCACTGGAAACAACATTTATGGGACTGTTAATGTCAGATTTTGTTTCCGATTTAAAGTATGTTACTTAAATATGAGTTTGGCAGCGTACCCGAAATAGCTGCCCGAAGGCGTGGCAAATATGTCCGCTAAGTAAAACTGACTTCCCATGAAAGGAAGAGTAGAGAGTCTAAGTGCTCTGTCTAAATGTCTGCTGTTCATCTCTGATAACATTTAACAATATAATAGTTCTGATCCAAGGTCTGAGTTCTGATGATTGGCTGAGTGCTGATATTTAGTATGTAGTTTGTATCATCTTAGCATACTAAATGTGAATACTAAATTAAAGGAATACTTATAAATTGCATCGTTTTGCACAGCAGTACAATGACAATAAAGTATTTAACTATGAATGCTCTGTACAAAAGAAGAATAAAAACATGAACAAAACCAATGTGTAAAGTGCAATAAGAAACTGGGATAGGCTCCAGCCCTATTCCCCTAGAAGGTTGTATAAGGATCAGTGAATGAAAATAAAAGTATAATAATAATTGAAAAGTAATACAAATTTTACAATAAATTCCAATTAAATTTTTAAAATGGGTCAAATCCAACTCCGTAATCTCAGCATCTGTTTTCAGAAGTGCCCTGCCTTCCACTGGTCCACTGACTCTTTCCAATCCATTGAGTTTTAATGTGTAAAAGTTCAAATTGTGTGCTGAATCTGCTGATGCATAATATACTGCCATATGATTAATCTTGTTTTGTGTGTGTGTTGCATTTTTGCTGTCTATCTTGCAAATCTTTGTTCGATCCAGCCTCATGAAACTACTGACATGGATGTTGAAGCCTGTAAATGACTTGCATGCTCTTACATTTTATGGAATTCTGATGAAATGCCTTTTGTTGGGGAAAACCTTTAAAAAAAATACAGTTATATATATATATATATATATATATATATATATATATAGATAGATAGATAGATAGATAGATAGATAGATAGATAGATAGATAGATAGATAGATAGATAGATAGATAGATAGATAGATTCAGTGATTCAGAATTGTACAGGGTACAGTGAGACTGAATACTGGACTGCTGTGGCTGTTGAAATGCTCCATCCTGGTGATGTGTTTTCTGTACAAACTTTTGCGAACAGAGCTACAGTCCAATTATTTAACCATTTTTATTTGCTTGCGGGTGCATTTTACTATGCTATTATCAATTTCAGATTTACCTGTCCCTAAATGTCATGTATAAAGCAAACTATTGTTCATATCTGGCTGTGAACAACTAATATGTGGCTTCCCTTGTGTTAGATTCCTCATGTTAGGTAACAGATGCTGCCCAATAGCTGTCTGCTTGAGTATACAGTTGATTGGCTAGGGGTCAAATTGCTTTCCATTTAGTATAGCGTAGTCCTAAAGCTTTTCAGGCAGTCAATATTCTTAATCAGATGGGATTACTGCTCCATAAACCATCAGCCATTGATCTTAGCTATCTATTTGTCTGCCTGCTTCAATCCCGACTGACACCTGATTGGTTTGTTCAGTGATGAACACATCAGGGAGGATCCCAACTTAGACTCACCTACACACATCAGTTTCGTACTTTTATTTTCCAGAGGCTGATTTTTATTAAAACTAACAGATTTAAATTTGATTTCAATGTTTATTGTGTGATTAGAAACAGGTTGAAGGTGAACCTGCTGGGCACTACTGCCCGATGCACCTCCGCTGGTGCCAAATTGCTAGCCACAGGGTCATCAGCTGGGAGCCACCCTTTACCGATGTTTCACCCCTTTAGTCCCAGAACATCTCAGGGTGTTGGGGCAGTGGACAAGGACGTCTCCCTGCCGCTCCCTGCCGCTGGATTAGATCTCAGGTCCTTATGCCTTGAGGCTTCTCAGCACCCCAGCTCTTGTCATTCCTCCTCAGCCATAGCCAAAAGCTTTCTTTCTCCGCCTCTTTGGCAAGATCTTTAATGGCCTTCCTGACCTCGCCAGAGCTGAAGCCGATGTCCCTCAGGAAGCGACTGGTTGACTGGGAAACAAAGCCATGGCAGCCTACCTCCACTGGGTAAGATCTCTCGATGGATTGCTCTCCATCCCTTTCCCTGGCATTCCACTACCAGGTCAGCGTACCGTGACTTTTTCCGCTCGTATGGCTCCTGTACTGCTTCCTCCCAGGGCAGTGTCAGTTCCACTAGCACCACCCACTTTCTCGTCTCTGACCACAACACAAGGTCCGGTCTCAATGAGGTTTGCTCGATAGAAGCGGGGAACTGCAGCTGCCTGTTCAGGTCTGCTCGTAATGCCCAGTCCCTGCCACTGGCAAGGATTGATGCTTTGTGCTTAATAGTGCATTTCTGCACTACCTGTCCTGCTCTTACAAATTGGACAGGCTGACTCTTAAGGCTCTGGAGCCTCTTGTTTGCCAATGCCCTTGCTCTTTCTGTGCATTCTGCCAACTTCCTTAGCACCTGGTCATGGCTCTACCTATAGCGTCCCTGAGCCAAAGCAGTTTTGCACCCACACAGAATGTGATGGAGGGTTCCCTGAGCCGCATCGCACAGGCCGCAGATTTTTTCAGCCCCAAACCACTGTGCCAAATTGATTAGGCTAGGAGGTGTGTCATAAGTGTCTTGAATAATGAAACTTAACTTGTCTTGGGGAAGTCTCCAAAGGTCGCTCCAACTGACTGACCTTGGCAGGATGTCGCCCACTTTGTCCACTGGCCTCGTTTACCTTGGCCAACAGATTTCACAAGAAGTCTTTCCTCTTCTGTAATCACTAGCTTTTTCCGCTCCTTTATTGATACTTTTGACAAGAAATTGCGTGCCTCACCCCAGCCAAGACCCTGTCTTCCCTGCTGGGTTCTTCCAACAAACTCTTGGTGCTTCAGGTTGGTGATAGCGTTGTCGACGCAATCGTCTGCCTTCCACTTCCTGCCAGTCTGAATCTTGACACCAGCAAGGTGTCAGCAAGTGAAATGCTCTTTAGTGGGAGCTGAAGAGTATTTCTTCCAAACAATGCTGCATCAGAAAGGCATCACGGCAGCCCAAGCCATATAGCTGTTGGAAATGGCATCCAGCCATGCTACTGTTGTTGCTGTTATTTGACAAAATGATTTATCTGTTCAAATTTGTACATAAATTATAACTGTCCCACTGGGGCTAATTTACTGTAACTGCATTTTTGTTGAGCTGAGCGAAGTCAAAGTTATTGACTGTAGCCATCAAACATCCACTACAGATGCTGTTTATAGAACATAGGATGAATTTAATCTAGTATATTCGTGTTGTTGAACTCAAACATCAAATCCTGCTGGATAAATCTGTAGAATTGTGTACACAAATGTTTAGCTTGTTAGATTTTAAATATAATTTCAGCACATTCATATCTGTTAAGTAGAATCCCAGTGTACAATGTAACTGAACTGCTTTAGAAAGATGTCAGTCCCCTGTTGTACCCCCCCTATAACTGGTATCTTATTACCATGACTGTGCTTTAGTGCATGAAGGACCTCTTAAAGTCAGTGCTTTTCCATTGTTTGCTCTCAAAAGACTTACAAATGCACATGTGTAAAAACGATGCTCATGTATCAGCAATATGTGAGCCAGAGCCTAGGACCATGACTCAATCGACCACCTTGACATTGTCTTATAGCACTTTCACCTCGTAACTCAGACAAAAGGTCGCAATCCAAACCAAACAGTGCTCTCAGCCTCCTTAAAATCCTTATCAAAATGCACCACTTTCAGTAGTAAAAAAACAATGCAAAAATAATTCTTTTTTATTTGCATTTATACAGATTTTAGGATCTGCAATAGGGTTCATTTTACTAGTGAGTACTTATTTTTATCTGGACAGGGAGCACTTTTCCTGGTAGATAGCATCTGTTGGTCCAGACAATCTCTTATTTGAAGCTAAAGCACTTTTAGTCGCTCTGGATAATAACCTAAAATGCCTTCAAGTTGATATGTAATGAAAATTCACCTTATCTTCTTTTATAGATCTTATTGTTATGTCATAGATCTGATTGTGAACGATCCATCAATGTATGTTGTTTTGTTTTTGTTTTACCTTATAATGTAATCAAAATGTCTCAATTTAGAAAACTCAATCTTCTGGTGAAACAACAGAGTTCTTTCTGGTCACGTAAGCTGGATTTTTCAGTCAACAACCAGTGAATTGAACCAAGTACACGCCCTACCTTTTTCTTTTCAAAAACCCTTTTGCTTGCATGTAAATGTCACAATGGGCCCTGTTTACTCTTGGTATTAAGGTGCGTTTTGGTCGATCGGATCACAGTGAACGACAGTAAATACAGGTGTAAACGGGGTCTTTTGTGCTTGTCATCTTTAGGCTACTTCCAGAGGTAGTCGAAAATGCATTCAAACAGATTGCTTTTACTGTGTAGACTCTCATGTGGTCGAAAAGATCATCTACTCTCTGCCTACTGAGCTGACCTAATGCATAAAAATTATGGGAAGCGCGCTAGCCAGACGGGATTTAAACTTTGTCAGCTGGAGACCCAAGTTTGGTTTGAAGACTAACCAAGCACAATGTTTTCTCGCCATTCCTGATTTCTAAGACACACTCACAGCGTTCGGCGTGATCTTGCGGCTGTCAGAGCAAAAACGAAAGCTGATGCTCTCCATATGTTTTTCTATTGTCTCCAGGCACTTTCATATGTAAGCGCTGTCTTCTAAATGACAGAAAATCTTGTCAATGTCGAGTTGTTAATGTAGGAACAGGCATAGCAATTTGCTTCAAGTGTAGTTCACTTCCAATTTGTTATTCATCTATTTATTTACCTATAGCTGCTAAAGAATCAGAAGTCTCGCACATTAGAAGAAAATAGTCTGGAATCACTTACTGGCAGAGGAAGTACTACATTTGTTGAACTTCGCGACCATTGAAAAAAATCGTTGTATATAATATGCGTGTCATACTACATCCGCATTGTCATATGTGACCTTTGACCACAAAACCATTTTGGGTCACATGGGTCCATTTTCTGAAATTGAGATTTATACATCATCTGAATGTTATTAAATTATTAAATTTACAAATAGATTAAATAACAAATAGATTTTAAATGACATAATAAATTGTTATTATGTTATTAAATTGATGTTTATTGCATTTTTTGTTATTGTGGTGTGTTACCATGATGGTATTTAATGTTTGTGTGAATGACAAAGTTTTTGTGTGTGTTAGTATTTAATTTCTCAGCTTGTGGAAAAACTTAAAATGTTGCTATCACATTTTTTACGGTAAATTTCTGGCAACCACAGCTGCCGATATTTAACAATTTTTTTACAGTGAAGACTGACAAAAACGCTATTTTCTCAGCTTTATGCTCAATGATATTATTACTATTATTAAACTTACCTACATTCAAGCTTGAATCATTTTGTGTGTTTTTTTATAAAGCAGATGCTCTGTTCATTCTTTTGACATAATGTATGGTCACATATTCATACAGCAAAATATTTTGGGGGCCATGAAAGTTTTGTGAATATGATAAAAAAAATAAAAAATAATACTGGCACTGGCTTGCAACTTAAAAATAAAACGTTTGCACGAAAAAAGTTAAAAATTCAAATTCCCATCAATTTGCTATCTCTCCTACATGCTTTCTGAGATTAGTTAGCTATTGAAACTCTTGAAAAGACCTGGAAGATCTCCCTTTTGGACAAAAAACAAAAATTGGGTAAATTAGATTTTTATTTCTGTAGTATATTGACGGTCATACAGTGTTATATTTGTAGCATGATTTAGAGGAGTTCTTCACGCTGGTGTTATTGAGCAGACTTCTGAATGTGTCTTATGGCTAGTTTCCACCGAGCGGTACAGTACGGTACAGTACAGTATGATTCGGGACGGTAAACCCTGATCCGGTGTGGTGAATAATCCGGTCACTTTGGTGTGATGAGTCTGGGTTTAGGACCCAAGCAATCCGATTGGTTCAAAGCACGTTTTATGGGTAATCGCTTTAGTGCCTGGTTACAAATCATACAAAATCATTTTATTATAGAAGACGTTTGTACTACGTTATAACGAGTCATTAATGTATTTAATGTATTTTAAATTATACGTTTCATATACTAGTATTTAACCGAAGCTATAGATTGTGAAATTAACTTATCATAGGCCTAATACATTTTGTGACACAATAACAGTAGTATTTTTAAATTTCGCGGTCTTTCTCCTCTGCTATTGACGCTACTTGAGATTTTAAATATTAGCTATAGAATATACACAATTTACATATACAATATACAATTTAATTTAATCTTTAAATTAGCGGGATTTAGCATTCTACATAAAGCTACCACATGTGCTACACATTAAAACAGCTCACGTTAGCTACAAGTTATCGCGAGAACAGATTTAGATCAGGCATACTACTGGGGTCCTAAGCCCGGACTCATCACACCAAAGTGACCGGATTATTCACCACACCGGCTTGCATTTCCACCGCCATCAGTACCCTTACTTGATAGGCGTGGTGTAGCCTATGCCAGAAAGAAGCGTTCAACGTTATTTTCGCACCAAGAAGAACGCAACATAGTAAACAACAATGGATGACATACAGAAGATCTTGTTCTTGCTTCTCTGCATGTTAGTCATAAGAAGCCAAGTGCCGAAATTAGACGCAAAGTTCGGACTTGCCAAGTCCGACTCAGGAGAATGACTCCCGAGGACGCGAGTCCGGTAATTCTGCAAATGGAACAGCGGCGTTCTTGAAAGCGTCACTCAGCTCGCTCTGCTACTCCGGTTATCTCTGTACATTTTAGGCAACAATAAAACAAAATATGTTATAAAACATCACTCTGCCTCTTTTTTTTGTTTTCATTTAAAGACATCTTAAACATTATAGCCACACAAATGTGGTGCAGGCAACGCGTATTGATTATATTCACTGCATGTATAACGTTAGCCTATTTATAACAAAACGAAATATAAAACACAACCCTGCCTTTTTTCGTTTAAATTTTAAAAATATGAAACATATTAATATGGTCCAGGCAATATGTGCATTTGTACTCCGATCATCTTCACTGTAATACAATTAAAAGTGACAAAACTCAACCCTGACTCTTTTGTTAAATTTCAGTTTTATCAATAATAGCCATTATAAAAATATAAGTAAAAGGTCCAAGAAGCAATAAAATAAGAAATAAAGCAAACAATTCAGTCAAACATACAAAGTCAGCAATCTAGTCTAACATTACGGTAAAGTTAAATAGCCTAAATATATACTTTAGTTAGCCCTCAGCCAAAATGATTGGCCAGGGAACAAATTATAGATTCACGAGACCAAACATCGCCCTTTAGGTCTACACAAGACGAATTATATCTCATGTTTAACCACAAACGTCAAACAGTTTAACAGCAGCAAACGTCAGAACGACTGGCCGAGGAAAGGCTGTTCCAGGCGGGGTACATGAGCGCCGAGCGCCCGGTGATCGCCTGGAATGGATCTCACAACCTGGATCAAATTTTCATAAATCATTCATACATTTATAAATAAACCACAGATTTGAACTTTCAACAGCCACATTCTCGCCTAAAAAACTCTTGAAACTACATTTTGTGACACAATATCAGCAGTATCAACTATGTATAAAAAAAATGGCGCTTATGTTGTCATTCCCCTTGTAGCACGCGCAAGTGACGATTCTCTGTCAACCAATCAACGTTCTGCAGTGAGTCTAGCTCCACCCTTTAGGTACCGTACCACTGTGCTAGGTACCCCAACGGAAGGGTACCGAAAAAGTGGTACGGTACAGTTCGGCATTTTGGTACCATTCACAACTTTTGACAGGGGAAACGCAAATAATTGCGTACTGTACCGTACCGTACCGCTCAGTGGAAACGAGCCATTAGTCAGTTCAGACAGTCCATCAAAAGACCTGTAAGGTGGATCAAGCCACTGCCAAGTTAAGGCTTATGCTGACTGATCGTGGATCTGCAGTGTTGCGAGTGAGTTGAGAGAGGAGACGGTCTGAGTCAGCTTTCTCCACTCCTCGCCGCTCATCTCTGTGCTGTGCTTGTGTATTCTGCTGAATTTATAGTTCTTCTCACACCCAGAAGGTCTATTAGAGAATAGCTGCTCAAAGCCATATTGTGACTTTTATGGCTTTTGAGAAGCTTTTGCCAAACATGCATCTGACATATGTTTTTACCCTCATAAATTGCTGCTGTTTTGGTTTGAGACGTCAGTGAGACGACATGGTAAAGTAAATATTGCACATCTGGAACGTTCCCTCAGGAATGTTTGTGTTATCACCTTATCCACAATTGAACGCACTGTGGCTCATCTGCCACGTCAGTTGCACAAACACAGACTCGCTCACTGGCGGGAGAATGTGATGTGTCTGTCTGGATATATTCTCTTCCGGATGCTCTCCTTTCTAATGCCAAACCGCAGATGTCTCAGGAGCAGAATGTCTCGCAGTGCTCAAAACACCACTTGATGAACCTGTGAAAACATTAACAGCTCTACTTAATTTATTGCCACATGATCTGTGTGTTTTAGAAGAATGGTGAGGTCCCACAAACTTGACAGCTGAAAAAAAAAAAGGAATTTTGCTTTTCACATGAATAAATGCTGATGTGGACAATTTTTTGGGGCTCTCATGTAGGCATCGATTCAATCCTAAGAAATTTTATTGTTCTGTTCTGACTAAAATGTAAAGCAACCAACCATAGTTAATTTTGTTTTATGTGCCATTTAGGGGTGGATTAATTTGAAATCTGTCAAACAATAATCAATGGAGTGTGGGAGGGAAACACTCAAATAATGGTATAGCCCAGTAGTCTCCGCAAACAGTTATAGAAACAGCACCTTGGAAAATGGCTAAAAACGTGCAAAGAACTTTTGTTTCCAGGTGAAATCATACCAACTGACTTCCAGTGGTCTGTAGAGGCCAGCCAATCATATTGGAACTGCTGAATGTCGTTCTACACTTGCAATTCTAGTCTGCAATATGCATCAGACAGTCAGTGAACAGATTGTGGGTGGAACATGGGACACTCTGTCTGAGCAGAGACTAGGGTTTACGCAAACTGACTGCTTTGGCTTTTCATTTCATTTAAGTAGAGACAGATTAAAACGTAAGAGTAGACACAACTGTAGGGCACACGTGTAAGCATGTGTTTATGCATTTATGGTCCACTCTTTGCATATCTCTTCCATCACTCTCTCTGGGAATGGATAAAATGCCTCAGACCCTCAAGAAAAGCTGTTTATATCTTTGGCTGGGAGGTATGATTGTAGATGTGTTTATTATAATAATAAAAATAATAATAATAATAATAATCATTTGTTACATTTATATAGCGCTTTTCTGGGTACTCAAACTGCTTTACATGGAAGGGAGAATCTCCTCAACCACCACCAATGTGCAGCATCCACCTGGATGATGCGACGGCAGCCATACTGCGCCAGAATGCCCACAACACACCAGCTTACTGGTGGAGAGGAGACAGAGTGATAGAGCCAATCAGTATATGGGGATGATTAGGAGGCCATGTTGGATAGAGGCCAATGGGCAATATTTAATCAGGATGCCGGGGTTATACCCCTACTCTTTTTCGAAGGACAACCTGGGATTTTTAATGACCACAGAGAGTCAGGACCTCGGTTTAATGTGTCATCCGAAGGACGGTGCTTTTTGACAGTATAGTGTCCCCATCACTTTATTGGGGCGTTTATCTGTTGCTATTCATTTTGGCTCTAGGATTTTGAATTTGGATGGATGGATGGTTTGCTGCTTTCTCATGTTCTGTTTTGCTGTGTCATATGCCTAAGCATCACTGGAAAATCTTTTGGTAGACTGGTTGATAAGGAACAGTAAAATAAAATCCTTTGAAGAAACGTGCCTCAAGGTTCCGTACTAGGCCCATTTGAATTCTTCTTTATGATGATGATTTTAGGTCAAGATGTAAAGTTACATGTTACTAAAATGTGAAATTTACCTGTAATGTATGATCTACAGAAATACAAGACAGCTGCACAAAGCAAATGTATTTCTAATGCATTCATAACATTGTTTTGTGGAGGGTTTATTTAATGGTTAAAATACATCATATTAGTCATTCTTTAAAATGAAAAATCTGTAATTTTTTTTAGTTAACAGCATTACATTAAAGTGATTAAAGCCAGTATATATTGTTGTTATTTGTGGGCCAGTGCATTGTTTGGCCAGAATAGTTTATTAATGGATTGCAAATACTGCAATATCAAAATTTAACTGGATCTATTACTTGGGTGAAACAGGTTAATCTCACATAAACTCTTAGTAAATATCCCAGTCATGTCTAATAATGACCGAAATTAGTGAAATAATTTTACAGAAACAATGTGTTTTTTGTTTGTTAGTTCTGGGGTTGATTATGGAGAGCATTTGTAAATCTCAGATTGTGACTAGGAAACTTTGAGGCTTTGAGAGTCTAATTCCGTTTATGTTCCTGTATGTCATGTTATGCATAATTTAGGAATAAAGCTATGAATGTGACCTGCTTGGAACCAGAGCCTTTTCTTGGAACCGTGTCTTTCAGTGTAGTCGCTTTGATTGCGTGTGTACACGTTTATGAGAGAGAGAAATTATTTTACAGTAATGTGAGTGAATGCTTCTGGAGCACACAAAATGTGTGACATACACTTCCTTGTAACTGAAGCATACAATATGCTTTCTTATGTGTAGTGGTGCCATCACTAATGAATAGGCTGTGACCTCCTTTTTTCCCCAGTCCTGGGTTGATGAATGTAGGCCAGTTCAACCAGCACAACAGTCATTCCCAGTTACATCTCAGCACCAGCTGGCAGAGTTTACTACTCTACACTGCTGACATGCAGTGAGACTACTTCTATCTACTTTCCTAGACTTTAAGTTTTGTTGACAGGCAGACATTTAGCTGTGGTAGACAATTATTTGTACATTTTAAGAGTTACATGCCAACTCATATTCCCGACCTCCTAAGGGTTCCAAAATATAGGCCTACCCTTTTCTATTTTCAAACTTCACATTATATGATTATATGTATGTGTGTTTTTGTGTGTGGGTATGTATATCTGTGTGTATATATGTAGTTATATATAATTAATGTATATTAAATATAAATAAATATAATTAAATTAACCTTTCTAATCTATTAGAATACACTGACTGATCAATATTCCATATATGTACTTTTTTTTGTTGTTGTTGTCTTTTTCTGTTGAGCGTTTCAAGAGACCGAATTTCCAAACCTGTTTTGTTAAACTAAATAACTGTAATCACTTTAAACCATGTGTCAGTGTTGCCATTTTCCACTGAATCTCCTTTGCTCTCTTCTCAGGTTGGCGGCACTAAAACAGGAGTAGTGCGTTATGTGGGGGAGACTGACTTTGCCAAGGGCGAGTGGTGTGGAGTGGAGCTGGACGAGCCATTAGGGAAAAACGATGGAGCTGTAGCAGGAACCAGGTACATCATTTGTCTTCCAGTAACATGTCCTGTCTTTAGCAGCACTCTCAATGGCCTTCCAACACTAATAGGTCTCATTGTTTCATGCCCTTTTAAAATAGGTTTGTAGACTATTTAGTATGTTAATATATCTTGGTTGTAGTGCGACCTACAACATGAAATCAAAATGGACCTGATTTATTTTCTTAATACATCCCAGTATTATTCAGCAATTTATATATACACATTATTCCTAAGGAATTATTATTTTTATTTTTTTGTCTTTAGAATCTTTAGTGCTGTCAATCCATAAAAAAATGCCTAACATTAAAGTTTTTAATATATTTTTATATTGTAATAATTTCACAGTTAATCTCCAAATTAATGTAAAAACAACATCAACACATAATTTTTTGGTCTGGTTCTCAAAAGGAGCACCTAGAGAGGCTGCTTGGTACTCACACTACAGCGGCACACTTATCCTACAAGCTGCCTAAATGGAAAATAACAGTATTTGGTTACTGTAGAGATTAATTATTGGTTCATCTTTGTTAAAGCTGTATTTTTTTTATCAACGCTAAGACACAGACAACAGCAGAAATATTATGCTGCTGTCACTTTAAGACCGAATGCACTGTCCAAATATACTGACACACATCCGGTTTCTTTCTCAAATGTTCACTTATGACATAACCGAGAGAATACTTGCCGAGACGGGTATTTTGATACCATTTTGTGTACGTGTCCGTTTAAGTGCAAGTATACGCGAAAGAAGAATCAATTTGGTGTTCGAGCGCTGTCTGAAACGTGCCTCTCTCTCTCTCTCTCTCTCTCTCTCTCTCTCTCTCTCTCTCTCTCTCTCTCTCTCTCTCTCTCTCTCTCTCTCTCTCTCTCTCTCTCTCTCTCTCTCTCTCTCTCTGATGAGATTTCAAAATTGCTAATTTAGCTCATTTTAAACAAATGCAGGAAGAGACATTTGTTTGGTGGCCTTGTTCAAATCCTTAGTGGAAGCACGAGTGGTTATAGAATATACATATTACAAGCATGTTAATAATGTTCTTTTCTTTAAATGGAGATGGTGTGTTAAGGAAGCACTGGTTACAGTGAATGAGTATGGGGGGTTGGGTTTTAATTGGTAATGAACTTTTTTTAATGGGTGATTTATAATTGAAAGTGTTAAGAACATGGAATATATATGTTTATTTATTTATTTTAAAAAATGTGTGTTTAATGTGAATGTGAAGGAATAATGTGTTTCTACATTTTTATGTAGAATAAAGTTGTAAAGTCTCTCTCTATCTCTATCTCTATCTCTCTCTCTCTCTCTCTCTCTCTCTCTCTCTCTCTCTCTCTCTCTCTCTCTCTCTCTCTCTCTCTCTCTATCTCTATCTCTCTCTCTCTTTGTAAATTGGCAAAACAAAACACATTAACCGTAACCATAAACACGGTTAAACTTAACAGTTAATCAGCGAATCACATGCATGCCGAACCGTGGGGCCTGGTCCATATGGATCACGAATCAACTGCAATACGTTGCACCCCTAATAATTAATGAACACACCTATCATCATGGTTGCTATCTTACCAGAGATTGAGAAAAATCCTACTCCAGTAAGTAAACCTGTCCCTGTCCCCCAAAATGGCAAAAATGTTGGCACTCAAAAATGTTTCCCTCCATGTTTTCTGCTGCACATCGTTCGTTTTTACCACTCATGCGCACCAGTTATGTGCACCCCTGAACATAAAGACAGTATATTATCTAAGTATTTGATCTAACAGGTTGGAAACATACAGAAATGTAATAAAGTTATAAAACACTTAAAGGTTGTCTAAGCGATCCCGGGAGACGTTTCTTCTTGTTGACATTTGAATTGTTGTCAAGCAAAACGGAGGCTGGCTAGACCCTCCCTCCTCCTCATCCCGTCTCCTCCCTCCTCCCCTCCCTTCCGGCATAAAGGAAAGTCAAAATAGTCACTACAAAGTTAAGTTTTACTGATACTTCATTCAATGTGTAATGTCGCCAAGTTAGATAAATGCTTTTATATATTGCAGAACAGAATGCAGAAAAAGAGAAAAATTATCTTAAAATCGTTTTGCCACCTGAGGTTATAAATAGCTCCCATACAAGGACGCAATGATAGCAAGATAACGTTAGCTTCGCGTTTCCCAGTGAGCATAAACAACGGCGGCGTTGTAAACCAATTTAGTCAAAGTTGTCAATAGCCTATAAATGAACATTCAAATTCACGACAAACCGTGGGTGAAAACAACCCTTAACTTACACAAATTGTCGCCCTACTGTGAATTTGCTTGATCATTTACAATAGAGATTGATCGCTGCTAGAAACATACATGTTGTATTCACCAAAGTTAACGCTGACAGCATAAATCTAGCTAATTACATCCTTGTGTTGGTTTGGCGAACATGACCGTCAGTTTAGAAAGAAAAGTGGATTTACCTGTTCTGCAAAAACAGAGCAACTGAATGTCGGATAGTAGCTAATCCCTTCTGCCGGCGGAGGTCTCGCCACATTTCAAAGGTTTTTCCGATGTAAATTCGGGACTTCGCGCGTTCCTTATCCTTGTCCCTCTTGCAAGTTGTTCTGTTCATCGGAACGTCGTCTCTTTGGTCGTGTGTCAGCCATAATTCAAACTTCCCTCTTCATCTCTCTCCTCCACACACCCACCTCATGTGCACGCGCACTAACCCCGCAAACGCGCAAACCCCACCCTCCAACACTTCTTGTCGGTGATTGGCTGGAGCTCTGTTTGTTATGTTTCGTGGTGCGGGTGAGCACAGTTTGTTTTTGTTGCCGTTTGTGGAGCCTGTGGTTTCTACAGAGACCGCGTTTTTTTACAGTGTGTTCAGGGGACAGGCAGCTAGCGGATAGTGAGGAGATGTTTGCTGTATGTGACAAAAAATGTTTTGGCCTCACATCGCTTAGACAACCTTTAAGTTTTCACTGCATAAATTTAAATATAGATTTATTCTTATTAAAGCTACAAAAGTTAGTCAAGAGCAGTGATTGATTTTCTCTTTGTCTTTTTGTTGTTTGATTTGCACTAATGACACATCACAGCAGCAGGTTTATTAGGCTGCTGTCACTTTAAGATCTGACACATATTCCATGAACTCACATCTCTTTATGGTCATCTAAGACTTTATTTAACTCATTTAAGACTGTGCTTACAAGGATACTCGACAAAGCTTGCATTTTGTCATCATTTTGTGTTTTTGTCCGTTCAAGCGTGAAAGACAACTCAATGCAGCCGTGCGCTGTCTGAAGTGGCTTTCTGTGCGCATGAGTCCTGTGTGTGTCTGTCACACAGACAGGAGATGCACAGACCGCACGCCAGTACAGATTTAAGTTATTTTTTGTGTCTTATCACGCTTGAATGGTTTAATGGCAGTTGAATGAATGATAGCGTGATCATATACTATAGAATAAACTGATGTTGTGATAATTGCGCTAAATATTTTTAACGTGTTAAATTGAAAAAAAATATTGCATGCCTTTACGTGTTAATTTTGATAGCCCAAATATCTTTCAACATCTAGTAATTTGCTCTGCATTCTGTTCACAATCCAAACAATTCCTGATGGACAAACTCCCATCCTAAATTGTTTTTTAGGGAAATAATTACTGAAGAACAAGTGCAGTTTCATGTTGACTTTAGGATTAGAATACAGGCCAGGTGATCTGTACATGTAATGATTCACATGCTGAGCCAAGGTTAAACCTCAGCTGTCTTTTCACTGAAGAACAGGGATGGTTGAGTGCCAGACAGGAATAAACAGCTTCATGGATACTCTTTAACTGTTGACATTTGGCCCAAGGCTGGATTTAGTAGATTATGTAGTTTGTTTTTATAAATGATGGCTTGTTTGGGGTTAGTAGATTTTTATGCCTTGAAAGAAGTCTCTTTTACTCACAAAGTTTGCATTTATTTGATTATACAGTAAAATCAGTAATATTGTGAAATATTATTACAATTTAAGAGAACTGTTTTTTTTTTTTATTGGAATATCCAGTATTTTAAAATGCAATGTGAATATTCCTGTGATGGTAAAGCTGAATTTTCATCATCATTACTCTTCAGTCTTCAGTGACACATGATCCTTCAGAAATCATTCTAATATGCTGATTTGATGCTCAAGAAACATTTCTTATTATTATCACGTTTAAAAACAGCTGTACTGCTTAATATTTTTGTGGGAACCCTGATACATTTTTCTTTTTCAAAATTCTTTGATGAATTGAAAGTTTTTTTGAAATCTAAATCTTTTGTAACTGTATAAATGTCTTTATTGTCACTTGTGATCAATTGTCCTTGCTGCATTGAAGTATTAAAATCAGTGTTATCTTTTTTTTTAAATGTCTGTCCTTTTTTTTTTTTTTTCCTTTTGAGTTATTTATTTGTACATCAGTTTTTGTACGTCAAGTTAAGCTGAATGAATGTTGCTTTGGAAAATAGCTAAAAATAAAATAAGTTTACGTTTATTTTTATATTTTATTCCAGTTAATGTTTATTTTATTTCAAGTAACAACAGTGTTTTTTATGATTTTAGTTTTAGTTAACTATAATAACTAGGGATGCACCGAAATTAAGATTCTACACCGAAACCGAAAATTCTTTTTAAAAATGATTTATTTATTATTTTAAATTGGCTTTTTTATATATAATTGTATTCATATTATACTTTTTAATATAATTCAATCATTTTAAAGATTTAAAGACTACATTTAAAAAATAGATGAGGTTCTTCCGCGTTTCTCCCTCGTTCTTAGGAGTTTGTTGCCATATAAGGTTATATTTTTCAACTGTTCAACTTGTGGGGGGGTTTTCTCCGTGGTCATATTTTAATATTCATGTGCCAGTATAATGAATGTGTTGCAGGTCTGTGTTTTATTGGTTGTTGTTTCCCCTTTTCCCACCTTCTACTCTCCCACTTTTCCACAGCTTTACACGTCCATTTCTTGAGACTTTTTCAACTCGGAGGTGTGAACGACCAGGCTAAAGCATGACACTTTAATGTTCTAATGTTCTAATGTTCTATATGTTACCCTTGAATATATTGCATTTCCTCCCTCACATCCATATTCTCTGATTTTCCTTAGATATTTTCAGTGCCCACCCAAGTTTGGCCTCTTTGCTCCGATCCACAAGGTGATTCGGATTGGCTTCCCATCCACCAGTCCAGCTAAAGCTAAGAAGAGCAAGCGTATGGCCATGGGTGTGTCGTCTCTGGCCCACAGCCCCTCCAGCTCGTCCATCAGCTCTGTCAGCTCTGTGGCCTCCAGCGTGGGGGGCCGACCCAGCCGCACTGGCCTGGTAAGACACTTTAAAACGCCAAGAAGAAAGTGCCAGTGCAAATCACAAATGTCTTATGCTGACATTTTGCAGCGTTGCTTCCTGATGCCACTGTCATAATGTCACAATCACTTTATTTTTGTCCTGGGGTAATATAATGCATTTTTTTCTTGATAAGAACCTCTGGTGCTCTTCGCATGTCGGTCAAAAAAGACCGAAATTTATTTTTTCATTTCAATGAAATTAATGTACTATATTTTAATTTAGTTTTTTATTTAATATTTTTAAATATAATTTTTAATCCATTTATTCTCTTTTTGAGCATAAAATTTTTGAGCTTTTTGAAAATTTGAAAATTCAATTTCCAACTTAAACTGTCGTAAATCTTGAATGCTTTAGAGCACAGACTTAAAGCTGCAGTCCGCAGTTTTTCCTCTTTGTCGCCATCTCTGTTCGAAATCTGCAATTGCAGTTATTCGCGGAATTATCAACTTTGCGTGCGTTGTGCCTCGGCACGGCACAGCGCGGATGAAACCAATGTTTTGAGGAGATTGTGCGGCTGTCAGTCGCCGTGACGGTGTGGATACTGTCATTCGCAATCACAGATTCTACTTTTTGGAAGTATGACCAACATAAGAATTTTCACAGGAAAATGTCATCTGAACAAGTAACATCCACTTTTGTTCTGACCAACTAAGGGGAAAAAAGCATTGCAGTAAATCGCGCCGATTAAATCTAACGATCGCTTATCATATCACGTAGGGGTGTAACGGTACGTGTATTCGTACCGAACCGTTTCGGTACAGGGCTTTCGGTTCGGTGCACGTGTGTACCGAATGACTGAATGCAATATTTTGTGTGCGGAACATACAGTGCCCTCCACAATTATTGAACCCCCTGGTAAATATGATCAAAATTGGCTGTAAAAAATAAATCTGCATCGATTATCCTTGTGATCTTTCATTCAAAAAATGTGCAAAATCCTAACCTTTCATTGAAGTAAAAGAATTGAAAGTGGGGGGAAATCACATTATGAAATAAATGTTTTTCTCCAAAACACGTTGGCCACAATTATTGAAACCCTTTTATTAAATACTTTTTGCAATCTCCTTTTGCCAAGATAACAGCTCTGAGTCTTCTCCTATAATGCCTGATGAGTTTGGAGAACACCTGACAAGAGATCAGAGACCATTCCTCCACACAGAATCTCTCCAGATCCTTCAGATTCCCAGATCCATGTTGGCTCTTCTTCTCTTCAGTTCACTCCACTCATCAGGTCAGGGGACTGAGACGGTCATGGCAGAAGCTTCATTTTGTGCTCTACAACAAATTTTTGTGTTGATTTTGATGTTTGTTTTGGATCGTTGTCCTGATGGAAGATCCAACCACGGCCCATTATAAGATTTCTAGCAGAAGGCGTCAGGTTTTGATTTTTTATCTGTTGATATTTGATAGAATCCACAATGCCATGAATCTGAACAAGAAGTCCAGGACCTCCAGCAGAAAAATATGCCCACAACATTAAAGATCCAATGGTATATTAAATTGTACACATGGGGTACTTTTTATCCTTGTGTTCACCAAACCCATCTAGTGTGTTTGCTGCCAAAAAGCTCTGTTTTAGTCTCATCTGACCACAGAACCCTGTGTTGTTTGAAGATCCAGTCGTGTCTGACAATTAAATTTGCTGGAATTTGTTTTTGGATGAGCGAGGAGTTTTTTTTTTTAAACCCTCCCAAACAACATGTGGGGATGTAGGGGTTGTTTGATAATTTTTTTTTTAGGCTTTCTGACCCTAAGACTCAACTAATCTCTGCAATTCTCCATCTGTGATCCTTGGAGAGTCTTTGGCCACTCAAACTTTCATACTCGCCGTGCATTAAGACAGTATAGACACACGTCCTTTTCCTGGCAGATTCATAACATCTTTAGTTGGTTATAACTTCTTAATTATTGCCCTGATGGTCAAAATGGGGATTTTCAATTCTTTAGCTATTGTCTTACAGCCACTTTCTAGTTTGTGATGCTCAACAATCTTTTGCTACGCATCAGAACTGTATTCTGTGGTTTTACTCATTGTGATGGATGATTAAGGGGATTTGGCCTTTGTGTTTCCTCATATTTAAACTTCTGTGAAACACGAAGTCATAGCTGGACAATTTCATGTTCCTAGTCACCCTGGTGTACTAAAAAAGGTAAATATTAATGGGAATATACTTCAGAGATATTTTACTCGTAAAAAATTCTAGGGGTTTCAATAATTGTGGCCAACATGTTTTGGAGAAAAACATTTATTTCATAATGTGATTTCCCCCCACTTTCAATTCTTTTACTTCAATGAAAGGTTAGAATTTTGCACATTTTTTGAATGAAAGATCACAAGGATAATCGATGCAGATTTATTTTTTACAGCCAATTTTGATCATATTTACCAGGGGGTTCAATAATTGTGGAGGGCACTGTAGGTACATTTTCGTGTTTCCACACGAACATATTAAGTGGCGGAAGTCTCCGCGTTCAGCGCAAATCCCGCCCTGCAGCTGATTCTAATGTTTTTTCCTATTAGACATTCTCTGGTTTTACCGGTTTTACCCGTGTTTTACCCGTCGTCACTGTAACAACGAAATAGACTGCAGGGCGAAAAAAAGCTTTTCCGCTTCGTGTGCGCCGCCGCACTCTCCGTTCCGTGGCGTGCGCGCGCGCGCGCGCGTGTGTGTGTGTGTGTGTGTCGGCCCGCTGCGCTCTCTGCTCAATGTTCGAGTCTGTGTTAGCGCTGCGCGTTCTGCTCTGTCGTTAACGGCCCAAACACTCCAATCATGTACCGATCACGCACTGGAAAAGCAAAGTCCGCTCAAATAAGGTGAAATTTCTCAGTAGTAACTTAGATTGCTGAGCTGGTATAGTCATGCTGGCAACAATGGTAAAATGACCTGCTCTGATCACATGCTCTGGTAATAATAGCTTTGTACTATAGCTTTGGACTATATTTTATTTTGATAATTATTAAAAAAGTGGAAAAAAAATCGTAAATTGATTGTTGATTGATTATTGAAAAATAATAATACATTAATATATTTGTTTAATATTATTTTAATATAGGGCTATTTTCTGTTCCTGCACTGTAATCATAGTTATTTATTTATATTTTTCATTATATTTTATTATGTGATATTGGTTTGAGACTGAGAATATTTTATTTAGTGGAGAACTTTGCAGCAGTATTTTATTTCTTATTCTTTTTTTATTTTATATCTATTTTATTATATTTTATTAAAAAGTGTTTAAAAAAGTGTAAACAACTTGTTAAAAAAAGTTTATAGTAATAAACAACCTGCAGTTTAATGTTTGCATTTCTTTCCCTTACTGTACCCAAAATAAACCGAACCGTGACTTTAAAACCGAGGTACGTACCGAACCGTGATTTTTGTGTACCGTTACATTCAAACCGTGCAAATTATACTTTGTTCTCAAATTGTTAATGTTAACAACATCAGCATTGCGTGAGTACATTTAATGCCCTTCTGATATTTGTCCTTGTTTTCGCATGGGCCGGTTGCAGTCTCTTTTTTTTTCTCCCAAGTCCGAAGTCTTTCGCGTTTTACGACGGGTGAATCTCCAGGTGTCACTGGTGATTGTCGTTTGAACCTTTCTGGATCCGCCATCAAATAGAAAAGTTTAATTATATCAAGTGCTGTGAGAAAAGGCTATAAATCTCCACCTCCAACATCCTCACACGCAAATTCTACTAGTCTAGCCTACTAGTCGAGACTCCTTCTTTATTCCCGCGGAAATCCACCAGAACCACTGGAATTAAAAACATTATTACAAGCTTACCTTTTTGAATCGAGCTACAGCAAGCAGATAGTTTTGAACACTGGCTGGTTATGTACTTGCTCAGAAAATTATTTTGGATAATTTTTAACTCAAAAAAGCTACGGACTGCAGCTTTAAGTTTGATCTCTTTTCAAAGACAACACTTGGCAGATTATTGCTGAAGTGGAAAAAGTGAACTTAAAAGTTACAGAATTTTACGTTTATTGTTATGAAAAATATTCAAAATAATAAACTATTTTAAATGTTTATATGACATTTTTTTTTTTTTTTTAAAACATGTTTTACTCTAAAACTATGAGAAAATCAAAGCCATAAATCTAAACAAATTGTGTTCAAAATTTGAGCCTGATATCTCAAAAAATGAGCAAGATTTTGTTTGGCCGCAGTACCAAAGGTTTCCACTAGATGAAATTCGTCTCCCATTCATTTCCAATGTGCTCATTTTTGACAAATGTGACTATTTTTTTCAGCACCATTTAACCTGTTCAAATCATGTCCATGATTTTTCTTTGTGTTTACATAGCAAGTGCTAAAACCTTTACCAAGTTTCGAACAATAACGATGAAGAAAAAAATTCTAAAAATAACAAATGTAAAATTTTTCAGTCAAAAATGACTGAAGAGCACCCAGAGGTCAACAATTCAATATGAATATCTTTGTTAATAATAATAATAATAATTTATTAGTTTTATTTATATGGCGCCTTTCCAGGGCTCAAGAACGCTTTACATGAACAAGCAACAATAATGGCAATGGACAATGATAACAAACAAAACAACAGTAGGTAGATGAGAGTAAAAGAACAGTAAAGGAGAATTATGTAGATGGGGCAGCAAACAGCAGAATAAAATCAGACACAACGAAATGATACAACTTAAGAATGGTAACATGCAGAAAATAAGTGAGTTTTGAGCATAGTTTTAAATTCAGAAATAGTATTGTTCTGATTTGAATTGAGTTGACGGTTTGCCTTTTTTCCGCGCAGTTGACCGAGACGTCGTCGAGGTACGCACGGAAGATCTCCGGGACCACGGCTCTGCAGGAGGCCCTGAAGGAGAAACAGCAGCACATAGAGCAGCTCCTGGCCGAGAGGGACCTGGAGCGGGCCGAGGTTGCCAAGGCAACCAGCCGTATCTGCGAGGTGGAAAAAGAGCTGGCGGCGCTGAAGGCCGGACATCTGCAGGTGTGACTCACACATATAAACACAACACTTACATGAGCGTTTTCATTTACTACACATCCTCACAAATGCAAACTTATACACTCCATTTAACAGCACATTCATAAGAATTTCTGACGAACAAATGACCTTTTCTCTTATCTCATTCAGTATGCAACGGAGGCAGAGAGCAACCTACAGCAAGTCCGAGCCGTGCTGGCAGGCACTCAGAAAGACAAAATGGAACTGGCCAATCAGCTTGAAGAAGAGAGAAGGTAGAGGTTTTTTGAACCTTACATACATTGTATAGTAGCATCCTGACATTTGCTGTTGTTATCAGCTTAGTGTTATTTTGTCATTGTTCTTCACTTAAAGGAGCACTTAGTGTTTGTTTTTTAATAAAAATGCACAAAAAGGTGCTGAAGAGCAGATGAGAGTGGGGTAAGCTGGGACACTTCTTTCTTAAGATGTCCTCTAGACAGAGAAACAACAGCCATTTCATTATGTCTGTTTCCCTCTGATATTTGAAGAAAGCGTCTGTATCAATGGTTCTAAACCAGGGGCCTCAGCAAACAGCAGGGTGACTTAAAATTATTCAAGTGAAGTATATTATTATTTAATTAAACTTAAAATGTTGCGTAAAGGCAATATTTCCGTTTTTCTTTTAATAACTGTTGTTTCTAATCGCATCCCAGTCTATGCTTTTATAAACAAATATTAAAAACAAGCAGCTTTGTCATAATTGTAGCAGAAATATTGGCACAAATATCTTACCTTGTATTGAGAGGCATTTAAAAAATGCAAAAAGGTTAAAAACAACTAGTTATATTCTCCAAAATAATATAAAAATAGTGTGATCCAGTAGGAATACCTATACTATGTTTCAAATAAATATTTCCTAATGAACAATAACAGAAAAGTAAAAAAAAAAAAAAAAAAGAAAGGCAAGGAAAGGGTGTAATAATCAGAGTGATTATTTCCTGCCCTCACCCTCACAGCTTTTTGGGAAAAATTTTCATCTAATGACTTGGCTAATCATTATTCATGAATTTTGACATGGTTTTATACATTGGTAATAAAGTTTGGTGGAAAGTTTAATTTGACATGCAAAAAAAATTAGGACAAAAAATGCTTATTACTGTTCTCATGTTCTCTTAATTACAGCCTGCAGTATATGATGAGATGTATAAGTGTGCTCCATTTGCTTGATTACCAGGGTGACACAGCTTACCTTACGCTGATACATCATAGCCTACTGTTCACAAAAAATATATCCATGTCATCGGTGATAAATACACCTGCGAATAGTGGTGTTTGGCAGTTAAACACTTTTGTTTGTGTGTGATGCTGCATGCACACCAATAGGTGTCAGCATAAAGTCCAATACTTCTTTATCTGCCAGCGAAACAAACAAATAAATGAAGAATTTCCTGACACCTGGTGGTTATTATGTGTTACGACAGGAAGGTGGAAGATCTTCAGTTCAGAGTCGAGGAAGAGTCCATTACCAAAGGAGACCTGGAGGTATCTGCCATTTTTACTACTACTTTACTGGAAGATGTTGTTATTTTTTGTTTGTTTTTTTAATTGGAAGATTTCTGTTACGATAATAGATTTGTAGAAACAAAAAATTATGCTATTACTGAATTATATAATTGATAAAACATTTAAAATGTCTTTCCAAATATTTACAGTCCTCAGAAATCATGCGTTATGAATATTAGACATGATCTATATCCTTATGACTGTACGAAATGCTGAACACACTGCTTTTACAGTCTTATTTTCATTTGTGAAAAATTAAATATGGTGTCCACTCTGACTAAAAACTGTTTAAATATCATATTAAACACATGTCCTTCCATCCTGCCCTATACTGTCATGCTGAATTTAAAAACACTCTTTCCTGCCTTTAAACTTCTTCACACTTTGGTATTATGATTGGTGTATAGCAAAGATCTGTTAATCTTTTTCTCTGCTACCTATGTATGTCTTTTTCCCTCTCTTTCTCTCGTGTCTTTTTATTTCCCTCCTCTTTTCCTCTCTTTAGACTCAGACCAAACTGGAGCATGCCCGTATTCGGCAGCTCGAGCAGTGTCTGCATTTGGAAAAGTCCAAAGCAGAGCGGCTTCAGAAAGAGTTAGAGGAAAATATGGTAAACATGCAGGGAGAGGAAACACTGTAGCCATCTCTCCCATTGCCATGTTTCTGCCACTTTATTAGAGCCCATGTCTATGGGCCTCCACTGCTTGTGCTTGACTGACCAGGCCTGGGATCTCCATCATTCACCAAAAGCTCTCATAGATCTATATATATATATATTGATCTGACTCGTTTGTTAGGGCTGTTGGAAGTTAATTCGTGCAACTGATTCAATATATTTTGTCTAAGCAAGTGGATCAGAAAAGATCAGATATTTCAGTCTTTGGTAGATTTGGATCAAATTTAATCGCACCCATTTTTTATTTGCATTTACATTGTTGAATTAATTGGAAGTTACTCAAGCTCTGATCAGAAACTTCAATGCTCTGAGTGTTGGAGATGTTGGAGATCTTTGTCTGTCTCTTGTGGAGCCAGCAACTGCTTTCACCTTTAATTTGCAAACTATTTTTTCATGTCTATCTTTTTCTTGTTCTCTAATCATCTGCCCGAGACCCTCTGGTGGAGTTGAGAAGTTACCTTCTGCTTTGCAGTGATCTCACTTCCCCACATCAGCCTTCATTTTATTTTTTATATGACGAAATATAGCCTCCAGCCTCTAAAAGGGTTGTGATAAAACTCCCTCTGACACATCAACCTTGTATTTGTAGCCCTCATTTTTCTATAATAAGTGATACACTGTTATCATTGGTCATGCATATTTTTCCTGTTCCTCTTATTAGTCCTTTTGCACACAAATCATCCCACAAAATGCTACACTTTTTTGTGTGTGCTGGAGACAGGAATGTCTTAGAAATGTGTGGTTGAACCACTATAGCTACACTCTGGTGACCACCCAGAACAAACTAGTTATAGACTATTGACCACTCAGGATACTTTGGCACCTGACTAGCTACATCCAAGCAAGCACAAAGAACACCATACAAAACACCCAGAAACCCTCACAACTGCCTAGCATTGCCCTAGTGACCACTCAAAAGACCCTCGTAAGAACCTAGTGAACACCCTAAACACCTTAGCAACTACCTAGATACATCCAAGCAAGCACAAAGAACACCATACAAAACACCCAGAAACCCTCACAACTGCCTAGCAAGGCCCTAGTGACTACTCAAAAGACCCTCGTAAGAACCTAGTGAACACCCAAAACACCTTACCAACTACCTAGATACACCCAAGCAAGCACATAGAACATCATACAAAACACACAGAAACCCTCATAACTGCAATGCTCTATTAACCACCCAGAAATCCCAAGAAATGCCATAGTGACTACTACCAACACCCTAACAGAACCCTAGTAACGCCCTAGTGACCACTACCAATACCCTAACAACACCCTAGTGACCACACAGAACCCCCTAGTAAGAACTTAGTGAACACCCAAAACACCTTAACAACTACATCCTACATCCATTACTTGGCTACATCCAAGTGAGCATGCATAACACAATAGAAAACACCCAGAACACCCTCACAACTGCTTAACGATGGCCTAGCTGCCAAAGTAAAACACACTCTAGCTACCAACTAGCAATGCTCTTGTAAACACCCAGAAGACCCTCTCAACTACCCATCAATGCTCTAGCGACCACACAGAAAACCTAAGAAATGCCCTAGTGACCACTACCAACACCCTAACCACCCAGAACACCCTAGTAATAAACTAGTGAACACCCAAAACACCTTAGCAGCTGCCTAGCTACATCCAAGCCAGCATGCAATGTCTGAGCTACCAACTAGAAAACTCTAAACACCCTAACAACCGACTAGCAATGCCCTTCCCAACATCCAGAACACCCTCACAACTGTCTGTCAATGCCCTAGCATACACCTAGAACACCTGTGAAATGTTTTAGTGGCCATAGGGAAACACTCTAACATCACCTTATTGTCCACCCAGAACACCCTCACAACTGTCTAGCAACACACTAGCTTCCAACCAGAAAACCCTTACAGCCACCAAGAAATGCCTAGCGACCACCCAGAAGATGCTAGCAACCTTGTAGCAATGCCGTAGTAACCACCCAGAATACACTAGCAACTGCCTAGTAACATCCTAGTGATCACCCTAAATACCTAGAAATGTTCTAGCAACCACCCACTTAGTAATGCCCTAGCTACCAACCACAACGTCCTAAACACCCTAGTATGCAGGGCTTAGCAAAAAAAAAAAAAAAAAATCATATTTTTTATTATTATTATTATTTCCTAAATAGTAGTGGTTCTACATTAACCTGTGATTTTGGCTGGTTTCAAAACACGCCACGCTGGATATAACCTGCCATCGATGACATATCCTCGGAAAAACTCCTGCGATCCTACAGCTAATGCCAGCACGTAGCCTTGCGACTTACACAGGATGAATTTACAGCCGAGCGCGGGCATTTCACTCACGTTGGGTGCGTCAACCTCGCATTTGCATAAAGGCCGTACTATTTGAATTCATGATTGGGTGAATGATGCCAAATTAAAATCTTAAACAGAACGATTGAACCGATTTAGAGCCCCTGGATACACCCAGAACACCTTAGCAACTACCTACCAATGCTCTAGCAAACACACAGAAACACAAATGCCCTAGTAACCACCACAATCACCCTAGCAAGTGCCTAGCAATGTGGTGGGAGTTTTGCGTGGAGAAGCACCACACACATCTACTTCAGTAAATGTAAAAGTGTAGTTTTGGCTGTCATTGTGAATGATGGTGAGTGAATCCAGCACAGTCCAGGCACTCTAATCAACAGGATTTCACATTTATCATTAACAGGTCAGAGGCAGGTTCCAGCCAGCACCCATGAGGCTGGGCAAGAGTGTCAAGGTGATATAAAGGGAGTAACATACTGTGTGGTTTTAGAGTGACCTTCTCCTTTAAAGATGAACATTTATATTTAGATGCGTGCTCCTCTCACTTCTCTCTTGTGGTTTGAGACTTCATCTGTGAACTCTTGTAGTATTATCTGATCTCTGATAACCTCTAATGATATTTTCCTTGGAAATACCCAATTTTCAGATGACTCCAAAATGACTAACATTAATATTTGGTGTGCTCTATGAAATGAAAAACATCTTCAAATATATTTTCTTTAAACATAGTTTGAATCATATTAGTAATTGCCTGTGTTCCTTTGGACTTGCTGTGTGCTGTGCCATTTCATATTTGCCTGGCTGCTTCTTGATGGACAGATTGAGGAACGCTTGCTTGGGCTTGAATTCAACAGGAATGCTGGTGTAGTTTCTTAGGTTGCACTATATCTGCTTTTTTGCACATGCAAGAGCCATTTTTCAAGAAATGGTCATTCACTGAAATGTTTGCAGGCCAAGCAAAATGCTTTGTTTGCTTCTCATGCCTGTAATGCCTTCCGGTTGCAAATCTCTAGTGGGCAACTCTCTAAGAGATTATCAGCAACAATACAGTGTTTATTTAGGAATGCACAATATATAAACATTGGCTTTTACACAGAGCCAATATTATTCCTTTTTTTGTTTTTAAATTTAATCGGAAAAAATACTCCCTTATATTATCTGCTTCCAGTATAATATTAATAATAACAATAATAATAATAATAATTATTATTATTATCAGTATCATAATAAACAGTTCTCAGTAGTCTGATATACTTAAAAAAAATCTCATTACTGTAATGCAAAAAAAGAACTAAAATTACATTTGTAAAGTTCATTTGTAACTGTGCATCATGGAAGTATATTATATTTTAAGGAAAAAAATTATAGTCTAGACAAAATTACTTTCATTACAATATTACAGGTTGACTTTTTTACTTTAATAATGAAAATTGTGTTTTATTGAGTCATGTTTAAGTGTCATTCAAATAATGTCAGAGTGCATGAAAATGTAATGGTCCTCATTTCTTTTACGACCTGTATAGGTTTACTCCGTATTGGCATTACAGTTCCCAGTGTATATTGTGCATCCCTAGTTTAGTTGTTTATATTGTTATTTCCATCACTATTTTGTAATTTAATATGATTTTTCCAATTAGATGTTATAACAAAACACTCTAAAAGTTTGCTCTGTTTAGAATCACTAATTAAATCCTAAGACTAAGGTCAAAGGTCTTATGGAAAAATCACTAAATCCTTTGAGAGTTGCCACTGAGCAGAAGAACTGGAGGCTTTGGCATAATAACGGTTTACGATGCAAGATTTATGACCCTCTCTCTGTCCTCCAGCAAACTACAGTTGAGGAGAAGAGTCGTGTTATGCAGCTGGAAGAGGAACTGGCCCTGCGCAAGGCTGAGGTCGAGGAGCTCCAGGTTCGGCTTCAGAGAAGCTCCTCCGGCCCAGGCACAGATGCTGGAGACTGCGGGCCTGGCTTAAACTCGGAGACTCTGGTCTTGCGGGAACAGCTTCTCTCCGCAGGCCGCGAACGCCGCGAAGAGAGCAGTCAGCTGCGCGAGAGGTACGAGGCGTCCCTGAGCACCAGCCAGAAAGAAGTTGATCGCCTTAAAGCCACCACAGAACGTCAGGGCCATGAGATCTCTGACCTGAAGCAAAGACTTCAGCAGGCCACTCGTGAAAACATGGAGATGATGGACAGCTGGAAAGCCAAGTTTGACGCTTTGGTTGGAGACCATCAACGTGCTCTAGAGGAACTAAAATCCTCATTAACGGGAGATCGTGGGGCCAGTGAAAACGGAGAGGGTGAAGGAACCACACCTGAGATGAGGGCTGCTCTGGAGAGCTTAAAAATGGAGCATCAACTGGAGTTGGAGAACTTGAAGGCCAAGCATGAGATTGATGCCGCCGTGATGGCCAAAGAGCGTGAAGACCTACGTGCCCGACTTCAGGACATGCGGGACCAGCTAGAGGAGAGCGAGCAGAACTGGAAGATCCAGGTGGAAACCAAGAGCAACCAGCATACTCTGGAGCTCAAAGAGGTTTTAGAGAAGCTCCAAAAGGCTGAGTTTAGGATCAGCGATATGGATAAGTCCCATGAAGAGCATAAAAATGCCACCCTACTTCTCAAAGAGCAGCTGGAGCTGGCTGAGAAGAAGATGGTCGATTATGAAGCCCTGCAGAAGGCTGAAGCTCAGAGCCGAGCAGAGATCCTCTCTCTGCAGGAGAAGCTGAGGGTCAGTGAGAACCGACTGCAAGCTGTGGAGGCGGATCACAACACCCAGGATGTTAATGTTAGTGATCTCTGGGACAGTACCCTATTTTTTTAATGTTTTCTTGGTTATTTTGTAGATTAGTCAAAAAGTCCTTTACATACAGGGCTACAGTTGGAAGTTGATCATAAATATTTGGAACCAGTCCAAAAGGATCCTAATGGGATGAATGAGAATCAAGATCCTGCTGGATAAACTTAAATCCTGAAAAAATAGTATGAAATTTCCTTTAGGATCAAGTGGGATCTTATTTGATCCTTATGTGATCCCATTGAAATCCTATCATATTAGTTCCAAATTATAACAAAAATTCCAAAATGAATCCTGTTCAAACTTTGGAAATTGTTGACTGGGGTTCACTTAAATATGTTTTTATATTTTCTCACCATCCAGATGATAGAAAATAATGACAACTCTGAAGAGAAGATTAAACTGAAACAGAATATGGAAGGTACGTGTACAAATTATGACAAATTAGTATGTTGTATCTTGTAACTAATGTACTGTACACTACTGTTCAAAGGTTTGTGGTTGGTAAGATTGATCAGATGGTCAGTTTGATTGCTAAGATTCTTACAAGGCTGCATTTTTTGAGCAAAAATGCTGTAAAAACAGTAATATGAAATATCACAATTTAAAATAACTGTTAATATATTTAATATTTCAGTGTCACACGATCCGTCAGTAATCATTCATCTATTCATCAATTTGCTGATTTGGTGCTTAAGAAACATTTCTTATTATCAATGTTGTGCTGCTTAATATTTTTACTGGAAGCCGTGATCTTTAAAAAATAGAAATTTCAAAAGGACAGCATTTATTTGAAATAGAAATCTTTTATAACATTATAAATGTCTTAACGGTCACATTTGATCACTTTAATGCATCGTAGCTGAATAAAAAATGTATGTCTTTCAACAAGGAAAGAAAACCGAAACTTGAACATTAGTGTACATAACTGAGTTGACAGTGGTGTACTGAATCCTTCTGGTATAATGTTTAATTTTTCTTTTAATCTGTAATTATACCATAGTTGCTATAACGAAAAACAGAGTGAATCACCATGGTAATAATAAACATTTTCAGACATTTCAGAATGTGAAAAATGTATTCTATGCCTGTGTATGACTTCATTCTTTCTATTAGAAACTCTGGAGAAACTCACAAAAAGGGAAAAAGAAGTCTCCACTCTAACAACCCAAGTAGACGCCCTAAAGACCCAAATAACGGGTAACATTAAAGAGTGACATTTGTCATTCTCATTATATGTTTTTTTTATAAAAGAACAAAGAGAGCTATATTCAACATAACATATAATGATGTTAGTGATATTTTGTTCTCTTTCTAACAATAAAATCCACTGCATCTTTTGTGTAGCCTTGGAGGAAAAGGTTCGTTTGGGAGAGAATGCGGCAGAAGGATTCTTTAGGGAGAAGACACGTTTGGAGGCGGAGCTGGAGTCCATGACCAAGAAATCCCATGATGCATCAGGCCAACTGGTGATTATTAGCCAGGAGCTTCTGAAGAAAGAGAGGTAAAGAGCATTACATGGACTTTATGACAGGTGTGAGGTTTTAACCACTTGATAATGACAACGTGAACCATCTGGAAAATTATCGTCTCAGTTAATATTCTTTGATAGTCTTTCTTGGAACTAGTAAGTACTTGAAATTAGTAGTCCACCTTCTGTTTTATCCCTGTCATGAAGAACCATCATCTGGATTTTATTGCTTTCCAATACACCAGGATAAATGGTTACCCATGTACCATTGCTGATTGTAATCCACTCAAGAGCAATTTAAGTTAACAAAGACAATTGCGTTGATTAAAACTGTGACCTAAACATTATTAAGCCTGTAAGGCCCGTTATATTGGTCCAATTGCCGGTTCGCCAATACACGGGGAAGGTATCACGTGTTACTGTCCTTTTCTCATGCAAAGTATTGGTTGCTTAAATGCAATACATTAATCATGTATTCTCTCGTTAATTCATCTGACTCCATAAATGAAAGGTTTTAATAATATCTGTGCCTCACTAAAAGTGAGCGAATGTTTGACTATTCCTTTTAACCATTAAATGAACAATGTCAAAATCAGTTAGAATAATCACATGTAATAATTTAATATTTCAGATATCAGAGATCAATTCCACAATCAATTCAAATATCTAGAACATGGTTATACATTGGTTACACCAAATAATCTTACCCAGCTTGTACCTGAGAGAGAGAGAGAGAGAGAGAGAGACAGAGACAGAGACCCTATTCCATTCGTGTCCAGTAAAGAAGAGCCCAGAGACCCAGAGCACACCTTCCTTTATCCCCTTGACCAGGTAATACCAGGTAACATGGGGGATGGGGGAGGCCACCCTCAAAATGGCTTCTTATTCAACAAAAGGGGGGTGGCATTATCTGGACCAGTTTTCTCTAAACTTCTATAAACCTTATTTCCTTTTATTTTATCTCTCTGGATATGAGATATCTGTACCACTCACTTTGAGACATTTCAAATGACACCAAAAACATAACAGTCAATGATAAACATTCACATTAAACCATGTTCTTGTATGAGTTGTTCTTAGTAGTTTGTGAGAGGAAGTCAGGCCGTGTGGGGGAGGTCGAATGTTAATTAGCCATCAGGGCCTTTTGCCTCATGCAGGCCTCAACCAGTATTTTCAGTCTTACAAGCCTTTTCAGTCAATACTACATGCTGACTGTGAATATCCTGTCAGGGGTTTAGGCTCTGCCCTTACTGAACTCTGCATGGAGAACCCAAAAAATATTTACAAACACACATTGCCCTCAGTATTTTATTACTTATCAAATACTTTGGATGAATGACAGATACAGGCAGATCCCCAGTTACTAGTGATGCACCGACAACTGAAAATATTCGTCCGAAAACAAAAATTCTATTTGGTTTTGAAGGGGAAAAATCATTGATCTAAATGTTGACATTTAATTTGCACTTCTCTGGTGGCACAGAGATATGAAACAAAGTGTGAGCTTTCAAATTCTATCAATTTTATAACAAAATTGAATGTGACGTGAGTCACGTGACAGATCGCTGTATCATCCTCAGTTCAAACGGCAGTGCGGCTAAGGAACCTACATTACCTCAGGAACCATTCAATGTTCAAGCTAAAAAGAATTGTGCTAAATATTCATAATAATACCATATTCATTATATGTTTTACTTCACCTGTTGTCTTCATTATTGAATGTATGTTTCAATAAATCTGTCTTAAAAAACATTTTCATTACAGCCACTTGTTTAATTTTCAATTCAATTCACATTTTTTTGTATAGCGCTTTTCACCATACAAAATGTTTCAAGTTATGTATTTCAGAAATGTACATATACAAATCACACAGTTATTGTAGATAATAAGGTATTCATTTAAGGCAGAAACAATGAGCTCATCAAGGTAAAGAATACATGTTTGTTAACAAATGATTAGGATATATAGAAAATGTTTGCATTGGTGCATTGATTTAAATGTCAACAACAAATTAGTTTTTTAATATTAATATTTAGTTTAATGCAATATGTTTTCTTTTCCTGTGTGTGTGAATGGGAATGCGTATCAGGAGCCTGAATGAGCTTCGGGTGTTATTGCTGGAATCTCCGCGCCACTCTGCAGGAGTGGATCGGGACATTAGCCGTGAAGTTCACAGAGCGGAGTGGAGGGTGAAGGAGCAGAAACTACAGGATGACATTAAAACCCTGCGGGAGAAACTTTTGCTGCTGGTGAGACACATGGGCAGAAACCTGAGACTGCAGCTGTTGTCATTTTTTTATGGCAAACATCGTATGCCATTGACACTTTTAGGGGGCTTTCACACTGGGCATGTTTGCTGCGGTCCAAGCGCGATTGTTCCCGGTGCCCCCGCAGCGTTGGTCTGGTTATGCACTTAACTTGATTCTATCGAACCCTGGTGCACTTACGTTCATCTTACGTCATCACAAATGTGCACTCCGCATGATAGAAAACAGAACGCGGTCAATATATTGTGTTTTTTCTTAATCTGGTGCTATTATGCACAGCAGAGTAAACGACACTTGGGTTTACTGTATCGGAAGCTTTCTGCTTCTTGCAAATGGAATCTTTAGAGGAGATAGCGGATTGGCATTTATTTTCTGCCTTTATTGCACTCGCTATGTGCGATTACACTGCAGGCTCACTCTCGCTCGTCTCCAAGGTAAATCATCAATACTATCATCCCTTGCATGTGTTTTATTGAACCTAATAAATCATCATCTGCTAAAACGTATGCGCAGGTTACTTTTCTTCCTGAATAAGTGCGCACCCGAGTCCATGTTGCTTTCACATTCACGTGAATGGCGCCACAGTTCGAGTGCAACCAAACTCAGAACGCCGCCTTCTGACGGTCTCGGGTTCGGTACCACGGTGTGCACCCGGGTCCTCATGACAGCTTTCACATTAGCAATTTTTCATGCGAACCGTGCCCAGTTTCGATCTAAACTGCCAGTGTGAAAGCACCCTTAAATTTAAATTTAAGATTTTTTAAAAAATGTAAGTTTTAACCTGTTTTCTATTTTAATTCATATATTTTATAATGCAATTTATTCTTGTGACGTCAAAGCTGAATTTTCAGCATCGTTACCCAGTGCCACGTGATCTTTCAGATCTTAATATTTTTGTGGAAACCATAAAGCTTTTTCAGGATTATTTGATGAATAGAAGGTTAAAAAGAGCATCATTTATTTGAAATGGGTTGTAAGCATCTTTACCGTCACTAGTTTGCAGCTCACTTTTTTACATTTACACTGATATATTGTTCATCCCTTTTAATTCGTACAATTTCAGAGTCGGGAAAGGTCGTCTCCAGACCACCGCCGATACTCTATGATGGACCCATCTGCCTCAGACACAGAGGTGGCCCGTCTGCGTCAAAGGCTGCTGAGCACAGAAGATGCCCTGAGGAACGCTCTGGAACACAACCAACACGTGGACCAGCTAGTGCAGGCCATGCGTACCCGCCCAGACAAGAACCAGGTAAACCCCTCAACCTGCTACTGCTGCTTGGTGTTTCTTCAACTACTGGCAGTTTTGTCCCCATTTATAATTTGTACACTAACAAAGTCCAACAGTATAATAACTATTGAAATGGTTTATTTCACTCTTTCTTCATCTTCACAGGCACATGCTAGTGCAAATTCTGCAAATGGAATTCATCAAGAAGACACTTCCTTCACACAAGAGGTTAATTTGATTTACATTCATGCATTTAGCTGACGTTTTTATCCAAAGTGACTTACAAGAGAGGAACAAAAGCAATTTGTCAAGGAGCCAACAATATTCAGAATATACAATGCCAGGTGTATTTGACAACTAGATTAGGAAGCAAGGTGTTGTTCTAAATGTTGGAAGGTGGAGTGGGCTGAAGGAGTAACAGTGTTGTCTGCTGAGATCCATGTTTCTGTCAAAGCCAGAACATTAAGTTTTGACTGACTGCAAAGGCAGAAATGAAGTCAGCTTTGTTGACAGCTTAGACAGTTACAGTCTGACAGAGAGGGTGAGAGGAGGTGGCAAGGGACCGAAGGTGTCTCTATGAGCGGATGTGCTTATCTGTGTGCCATGGACAACAGAGATGAACTGATGGCACTTTAGTTTCTCAGGGGAAACAAGAAAGTAGAAAGGGATACTTCGTTCAGCCTGCTGTGTCTTGTTGCTGTCCTTTCTCGGTGGACTCGAATCACAGGTCTTTCCCCGAGTTCTTCATCCAGAGAAGGGCTTCACACAAGTGCTGCCGCTGCAGTAATGTTTGCGTATTAAGCACAACCTCACTGATTGCTTCACAGTTGAGTCTACTTACTTTATAAACAGCTCAAAGCATAGAAAGTGTAAACTAAGTGTACGTTCACACAACAACGATATGCTTTTTTCCTTTGAGTTTTCTGCGTTCAGGCGACACCATTGTCAAAACGATCCTCATTCACACGGATCCGCGAAAAAGCCTAAAAACGTTGTATTCTGCTGCCAGGCCATTAGATGGCACCAAAACGCCGTTCTCGTGTAAATGTTCTCGCATAAAAAAGTTTTACGTTTTTAGTTGAAAACAGTGTCGTGTAACAGCCCCAGTGGCTACTAGTTTTAGACGTTTTCGCAGATCCGTGTGAATCGTTTTGACTATGTCGTCTGTGCGCGGAAAACTCGAAGGAAAAACGTCTCCGTTTTAAGCATATCGTTGTCGTGTAAACGCACCCTGAGACTTCAACTGGATAGCTCTTACACTAGCAACAATAGATTATTTTACTCTGCTCAAATAATAATGGAGAATCCTAATATTTGTTTATTATCCTAAACTCTATTTCTCTTTCTAGGAAGAACACTGATGAGGGCTAAAACAGTTCTTGGATGTTTAGGGAAGAATGGAGGTGTAATGGGAAAGAAGAAGCCAATTTGATGCCTAGACCTTTGGACTAATGCTTCACTGGACATCTTATTTTCCTTTTACTGTTAACACCAAACCAACAACTTTATAAATGAACAAACAGAAACCACAAATTGAAGAATATCTAAAATGATCCGAGATGCTATAAAAGACATATTACGGAAGTGGTTTTAAGGTCAATGGTACAACACGGACAAACTGACACACTGATCCTGTAGACTACCTCCGAGATGGACAATGATGTCTGACTTAACAAACGAGAGAGTGTTGGTCAGGAAAACAAACGATACCCTGCTATACTCCCAGTTGGTTGTAACCAGTTGCCGTTTAGAAAACATTTTTGGCCTCAATTTATACTGTTTAATTTATTTGCCATTTATGCTTTTCACCTTTTTTAAAATGATAAACTGGCCAACTCTCAGCATAAGGTTTGAAGGACTTGGGCTGGTCACTAGATTCTGTAGCAAACAAGTAAATAAAACAGACAGGCTCCCTTATTCCATACATGCTCATTCTTGTGTTGATTTTTTTTTTTTCTTCTTCTTCTTTTTATCAAGACATAAGTTTTAATGTATGAATTATACAGTATTCAGCAACAATGTTCAACAGAATTAGCAAGTTAAGGTGCACCGTAAAGCTTCAAGAACCAGTATTGCAGTTTCAGTCAATATTAGTGCATACCTTTGTAATATTATAAAATATTAGCAGACAAAGCCAACTCCCAACCTGTAGTTCAATTCAAATGAACCAACAGCTTTCATTTCTTGAATCATTTGAGGAATCAGTTTGATTGACTTGTCTTTTAATTCAGCTGGTGGTGAGTTGTGATTGGAGTATCTTAAGGGGAGGTACTACATGCATAAGTGACATATTGCTCATATAGCAAATACAATAATTCTGTTTCACCACTCAAAATACATTTAGCTATTTTCATTAGCTTTTTATTAGATTTCGTTTGATCTTTATAAAAGAGCAAGAAGCATGTTTATTCACATGCACACAACTTTTTATTAAATATTTGACGGAAACAAGCTTTTGACAAAAGTGCATTTTTAATATTTTTGTCATACGCAAGCAAGTTCGTTTTGATAAAAGGAAATGCTCACCTGTTAGTGCCTCCCCTTAAAAGAACAAAAGACTGATGGTATTTTCTCTCTGATCAGATTTCTGCTTGTCTAAACAGATCTTTGTGTTATGAACAACAACAAAAAAATCTGATTTAACTGTACAAACAATAACTGCAATCCCATAAATCAGTGTCTGCTCAATGGTATTCCAAAATGTATTCTCTCCTTTGAAAAATCATGTGGATGAAACAGAAACACTGTGCAATTAGGTCAAGTTTGTTCATAAAGCAACTTTATACTGATGTGATTGCCATTAGAACTAAGAAAGCATTTGTTTTCAATAAGAATAGGGAAAATGATAGGGCTGGCCCCAAGTTTTGCAGTTGAAATTGCTTTAGATTGCAGTTGGATTCGATAAAAATGCCTTTTATCTGTTGGGAAACTTTTCATTCACCACTTGCTGTAATGGTTTCCAAGAATCAGTAATTAAACATTAACAAAAGAAACACTTTGTAGTGCATTATTTGTAACAAATGGTTTCCTTTCATTTTTCATAAGGGAAGGGTTTGTACACAAGCACTTTCCAAGTCATCACTACATACCATGTGCACTATGTAAAAAAATTCAAATGGTGATATTTGTACCTAAAAATGTCATACTTTTTAAATCAGCATTTATAAAAAGGTTACTGTTGCTCTTTCAAAAAGTCATTTTACCACCATATTGGGATGCAGCAATAACCAGGTTTGTAGTCAACAAATATGGAATTTTCAATAGCTGATTCTGAAAATGTTACTCCCAATCCTAAATGTAAATCCTTAAAAGGTGTCAGTATTTAAAGTAGCCTACTTTGTAGAAGTAAGTAGGCTACTAGTGAAATGTGTCAGTGGTTGGACATCACAGGATTGAAGGTCAGAGCAGAATTAACTAGAAAATATCATTATACCACATTATTCATCGTCAGTATTTTTGCAAAAACCTGCATAAATAACGATCAATTTGTTTCCCCCACAACCGAGCTGAAATATTGAGCTCGACGAGGCCAGTGTAACCATAACAGACCTTATTCAAAGCAGCGCCATGAAAACGAGGCTGTGAGGAATAGACTTGAGGTGTTTTCAATGGCGTCCACTGTATAAAGCTACTAGATCAGTTATAATTTTCCACACCTCATGTTGTCTGGAGTTTTTTGTTTTTTTGTCTTCTGATATTTCTTGGAAATTTTTGCTGTGTTTCGTCAGCAGAACAATCGAAACGCCGATTATATAACGGAACCCACTGAGGAAATGTAATATGTCTTTCCCTCACAGCCTCGCTCTCATTCCCGTTAAAAATACAAGATGGCGCTGCTGTGAATAAGGTCTATAAAGCCATTATTTAAAAGGGGGAAATGTCACAGTATAGCAAGTGCTCGTATCTATCTGACTTAACTGTTGAAAGAAATTTTGTATAAGAGCAACAGGCAATCTTGAGCAATAATTAAAATGAAACCTAATCTAACCTTGCAAAAGTAAATCATTGTTTCAACCTGGCAACATTATGCAGGTCAGAATTTATGATTACTGTCAAGCCTTTTAAAAAATAAACCTAAAATACTGAAAATAATTTCCCAGTATCTTTTGGAAAGATTAAATGAACTAAATCAAATTCACTTCTGAGCATAATTTTGTTATTCGGTGTCAATTCCAATCAAACTCACATATGCAATAAGGTGAAACATTTATTTGACAATTTAATATATAGTTTTACATTTTTGAACAAATTAAATTAACTGGGAAGAGTAAAAATCAACAGACTTTTTCTCAAAATCCACAGGACCAAACGAATTAAATATTTTATCAGGAGATGCTTAAAACGTTATCAAAGGAATCTTCATGGATGTGAGGAAGATATGGGAATATAGTACTATATTTTTCAAGTCTAATTGCCCTTTATATTGTAAGACAATATCCGGAATGCAAAAAAAAAAAAAAAAAGTAGCTTACTTATGGGCAGTGTACTAGGTCCAAGTGAGTATACAAGTCTGCAAGAAAAGCAAGAACATGATTTTCAACATAAATTGACCAGCCACTACAGAATGACTGAGTTGAGGGATGAACGCATTACAATGCTAAGCCGTCAGGGGGCGCTATAACATTAAAAAAATCGTTTTAAATCCGCCAACCTGTGAACTGAAGGCTGTTCCTCTGTGCCTCTCTAGTCTTTGTTGTTGGACAGCAGTTTGTGATCAGAGATGCATCATGGTGCCTTAATATCTTGTCACATGCTGAACTATTATACAAAATCAATATTATTAGTCCTACATTAATACTACATTGGAAATGTGTAGCCTATAGGGCTATGTAAAAAAAGTTACATAATAATTTATTCAAAAATTACAGTATTGTTACAGTGTTTTTTATGTAATGTAAATTTTATTTGCAAAAATGTAGGCCTACTGTAATTTTAAAAGTTGAAAACAATGTTGTGAAATGTAGAACTGTTTTTTGTTTGCTGGATCCTATGAGCATGACTGGTTGAAATTTGGTCAATATCCTCTAAATGTCTATCAGATTCAGGCACCATTTTTAAGGTTGCACTTTGTGATCATAACTGTGGCCACACCCAGAAACCTCATTGATTTCATTCTTAGAAAATAACTTTTTTTTTTTTTTTTTTTTACTAATTTATAGATCAAAATTAAATCTAAAACATGTGTTTTGTTTGTCCTGACCTGGACATTCAGATAATTTTTTATACTGTTCCAGATTTATTGCCAAAAATGTAAATAATATTATTATAGCGCCACCTAGTGTTAGGAACCATTGATTTGGAACCTTCCCACTCAGTTTTGGGTCTCTGATATTGGTAACACTTCACAATAAGGTCTCGTTTGCTAACATTAGTTAATTCATTAAATGAGCGATATATTTAAATAACATTTATTAACCTTTAGTAATGTTGCTTGATAAAAATGTTCATGTTAACACAAACAACTTTTGATCTTAAAAAATGTATTAGTAAATGTTGAGATTAATATTAACTAAGCTTAATAAATGCTGTAAAATAACAAATATAACATGGTTCCAGCACCAGGTACTTAAAAACAACAACCTTTTCCGGAGGTTTACGCATTAGTTTTTTTTCCTACATGCTATAAAGAGTAAATGATTAAATGAATGGCATTGTAATTTTATTGTGTTTATTTTTATTCATAATATATATATATTATTGTGTGTTTTTGTTTATTACAAAGAGCTGATATTTTGACTAAGCCTATTGAACCTATCTAATGTATATAAAATAAATACATTATATATAACTTGTGTATATATATATATATATATATATATATATATATATATATATATATATATATATATATATATATATAATGTATTTATTTTATATACATTTTTTTAGATAGGTTCAATAGGCTTAGTCAAAATATCAGCTCTTCGTAATATTAAGGATTCATTGCACAGGGCATCTGAGGGCATCATGGATATCCACATTGCATTATCTTCATCGTATGATCAGAACTGTATTTACAGTGGAATCTGTTTTATTCCAAAACGCATCTGGATAACACAGGGTACAGGTTGTCAGTTAAACCGTTTGCGCTTATTTGCAACGGTCTAGTTAATCTTAAAATAAAGCAACAATAACAAGGGGGGCTGTGGCGAGGGGCAGAGAGAAAAATAGACATGTTACAGTCACAAAGTCAAAAGAGTTAGTTGCTCACATTTGTCCCGTGAGTGTCGGCGAGTGTTGCTGGTCCAGCGGTTCTTTAATCCTGTATGTAAATGACAGCCAATAGATGCTGTTGTTGAGTTGGGCTGGGATTAGCGGAGGCGAATGACTTTCAATTTTACTGGATTACAGAACAAAGAAAGGGGAAAGGGGACACACTCCTCTGTTAAAGAAAACAGAAAGAAAACGGGGCATATTGATCAAATAAACCACGTCGATTGCATTTCAACAGACTACAAACCATTCGAGATTATGACATTTAATAAAGTCGCTATCGCCTTTCTTTAGATGGGAATTCTGCTCTCACTGTTGGATTAAACGGAGAATAAACCTATCCGGGATTGACAGCATAAGGTAATTAAACTGGCTACGGATTAAAGATAATTCTGTGTATGTATATATGAAAAAACATTTACGAGTATCGTTCTTGAGCACGTGACTTTTTATGGATGTTGAAAAAGTGAAATTACAGATTATAATTTAGGGGGAGGAGGATGGCTAGGAGTGTTAGCACACTTGCTATCATGCTAACGCGAATGTATGGCACTCAACGCGATGTTTTATACGCTTTTATGAAAGTAACACGCGTTATAATACGCTGTATATAAGATAAACAAATAAACGCCTTTGCGTTCCGCGTTTTTGTCTAACAATAGCTGCAATTCTCTTGTTTTGTTTGTATTGTAAAAATGGCAACACAATTTGAGTGCTAGCAAGTTGCTGAAATGGAGCAATTGCATTGTTGGCAGGGTGATAAAATACAGCTAGTCGTGTTTATCTCGCACAGTTTGATGAAAATCGTCGTTGGCGTGGTCACGGACACGTTTTTCGACCTGAGAAGGTCATGTTTACAATGTCAAATCCACATATCAGTTGCTGCTAATCTGTGTCTACTATGAAGGCTGCTTTAGTGGATTATGCATAACTGCTAACTGGATGTGTCCCAGTAAGTTTGCGGCTGAGAAATAATATCACATGTCTCTAAACTTGATCAGTTTTCCTCGAAGGACTTCTCGACTGTCAGATCCATTCATGAGAGTTTATGATTTGTGTCATGCTGTCCCACAATGAGTCTCTAACTGAAACATGAACTATCCCAGAATGACTTGCTGTCGGATTGGGCCTCATTGTCAAGCACTGTATATATATAACAGTAATAGCTGTCTGTGTTTTTTCTTTTTCTCTGTGATTTTATATCTGACACAGTACCACAATTGTTTAGTGAACACAACTAAATGAAAATGATCAAATATGGAATGCTATTAACATTGCCATGAAGTGCATAAGGGAAATTATTGTTAAGAAGTAGGCTGAATAAGAAATGTTACATTGTACATAATGTATTGTACAAGTGTATGGAAAAAAAATTCTGTCGTTAATTCACCCTCATGTCGTTCCAAACCCTTAAGACTTTCGTTCATCTTCGGAGCACAAATGAAGATCTTTTTAATGAAATCTGAGAGGTTTTTTGTCCCTCCATTGACAGCTACGCAACTACCACTTTGAGCTTTAAATAGTTCATAAAGAGATCGTAAAACTAATCCATATGAATTGAGTGGATTAGTCCAAATTTTATTTTTATTTCATTCTGTTATTTGCATTTAGCATTGTTTTACTCAGACCTGCAACTCAACAGGTGAGAACCTCTGAATCAGACCATATTTTATGGTCATAGCACTGTGGAATCATTTGAATTACCTTGTAAATACAATTATACATGAATATGGCAAACATTCAGTACCATGGTATAAAATATCATGATTTCAGCCCTTTTTGAAAGGTCTACTATGACATTGGTTTGAAAACCTGGTTGATTCACAGCTCAAAATGTTCGATTGCATTCTGATGAAATAGGTCTTTCAATCCATAAAGTCCCATATGTTGTTTTTTAGGCTAAATAGCAGAAATTGTTTTCTGTGCCGCTTAAGATGATGTTAAGCCCAATGTTTTTGTAATCTGAAGTATGCATGATTATATGGTTAGTTAGTTGCATTTTATTATTTGCTGGTATTGTTTTACTCCAACAGACCTGCAAATCACTAGTTGAGAACTACTGAATCAGACAAAAAGTACCAATTTTACCGACTAACCTTGGAGTAATCCAATATGGCATTTCATATCATTGTATCATATCAAAGTTTAATGATTTCAGTACTTTTAAAATATTGACATTTGTCATTGCTTTAAAAAACTTAAGCTCTTAATATTGAAATGATCACATTCTGTTGAAAGGGGTCTTTCAATCCACAATTTTCACAAAGCTAAATGATCTGTTTTAACAGTAATACATTTTTGCTACAAAAAGTAAGTCTTTTCCGTCAGGACAGTATCTTCCCATGCAGGCCGCAGTTCTTTGTGTTTGCTCGATGCAACATGTTTGTGTGGCCTTGGGGAAAATGTCCAGGGTGAAAGGAGTTAGGACCAATTAAAAGTAAATTATCAGCCCTTGAGCTGAACGATTTAGATACAGCTGTGTTTCTGAAGGGATCTGTGAGCAGAATCTGTATAAAGGCTATTAGCAGAAGTATTGTGTATCAATGGCAGAACCACAAGCCTCTTAGGGCAAAACCGCTCATAAAACCCACGTTACCCTTTCTTGAGATGCCGGTAATATCTTTAAGCACCAAACAGGCAGTAATTCAAGAAGTAAAGGAGCAGCTACATTATGCTTCCCCAGAGCTGAGGATCCCAGATAGCGTGAATGAAGAAAAAAAAGAAAGTATTTTGGCAGGGTGGACTCCTAACAAGGAGGAAGTCATTAATCTGAGCATTTAAGCATGTCAGTCCGGATCCTACTTTTCCTGCAATTTCTTTTAGGAGTGTCACCAGTATTTTTTTTGTCCATTTATTTTTCACTCTATAAAAATATATTTGTTATAGTTAACTCATGTCTTTTGACTACTGCAAAAGAAAGCTTAGTGTAGAGAACAAAACAAGTCATTTATAGATGAAGCTTAAGGTGTCAGATGAATGTGGTTTCCCCTGCTGATAGGATAAGCCTGTTCAATGAGGAAGTTTCAACAATTTATTTTTCTTCAAAGCGTTTAGTTAAACATAAAAGTGTCAAGAGGAAGCTGTTAAATGGCCGTAGCCCTTTTCATACAAAATCATTTGCTATGGCAATCATTGTTATTAATATACGGCGGGTAAGATCCAATATTAACTCCAAACCTTAAAGGAATATTTCATCCAATCATGAAAAAAAATTATTTACTTAGAAATGTTTTGTTTCAGAAAATGGACCCTTTCACATTTACGGAGTTCCTAGAAGTGAAAGTTGTCAAATATAATTTTTGTGTAAATTTGCTCCAATAGCAAATATGAAAAAAAACCATGATAGCATTTCTATGACTTTCCAAAAGAGGAAAAACTGGATTTATGATGTTAATAACTGAGGAAATGCGTCATCATAGTCTGCGAAATCCATGGAAGTCAATGGTAACCAATAGGTACTGTTTGGTTACTATTCTTCAAAATATAGCCTAGGCTACTCTCTTTTGTGTTCCACATAAGAAAGTCATACACATACACTGAATAAAATTTGGTGTAGTGTAGTGTTTCACATTACAACGATGTACTAAAAAACGGAAAAGTTTTTCCTTTGTGTTTTTCGCGTACAGACCGAAATGTTGTCAAAGCGGTCCCCGTTCACACGGATCCGCAAAAATGACTAAAAACGCTGTATTATGCTGCCAGGCCAGTAGTTGGCGATGTTACTTTGTAAAGAAACACCGTACGCACCTATAGACTGAATTCGTGTCTTTTGTTGTTTACACAGAGACGATAACGGTATTGTTTTTTTTTAAAAACACTATGAAAGACGTTTTCAGGCCCCTATGGCTCGTTGTCGTGTAAATGAGCAGCCAAAATGCATAAGAAGTTTAAGTCATAAGATGTGTTTGGACAGTTTGATCACAAGTGGTCGACGTTAAATATAGGTGTAAACGGCTTATCAACTTTCAACCGCTTCCAGTTGGTCGAAAAAGCATTCGACCGGATTGTTTTGGTTGTGTAGACGCTCATGTGGTCGAATGTGTTCAAACAGCCGCAGAACACCGCCTACTCTCCACCGACTGACCTAATGCGTAAACATGGGAAGCGCTAGCCAGATTTAAACTTTGTCGGCTTGAAACCCAAGTTTGGATTGAAGACGAAAAATGTACCAAGTACAATGTTCTCTCACTATTCCTGATTTGTAACATGGTCTCACAGCGTTCTGTGTGATCTTGCGGCTTTCAGAGCAGAAACGAAAGCTGATGCTCTCTGTGTGTTTTTCGTCGTCTACGGGCACGTTCATGTAAATTATGGAGCTTATTTTGTCCATTAGATCGAAAGATCTGAAAAAGTCCATACATTTACCAGCCCATAGACCCTACCTTAAAGAAATCAGGACAGAAGTGGTTGAAAGCGAACAAAAGAGATATATTAAAACAACAGCCCCAAGTTTCACAGACAAGGCTTAAATCTAGTCCCAGAAATGCATGTTTGAGCTGTTTCAACTGAAAGCAACTTGCTCTGAGATATCTTAAAATATGTCAGTGTCATTGTTTTGTCTCAAGGTGCACAAGACGTTTTCTTAAACTTGGCTTTTGGATGAGATAAAATGGATGAAAAAAATCTTACGGGTGATGTTTTGAAGGAGGGACCCAAAATACTTAGCTTCCTCATAGCCAATTGTGACGACAAGTTTGGCATGTGCAACCAGTGCTCACATTTTCTTTGGAAAATGTAAAAATCGACTTAGTTTTATTGTCTGTGAACTTCATCCTAAAAGTGCAATGTAAGTTGTGTTAAAGCATCAGAACATAACAGAACATTGTTTTGTATCTACAAGGACCTATAGTAGTGAGCTAAGGCCTGTTCACACCAATGACGATGACTATAACGTTAACAATAAAGATATAGGCTAGTTCTAAAAATTGTTCTAAATGTAAAAGAATAGTAGATTCCACACCACAACTATAATGAAACGGCACAGAGAAACGATATCGTTGGAATCACTTTCAGAATGATTTTTTCCCTAGCTTACGAACAATAAAAACTTTGACAGCCAATCAGAATCCATCCTACTTTAAAGAGCTCGAGCATTTAAAGCGCTAGACGATATAACTGCAGTGTGCGTTAGAATATACAGAGCGATATCGTCCGCTGGTGTGGACGCTAATATAGGTTAGTTATCCTTATAGTTATCTTTATAGTTAAGGTTCTTGGTGTTAACCGGCCTTTAGATTTGGCATTTGAATGAATCGGAAAGCGAACTGGAGATAACAAGGTGCTGCTGTGGTTGTTTCAGTGTTGTACGTAATATTACACTCAGGCAGAGGCATCCGGCTTTGCCTTGTAGCAGGATTTATAGGAGGTTTTCAGACGACTAATAGTAGTACTGGGCTCCCTCTGTGCAGTCTGTGGTTTTGGCTTTGCCCGGAGGCTGGGATAATGGCTCCCAGTGTCTGGAGAGATTAAAGGCCAGAGCTGCATTGTTCACATGCCTCGAGATTAGTTTCCAAGGAAACGGATTGTGGTTGCCATGTGAACACAAGGCCCGGAATTAGGATTGCGTTATTTATTTATTTGTTTTACAGCTCACATTTGTCATCCCTGTTGTTTTTGTTTGTTTTTCATCTGTAGACTGTCTTTCGTTAGCGCTCATATTTAAACCCAGTCTCGTCCGTACTCAAGTTTACAGCACTGTAGTTTAGAGACGACGTGGCTGAAATCGAGATTGGAGGCGTCAGGGGGACGTCTGTCGAGAGGGACGGGTAAAGTACTTCACTTTAGGGGTCTCATGCTTCCAGGCCCTGTCTTGCTTCCAAGGAGAACAAATTAAGGATGAAGGGTTTTAAGGCAATAATCTGAGCTAGCTTTAATTGGTTGACAAAGGCTTATCGTAATTAGCTACTTTCACATGTGTGTGACGGATTTTGGTGTATTAGCACAGGAGAGGGTATTACTATCACTTCCCAAAGCTTCTTATAGGTTTTTCCATCCTTCAATACGTTTTGTACAGCCGAAAATATTTTAAAAAGTTACTGGGGAACTTAACACCTTTCTAGGCCTACTCTTTTTAGTTTATTAAAAAAAAGGTTTGTTTTTGCACATAATTATAACACTATTAATCTGCTAAGGGGTAATTATAGTGCTGGTCAGAATTATTTGCCCCCTTTGGTAAATATGATCAAAGATGGCTGTAAAAAATAAATCTGCATTGTTGATCCTTTTTATATTTTATTTTTAATAAATGCAAAAATCTGACCTTTTATTGAATTCAAATAATTGAATAACTCTCATATATGCTGATGTAATATATTTTAAACTTGACAGGAGACTTTTATAAAATGTAGTTTGATCATTGATCAAGACAATAATCAAAGTTTGATCAAATATTGTTTAATTTTCCAATAAAATATGATACATTGTTACCTGATTTGGTATATTTAAAGTGCTGGTCATAATTATTTGCCCCCTTGGTAAATATGATCAAAGATGGCTGTAAAAATAAATCTGCATTGTTAATCCTTTTGATATTTTATTAAAATATCAATTAGCAAAAATAGAACCTTTCATTGAAGTAAAATAATTGAAAGTGGGGGGAAAATCACATTATGAAATAAATGTTTTTCTTCAATCAAAACACATTGGGAACAATTATTTGCCCCCTTTTATTACATACTTTTTGCAACCTCCTTTTTCCAAGATACCAGCTCTGAGTCTTCTCCTATAATGCCTGATGAGTTTGGAGAACACCTGACAAGAGATCAGAGACCATTCCTCCATACAGAATCTCTCCAGATCCTTCAGATTCCCAGATCCATGTTGGCGCTTCTCCTCTTCAGTTCAGCCCACTCATTTTCTATAGGGTTCAGGTCATGGATTGTGATGGCCATTGCAGATGCTTGGTTTTGTGCTCAGTGACCCATTTTTGTTTTGGTCTTGATGTTTGTTTTTGGATCACTGCCCTGTTGGAAGGTCCACGCATGGCCCGTTATAAGATTTCTAGCAGAGCCCGTCACCGTCAGGTTTTGATTTTTTATCTGTTGGTATTGTATCTGAACAAGATGTCCAGGACCTCTGGCAGAAAATTAGGCCCACGACATTAAAGATACAGCAGAGTATTTCATTTTACACATGGGATATTTTTTATCCCTGTATGAACCAAACCCATATTAAGTGTTTGCTGCCAAAAAAGCTCATCTGACCATAGAACCCGTCCCGTTTGAAGTTCCAGTCGTGTCGGTTACTTTTCAAACGTTCTATGGACGAAACAAACAAAAAAGAGCTTTTTGACAGCAAACACTTAATATGGGTTTGGTTCATACAGGGATAATAAAGTACCCCATGTGTAAAATGAAATACTCTGCTATATCTATCAGGACAGTGATCCAAAAACAATCATCTAAATCAACACAAAAATGGGTTACAAAACCAAGCATCTGCAATGGCCATCACAGTCCCCAGACCTGAATCCTATAGAAAATGAGTGGGCTGAACTGAAGAGGAGAAGTGCCAACATGGATCTGGGAATCTGAAGGATCTGGAGAGATTCTGTATGGAGGAATGGTCTCTGATCTCTTGTCAGGTGTTCTCCAAACTCATCAGGCATTATAGGAGAAGACTCAGAGCTGTTCTCTTGGAAAAAGGAGGTTGCAAAAAGTATTTAATAAAATGGGGCAAATAATTGTTCCCAATGTGTTTTGATTGAAGAAAAACATTTATTTCATAATGTGATTTTTCCCCCCACTTTCAATTATTTTACTTCAATGAAAGGTTCTATTTTTGCTAATTGATATTTTAATAAAATATCAAAAGGAATAACAATGCAGATTTATTTTTTACATTTTATATTTACCAAGGGGGCAAATAATTATGACCAGCACTTTAAATATACCAAATCAGGTAACAATGTATCATATTTTATTGGAAAATTAAACAATATTTTATCAAACTTTGTTTATTGTCTTGATCAATGATCAAACTACATTTTATAAAAGTCTCCTGTCAAATATATATTACATCAGCATATGAGAGTCAAATTGGACAACTACAGGGACTCATCTCAAGATCAGTCGTTTAACTCTTTCCCCGCCAGCGTTTTTGAAAAAAGTTGCCAGCCACCGCCAGCATTTTTGAACATTTTCACAAAAGTTTCATGAACCCCAGAATATCTTGTTGAGAATATTTTGAAAATACAATGAATGTATCAAAAGAAAGAACAGAGCCTCTGCTTAAAAAAACACATTTCACACCCCGTCAATCGTGTGAACACAACACATCTACTGGCAAAATTATGAAAAAAAGGTCAGTCAAGAATAGAAAATTATTGAAAGTAAGAATCAGAATGTGTAGTTCTAGTTTGTGCATAAAAAATGTCTGTTAAAACCAACACGTTGAACAAAGTTCACTAACCTGGCTGGAGGCTAACTAAGTGGTTTTGATGCACAAAATGGCATCTTTTTACTAAGCAGTATGACACTGATATTGACACTGATCGTCTCTATTAAATGGGTCCCCCCCCCCCCCTTATTTTAGCCATTAATCATGGCCATGTAACATTACAGTACAAAAGCTATCAATTTTAACATTTAGTAAGCTTTAAAAATAGAACAACTTTTAATTTAATTTAAATGAACTTAAAACAATCTTCACATAAACCAATTGTAATAAATGTCACATTTAGCTGTACCTTCAATATATATGAGGACTCAACGCTAAAGGTTTGCGTCATGTCATGCTTAAAAAAAAACAAAAAAAAACTAATGCTGGGGTAATTGTGTTAAATATTTTTAACGCGTTAAACTGAAAAGAATTAATCTCAGCCCTAATTTTAACCCATGTACAGTAAATGCAGATCCCTTTGTAAATAATAGTGAAAAATCACTTAAAAATCATTATCGTTATTTTAAAACATTATTACCCCTTTGCAGATTGTAACTCATCTAGTATGCATATACAGTACCTATATAGAAGTGATTTGGGCTAAAAAAACTAAATTGCTGTAAAGTGAAGATGTTTTCCAAAACAATTCCATGATATATCTTATTTATTAATAAACTTCTATTAAATCAATCCTTGGTAGGCTATTTACAGTATTTACGGGTAGTCTGCAGGTAGAATGGAGAAGTTGCCACAGTTCTTCTGTGGATTTAGACTTTGCTGCTTCTGTCTCTTCATATAATCAGACAGATTTGATGACGGTGAGATCAGATCTCTGCGTGGGCCATCCCATCTGTTGTAGGACCTCTCGTTCATACAGTTCTTTTCAATATATGACACAAACCCAGAAAAGGCTAATAATAATTACATACTGTACATACAAATAAACAAACAAACAAACAAACAACAAACCATGTTACGTAGAATACATTATTCTAAAATTTCCTTAAAAGCTTTTTTAAAATTCAGATTTTATAATATGTGCAAAGAGTTAAAACTTTCCTACAGGCAAACTAAAAGAAAATATATAAATTATCAACGTGTTGTGCCTAAAGACTTATATTTATGATGTTACAAAAGAGTGCTGTTTAAAACTCCTGAAAAGAATCCTGACTTTTTTTAATCATGTTTCCTCAAAAATGTGAAGCAGCAGAACCTTGATAATAATAATGTTCACCAAATCTGCATATTGAAATGTTTACTGACATGAGTCATATGTTTGTGAATCCGACTACACTGAATGAATGCGCTGACTATTTGTTTTTCTGTTCAGGTCAACTCAATAGCAAGAGATGCTTTGTTTTGACCGTTATTTTGTAGATTGTGCATCTGTCGCTTACTTATGGCTTCAATTTATTTGTCAAATTAAATATGATATCTGTTTTTGAACAACTTTTGGCGCAACAGCTGTTATGTGTGATTTAGTGAGTAATTAAGTTTATATTTGATGTAGTGTTATAGTCCTGCATTTCATTCCGTGTCTTTCCCTCAGAAGAATGGCACAGATACGGAAGCTGGGCTGTGATGGGATGAGGACCAACTCTCGGCCAGAGCTCAAAGTTCCCCAAGTGTCAGCCAGACAAGAGATCCTCACCAGCCTGGTGTCTGCTCTGGACTCTGTGGTAAGACTGTTTAAAGATACTTACAGTGAGAGTATTATGCAGCTTATTTGTGCTGGATGACTTGAATCAAACTGTGTTTGCAGTGCACTGCCATGTCTAAACTGAATGCTGAGGTGGCCTGTGTCACTGTGCACGAGGACAGCGTGATCGCCGTGGGAACAGAGAAGGGAAGAATCTTCCTAAACTCCAGAAAGGAGATACAGACAGACTTTCACAAGTTCTGCAGTGAGTCAACATCAAATCCAAAATTCACCCTTTTTGCTCTCTTAATACATATGTATGGTTTTCATGGCAAATTGTCTTGGCAATTACAATGTAATTGTTAGGGGTGTAATGGATCATAGTTGATCCGTGATCCGTATGGACAGGGCCCCATGGTTCGGCACTCTTGATTCATTGAAAAATGTAACTGTTATAGAATGAAAGTTTATTTTCACATGTTTGGTCTTGCCACCAGAATGAAACAGTTGGAATGTCAAATCAGATAAATGTTTTACTGTTAAAAAATGTAAGGTGTATAACACATTTGAATAATCTCAAAAGTTAACATATAATTTATAAAATAAATGTATAAAAATCTGCATCATTCTTATATCATATTTTTACCACTGCAGAGGCAATATTGTCATGAAGATTTATAACCTATACTATTGTTCAGATGTTTAGGGTCAGTGAGATATTTTTGTCTGTTTGTTTTTGAAGGAAGTTTTTTAGGATGCATTAAATTGATCAAAAGTAACAGTAATGATATTTGTAATGTTACAAAAGATTTCTATTTCAAATCAATTTTAATAAATAATTATTTCAGAATATTACTGTTTCTACTGTACTGTATTTTCCCAAACTTTTGAACGGTTGTGTATGCAATCCGCATATCCGTACAGGTGTTTCGAGGCTAGTTGTGCTGTTTCCTCAGAAATAACAGATTTATTTTCCACAGAAGTGTCCTGTCTGCAAGCATTAACTTCCATGAATTCCCACGCCAAAGTTCCTGATGTGGACTGCAGCAGGACTGGCAAAGACTGCGGGCAGCAGGGCAGACAGAGAGCCTTAACAGACACTCATTCCAACATCTTCGTCCTGATGAAGATGGTGGAGGAGGTGTTCAGCGTGCTTTATAGTAAGTTGATAGTAGTTGATTAGGGTTTTCTTCACATTTTTATAGGATGAAACGCAAAAAAAAGGGATGTGCAGTTTTTGGCACAAAAGCAAAAACATTATTATCCACTTAAATGTAATGTTTCAGGTGAGGCTGTTGGGAAGAGCAGCCTGGTCCCTGTGCCTTATGACTGGATTCTCAAGGATCCCAGCTCAGTGGTTGTCTACGGCCTGCCTGATGGTGTGACTTTGAGAAAGCCTTCGGAATATGACACCAAGACCTTAATGAAGATCTTAGAGCAGAGCAACCGCATCCGCTTCATAGTCAAAAGGTCAGACTTCTGGTTGATTTTTTTTTTTTAAAACACTGGAAAGAATGCAAATGCGTGTTTTTTTCTGCACAAAAGATTGTAAAATTAAATGGAAAAAATGCATCTCTTTGAACACCTTTACATAAAAATGTAAACTATGACGATTTAACTTTTTTTTCACAGGGTATGTAATTTTCTTTCCTGTAAAACCTCACAAAATAAGATAAAATCGTTTGGTCAGGTGTCTCTTACCATTTTAGATAGAGGTTATTGCTGTCAGAGAACAAGGAAATGGATAAAAGCAACAAAAATAACAAGAGGAATGAAAAAGTAAAATGACAAAATGTGCGGACAAAATGGAAATAATCTACATACTCCAAAGTATGATTTTAAATTGCACTAAATTGCACTAAATTGTTAAAAAGTGACAGTAAAGATTTTTACATAATTACAAAAAAATATCTTTCAAGTAAATGCTGTTCTTTTGAACTTATATTTCAAAACTAAAAATATTAAGCAGTTTTTAAAATTTAGAATAATAATAATAAATGTTTCTTGATCTCCCAATCAGCATATTAGAATGATTTCTGAAGAATCATGTGACACTGGAGACTGGAGTAATGATGCTGAAAATTCAGCTTTACCATCACAGGAATACATTACATTTTAAAATATAATCAAATAGATAACAGTTATTCTAAATTGTAATAATATTTCACAAAATTACTATTTTCTACTGTATTTTTATGTTATATGTTATTATTGTATGTTATTTATGCATTATATACAGGGCTCGAAATGAACTTTTTTACTTGGTAGCACTGGTGCTCCCAACTTCAAAAAGTTAGGAGCACCAGCAAAAATGTAGGAGCACCCACCAAAAATTAAGGAGCACCACAACTACAAATTATATATTAACAAATTTTATTTCATCCTGTGGCCAAGATTTGAAATTTGGTCTTCTGGCTCTATATCATCTCACCCCGATGATATTGGCACATGATTTGTCATTTGACATAAATTTAGTGAAGGCAAGCTCTTCTTTGGCGATGGTGTATGCGGTGTTATATTCATAAACAGTATGGTTATATTTGACGTATCCTGCCGATTAAAAGCCTTAATAATTGAACCTGGTTTGTTTGCCACACACCTGTCCCTGCATTTTTTGCTTGGCACTTGGCACTCTATTGCTATTAATATGCTGTATTAATCTTTGTTAATCTTAGTTAATAAAAATACAGCTGTTCATTGTTCATTAATGTTACTTCACAGTGCATTAACTATGTTAACAAATAAATAAAAAATATTTCAATAATGTAGGCTATTAGTAGCCCAAATGTTGAAATTAACATTAACAATGGTTAACAAATTAACAAAGTGCAGTTTATTAATAGTACATGTTAACTGTGTTAACTAGAATTTAATAAGTGGAACATTATTGTAAAGTGGTACCGATTTGTTATACACCGATTCAGACGTCTCGTGAGTGTGTTGGACAGATCAGTTGTTTTAACCATTCATTAAAGTGAATCGGTTCAAATGAGTCATTAGTTCGCGAATCGGACGTGTCATTAGTGGACGTGTAGCATACGGCAAGCGTTGTGTAATTATCCCGGTAGTTTATTTTTTAGCACAATTCACACTCCACGGTAATTTAGGAGAAAAAAAAATCTCCGAATGCTCCACGTGAAACTTCGGTCTTCCGCCCTTTTTCTATCGTGTCAAATGATTTTGATTAATATGCGCGAGGGAGAGAGAGCAAGACAAGAAGCGCTCGTGTTGTTTGAAGACGTGAGAGTGCGCGCGCGCGGCCGGGGCTTTCTCTCGTCACGCGCAGCAGTCACTCACGCACCGATCAAAAGGCTTTGGCGGCCGCCAAAAAAAAATCAATGCAGGAAAAACCCCGGGATTGGTTATATAGCGTTGGATAGAATGACGGTCCGGCCATCGCGTATCAGCGCACATACACACTGTGAAGTAATTTGCAAACGTTTTTTAGAGAAATGAAAACAGGTCGCACCACAACCATTATTTGCACTCGCACAAATGCTCCCAAATATATTTTTAGGTCGCACAGATTAAATTTCAGGAGCATATGCGACCAAAATGGTCGCAATTTCGAGCCTTGATATATGTATTATAATATGATAACTGAATCTATTGTCAGGTGGGTTGTATTTTAAAGTAAATCATATGAATGGCTGCTTTCATTCAAAAAAGCAAAATCATTGTTTGATGATATTAAATGACGTTCATTGGTGTGAATTTTGTGTGTGTATTTTAATAGAACACCAGAGGAACCCTCTCGGGATGCCAAATCCTGTCCGGAAGTCAACCATCAATCTTCGACCTCAAAGAGCGTAAGCAACCACGCCTCCGTCAAACCCTCAGTGCAGGAAGTGTCTGCTAGCAACTCCATGCTCTCCAGCTTCCTGTACGGCATGCCCATGTCCTCCCAGCCCCACCCAGACAGCAAGCTGGACCTGAAGCCCACATCACTGCACTGCGTTGGTAAAGAGCGGCTGGGCATGTGGGCGTCCGCTGAGGAGAAAGCGGTTCAGGCCAAGGAATGTGCTGACAATGGTTAGAGCCTCCTGTTGTCTTTCTATATACACTGGCTTCCACTACCTTTCTATGGAAATGAATCACTGTTGCACTTATGATGAGTGATATCACACGTGTAGATGCTGAACCATGTGGATATTCTTCTTTTTTATGTACTTGACTCTGTGTGTGTCTCTTCCAGGCGAACGAATAGGGCTGGCAGCGGATCTTACCCAGAGCCCTCCCAGCATCCATGTCTCCAAGCGCCTTCTGTTCTCCATAGTGCATGAAAAATCAGGTGGGCGACAGACTGTACTCGCCATTACAGCGTCTGGCCAAGGACAAGCTGGCCTTCATTTCAGTGGGTTTTATGGGGTCCCAAGCAGTGTGTCTAATAGAGCTAGAACAGGATAAATACCAAGTTAGTTTCCACCCCAAAATACAAAGACAAGGAATCTTCTCACAACACTATAAAGTCACAGTTCACCTAAAAATCAAGGTTCTGTCATTATTTATTCACCCTCATGCCATTCCAAAACTTGTATGATGCTATATTTTCAGTGGCACATAAAAGGAGAACTTTTGAGGAATGTTAATGTAGCTTTATATATATCTATATATATATCAATATTTCATAGTGTTCTGAAAAGAAACAAAAAATCACTATGTTCAAAGTCTTCTGAAGCCATTTGATAACTTTACATGTGACAATGGAAAATATTTTTTTTTAGTTATTATTCCCCGATAATCTTCCTCTTCACTATAGCGCTCAAATTAACATGCCATCATTGAAGTCAGTAATTATATATATATATATATATATATATATATATATATATATATATATATATATATATGATAGATAGATAGATAGATAGATATAGTATATATAGGTAACAGACATAAATGACACAAGATCACCATCCTTTTTAAAGCAAGACATTACAGGTAAATACTCTCACCATACTCACATACTACACCATATGATTAATATGTTAATACCGGTATGTTCAAAATTACAAATGAGGCATTATCTAATTAAATATGCACTCATTTGCATACATTTCTAGAAAAGAAATCTGAACATTGGGTAAAGCCAGTTTCAAACTTTCAGAATACAGAATAAAACTGTTAAGTCTGGTGCATTTAAGACAAATAAAACATTTTTATAGTCCATTTCAGAGAGTTGATAGCAAATGAGTCTTTTTTTGAAGCTTGACATATTGACACGCTTACTAATAAACTGTTGTCTAGTTTATAAAAAAGCAGCATGACGATTTTTCAGAAAATAACAGCATATGGGTTTGGAATGATTCAGTGATTAAACAACAACAGAATTCCTTCCAGTAAGAAAACACAGCTAATGTATAATTTAAACTCCCTGTAAATAAATCAATCATATCTAATGATCCACAAAGTATTCTTTATATATATCGGTGGTATTTGTTTAGATATGGCTCCAGGCGAATGAGACATAAAGAGGGCTGGTTTTGGCAGAGTGAGCAGTAGTAATGGGAGTTTGGCCAGGTCACCTGGGCTACCGAAGTCTGTTCCTCTCTAAAGATCAGCGTGAAATCTTCAGTCACTGCAGAGAGTCAGGACCTGCCTTAATTGTCTCCTATGTCTAAAAGAACAGAGGAAAACCTCAATGTACCCAAACACATTTCAGAAAATGTTAACAGTCAGGGAACATATGAAAGATTGTTACATGATACAATTTTGTTTTGTATTGCATGCACAGAAAAATGGGACTCGTTCATCAGGGAGACCGAGGATATCAACACCCTTCGAGAATGTGTTCAGATCCTCTTCAACAGCAGATATGGTGAGCTCACAGTGCACAATTCACAGCCATACCACTATACAATAAAATGCATATTGATAGAGAAAGTGTGTAGAGCTGATGTGTGTAATTTTTAACCCTTTAAAGTTTGACATATAATGTTTTTTTTTCTGAAATGAAACTGTTTATTGAACCTTTAGACACAATCTAAAAAAATCTAAAACAGTTTGCATACATGTTTTTTTTGTTGAGTATCATATTTGATACATCAGGCTTTTATGGCTTATATAGTATGATATAGGAGAATATGGAGCTCATAATTGAGAAGGAAAAAAACACCTACATTTTATGAGCAAGAATATACAATATACAATGTGGTGCAGTTTTTTATATTTATATGACCAAAATATAAGATGGAATTCTAATAGCTTGTTGTAATATAAATCAATGAGATCTTTATAATAGTATAGCTGGCTATTAATGCACAAATATCAGTTATAAAAAATATCTTATAAAATTATTATCATTTTATGATCAAAACTCTATAGTTCATTGTGGGGGAAAATCATATAATGCAATGCAATTCCTCAAAAGTCTGATGTATCATATTTGATACTCATTTTACCTTGTATGTATGGATAATCAAGTAAACCTAAGTTGCTTTAGTCAGCAGGTTTTCCAGTGTTCATATTGAAATATTACTCATATAAAATGTCTTACATTTTACTTTATAAAAAACAGTAGAGATTTCACAGCAAAAAGACGTGAACCACGACCTGAAGGGAGACGGAATAGAATTTTACTAAAAGCCCTTTTACTTGCTGATAAAATATGAACTATCAATCAGATGACAGAGGACATAGTAGATTGTGTACAACAGTTTTTTTTTAGCAAAGTTTTGATCACGTTGATAGTTTAGAGGCCTTCGAAATTTGCTTATCAAATATGATACAGTATGCTTTATAGGGTTAATCTATTTTCTCTTATCACAGCTTAATATGCAGCGAACTGTAAGTAAACTGTTAGTAGCTTGATCTCCCCAAAAAGTATAAATACTGTGTCTCTGTGGTGCAAAAAAAAACAGCCAGCAAAGCAACATTGGCTCAACCAATGGTGTGCGTTTGGGGCGGGATCACCTAGTATGGCTGACCAATGGCAGTTGGGGAATTGTTTAAAAAAAAACAATTTTTCTTTTTCAATTCCGTTTTGGAACACTGGTAGCGCAGAAATGACATGCTTCAGCTTTAACTCATCACATAACTAATGTTCATTTTAGCTGAGGCATTAGGCCTGGATCACATGGTTCCTGTGCCGTACCGGAAAATCGCCTGTGATCCTGAGGCGGTGGAGATCATTGGAATTCCAGACAAGATTCCCTTCAAGAGACCATGCACTTACGGTGTGCCTAAACTCAAACGGATCCTGGAGGAAAGGCATGCTGTCCGCTTTGTTGTCAGAAGGTTCGAGGCCCCATCTGAACATACTTTTATTTTGAGAACTAATCTTGACCCGACTAAGGAGATTTCCTTACGTGACATAGCTGCTCGATTAAGTACCAACATAGTTAAACTGCTACAGCGGCAGTGTGATTTGTAGCTCTTCCAATTTCAACGTGTGACGGTGGTGTCAAGAGATTGAATTACTGATAACCTTTCATTTTTGGTCATGTAATTAACTGTGGGGCTCATTGAAAATGAATACAGATATCGGTACTGGATATACTGAGTTTTTAATTTGCTTCATCTGGGAAAAAAAAAAGAAAAAAAAAAAGTCTAGCCGTCTTTGCCATCTGGCAGAGCAGCACTAGGCATCCAAAGTGGAGCGTCATGCTGGTTGTAACCGCTGCCATACATGAGCCAGCGTGGAGCCGCTGATTTGGCATAATGAGGAAATCTCCTGCTGTTCGGCACCAGACATGCGTAGACAGCATTTCAGATGTTTTATGTTTAAGCTGGTCTTATAGGAACTAATAATTTTCTTTTTTCTTTTCTTAGAATGTTTGATGAACGGATTTTTACTGGTAGGTATTTCCTGAACCAGAATCCATCTGACTTATTACATTGTAATAGCATTGTTATAACATAACTTGGTTACACTTTTTTTTTTAATGTGCCGTTGTTACACTGTAGTTATACATTTAAGTACTGAGTAATATTAAGGAACTACATGTACTTACTAAAGGGTTAGGATTAGGGTTTGATTTGGTTTAGGGTTAGTTTCATGTAATTTATAGTTATTACTATAGTAACTACATGTAACATATGTAACAATGACACTGTAAAATAAAGTGTTACCCATAACTTTGTACCTTTTCTGAACTGTAAGTGCAAATGTCTTTTTGTTATCTTAAGGAGCTATTTTTACCCCATCTGACCCTCATTGGTGTGACCTATTATAATCAAGTTGGCAAATGGCAATTTTTTTATATAACGTACAGTATGTGTATGTTAAACTTGTCTTTTCACATTCTTTGTAAGCTGCTGGTAAAGTAGCTAAGGAGGAGGGCAAACAGGATGGTGTCGGCCTCGAGGACGGTTTCCCAGATGGCCTCAGGGTGCCGAGCTCTTCCCTAGAGCTGGTCAGCAACACTCACAGTAGCAGGTATCAATTTACCTTGCCTGTCACCACAGAAGAACAGTATTGCTATGTTCTTAGATAGTTTGCATTTTTATTTTCCTGTAATGATACACTGACAGAACGTTTTGACTGAAAATATGAACCGAAACTACTGAAACAGATCTGGTAACTTTGACAAGCCCAAAAAACGTGACGACAAATTAAATAAAATTAACGAATAAATGAATGAATTAAAACTTATTTTTACATTTTCCCTATTAAAACAAAGCAACCATATTTGCATACATTTTCCTTATAAGCAATAACTGTCATGGATATTGGTTTATTCGGACATATTGCAAACATGTACTTGCCCATGTACACAGACAGTGAGAGACTCTAAACATCCCATGTTAGGCTGTGCTTATGTTAATGTTAATGAGTAAAGGCCTGTTTATACCTAGAATATTGACTCTAATAACGATAAGAATCACTACATTAGCATCAACACCAACAAACAATGTCGTTCTGTTTATTATAAGCATGATAAACAGTTTTATGTTGTCTATGCTGTCTATGTTTTATCATTCATCAGCTTGGGGAAATAAAACCTTTGCGAAAGTGATTCTAACAATATAATTTCTCGGTGCTGTTTTTGTTATAGTTGTGGTGTGGACTTTGCTATTATTTTACATTTAGATATCTTTATCGTCCTTGGTGTGAATGAGCCTTAATTCTTTATTCTCGGTTTTTCTGCAGATATTTATTTGATTTAAAAAATGTATAGGCTAACAGAATGTATAGTTCTTCAAAACAAACCATTTAAAATGAGAATTTAGCCTTTTTAAGCGTGTCAGAAGTTCTACTTTAGGCCAAGAAATCTCATTTGGGTGCATCACTTTTTTTCCCTGTAATTAAGAAGAAAGTAGAAAGATAACTAAAAAGTTTTTTTTTCTTTCTTTTTTTCAGATCGACTAGCTCCTGTGTCAGTCCTTTGGCTGAGTGTGAAGCAGGTAGATCTTCTACTCATCGTTTTAATGCAACTTTGGCGTCTGCACTGTAGATGTATGAATCTGTAACTTATTTTAAATGTAAAAATTAAAATAATTCATTATGATTTATTTTCCAGGGCCATCTGTAGACTGTCTGCCTTTGAAAAAGATCAAAACAGAACCCCCAGATGGTGAAATTATCCAGGTGACAGTGCCAGGTATGGGCTCCCAGTCCCACAGTAAGGCTCACACTGAGAGTTTTAATATTTCGGCCCTGGCATCTCAAGTTTTGTTGTCTTTTTGGCGTTATTGTTAGTTGACAACAATCATCATTTGTGCAGAAATTTAAATAAGTTTTGATTTGAACGCAGCATGAAATCCCTGTAGGTCTACTGGATATGAAGGCATTAGCATATTCCACTTACTCGCAGAGAGGAAGTTTGTCTTTGATGGTTGCCTCCTGATTTAAAAATATTTGCTCTCATTTTCCACCCTGCTGTGCAGTGATCTGAGCCTTTGAGGACAGACAGGGCATTTTGCATTACATGGCACATTTATTGGCTAAACACTGTGAACTGAAGAAACATCATATATAAACTGTGTTGAAAAACATCATTCTGGCCAAGTATAATACGTTCTCCATCTCTGAAACCACTCTGAATCCAATTCCAAACATCTGTCAAACAAACCCAATCAATCCTTGATATATAAAATCAATTCCAGACTGGTTTTTCTGTCGTTTAGTATCCTATTTCACTTGGAAATATGTTATATTATGGAACAATGGTGAATGGTGCATAATGTCGAATTTAAAAACATCCTGAAATCAAATTGGGCCCTATTTACTTTCTTAATGAATGTCACTGGTTTATACAAAATGTACCATTTTTTGTTGTTGCAAGGATGCATTACTTTGATCAAAAGTGACAGCAAAGATATTTATTGTGTTTAATTAAAAAATGAATCATGGTTTCCACAAAAATATTAACCAGCACAACTGTTTTCAACATTGATAATAATAAGAAATGTTTCTTGAGCACCCAATCAGCATATTAGAATGTAATGTGACACTGAAGAAAATGCAAGAAAGAAGCTTTGCCATCTCAGAAATTAATTACATTTTAAAATAAATGAAAATAAAAAATTGTTGTTTAAACTTGTAATAATATTAAAATGTATATTACTGTTTTTTGACCAAATAAACGCAGCCTTGGTGAGCATAATATTTTTCTTTTTCACTAGCCTCATAGTAGACAAGTTATCAATGTTTTCTAAAAAAATAATGAACCAATTTTATCAGCATAACTTTGTCTTACTTTTTACAGTTCGAAGTCAAATTCAAGTGAACACATGATATTATCTAAATTGAAAGCATTTTGAGTGGCATTTTATTTTTAAATTGACATCCATATCCGGCTCTCTCTCATTCTCTATTCCTGTCTTTCTCTCATCCTCTACTCACAGAGTCCAGTGCTTCTACAGAGGAGCCAAGTGAACCTCAGGCTGAGCGGGTGACCCCTGACCTCTGTCACCCCAAGGAGCCTGAAGCAGGTAACAGCATACTAGCCTTCTTACCTTAAATCTGAATGTAGTTCCATATCCATCTTTTTTCTCTTGCCTCCAGTGGTACATTGATAATCCCAAACATATGACATATCAAAGCCTCTAATATAACCCTCTCCAATTTCTCATCCAGTTACAAATCCCTCCATCCCGTCTATACCTGCCCTCCTACAAGCTTTAATGCCCGTCTCATAATCTTTATATGCACATGTACGTGTCAGTCCAACTAACTGTCAAGTCCATTCTTGTAAGACATTCATTTCAGTGAGCTTATGCTTAACACAGGGATATTAAATGCTGATTTAGCCACTGCGTTGTGTGGAGAAACCATGTCCTAATCTCTCAAAAGGAATTGTACATGAGTACGAACCTCTGTGAAGATCGAAACAGGACAGCAGCAGTTAATGTACAAAAAACATTTTTACCAGTGATAATAACATAGGTTGAAATGTGGTAAGACAAGAGTTTTACATTTCTTATTTTAACACCAAACCCAATACCCCAGACTTAACCCAAACAGTTGTCCCAGCCCTAGTCAGATCCGATGTGAAACCTGTTCCCCATGCTGTGCTAGTTCTCCCACTACAGTAAACCCACATCCAATAGAACTCCCTAAATAGACTCCCAGTGTTAGTGCCCCTAATATATAGAAATATACTGTGAGTTGATATGAACGCTTAACCACTGTCATGTGTATTAACAGGTTTCCTTGGTTATGGAAAATCAGGGAATTTTAAAGTTCTTTGCCAGGCCTAGAAAAAAAATCTTTATGTTGTAGAATATTTTGTCATAGCTTAGATATAGCACTTTTTTAGAGTAAACCTTGCAGGTAAGCAAGTGATTTCTGATTCTTTTGATTTTGGATCTTTTCAGTGCTATTTTGGCACTGAAGTATTTTATTATTTAGATACTAATATACTACTTATTGATATAGATATATCAAAGTTTTTCATCTAATATTCATATTTTATTTTATTTCAATTAATAAAAAAGATTTTTAATCGTTTTAGTTAACAATAGCAATGCTGGTTCTGTCCCTTGAATCTGATCACAAATTAGTCTGAATGATTCATTAGCGAATCAGTCGGAATCTAAATGATTTTTTTTTTCTTACTATGGAAAAGTCATGGAAATTCATTGGTCACAAAGTGTGCTTTATACAAAATGTATTTAATATTTTATGTTTTATATATAATGATATAAATATAATCTATTACTTTTTAGTTTATATACAGTATATATATATTTCAAGATTTTTAAACAATAATTAATTAGCAAATTACCATTTAAAAAAAAAAATTGTACATGAGTCAGGTGTAGAAACCTGGTGTTGTTGAAGCGTACATATTGACTCACAGATTAAGTATTTTGACTCATAATTAATAACACTGGATTTATTATGTTGAAGTTTGCATTACACAAATGGTCACTGGAGTAAACCACAGGTGAGTTGAATCATTAAAACATCTCCAGCAAAGAAGAATTGAACTCATGTGTTTTTGATCAAATCATACACATAGGAATACTTCCCATGTGCTTCGCTGATGGTAATATCATTCTGTTTATATCTCTGCAGAAGATTTAACACCGAAGTCTACACCACAAGGGCTCAAGAGAGCTGTTGAAGGTAAAACTCCATTTTGAATTATCACTCAGGTTTGTCTTCAGATATTATGGGCTGTTGGTGTGATTGTCCTCCCTTTTCCCCAGAAGACATCGGAGAGATGATCCTTCAGCTGCGAAAGCAAGTCGAGAGCCTTTTCAGCTCCAAGTACAGTGAGTCATGGACTTACTCACCGTATCAATTGCAATCAACTGTGGCGGCAACCTGCAAATCTGCCAGTTACAGATTCCTCTGGCTTAAAATATACACGAATAATAGATTGCCGAGTTCATAATAGTTTGTCAAATCATCTATCTTTCTCATTCTAGGTGAGACTCTTGGTCTGCCTGAACCGGCTAAAGTGCCATACTCCAAGTTCCAGATGTACCCAGATGACCTGTATGTCACTGGGCTGCCAGAAGGGATGACTTTTCGAAGGCCGAACTGTTTTGGGGCAGCAAAACTCCGGAAGATTCTTGCCGCCAGTAGTCAGATTACATTTGTTATAAAGAGGTATAGTCATACAGAACACATTAAAATGATCAAACAAGTTTGTTCTTACACAAAACACTACACTACGATGTTTCAGAAAGCTGCTTGACAATGATGTGCCTTTTTTTAATCTGTTTGTCAGGCCAGAATTGTTGACAGAACAAGTAAAAAATGAAGGTGCCTCTAAGACGACCTCTGATTCAGGTAAACTAACATTTTTTATTTTATTTTACTTTACATATTTTATTTTATTTAGGGCTGTCACGATTCCTCTTAAATTTGAGAGGAAAAAACTCAATTACAATTTGCCCGTGTTGATTAACCGGCAAAATACCAGAAGTGGTGCATTCCACAGACAAGAATCCATGAACCGCATTATTAGACCGCTTTCAAAGGCTGCACAATATTTTTTAACCATTTAAAAATCATAACATAGAATAGTGCTATTGTGAATCACACAAAGGCTACGATTCAATTAAATAAATATATATGCGCTGCGAGTTTCAGGGTGAAGCGCGGCTCTTTATTTACATGCTGCAGGTTACGAGTTTCTTCCGTCTCAGAGCGGCTCCATTCACAGTAAATGCTGCTCCACACAAACTCAGTCTCTGCATTTGCTGTTTGTTTGGGTTTCCAATAACGCGCTTTGTGTTTCATGCAAAGTGTTGCACTGTTATCATTTACAAGCGTGGAGTGTGACTCAGCAGCTCAGTTAACACACTCCATCTCTGCATATGTTTGGGTTGCTTATAACGTTCATCTGGGAACGAATTGTGCGTCATTTCACCAGATTTGTAACATTTTTAAATCTACGCCAGCACAGGAGAATACATCAATATGTTTCTAAAAATGCAAACTGTTGTTTATCGCGATTTCAAAATAATAGTTTAAACCCTCGCTCTGAGTTTGCATGTTTTGATATCCACGTGTTCTTGTTCAAGAAATGACAGTGGCTGTAGCATTTTTATCGTAAAGAATAATAACAGGGCAATATTAAACAAGGATTTGAACTGCTGTAAAGTAACAACCACACCAGGCCGTTGGCGCCCTCTGTAGGCATTTGTTATAATACGTAATGTACATACTGTAAGTTGATCATGTTTATATTATGTAATTACATTATGTATTTTAACAGTGTTGTTTAATACAATCATATGATTATTGCCTCATTATTATTATACCTATGTATTTTAAGTCCTTTTAATGGTTATTGTTCACTTAGGTCTATTTTTATTTCCACAAAAAAAACTGATTACTCGATGAATCGTCAAAATAATCGACCGATTACTCTAATATCAAAATAATCGTTAGTGACAGACCTAATTTTATTTTATTTTACAAACCAATTGTCCTATGAATGGTCATTTTGTTTTGTTTGAACTATCCATTTTGCGTGTATTCCTTGTTTTATGCAAAATATCACTTACTAATCCAATATAATGCTCCTTTTGATTAAATCTTCAGCAGAAACCGACTCTAAAGACCAATCAGATGACCCGGGACCTGCCACCAAAAGACCAGGATTCTCAGGTATCACCGTGATTAAGTTATCAGGTGTTGTACATAGTAAGTTTGCGACTTTATTGCATCCTGACTGAATGAAAAGATTCAGTTTATCCTTGTGCCACGTGTCTGTCTTTTGGATGCCAGTTCATGTTCAAAACGCCATTCCCTCCTGTCCTTTCCTGATATGCTTTCACTAAACCGTTGGCTTTTCTACCATTGTTCTGCCCTCAGACAGTTTAGAGGCCAAGCTCTCCCGTATCGACTTGGCGAACACACTGCGAGAGCAGGTCCAAGACCTGTTCAACAGGAAATACGGCGAGGCACTGGGCATTAAGTATCCTGTGCAAGTGCCTTACAAGAGGATCAAGAGTAACCCTGGCTCAGTGATTATCGAGGGCTTGCCCCCTGGCATCCCCTTCAGAAAACCCTGTACCTTCGGCTCACAAAATCTAGAGAGGATATTAGCGGTGGCAGACAAGATCTCTTTCAGCATTACACGGTGAAGCACTGCACCAAGTTTTTGAAAAGCTTTTAAGCAAAAAAAAAAATAAAAAAAATAAAGTGAACATGGATTAATTTGTGTAATATATTGGGTTTATTTAAGATTTACCAAGTCTTTACTGTCTTTTCAGGCCTTTCCAAGGGCTTATTCCCAAGCCAGGTAAGCAGTCGAAATCTAATAGCACATCTTTATTTAAAAGTGTCTATATTTTTACTGAATAACTCATGGAAATAACTTAATCAAATCATTTTTATTTTGCCAGCACCACGAAGAATAACCATATTAAAGAAAGGTTACACCCCAATAAGCGGTGAGAATACAGCATCATTTACTATGGGCTATGTGTTGTAGTTATTTATTGCACTTCATGGACAAGAAATCCATGTCTACACTGGACATCCAGAGTGTTGTGGTGCAACAAAACTAGATCTAGAACTGTCAGTTGATGTCCCAATATATATATATATATATATATATTAGTGCTGTCAAATTGATAGCAACATAAATATATTGTTTGTATGTGTGTATATATATATAACAAACACATATATGATATAATATATACATTTTATATATACATATTATATATATTTACACTTGCAAATAATTTTTCTTGCAAATATATTACCATACAAAAATATTTTTTTAATGCTTTTGAAAAAGTCTCTTATGCACACCAAAACTGCATGTATTGATAAATATAGTAAAACAGTAATATTGTGAAATATTATTACAATTTAAAATAACTTTTCTATTTTAATATATATTTTAAAAAGTAATTTATTCCTGTGATGCAAAGTTGAATTTTCTCCAGTCTCCAGTGTCACATGATCCTTCAGAAATCATTCTAATATGCTGTTTTGCTGCTCAAGAAACATTTCTTATTATTATCAATGTTTTTTTGGGAATCTGTCATACATTTTTTTCCCCAGGATTCTTTGATAAATATAAAGTAAACAAATAACAGTAATCTTTTCACTTGTATAAAATTGCCCATTATTATAAAAATGTTTTATTCAAAATATTTTATTCAAAATATTTAATCATTTATAATTTTAAAATAACCCATATCCAAGGTATTTCCTTTGAAAAAGAAAACCGTATCAAGTCTTGCCTCAAGATTGAATCTGACTGTCTGTCAAGCATAAAAGGCTATTTTAATGTTGAATCTGTCAGTGAACTTATATTAAATATCATTACACTTAAATATTTTATCACTGTCCAACAGAAGAAGATGAGGTCAACCGAATGGGAGAGAAAGTGATATTAAGGGAACAAGTTAAAGAGCTCTTCAATAAGAAATATGGTACGTTAATTACTAATAACTGATTTATTTTTTGTGCAAATGTGTTTTTGTCCTTTTGAAAATATTCCAATGCTTCATATGTGAATGTGTTGTGTTCAGGTGAAGCTTTGGATTTGGATCGCTCAGTCATTGTTCCGTACAAGTTAATCCGTGCCAATCCAGGCTCGCTGGAGGTGTGTGGACTTCCGGATGATATCCCCTTCAGGAATCCCAATACTTATGACATAGTTCGGTTGGAAAAAATCCTGCAGGTCCAAGATGAAATTACCTTCAATATCAAAACCCCCCTACCGTAAGTGCAGTGCGGGATCTGATTATAGTGATTATGTTGGACGAACAATGCTTGCAAGTGTCGTTTGATCTCATTGATTTTTGTCTTTTTTTAGGCCTTTCACAGAGTTGTGTACTCAGTCTTGTAATAAAGGTAAGAGCCTTTATTTGTTATTAAACATTTGATCTACTTTTGAATGTGTAGAAATGTGTGCAAATGTTTACATCTTCTTTTGCAGAAGGTAAAGAAGTGTCTACGAATCGACGCAAACGTAAACGAGTACTTGACAACAGTCAAGCATCCATGGCCACTAGAGCAGACTCAGCACTATCAACCAATCAGATTCCTGTCATGGTAAGCAAACACATTTACAGGAGCGCTTTTCTATTTACGCTTTTTAAAAATACTTTACGTCATCATAAAAGGCATTTAAACCCAGGTTACTTTCAGAATGCGACATTTTGTTGAACAGGATATTCAGTGAGGAAGAAATGTGGGGTGGGACTCGATTTTATCAGACTAGAATTAATTGTGTTTTGAAAAGTGGGCGATATGGACAGAATGGAGCCAGACTAAATAGTCATTTCTGTAAAGTTTAACATTACACTGCTGTTCAAAATTTTGGGGTCAGTAAGATTTGTAAGATTTTTTTTTTTAAAGAAATGAATACTTTTATTCAGCAAGGTGTGTTAAATTGAACATATAAATTTATATATATATAAATTGTGTATATATACATGCATACACACACACACACACACACACACACATATATATATATATATATATATATATATATATATATACACACAAATGTACAAATTAAAATAATCCTGAAAAAAAATCACGGTTTCCACAAACATATTAAGCAGCACAACTGTTTTAAACATTTATAATATTAAGAAACATTTCTTGAGCAGCAAATCAGCATATTAGAATGATTTCTAAAAAAAAAAACCTGACTGCTGATAATTCAGCTTTGCAATCACAGGAGTAAATTGCATTTTAAAATATATTACATATTAAACCGTTATTTTAAATTGTAATACTATTTCACAATATTACTGTTTTTACTGTATTTTTTTATCAAATAAATGCAATCTTTTTTTTTAAATATATTAAAAGAGAATACGTTATTTTAAATTGTAACAATATTTTACAATATTACTGTTTTTACTGTATTTTTGATCAAATAAAAAGTTCAATACAATTGACTCCATTTACGGTCTTAAAGGGATAGTTCACGCAAAAAACCCGTCATCAATAGCCGTTTTCCGACCGGAGGAACCTTTTCACAGTTCCTAGAACTATTGGCTAAAGTACCCGGATGTCGGCGTGTTCGCACCGCAGGAACTAGGAACAATTTTAGTTCTAGGAACTCCATTTGGAGGAACTAATTTAGCTCCTACTTCAGAGTAGGGTCTAAACCAGCACTATAGGAAGTACCCGTGACGTTAGTGTACGCTGATTGACCGAACACACGTGGAACACCAGCACCCGCCATTTTTAAAACAGCTAGAATGTAAACACAGATTATAGCCTATATATTTACTCCATAAACTAACTATACAAACATGGAAAACAGTGATAGATGGGTCTCTAAACCTTTATGCTGAAGAGGAAATCCAACGCAACTTTGAGGGGACCAAGCCAAACATGATTATGTTTATCTGCCCAGCTAGCAACACTGGACATCAACCACACGGCATAGGCTAATAACCTTTTTTCATATACTGTCTACTTTCTATAACAGTTCTATCTGATAAGATATTAAACAGTACTGTTAGACAGATCGCTAACTAATAAACAGAGAATGCGAGCATTGTTTGCTCTGGCGTTCTCAGCGCCGCCAAAATAAAGGTCCGTCGCGCCGTCAAAATAAAAGTCACCGTGCTTGCGTCACTCCCTTACCCCTCCTACCAGTGCGAACGCAAACAGCAAAACCGAGTTTGGGGGAGAGTAGTTCTTAGAACTGTTTAGAAGTGGACAGTTCCTAGAACTAAGTTCCTGTAACTACTTGGTCAGAAAGCGGCTATTTACTCACCCTCAAGTTGTTCTAAACCCGAGTTTCTTTCTTCTGTTGAACACAAAAGAATGTCGGTAACCAAACAGTGTCTGGTCCCTACTGACTTCCATATATATAAATACTACGGAAGTTAATTGGGATTTAACTTCCATTAAAATGTAACCATTTTTCTTCTGAATTTTTGGGTGAATTTTAAGACCGTAAATGAGGTCAATTGTATTGAACTTTCATGTCAACCTCAAAAATTGTTATTTTCGCTATTAAAATGTCCTCCTCCTTTTTCTTTTTTTTTTTCCAGCAATGGCCCATGTACATGGTGGACTATAGCGGAGTGAATGTTCAAGTTCCTGGCAAAGTCAAATACTAAATAACTTTCCGATGCCGTACGGAAGACTTTCACCATTATGGGACCTTTTTAAATGTTTCTGAATGCTAAATTCAGCTTTCTCCAGAGCTGTGGCAGATCGGACGGCTCGCGCGTGGAGACACCTGTGTGTTCTGGCAGGTGTTGGAGAGTGTGAACTGCTGGATGCAGTTGTTTCTGAATGAAGTGCTAATGATGGAAAAACACAGCAGTAAATCAATCGGCCAGTGCTCTAATACTCAAGAGGAATAGTACTCATCCTCATGTCAGTCCAAACCTCAATGCTTTTTAACAACATGCAGGTTTGGAATGACATGAGGGTAACCATTCCTTCAAGAGGTTGTTTGTAAAAGGAGTAGCCGTTATTTGAGTATCAGATGAACTATATTGCTTTGCCACCAGGATTTGTGACCGCAGATCCTGGACACAATCATGGTTAAATAACCATCTCATAAAGAGCAGTAAGAATGAGATTTGGGATTTGTTTTTTCCCCAAATAATAATCACCGTTGGGATACGCAGCCTTGTTTGGTGCCGAGAGCTTGTACAGTACGTACATGCTATACGACGCGTGTAGTTGTCTGGGTCTCATGCCTTGCAAATGTTTGTATTGTTATTTATTTATTTATTTAAATAAAAACTTGTATACGCAGGGAATGTAAACTTACCACATTCAGTATAGAGCATAAAGTACTGAATAACACGACTAATGATGCTAAAAACAGCAACAGCTAGCTACTGTATGCATTCAGAGAGAAACTTCTGCTTCAGGTTTCAGTATGTCAAGTTGGAAAACCCTAACATGATAGCACTAACTTATATTCAATCGAGAGACTTTTTTTGTATTATTTTAGCTTTGTACGTTACTCTCAAGTTCGTTAAAGTAAGGCAAAGTGAGATATTTCACAGAGAAAACATCATGAATGTATTGTTTGTAAAGGAAAGAATGCTATAATGTTATTCTGTAATGACTGTCTCTGGAATCGCCAGTATTTATATGCTGTACCCTAATGCCATTTAGGCCTTTCAAATAAAATGTGTTGCCTTGCGTTTGTTTGTTTTACTTTTATCACGAGTGAACGCATTTCTACGTGTGTGTATTAGGATGCCTTATTGCATAGTAGTTAAAGAATTCTGAAATGTGATATATATATTTCAGATGGAAAATAGATGAATGATGAAGAAAGAATAACGTTCCAAACACATCAGAGTTGAGGCCGTCATTGGCACCATCTGCTGGGAAAAAGGAAACATCACATTTTCAATGGTGCAGAAATTTGACTTTTAATTGAAATTGACCACTTTTACGCCTGGTTTCACATACAGGACTTAAGCCAGGATTGGGTATAAGTTAATTAGGACGTTTAAGTAGCTTAGGGGGGAAAACACATTACTGGTGTGCATCTTGAGACATAACAATTATGGCACTGTCATTTTATAAGATTTGTCAGTGCAAGTTGCTTGCTTTCAGTTAAAACAGCTAAAACATGCATTTTAGTCTGGGACTAGACTTACTGGGAATATCTTAAATTGAATCCCAAATTTTCAAACATTTTCATGTCTGCAGTGTTTCATAAGGTATAACTGCATTATACTCGTAGTAGGAGATGAAAGTTAAAACACCATCACTGCTGGTAAGTTACCTTTGCTAGAGTAGTTTTTACTATTAACTTGAACTTCAAGCAATTATTTAAAGTTAAAAAACTGAATTACAGAGTGTTAAGGGGATAACTCACCCATAATCGAAATTATGTCATTATTTAATCGCCATTTGTTATTGATGCGAATAATTTTCCCTATTCAGCGTAACATAATTTTAATAGTGAAACATTATTTATTATAAACAACATTACTTACTGAAAATCGTGACATTCGCCCTACTGTTTACGAAATAGATTCATTTGAGTTGAATCTTTTCAGTAGATTCAATTCACAAAAACTGATTCACGAATCAGACTCGTCTAGTTCTCCCAGACAGTTCAGCTCACTGATCCCAATTAATCCTGGCGAATCTGTTGACAGCAAACTGGACAGAAACAATTACCAGTGAATGATGGCATCATTTTCAGTTTCGTACAAACTAGTATATTACAAAATGCGCATATTTGTACTTTATAATAAATATATAGAGGGACTTTTAATTTACCGTTTGTCACATTGGCTTATAATAACTACTTTCAAAATAAAAGTCGGCAATGCAGACACTGGCTAACAGAGACAAAATCTGATAACGGCCACAGTAAGTAAACTTCATGTAGCACCGGGAAATGCTAGTAATTTAAAACAACTAGCCACTTTAATTTATTTTAAACCTGTAAAATGTTAGGGGAAATGTAAAAACATATTTCCATAGGGGAGTGTTCTGTGTCTGGCTTCACAGTGTGTATCTATGGGAATCCACCACCAGCGTCAGCGACACAAACACACACAGCAGGCGAGCAAGTAACTATACAACCCTTGCGTACTTTAAAAAACATGTCCATCAGTGTGCTTCTATAAGCCACCTGACCACTTTCGTCTGCTGTCTACAAAATAGTAGCTGTTATATTATCTGATAGTGGTTTATGAGGCTGGTAGCCGTACAGTAACGCACTGAATGGCGAAGAAAAGAGCGAGACGCGGCTAGTCTGAAGCTGCGACTCTAGCAACCGCACAAGATGATGCGACGTCAGTGGTTTAACGCTCAAATCTGCGGTTAAAATAACGCGTACCACTGGATAAAACACTGTAGTGGCGATATTGATCAATATCTTAGAGAATACGACTAGTTAGCGGGCTAGCTGGCTGTAAATCAAGTGCAACTGAAAGGGTGTTGTTGTTAGCTGGGCCAAATCGTCACATTGCTTTATACTCCAGCTTATTTCGTCGCCGGCGGTCAGTTGGGATCTTTTCTAACTGACAAAATGGCAACAGGCTCCAGTTTTCATTCCGGAGGGAGTGGGTCTCGAAACGGACCGTCTTTCGCATCGCCATCCTCCTCCTCCTCCTCCTCTGGGATGCCAGGACAGGCTCAGCCGATGGCGGTGGTTTGGGAATGGCAGGATGATCTGGGCTTCTGGAGGCCTTACACTGGACAGGTGAGCAGCTTCATCGAGCAGTGTCTCCAGCACCAGAGAGGATCATCGACCCCCAGCAGCAACACCAGCATCTGTCTGGCTCAGGCGGACCCCAGCCTGTCTGCCTACATCATCGACATCCCCAACCTCAAACAGTTCAGACAGGACACCGGTGAGTGGGACCTCACACAGTCCGTTCACTAAACTACTTATGGAGACTTAGAACAAGTACGCTGGTGGTACCATGGTACGTTAAAAGTAGCTACTGAATACGAATATTTACCTTATTCGTGTATCATCTACATAGAACTTCAGTCATCTATGGTATGGTTACATGGTACATATTCAAAAACATTGTAGTACCATGGTACTTTTTTTGTTCACTATCGATGTTATTGAATACATAACAACACTGAACTTGTACCAAACCTTTGGTTCAGGTTGTGAAATGTCGAATGGTGAAACTCCCAGATAAACTTCTTGACTAGTTTCAAAACAATTCATGATTTAAAGAAGTTGTGATATTTGTAAAAAATGAAAAGATGTAAAAACAGTAAAATTGTGAAATATTATTACAAAATAACTTTCTATTTGACTATATTTAAAAATGTGATTTATTTCTGTCATGGTAAATTAAATCTTCTATTAAGTAGCCATTACTTTCACCTTGTGCTGCTTAATATTTTTATGGAAACTGTGAAATAGTTTATTACAGGATTATTTGTTGAATAGAAAGTTAAAAAGACCTGCGTTTCTTTGAAATAGAAAACTTTTGTAACATTATAAATGCCATTACTGTAAGTATTGATCCATTTGATGTGTTCTTGCTGTATAAAAGTATTAATTTCTTTAAAAAAAAAGATTAACTCCTAACCTTTGAGCAGTATTGTGTGTATAGATATTTGATATGTGTATGATAGTATGTTATTAGTATATACACTGCTATTCTTTTGTCTACACTCATAAGTATTTATCGTATGAGTATATTTTTGATTTACTTTTACACTTGACATTTTTAGGGTCATTATATCAAAAGTTTGTTTTCCGAAAAACCTTTAAAACCAGCATCGGTATGCATGCTTTTTAAAAGAGCTTATATCTAATTTGCAATTAAAAAATATCTAATTATCTGATACGTTTTTAAGGACTTATATCTAATTAGCGTTTTAGACTAGATTTAAAATAAATATATTATTATCTTGGACATCTTCATTATTGACCCATAGACTATGTTGTGATGTTTTTACTGTCTAGTACCGCCACAGTACTTCACTTTAAGGGAGTGGTAAGAATATGCTTATTGCTCATTTGGATTAAGTAAATGTTACCAGTTGTCAAGGAAGTGTTTCCATAATCTACATAGTGAAATAAGCTTAATGCGAACTGTGAATGCTGGCTGAGACTAATTCAGTTGCTCCAAATGTATGATATTTATGCTTCATTCTTGACAACAGGTCTTTAAGCCTGCTGGGTAAAGCTGTTTAGCGCTGCAGTCTGACACATGGGCGTTTGGTCTGTTAGCTGGAGATTAGGCTTGTTTTGGGGGATGTTTGAATGACTTTCGACACCTGTGGTCTCTGTGGAAAAGAACAGGAAAGAGGTGACAAAAAATCTCAGGAAATAAGCGTCCAGATTTCGACAGGATGCACAGCGTATTTGCTGGATGAAATAACAGCTCTTGCTTACATATGTTTTAGAAGAGAAGCACATTTTCTGATTCATGATAATTATCTTGTTCCAATTACTGTGAAATGTTTTGTAGGAAAGATGCGCACTGTTCGGCGATCCCTGTTCCCGCAGTCTTCGGCCCTGGGCAGTGGCGTTCTCTGGGAGTGGGCCAACGATGAAGGAGGGTGGACGGCGTACGAGATCCGAACCTCCATTTTGCTGGAGCACAGCTACCAGGCAGGGCAGGCCACAGCTGACCTGAGCCCACAGGGCTACAACTACATTGTGGACCTCACCGCTCTAGAGCAAGTCAACAAGACTTCTAGCTTCAGACGGCGCGTCAGGCGGCAAGGCAGCATGCCGTATCCTCTCACGTCTGGGTCTGTTATTCACTCGGGCCCGGCCTGTACCTGTCACCAGTGCGTGAGCAATAGCAGCACCGCCGGACCCATGCTGAGCCGGTCACGGCATTCCTTCTCCGCGGGGCAGGCCAACAGACCCAGCCTCCAGACGCAGCATGGAAGACTTCCTGGAACCAGCTCCTCTTCAGCCTACTCGCCCTACCCCAGAAGACCTCTCTCGATGGGGAACCTGTTATGGAACGCCCCATGGAGCACCCCCACCTCGGTGGCTCATCCCACAGGACCGCCGCAGGCTTTTGGTCATCACGCAAATGGCTTAAGGTAAGACTACTAGGCCTAGTTCAAAAGTTGAAAATGCATATTTTTTAAACACTTCTGTAATTGCCATCTGATACCTTCAATCTATCATGGTACCACAATAGTTATTTTTTTTCCCCTAAGGGAAAGAGAGACTTATTTTAGCCATATTTTCAAGGACTTTGCACACAAGCATGGAAGTTCTCCTACAGAGAGCAGTTTAAAAATACTCAATGGCTTTTGGTCATAAGGAAACATGATGTTTGCCTTGCATATTTCAAATGACACCGAAGGTCAAAAGGTTGTATTTCATCATCTTCTGTGGTCTTCTCCTTCCTGCCATTGTGTCTGTTCTCATGTGGTCTTTGTGGTCGCAAGCTCAGTCTTTCTGTGAATCCATTTGTGGCATAATTTTGATTACTGCAGAAAATAATTTTGGCTTGGTTATTAGTTACAAAAAAAAGCATTATATTTTATAGTTCTTTCTCTGTATGACATGGTAATTATTGTGTAATAACTAGGTACTAACCCAGAACCAAACTTTACCTTTACCCATGTTAAAGAGATACTTTGGCCTAAAATGAAAATGTTGTCATCATGTCATCAATTCTGACCCTCGTGTCATTCCGAACCTGTGACTTTCATAAGAAGATATTTTGAGAGATGTCTGAGTGTTTATTTATAGTGAAAGACGATGGAATCCAAAACTGTTTGGTTACCAACATTCTTTAAAATATCATCTTTTGTGTTCTGGAGAAGAAAAAAAGAGAGTTAAATTTTACATGTAAAAAAAAGGCCATTGTCAATAGTGTAGTGATGTATGAAGCCACTTTCAAACCAAGCAGCTTTCTGTTGGTCAGCGCAATGAGTTTGTGTGACCAGCTTGAAAATGAGTGAAAATCTGTGTGGGAAAATCTTTGGCCCTCACACAAAACTCCAGAATCCAGATCACATTTCTGTTGGAATCACTGGATTTCGACCTGCGCTGTTTTGCAGACCACACCTTAAATGTGACCACACCTTAAATGATGACATCATTTTCAATTTTGGGAGAACTATCCACCTAAGTCCATGTAGTACCTTTATATTACTCAGTAATAGTTCAGGACTGTTCTTGTATACTATAAGGAACTTACAATGAAAGTAATAGAAGTTAAAATATGCAAAGTTTTTAAAAGTACAGCAACAAATCTAGTAGACCCACAGTAAAACTACAAATTTGCAGCTAAATTAATATAATATTTGTATGGAATAATAAATACAATAATAAATGATGAATATTTTTAGGTATTCATGCAATGTCAATGCATTAACAAAAATATGAGCTTCACATTTCGAGCATGGTTTTTTTACTTTAAATGTGGGATTAACAGGAAAACCACTGTAAGCTATGTTTCCATTCAAAGTTGTGAATTTAACGTGCAAAATTGGACAACAAAATCGTCACTTTCTGATAAACTGCCACTAAATATCACTAAGAAAAACGGAAGTTGCTGCAGTATTGCACTGTATATAAAAAGTTTGAATACAAAACGCAATTAAGTTATCTTGCTACTTTGATGAGTGGTTTAGTATAATTTCGGACAGCATTTCAGATGCTGTGCAGTCCAGTCATGCCGTCCCATCACAAATCCATGTCTTTTTTGATGCGCATCAAGGAATTTATTCAGTAAAGGTGTTTCCATCGTAATTTATGCGCATGTTATCTTATCAGATAAAAAGTTTATCCGACTCAATTGAGGACATAAAAAATTTTTTTTTGTGCAATATTCCAAAATGCGCATAAAAATAGGTGGATGGAAACATAGCTTATGATAGCATGATAATTTCCTCTCTCAGTCTGGACTAATTGTAATTCAAGAGCAGTAAGGATCATCCTCCCTTTTGTCCCCCTACTATAATTGTCTTTTCCTCTGTGTAATGGTGTCATATCCCCTCCTCTGTGTGGATCTACAGGAGTAGAGGTCTGCTTTAGGACACATGGAGGAGAGCAAGTCTGCACTTACTGTGCTGACTGAAAGGGAAAGACCCAGATTTGAGTTATTGTTCTCTTCTGGTAAACTAGGTTGAAAGGGGAACCTGGAAATTTTAGACATGCTTTTCTCACTCCTTATTCACACAGTCAACTTACACGCACCCATATCTGACCTTAGTTTGATTCTCACATGGACAAAATACACCTCCTGTAGATATGATCTGTGGCATGACTGCTATGAAATGAAAAGTCTGAAATCGAAACCAAAATCACTCGCTGAAAAGCGTAACCCAAGTAATAAAAAAACAAAACAAAGCTTATCAAATGTGTTGTTGTTTACAAAAGCTCAGATTTGCTCAATGCTTAAGGTTAGGGATTTTAATAAATTCTTAAAATTAAGTTTAAATTTTGGTGCTTAATTTGCCATGCACAGTTTATGCTAGTAAGTTTTGCACAGGGTGAAGAGCTGAATATGTTCTGGCATATGGCCTCATCACACCCGACTGTGTCATGGGGTTCTCAGATGACTGTGGGAATGCGAATTGTAGCGCCACTACTGAGATAAAGCTGTAAATGCAGTTATGTAAGTAGCAGAAACATCTGTGTCATATGCATAAAATAAGAGGGATTTACTCTATACTGTACATCCATGACCCAGTTTGCAGAACACTTGTCATTGTGGGAAATTGTTTATTGGTTAACCAAAAACTGTTGCTGAAAACATTGTATGATGCTGAATCTATGCAGAGTACTGTCTTATCAACCAGTGAAACATATTTGCAGAAATGGATTTTGATTGGATTCATTTTTGTGCACTCATTATTCTTTTGTCATCTTCTTTTGGGGTAGTGTAGATTATTATGTGCATCTACACTGTACCAAAAGTTTGGGATCTGTAATTGTTTTTATGCTTGTTTTGAAAGTCTCTTAAGTCTTAAAAAATATGTTAATATATTTTATATTAAAAATTAAATTAATATATTTTAAAGGGGTCATGAACTGCATTTTTTTTAATTACACATTTGGAATTGTTTTGAAACTGTGCGATGTTCGCCATAGCCTACATGTTTGAGCCAGAGTCTGATCCCGAATCAGACAACAACCCAACACCTTAAATAAATACCAAGGATACTCCAGTCTGCAACAGCATGGTAATTAATCATTTTTATTGATATCTTATGTATTTGTGAGGTGGTATTGTTTTTTGTTTTTTATTAAGTTAAAGGTAGTATTTTATTATATTAAAGGGGTGGTATAATGCCCTTATCACAAGATGTAAAAAAAAGTCTTTGATGTCCCCAGAGTGTGTGTGAAGTCTTAGCTCGAAATACCCCACAGATATTTTTATATTGCATGTTAAAGTTGTCACTTTTTGAGGGTGAGCAAAAACGCACTGTATTTGTGTCTGTTTCTTTAAATGCAAATGAGCTGCTGCTCCCGGCACAGGGGGCGGAGCTTCAATTAACTCCTCATACAGACATGCACTTACCCTGGAAATCCAGAGTTCTCGCGAGAGCACAAGTTGAATTTGCTCAGCGAGTTTACTCTGGCGTTGAGTAATGATGCTCATTAAATATGCCCTTGTATCCGAGCTGCACCAATCACATCGGGTTATCTGATATAGGCGGGCCAGAGGCGAGCTAAACAGATGACGACAGCGCTGTGACGTAGAAGTCATTAGTAAACATTGCAAGATGGCTAAGGATGAACACTAGGGTGGTCCTTATTTTTAAAGTATCCAATTGTCATGCTCTTAACCCTTCAAATTGTTCCTTTATATAAGAAAATACAGCATGCCAATTTTTATGGCAGTAACATAATAATTACTGGTAGCTCAATAGCTTTAAACTTTCTGAGATTTTGATGATTTTCGTAAAAACAGATCATTTGATTTGGTATTGTACCTGGCTAGTAAAATTCCCAAAAAATCTCCATAAAAGCATCTAATGCACCATATATTCCTAAATATGTATTTTAGATACATATCTCAGTTTACTTATTGTAGAAACTAAATCCAAATTAATCCATCCATGACCCGGTTTAGCAGATTTACCTTTCCTGGTGGAATCAATACATATTTCTATTGATGATCACCTTGGTTATTGTTTGGGTTTAGAGCACATTTTTTGGTTTAAAAAATTACATTACGTTCCTTGAAATTGACCTGGAACTTTGGCCGAATCAAGCAGATTATCAGGAGGCACAGGCAACCATGCAATGAAAGTAGTCAAGAGAGGAGTGGCTCTGTTTCAAGAATACAGTGGCTATCTCACACACTCTGAAGAACAATTGCAGTTTCTCCTTCATGTGGTGGAAGATCACCGACGGTGGAAGATTATCCAATTGCGTGCAGTGAGATTTTCAAATGCATGCTTGTTGCCGCCCCTCGAGCTGGCCGATTTTCATTTGTCGATGCCAGACCATTAATCTTTCAGATTTAGGTCTGGATTTCCAGGCTAACATGCTCTGGAAATTTCAAAAACTTTTAGCCTTTTATGTTCAAACCGGAGTCAGAAAGATGGAGAGACTCGAGAAGAAGTGACAACATGTAGACAACATTTCTGAATGGTTAGTTGATGAATTCATGTAGCTTATATGTAGTTATCTTCTAAAAGCAAGTATCTCCCTTTGCTTTGAACTTTGAGCGTTGTAAATTTGCAGATGTTGTTTATGCTCAAACAGCAACATTACACACTAACTAAAGTTAGAAAAGTGAAATCATATTCAACCACCCCTTTAAGTTAGTGTTGAAATGAAGACGCTACAGCAAGGGCTTTATCTCATTACATGGATGAAACATTTGTGTAACATTTATGTGTATTACATTTACAAGTCTTGTTTGTGGCAAATAAAGTTTAAGTACTTGGAGTTACCAGTTATAGTTGACAGAAAGGATAGCTTGCAGTGTTTCGCGTAAGCAAATTATGAATGAATGTGCCATAGTTTGTTGTTATATTCATTGTTCATCATTTTCAGTAAAGTGAGTAGATATCAAACGATCTGTAACAGACAAAGCAATAGTGACACATGGTAAAAACATTGTTACACACACTTGTGTTGCGACATTACTGTCGAATTCAATATTGTCAGCACTGCATCGTCTTTTATTCAGTCTCTCTGAAAAGCCTGCGTCAAACTGTGTCTAAAATGAAGCGAACAAACCAACAGTCTAACTGATGTGACTTGGAACTTCGTTAAAAATAAAGTTCATCCACGCTTCGGATCACAATGAAGGCAATGCAAAGAATGTGGAAATGTTTTTCCTCATCTTGGCACTTCAAAATATCCTCAGAGGCATCTTTATCGCTTTGTTGCTGGAGTAATCCTGTGTTTGTGTCTGTCTTATTTACTACCACTTGAGCAAGTTTTTTTTTTCCCAGAGCTTGGTTTTAGAGCTTTTCGGAGCTTGGTTTCTGTTTTTGGACTGTTTTTGGATGTTTTAAATGTCAAACGATCAAGGAATTTGGTTTCTCCATTCATAACCCCTTTAAAATGTAATATTCCTGTGATAGCAAGTCACATGATCCTTCAGAAATCATTCTAATATGCTGATGCTCAAGAATAACTTATCTGCAATGTTGAAAACAGTTGTGCTGCTTAATATTTTTGTGTAAACTGTTCCTTTTTTCACAATTGTTTGATAAATAGAAAGTGTCTTTACTGTCACTTTTGATCAATTAAATAAATCTTTGCTGATTAAAAGTATTCATTTCAAAATCTTACTGACCCTAAACTTACTTACTGACCCCAAAAGGGAGAGTTTTTGAAAAGGCATATCAGGTTAGGCGTGCCATAGCATGAATTACACCATGACAGCTTGAGAAAGCCAGGGGATTTCCTTGGAAAGTATCTTGCTTTCATTTTATCTTTACTAGGTCATCTACTACAATCTCAACCAATCAAATTCGCTTTCTCTTTTGTATAATAAAAAGAACATGACACAACTCCTGTAATGGGAGTTAAGGCCATTGTCAAACGCTTTTGTTCTCATGCATTAAAGTGTGTATATTTCTGTCTCCACAGCATCCCAACCATCCCTCTACACATGAACGGATCCAGTAGTGTGAACTCGGCGCTGGCAGGTACGGTACTCACCCATCACACACGCCACACAGGAGAAAATCCTTCCAGTGATGCACTGGGGTCTCCTCCTCATTGCAGAAAGGTGTTTGATGCTGCAGTAGCAGCTGAACTGTTTCTTGGGAGTGTCAGTTTGAACCACTCAAATGTTTCCCAGAGAAGTGAGAGTCAGTGAAGTTAGCTTTAGCATCCTTCAGTGAATGTCACAAGTATATTCATGCCACAGACTGCTTGTCACAAATCAGTTTATGACATTAGCGGCTTCACTGAGTCACCAGCTTGTGGGTTTTGTGTTGGTGTGTCTTAAAAGCGCTCGCCTTTCAACAAGTTTCAGGCTAATGGCGCGTGTATGGGGATGTTGAATATCTGTTGTTCTTGTAGCTGACAGCTGCAGCACCAAGATGAATGAGGCATTTGGGGAACATATAGACAGATCTGGAGCGAAGTGACATTTCTAACATAATTTTCACTAGAGTGAAGATGAGGAGATTTTGGGTAGGTTTTGAATAAAGTGATCAATGCAAAACAACAACAAAAAATACTGAATCTGCATGCACCGTAACCATGTTTATATATTTATCATCAATAAATTCAATTCACATTTATTTGTATAGCGCTTTTCACAATACACATCATTTCAAAGCAGCTTAACAGAAAGTGCATTCTGTTTCCTTCCTGACAATGACAAAGGCAGAAAGGTAATTGAGTGAATTGACCCAGTTCAAATAAAGATTCATGCCATTCTCATTTGTCACAATACGGAGTCACTAGCCACTTTCACACATTAAACTTGTTAAATTACCGTTCAGTTGCTGAATCAATTGTTCCAGTGCCATGTGTTACACAAGATGGAGTTTCGGTTCCTTGCCGCTGTCGCCTTTTTCGCCTTTTTTCACCTTTTTTCACCTTTGTTGCCATTGGCTTTTGGCTTGCTTAGTTGGGGACATTAAATTTAACATTTAATTTAATTTTCAACAATGACATTGATCTGCCTGCATTGACACCAGTATATAGAACTGAACTAAGCTGGACGATGACATCACGGTTTTCTCCAGAGCGGCTATATATATAAATTAACTAAATTAATAACTTTTTACAACAAAAATGAAACATCACAGAACTTACTTAAGCTGGACTGTGACGCTATTTTCTTCTGGAAATAAACTTTGTTGCATTATTTTCCTGTTATCTCTGTAAAGCTGCTTTGAAACAATCTTTATTGTAAAAAGCGCTATATAATAAATGTGACTTGACTTGACTTGACAAGCAATGACTTTCCCTGCTACCATTCACACACCTGGACCACAAGTCCATATTACAATTTAGAGTGTTCTGTTATCAGAGGTAATAGTCTAAGTTAAGTATTTTAGAAATGCACATATACAAAGTCACAGTTAGCTAAAAATGTATTAATTTAAACAATGTAATAATTTAATGCAGATACAATGAGCTCATTGAAGTAATGAATACTTGTTTGTTATAAATCCATTAATCCAATTTGTTTCAATCTCACACATTTTAACTAACTGAATATTGCTTGTCTCACTGTATAAGGACGTGAACACATGATCTTCATCTCCAGAGCTGCTCTTTACGAGCATTGTCATTTCATATTTACACAGGCACTCAAAGATCTTCACGACAACCTGTCAAAATAAGTTACTTTTTTTTATTACAGTTTAATTAAACTATTAAAACTGAGTCCAGAAGAAAAATATAACAGAACACACTGCTAAAGGCTAATCATATAAATGACCGTGATGACCGTGACTTTTATTCAAATTCTGAATGGATTATACAGTATATAGCCTAAAAGACCTGCGAAGACCGAAGCTGTCACTCATCTCATTTTATGATCTCACAGTTCCATTACAATCAATAAAGCTGTCTACATTGCACAATGAATCTCATCTTTACATTTGTTAATAAGAGGTTTCGCAGGAGTGCAGAACTCGGCGCTGAACAAAAAATCCAGATTTTTGACCAGTGAGTGGATTCTGACTGAATAAACACCTCTGATTGGCCACTTTGTTCACTGCTGCAAAAACACGTTGTAAATAGAAACATTGGACGGCCAACACAAATACACACTGGTGCATTTACCAAATCTGTTTTGTCAATATGATATTATTACAGTATCAACTGAGGGTGCTCTTGCTTTCATTTGAGGGTGCTTAACATATGCTTATATGGCTGAAATAAACCAATATTTCCACTTGTGTAGCGTTTACTATAGTTGACCGAGTGGAGGTAGTCCGATCTGGTGTGAGTGAGTGGAGGTGGGGACTAATTTGCATATTTAAATGAAGTAAGGGTGTAGTGTTAAGCTATTTTAAGGCATGAAGAATTATTTTCAAGGGGCAAAAAAGTTGTGATCATCAAAGATGAGTTGTACGCGATAACATTATTGACTGTAGGGGACTTTTAAAGTTGAACTATTTAACTTAAATGCCTGGTTTCACAGAAAAGGCTTAAGCCTAGTCCCAGACTATGTCAGTGTCATTGTTTTGTCTCAAGATGCTCTCCATGCTCTCTCTATTTTTTTTCTTTTTTTTCTTTTTTTTCTAAGGCACGTTTATAAAAGCTACTTAAATGTCCTTATTTAACCAACGCCTACTCCTGGCTTAGTCTTAACCTTGTCTGTAGAACCAGGCCTAAATGTTTAACTTGACATGCTGTCTTTAAAACGTAATGCTTACAGTATGCTCAGTTTTGGTCATATGTCTTGGTGTGTTTAAAGCTTTAATGTAATTTGTTTTTTATGTATCCAGAAGCATTGCTTGCTTGCAGCTTTTTTTTGTCATGCTGTTCTATTATTATGTTGTAATGGATTTCAAATTGTCCTGCCATTAAACGTTGCTTAAAAGCAACACGATTTGTGATTGCTCATCAGATGTCAATCAGATGGTCTCTTCCTGTCAAAATGGACCAGACGTTAAGCAAATAGTTAAAAGTCTGACTCTGTGAGACCAAAGTTTCCCATGTCTCCTCTGAAGGTGGTTTGAGTGATCGTATCACAGTTAGTCTCCAAAGCGAATTTAGTCCTAGACGAATAATAATAACAGGTAGGATTGTAGTCAGCATCTATAGATGGATGTTTTTGTCACCGATATTATTTCCTCTGCATCAGATTCAGAAGTGAGTAGGACCCTAAACTTTTCTTGACCTCATCAGAGCATGCCCCACTTGTGGTTGGCCTCTCCACTCTTGGCTCATTACTCTTCCTTTCCTTCACTCCTCCTCCTCCTCCTCCTCCCTTCCTCCTGCATGTCTCCACATGGCCTCCGGCCGTTCCAGGCATGGCTTCCATTTTGATGTCAGCCGCAGGACTGGGAGTTCGCTTCATGACCGCCCCCTTCTCCCAGCGTGGCTCCAGCAGGCCCACCAAAGGCCAGCCCAGCTCCGTTAAGAGGGCAAAGAGACAGTCCAGGACAGGTAGTTAAGCACCGCCAACCAGCCCGACCGAACCTGCCCTCCGCTGGCCTGCAAACTGCTGCTGTCCTTTTTGTTTAATTGCTCTTTTCCTTACCATTCTCCTTTCAAATGATATTTTCCCCAGGGGGTTGGTACTGTAGCTTCATTCCGACATGCTCCGTCCAGCCATTGCGAGATGTTTATGTTTTTCTATTTATCGTTTGCTTCTGCCGTCATGTTTTCACCCATTTCATGTTTATGCTGTCATGGTCATGCTGTCTTGCTTCCATCCTCTCGATCACATAATGAATGCACTATTGATGGTATTCAGCTTGACACCTGCCTGCTCACCTGTGGGACACTGCAGACAGATGTCTGCTGGGGGGTTTATCGAATAACAGTTGTTCCCTGGTCTTTTTTTTCTTTCTCTAACCCTAAATAACCTGTGTTGTGGTTAATGCTTTTCATTTTAATGTGTTTTAATACAGAAGATGATATTAGGTTCAGACTGACACTCACAAGCAATGTTAGTTTACTGCTTTAATATCGGCTTACTAAAACATTTTCCGTATTGAACTGACTATTTAAGTGTTACAACTAACACCAAGGTCTGTAATCTGAACAGTGTGTGCTTTTAAATGGTATGTTAAATGCTAAGTATCAAACATTGATTTATTAAAAGAAGCCATATTTAACGGACAGTTCTGACTCTAAATTCTGATTGGATGAGTGACTTTCAAAGCCTTTGTTAAATGGCTGAATCACATGTTCACATTGTTTGAATTCTATATACTCTGTTACTTGACTTATAAACGATATCACTTAGCGAATTGTTAATCATCATCATTATTATTATTACATTTAATTGTAAAATTTAACAAAAGCATTTTAAGAGCAATAAGCTGTTTGAGGCTGTGGATTACACTTAAAATATAAGAATATTCGAAAGATAACTATTTAGCAAAATTATTTAGCTAATATCCGTAAATTTTATTTGATAAATTGTAAACCTCAGGCTGCGAGATTTTAACTGCATTAAGGGTGATTTAGATGTGGAGCCCCAAAAGGGGCAGGGTGATTATAAATTATATTTCCATGTTTTTGCGTTCTCTCAAAGGTTTTGCATTTCCTTGCAAAACTGGCAAAATTGGTAATGGACTAATGAGGTGGGAGGAAAAACTATATTGCAATGCCTTTAAGAGAGAATGCCAAGTTTCTCAGGGGAACGCAGAACTTTTGCGGCAGAATGCAAAGATTCTCTGGGAACACAAATGTTTTGTGAGTGTATTCAAAAGCATTGAAGTATAATTTAAACTCATTTTTTGTCCATCACCATGTTCCCTTAGAGACTCCGTATTTAGACACATATGCTGCACACTTCTGTTTACATTAGTAAATTGTCAAAAAAACATCAAAACGAACTGATGTGCACATTAAATGGTCACGGTCTTCACATGCAAAGCAAAACCGGCCTACCCTGTCACCAAAAATGTGTTTCTTTTCTAGGGGAAAGCTCATTAATAGTTAAATGTGTATACATGAGCTTATATGTGTTTGCATATAATCAGTGTGTGATAATGCATAACAATGCACTCATTAAAACTAACTGTGACTCAGGAAGTCAAGAGCAAGTCCATTAGGTATTTGGTTATGGTTCCTTGGAAATACACAAGGATACTGATGCCATAGCATCTCTAACTGCTTCTTAGAAAAACAATTTACATAATGTATTTGTTCATTTAGAAACCATAACAAGCATAGCATTCTACTTCGGCCAGGTTAGCTGCATTAATTATGTAATAGGAATTTATAAAAAAAAAAAAAAATAGTAATTGAAGTGTCTACAGAAATTCACAGATAGTGAAATTGAATAAAATTGAGTTATATATACATATATCACATATGCTGACTTCAGATACAGTCTCATTATAGAGAGCATTTGATTGGCCAAAAATGTATGTAGTACATGAATAATTAACAATTGATCAGAACAGACAGACATGGATTACAAGCCACAAAACTCTGATTAAGCTTTCATGGACTCTTTAAGAAAATGTAATCTTCATGTCGTCACGCAGGTTTAAATGTGTCTTGTGTATGTCCTCAGCTCCTGCTCAGAAACCAGAGGAAGTCATCAAGAAATACATGGAGGAAGTGCCTGTGGTTCCAGATGAGGTATATTTTTATGTACTGGCATAAATCTGTGAATTTTTCAGGTCATTTCTCACCCCAGAGTTATAAGAATATTATTTGTTAGATAAATATAGTTTCTAGTAAATATATTAGTTAAAGAAAATAAAGACTATTTTAGGACCATTTTTACATATTTTCATGACAATTAAGCACCTTTATGTAACAATGCAAAATGGTCCTAAAATAGACTTCAATTTTTGTATGCAAAATATAACATGACCTGGACACATTTTGATGACATTCACCCATGTTTAACGCCCTGCCCTATGACATCTGGCTGTGTGCTCTCAGGACTGTATTATCTGTATGGAGCGCCTGGCCTCCCCGTCTGGTTATGAGGTCCCAGCTGAGTGCTCTCAGTCTCTTCAGCCCAACACTGTGGGCAAATTCACAAAATGTGGTCACACCTTCCACATGCCCTGCATGCTGGCCATGTACAACAATGGAACCAAGGTGTGCAATATCTTATCAACACTTTTAACTGTCAATTGTATACAACTATTTTATTATCTATTTTAGGGTAATTCCAAGAATGAATGACAGAAATTGCAATCTGTTAATACCTCCCAAAAACGTGGGTTTGAAATAAATTATTTTCAGAATTTTCATTTTTTGGGTGAGGTATTCTAATCTACACTACCATTCAAAAGTTTGGTATTGTCAAGTGTTTTTTTTATAAAGATGTCTCTTTTTCTCACCAGGGCTGCATTTGTTTGATCATAAATGCAGTTTAAACAGCAACATTGTGAAATATTATTACAATTGAAAATAACTGTTTTCTATGTTAATATATTTTAAATGTAATTTAAAAAAGCTGAGTTTTCAGGATCATCAGTCTTCAGTGTTGCATGATCCTTCAGAAATCATTCTAATATGCTGATTTCTTATTATTATCAGCGTTGAAAACATTTTTGCTGCTAAATATTTTAATGGAAAACATGATACATTTTCAATTCTTTGATCAATAAAAAGCTCAAAAGAACAGCATTAATTTGAAAGAAGAAACATTTATAAATGTCACTTATGATCAATGCATCCTGAAAAAAAAGTATTATTTCTTCAAAAAAATTAAAAATAAATACTGACCCCAAAATGTTCAATGGTAGTGTATGTCATGCATTCCTGGAATTACTCTAAAATGACAAAATAGGTGCATGCAATTGCAAGAATTGATTTTATTAGCTCTAAATACTTATTTTCACATGAACTTTTTCTTTAAAAGAGATTGTTTTCACCCATTTTCTCTCTCACGTTGTCACACCATAGGACGGGAGCCTGCAGTGCCCCTCATGTAAGACAATTTACGGAGAGAAGACCGGCACCCAACCAAAGGGCAACATGGATATCTATAGTATTCCTCAGTCTTTGCCTGGACACCCAGACTGCGGCACTATACAAATCATTTACAACATCCCGCCCGGAATACAGGTCTGTTTTGGCAGACCAATGTAGTGCTGTACTATTTTATATTTATTTGCACCATGATTCAACAATAAGAAAAGGGCTTTCAACTTTTAGAATAAGTGCTTGAGGTCCTTAAGAACCAGCCAAATGTTTTCATCCAGCAGACTGACGTTGGCGTCCATCTGCATTTATTGGGGGCATAACTGACTCATTCCTTTGTGTGATGATGGTTTTGTCCTTGCCTTGGCCTGCAGGAAGCACTCATTATCCTAATGCACTCTTTGTCTGCAGGGCCCTGAGCACCCAAACCCAGGACAGCCGTATACGTGCAGAGGATTCCCTCGCTTCTGTTTCCTTCCTGACAATGACAAAGGCAGAAAGGTAATTGAGTGAATTGACCCAGTTCAAATAAAGATTCATGCCATTCTCATTTGTCACAATATGGAGTCACTAGCCACTTTCACACATTAAACTTGTTAAATTACCGTTCAGTTGCTGAATCAATTGTTCCAGTGCCATGTGTTACACAAGATGGAGTTTCGGTTCCTTGCCGCTGTCGCCTTTTTCGCCTTTTTTCGCCTTTTTCGCCTTTTTTCACCTTTGTTGCCATTGGCTTTTGGCTTGCTTAGTTGGGGACATTAAATTTAACATTTAATTTAATTTTCAACAATGACATTGATCTGCCTGCATTGACACCATTATATAGAACTAAACTAAGCTGGACGATGACATCACGGTTTTCTCCAGAGCGGCTATATCTATAAATGAACTAAATCAATAAACTTTTACAACAAAAATGAAACATCACTGAACTTACTTTAAGCTGGACTGTGATGCTATTTTCTTCTGGAAACAAACTTTGTTGCTTTATTTTTCCTGTTATCTCTGTAAAGCTGCTTTGAAACAATCTTTATTGTAAAAAGCGCTATATAAATAAATGTGACTTGACTTGCACAGGTAAATGTTTCGCTCTTGCATAAAATTCCCAATTCCTATTGAAATTACTTTAAAATGCTTATGAAATTTCATCGAGCAGCTGTAAATGTGGCTCCACCCACAGTGAGGATTTTTTTGTTCACCTCGTCGGGCCAGTAGTTGTCTTTAGTGGCCCCAAAACAAAAAAATATACATTTTTCTGATTTAAAATGTTATATTTACAATTTAAATGTTTTATGTTTATTACTTAAAGCTACACTATGTAACTTTTTTTGTGCAAAATTCGTTAAAATTTCGTTAAAATTCATGACCAAATATATCTTTATAAAAAAACCTATATAAATCTTATTTCACGATATGAGAAATTCTAACAGAAATTCTACTCCAATGAAAGTCTAGGTAATGAACATTTTCAAGCTTCAAAAAGACATCATAAAAGTAACCCATATGAATGGAGCAGTTTATGTACTTTTTAAAGCTTGAACATGTTGATTATCTAGACTTTCTGTGAATAAATACAAGTGATGAGAGAATATTTAAAGATGAACCGAAGTCTTATTGGGTTTGGAACAACAAAATGTTCAAGTTTGTAGGGTCTAAAGATGCTAAATAAACAGCGCTGGGCCAATAGGGAAAGTGGCCCATCTTTGTTGTTCAGCCCTGTTGTTGCATTTCTTTCAGAATCTTTGACATAAATTCTTTGACATTTTCTGCTTATGTCAGAGCGTCCTAGCCTCATACACGCCTGAACCTTTGAAAGAGTGTTTATGCTCCAGCATCTATCGATTGTCGATTACCATTTACCACAGAACATAATTTCTTGTTTTTGTAACCTTTTACAAAGTTAATTATAAATTGTGTTACGTCCCACAATTGAGTGTGAGTTTTAACAGGATAAGATGAAGTGAAGTATCAAAAGAAATGTGGTATATTGTCGCTGTTGTGCGGAAGCTCGTATCTCCAAAACCTCTACTTTTCAGGAAATGGAAAAACCACTTTTATTTTATTTTTGTAAGTAATTAAACACCGTGTTGTCAAAGTTCATAATGTGGCTTTATATATATGATCAGACACTTGCATGTGTCTTGCATTATTAACTTTATAACAAAATCAAGCTTAAATGGAGTTTTTGACCAGCAAATGTTAGACATACTTGTTTTGTCCATCATTAGACCAACCGCATCTGAGGCAGTAAGTGCATCACGTTACGTTTAACTTACAGGTTATAACATTTATTGTAGCTATGTGGGCACTCAGTTTTTTCATATATATATAGAGAGAGAGAGAAAATGCAGTACTTTATCAAATAATCAGTTCTTTATTTATTGTTGCATTGCAAATAAGCAGAGATGGTCCAAAATGTGTGTGGCACTTCATTTACGATAGAGGCAGGGAGGACTTAAGAGGTTTGACTGACAGTTTAAGGATCCAATGGAGTTATGAGGTTTAGTCACAGGCTCTTTTTAATACTTTTCATTGGTTAAAGGGGTGGTATAATGCCCTTTTCACAAGATGTAAAATAAATCTCTGATGTTCCCAGAGTGTGTATGTAAAGCTCAAAATACCCCACAGATATTTTTATATAGCATGTTAAAGTTTTTGAGGGTGAGCAAAAACGCACCGTTTTTGTGTCTGTCCCTTTAAATGCAAATGAGCTGCTGCTCCCGGCACAGGGGGTGGAGCTTCAACAGCTTGTGTCCTTTTACCTCACACACACATGCACTGGAAATTTCAAAAACTTTTATCCTTTTATGTTCAAACCGGAGTCAGAAAGATGGAGAGACTCAAGAAGAGTCGACAACAATGTTGTAGACAACATTTCTGAATGGTTAGTTGATGAATTTATGTAGCTTATGTGTAGTTATCTTCTAGTCATTGATTAGCATATTCTGTCTTGATAATCTATAAATCATGTTTCTTGGGCAGGTTTTATGTCAATTTTAGGGTTGGTGATGTCGTGTAGTCCTTACCAGCCGTTTGTTGTAGTCTTTATTCAAATGACTAAATATGGAGATACAATATTGAATCTTGACATAGGTCTTGCTCAGCATTTGTTTTATGTTGATCTTTGGTGCTCTGGTTTGCGTTTCTCTCTGTGAGAAAAGCCACCAACTGTGTTTACTGTAAATCTGAGGGTCTTGATTATGTGGTTTTCAGGTGCTGGAGCTGCTGAAGGTGGCGTGGACACGACGCCTCATCTTCACCGTGGGCACTTCCAGCACCACAGGGGAGCCTGACACCGTCATTTGGAACGAGATCCACCACAAGACGGAGATGATGTCCAACGTCTCCGGCCACGGCTACCCCGACCCCAACTACCTGGACAATGTGCTCTCAGAACTGGCTTCACAGGGTGTGACGGAGGACTGTCTGAAACGAGACGCTCAGAGCCAAGGGGCTCATGGTTCAGGCATGTGAAACGAACCATTCCATCTGCTGTAGATCTAATAAAACTTGACGAAAAGGGAAAACTAGAGTTATGATGTTTGGCGAGAGGTTTGGATGTATGCGAATGTGCAAGGGTTGGCGGCAACTTCCTTCATCTAGCTGAGTCTAGAGTATTAACGCACACATGGGGTCACTGGCTTTGTGGTCATCTGTACTTTCACCGTATTGTAAGACAGCTATAGATGGTTCTGCACGAATGGCTCTGTCTTAGATTGACGCCCGAATCTCGAGCCAAGAGGAGACTCGCCCTCTGCTCTGACGCCAATATTGGGATTCATCTCAAAATATGATTCATCATAGGGCTGTGATGTCCTTCCTGACGCACTACATTACAGTAGTGCACTGCGGCAATGATCCTCATACTTTTGCTGGGAATCGATACAATATGAATTGAAAAGCATTGACATGAAAACACAAATTTGCACATCAATGCAAATCATAAGTCTTTACTAGTACTGTAAAATGTACTGCTTCAGAAATTAAAGGCACTTTTTTTCAGAATTTGCAGCTATGAATTTAGTTCATATTGTTTTGAAAGGTTTTTAACCTGACAGATTTCGTTCACTTGCTGCTATTTTATTTTTTTTAACGGTCATAAGGGATTTGATTTTTGTCTTGATTCCACATAATAAGGTTTCTATGGAAGCTTGTTTCCTCCACATAATAAAAAAAATTTAAAAGACTTTATCTCACAATTCTAACTTTTTTTTTTTTTCTCAAAACTGCGATATAAACTCGCAAATGCAAGTTATAAAGTCAGAATTTCTGGAATTTTTGCAATTCTGACTTCATTTCTGAGAATTGCGAGTTCATTTCACAAAATTATGAGTCAAATGCAAGATGTAAACGAGCAATTGTGAGGAAAAAAATCAGAATTGTGAGATTAAAAAGTCGCTATTACCTATTACCTTTTTTTTAATTCTGTGGTCTTTACGTTTCTATTGCAATGGACCATATTCTTTAGAATATGCATTCATTTTAGCTATTTAAAAAATGCAAGACTTTTAAAAGCTCAGCAACACTATGTAATGCTTTTAAAAAAAATGTCATTGCTTATTTAATTATAGTCCAGATCCTGAAAATAGGTGTAGAAATGCAATCCCACAGCATTATTATTGGGTTGCAGTATTAGATGGTGCCACAGAGACAATCAGCAGTGTTTGATTAAGTTACAGTTCATTACCACTGTGAGTCTGGAGACATTCATTCATCATCTCTTACTCCACAGTATGGGATTTTTGGTTTTACAATGTATGCAAGTGTATATATAAATATATATTCAACTTCTAATCAGCAATAAACATTACTCCATATAACAACACTTTTTGGTTTGTGTTACTTGTTAATGAGAACACTGCTATAAAACACTGAATTCTTCCAGGCAAAATCAGGCTTTCGGTTTGCAACAAAATACAAAATGAAATCCACCAGTAATCTCAAGAAAAGCTTCTATCACACACACACACAAACACAAATAACATTTAAGTTTCGGTATTGAGACATTATTTTAAATTAAGTTCATTTTCACTCAATTCTCATTGCTGTTACTAGTGCATCCAGACATTTTACTTTAAATGTAACTTTTTTTGAAATGCCCATTATTTGCCCATTGGAAATGACAATAAAGACATTTATAGTGTTATAAAAGATTTCTATTTTAAATAAATGCTGCTCTTCCAAACTTTCTATATTCATCAAAGAATCCTGAAAGTAAATGTATAATGATTTCTACAAAAATATTAAGCAGCACAACTGTTTTACAGCATTCATTATATTAAGAAAGGTTTCTCGATAAGAAAATCAGCATGTAAGAATGATCGTGTGACACTGAAGACTGGAGTAATGATGCTGAAAATTCAGCTTGACATCACAGGAATAAATTACGTTCAAATATATTCAATTAGGAAATAATTAGAATTGATGAATAGGTTCATTAGTTAACATTAGTTTATGTATTAACTAACATGAACTAACAAGCAATACATTTGTTACAGTACTTATTAATCTTTGTAAATGTTAGTTAATAAAAATCCAGCTATTCATTTTTTGTTCATGTTAGTTCACAGTCCATTAACTCATTTTAACAAATACAACCTTTGATTTTGATAATGTATTAGTAAATGTTGAAATATTAACCAAGATTAATTAATGCTAAAAGCATTGTTCACTCTTAGTTCAGGTTAACTAATGAAGCTTATTCTAAAGTGTTACTGTTATTTTTTAACCTCTTAATATATTTAATTATATTACATTGTTATTATGCAACATTACTATTATCACAATATTCCCACTGTATTTTTGACTAAATAAAAGCAGCCTAGGTGAGCATGAGTCTTCTTTCAAACATAATTATTTTTTTACTGACCTCCCACTTTTGAACGGTAGAGTATATATACACATAAAATATACCTTTCTTATGTAGATTTGAAACATGACCTTGACACGTTCTTGACAAACGGTCGAGCGTTCACCATATTATCTCATATTTGTACCTGATTTTCATGTTTGTAATAGCTGAATGTGAACGAATCCTCCCAGCTGGAGTGTATCGTTCAGTCAGTAGAGGACAGTGTTGCTCCATGTGATGTGCAGGACATCTGCATCCCAGAGCTGCTGTTCTTCTGCTTTATAAAGACAAGTGCTTTTCACCTGCAGAGTGAGATTCTGTCCTTCCCTCATGAAATTAAAGCTGAAAACTGTCACAATCGTGTTGGTTGCTCAGCAGATCAGATGTGTTCGGTTTAGAATCCTTTACCATGGATCTTATTTTCTCTGCTTTTGAATAAATGACGTGCAGCTGCAAACTTGCCAAGGGTTTCATTGCATGTACATGCCCAAAATGAACTGACTTTGAACAACATGCATGATAAATAAGAGGCCTTTGATTGTAGGCAAGAATATTCAATCGCTGGTAAGTGGTAATGCTATAAGATGCTTAATGCAAATGTGAAGATCAAACAAGATTATAATGCTGATGCACTGCGAACACTTGTTCTCCACTTCTCTTCAGATCACAAGAATGCAACTCCTTTGAAATCTTGAGTCCTTGTTACTACTGGACCACAATATCCAAACCTGGGCAAGATACTGTGACTGTAGTTTATAGCATCTTATAGAAATTATATGGCAGAATGCATTTAATCTTTGTGAAAATTTTAAGTCACATTAAAGGATTAGTTCACTTCAAAATGAAAATTCTGTCATCATTTACCTATTATTCATTTATTTATTTATTCTGCTGAACAGTGAACACAAAAGAAGATTTTTTTAAGAATGTCGGTAACCAAACAGTTGATGGACCCCTAGTATTTTTTTTTTTTTTTTCTACTATGGAAGTCAATGGGGTCCATCAACTGTCTGGTTAACAACATTCTTCAAAATATCTTCCTTTGTGTTCAGCAGAAAAAAAGAAATTCATCCAGTTTTGAAACAACTTGAGGGTGAGTAAACGATGACAGAATTTTCACTTTGAAGTGAACTATTCCTTTAAATAGCTTCTTTTGAATATTTCCTTGTTAGCAAATGTTAGTGGAATATGTGAATGCAAGATATGAAAAACTGTTTTTGTCCATGTAATGAAAGTCAATGGGGTCCAAAACAGCGCTGTCCCTTATTGACTTTCATTGTATGGATTAAAAACATCTCTTCAGATATACAGTGCAATGCAATAATAAGTACACCCTCTTTGAAAAGTAACATTTCACACAATATGACAAGGAACACAGATATATTTCCAAAATGTTCCCAGACTAAGTTAAACACAGGTTCTGTTGTGCCTTTGAACTCAAAACAAAGGCTAATAATATAACTTAAATTATTTTTTATTTCAGTTTTAGTGAAAGTGGGGTGGTGCAGAAATGAGTACACCCCACTGAAGGGCTCTGAGTAAAGCAACGTTTTAGGCTACCAATGTGGACCTGAACAAACAATTAACCACAGGTGAGTCTAATTAGTAAGTACACAGGTGTTAATTAGGCAGTTGCCTACAAAAGGCTGTTACCTAAAGCAAACCACCCTTTCCCATTTCCTGCTGTCAGCAATGGCACCTCATGGCAAGGAAATGTCTCTGGATCTGAGAAAGCGGATTATTGCTTTACACAAGAGAGGTGAGGGCTACAAGAAGATCAGTAAAGCCTTACTTATCAGTAAGAACACGGTTGCAAAAGTGATCCAAAAATTCAAGACAGATGGAACTGCAGCCAAAGTACAGAGACGTACAGGCCGGCCAAGAAAATTAACACCCAGGCAGGAGCGGCTTGTAATGAGAAAAGTTGAGGAAAATCGGCATGCAAGTGCACAACAGGTATCTAAGGAAGTAGAGACTGAAATTGGAGTGAATGTGTCACATGACACAATATGCCGTACAGTGCAGCGGAATGGCATGCATGGGTGTCGTCCCCGAAGGAAGCCTCTCCTAAAGCCCAGTCACAAAAAAGCCCGTCTAGAGTTCGCCAGGGCACATGCTGAAAAGGATGAAGGCTACTGGGACTCTATACTCTGGAGTGATGAGTCCAAAATCAATCTTTTTGGAACTGATGGCTTCAAAACAGTCTGGCGTCGCAAGGGTGAGGAGTATAAGGAAAAATGCATGGTGCCCACAGTGAAACATGGAGGGGGTAGTGTTCTTATGTGGGGTTGCATGAGTGCTGCGGGTGTTGGAGAACTGCATTTCATTGATGGCATCATGAATTCTCAAATGTACTGCTCTATACTGAAAGCTAAGATGCTTCCATCACTTCGGGCCGTTGGTCGTCGTGCCATTTTTCAACATGACAATGACCCAAAACACACATCTAAGGCCACTGCTGACTTTCTGAAGAGGAACAGGGTGAGAGTGATTCCATGGCCAAGTATGTCACCTGATCTGAACCCTATAGAGCATCTTTGGGGAATACTGAAGAGGCAGGTTGAGCATCATTCTCCATCCAACATCCAGGCTCTGAAAGATGTCATCCTTGAAGAATGGAAAAAGATTGATGTAGCCAAATGTTGTCAACTTGTGCACTCCATGCCAAGGAGACTTGGGGCTGTCATTGCAAATAATGGAGGCCATACAAAGTACTAAATGTACTGGGGTGTACTCACTTTTGTTCCACCCCACTTTCACTAAAACTGAAATAAAAATAATTTAAGTTATATTATTAGCCTTTGTTTTGAGTTCAAAGGCACAACAGAACCTGTGTTTAACTTAGTCTGGGAACATTTTGGAAATATATCTTTGTGTTCCTTGTCATATTGTGTGAAATGTTACTTTTCAAAGAGGGTGTACTTATTATTGCATTGCACTGTATATATATATATATATATATATATTTTAATCAATATCTTCTAGAAGAAAGAAAGTCTGATTTGTAGCAATGTGAGGGTGAGGAGCTCAACATTTGAATTTTTGGATGAATTATGCCTTTAGGTGTCCAAAAATGTTTCATCGGCATTGCATGGCCTTTGAATCACACACATATATGATGTAGATGAACGAATACTCTGAGACATCCTAAAAATGTATTACCGCTGCACACTGAACACATATTCTAAAAACACAGCACCTCTCAAGCCAACTCATTCTGGTACTGATTTACTCTGTTTATTGTACTCGCTTCCTCTGTATGCATGAGAAATCCTCTCTTTTGCTTATGAAAGCACTCCCACTTTCTCCTTCATAACTGGTAATGAGACCCTCTCTGACTCCATCTTATTAGGAAACATCTATGCTGTTTGTTGTGTGTAATTAAAACAAGGAGCGAAGGGTGCTGTGATGAATTTCCTCCACTGAAGTGTGTCCCGCTGCATGCCCACAGGCTCATCTTCTCCTAAAATGGGCTCTTGCTGAGGTTTCTGGAAGAAATGAAAGAATTATTCTCATTCTTATTAAGATGTTCTCAATGTTTACTTTCATATTACATTTTGCATGGAAATAAAGACTGTAAAGCTAAATAATGTTTGGTTTACTGTTGCTCTAATGTTACATGACCATGGGTGTCAATTTTATTTTAAAATTAGGTAGCGTGACATCATGACATGGCAAATGGCTGGCTCATAAATATTAATTAGGTTAAATTAGCAAATAAATGTGATAATCGTGCTTATTCACGTAGTGTAACAGCGCAGCGCTTCTGTGTTGTACGTCACACGCATCACACACCATAGACATAATATACATAGACGCCCTATTGGCTGCTGGATCGTACGTCAACGGCGCCGCCATACTGCGGAGGGCAACTTTCCAATACCTCTCATAACGAGAATTGAGAAAAATGCCTATTTCTTGTGCTGCTTGGGGCTTTACAAATCGCCACACAATTGAAAACAGGTCTCAGGGAATTACCTTTCACAAGCAAAACTGAAAATTTGTTTCTGGTTGCATTTCATTTACTATTTTTATTTTCAGAGGAGAAAGGCCGCGAAATTTAAAAATACTACTGTTATTGTGTCACGAAATGTAGTTTTAAGAGTTTTTCAGTCGACAATGTAGTTGTTTAAAGCTCAAATCTGTGGTTTATTTATAAAGATAGCGCCTTTTTAAAAATGTTATCTGACGGTTTCGGAGTTGTGAGATCCAGCGATCACCGTGACCGGGCGCTCAGCGCTCATGTACCCCGCCGAGAACAGCCTTGCCTCGGCTTGTGCTACTGAGTTCTGACGTTCGCCGCTGTCAGTCTAGTGAGAATAATTCGTCTTGTGTTTATCTAACGGGCGATCTTTGGTTTCATTAATCTATAATTTGTTCCTTGGCAGATTGTTTTGGCTGAGGGCAAAGTGAAGTTTCATAACTTTATATATTTAGGCTATTTAACTTTAACAGTGTAGCCTGCTGTATGTTTGACTGGATCGTTTACTTTATTTCTTGACTTATAGCTTCTTATACCTTTTAAAAACTGAAATTAAACAAAAAGAGGGCGTCTATATATGTATTTATTATGTAGACACGCACATTCTGGTCGTGTTAAGGCGTCAGTTGTCGCCGCGTTACTTTAGTACGTGTAAAGACGCACAGTTTTATGGAAGGCCAAAAGGGCCAAAACGTGTGAAACTGTCGTGTAAACTGTAATTACGTGTTAACACGCAATTTACGCGTTAACACGCAATTTACGTGTTAACACGTCATTACATCAACGTGTAAATTGCGTGTTAACGCGTAACTACTGGTGGTTTATAAATATTATTTCGATATACAAATAATATTTCTTATTTGTATATTCAAAACATATTTAAAATAATCTCATTACATTATTTAATGCAGTTTAATTTGATTGGTAACAGCCCTTTAGCATCTTATTATTCTATTTTAATTTATTGATCAAATTTAAGAATTTTAAATGAAAAATGAAGCATATATTTAAAACGATTAGGGAAAAATGCCCTTTATAAAGGTTAAAATATCATAAATATGCCGAATTATATATGTTAAAGCTGACTGAACAGTTATGAGAATACTGATTCGGAGTAAATTATATTTACAACACACACACAAAAAAAATCACATTTTTTTCCTGGACAAACAAATGTTTTTACTCGGACAAGTGAATGACCGACTGAAGGACAATCAAATGAAAAGGCTTAATGTTGAGCCCTAGTATATTTTAATTATTATTATTCATTTATTTACCCATAAACCTGTCTTTAGGAAGCCATAAGTTACAGTGGCAAGAATAACTTTGTGAAACCTTTGGGGGTGGTGGACAGGGTTTACATTAAGACAGGAGTTTGCCTTAGTCTAGTTAATCGTGCATTTCTTTTCTTTTATTCCACAGCTGATGTGTGCAGTTTTTTATTGCTTGCATTAAAATAATTTTCTCTTGTTTTGTTTTTTAATTGCAGTCTTTTTCTTCTGCCATTCATGCTTATCAGCTCCATGCAATCTTAAGCTTTTCTTGGTTCAGCTGTACACAGTCTGAAAAGGTTTTTTGGCAGTTTGCTAAAATAAAAGAGCCTTTCTAAGAGCCATCGTTTAAGCTGTTGACTTTTCTTGAGAAAGAACGTTAAACAAACAACTTAAAAGGGCATGACAAATCATGACATAAGACTGACATCACTCACAACGTACCAATGCATTATCCCTCATGAACAAATATAACGTCTGATGTTTGCATACGTGCATACCAGTATCCTTCATGAATAAACATGACGTCTGATGATTGTATACATATATACCAACGTACCATCACGTCACATATGCAAATGTAGTCTCAAATACAACAATTTCATTGGCTGCTGTACGTGTTGTCGCGTTAACACGGACAAACGGTGCGTGTTGACGCGGTCAAAAATCACGCGTTTCGTTTAAAGACTTTTGACCCCGATCGCCTGCCATAAATGTCGGCCAATAGTGATGACGTACAACACAGAGGCGCTGCGCTGTTACACTACGTGAATTCATTCAGGCCCACACAGACGAAAATGAATAGTTGAATAAAGTCGTTATTTTTGTTGTTTTTTTGCACACAAAAAGTATTCTTGTCGCTTGATAAACTTAAGGTTGAGCCACTGTAGTCACTCGGACTATTTTAACAATGTCTTTACTAACTTTTCTGGGATGGCAAGTTTCGATCCCTCAGAAGCCTATGGAGGAGTGATCCAGCTCTCAGATTTCATCAGAAATATCTTAATTTGTGTTCCGAAGATGAACGAAAGTCTTACCGGGTTGGAACAACATGAGGGTGAGTGATTACTGACGAAGATTGGGCCAGATTTACTAACAGCTTAGTTACTTTAACGCTCTTTTGGCGTTAAAAAAATACTGTCATGATTTACTAAAGGCAAGTAGTGAAAAAATAGTGCTGAAAAGAGCTTCGATCTGGTGTCATTAACGTTACACACACACACACACACACACACACACACACACACACACACACACACACACACACACACACACACACACACACACACACACACACACACACACACACACACACACACACACACACACACACACACACACACACACACACACACACACACACACACACACACACACACACTACTGAATTTGATTATTTTTTCTATTTTAATATAGATAAAGCTGGCAAAGCTGAATTTTCAGAAGCCCCTTCAGTGTCACATGATCCTTCAGAAATTAATTCTAATATACTGATTTGGTGCTCAAGAAACATTTAATTTTCTCATTCTTATAATTATTAGATTAGAATGGTTGTGTTGCTTTAAGAAGTGTGGAAAGAGTAGAATTGTTTATTGTGATTTTTTTTTTGTTGAACATAAAGTTCAAAAGAACAACATTTATTTGAAATATAAATGTTTTGTAAAATTATAAATGTCTTTGATCTTATTTTTGATCGATTTAACGCTTTCTTGCTGAATAAAAGGGTAAAAAAAATCTTACGGACTCCAAAGTCTGAATGGTGTGTGTTTTTTAACAAGCCTTTGGAGGACGTTTGATCTCTATAACGCGTTAAACTGATACTCTAGTTAGATGTGATGGATAGTCTTTCTTTATATCTTTGATCATGACCAGACAGCAAAGATTGCGTAAAATGACACTTTCTATGACAGGTAACTAAGACAAACATAGATCAACATGCTGCAGCATTATCTGTTCTGGTGAAAGATTAATTTGTCAATCCGTGTGTTTTGAAGAGCTTGCCATACTTGATGCATTAAACCGAGATCCCAGAGTAGGATGAGCATTAATCTGTGGCATGCAGTGTTGTGAAGTCAAACCTAACTCCGGCCCATCTATCTCATGAGCTCAGTGGCAGTCACCATTAATCAGTGTGTCACGTTCAATTTGGAGGTGTTGGCACTCCACTCGCCCAAACGGCTGATCACACACAGTGTGTTCACAATTCCCACGGCCTAATTGCACATTTCGCAGTGGCCTTGGTCCTGGTGTGGGACTATGGGAACTCACTTTCTCTCTCGCAGGCACACGGCACGCCGCTATTAGTTCATCATCGTCAGCTAATGAATGCAGGCTCCATTGTCTCTCAAAGTTTGATGAGATGACATGTAATTAATTGTGAGATGTGCAGAATGTAGCTCGGGGAGTTTTGATGTCTAAGAGTGCTGATGTTCTTACATTGTACCATGCCCTTCTCTCTCTCTCTCTCTCTCTCTCTCTCTCTCTCTCTCTCTCTCTCTCTCTCTCTCTCTCTCTCTCTCTCTCTCTCTCTTTTTTTTGTGAGTACTTCATTAACTCTCATTCAAGGATTTTTCAGAATGGCTGACCTGAAGACTTGCTGCGGCTGAAAAGTCAACATGAAATCAAAAATTACCATATTTACTTGTGGTCATATTGTGTGGTGAAAAATCATTGCAAAACAATTTCCTCTTTGTCTGAACTGTAAATTATTTCCTCATCTCTGAACTGACTTTATTGTTTCATCCAACCATGTATTTACTTTTCTGGTATGTAACGCCCAGTTTTCACAAACTAATAAATTCCAGATAAATAGTTAAATACATCTTTTCTAATTGAATGTCCTTATCTATAGCCTAACAAACCAAAACTGGCAAACTTAATACAATGAATAGTAATCATTCTTTTACATGGAAATACAGCATTTTATTGTATGAAAACAAGGAAGATACGAGTCTTAAATTTATTGTTAACTTTTTAACTCCAATTGTCCTGATTTTCCTTGTAGACTTCTTGCAATCTTCAAGATTTTTGAATTTGTTCCCCTGAAAAAACAACAACAACCTTTAGTTCAATCAGAATTCATTAAATTTATAAAAAATGACAGCAAATAGGTTTATAATGTTATAAAAAAATTATATTTCAAATAAATCCTTTTATTTTGAACTTTCTATTTGTCAAAGTATCCTGAAAAAAAGCAATTAAACGTCAATTAAAAAATTAAACCGTTTTCAACATTGATAACAATATAAGAAATAATTCTTAGGCAGCAAATCAGCATATTAGAATGATTTCTGAAGGATCATGTGACACTGAAGACTGGAGTAATAATGCTGAAAATTAAGCTTTGCCGTCACAAGAGTAAATTACATTTTAAAATATATTCAAAAAGAGAAAAACTTATTTTAAAATGCATTCATATTTTACAATATTACTGTTTTTGATCAAATCAAATCACTGTATTTGTAGTGCAGCCTTCATTTATAATAAAAAAAAGAGAAAATTAGCTTTAGACTGTGAGTGTTCTTGGTGCCATCAGCCAATCATTGTTGACACTGATGAATAAGATTTCTTTGGTTCACACAAATATATTTTTATTTTTTAGATTAAAAAAAAAACACTGGAAGTTGTCGAATGCTGTTTAAAATGTGTATCCGTATTTGACCACAGCTGCTTATTTGCATATAGTAAAGCTCACATTTGTCACATCACCAGGAGTGTCTGTTAGCATGTCGCCAGAAATCAGCAACCCTTGATGAAAATTGATCACTTTGGGTCACTGTACAACTGCAAACCACTGTCAGTGTAAAAGTTCTTTAGAGATATACGAGTATATGCCTACTCCTACTCCCCGTCATCACTCTAAATTCAATGCACATGCAAGCTGCTGCATTAATATATATGCTGTTTTTTGATGTATGCTGTTTGATTTGAAGCCTTTGGTGCAATGAACAGCATTTACAGAAAATCACACAGAGAATTAACAAGAGTTGTTGTCATTTGTATAGTAACACAAATATCCTCCGGCTACAGACAGGAATGTTCTGTCTACTCACGTGTCTTCTTGCCTCAGGTTGCTGTTAACCTGATTTACACAAGTCCTGTTAGATTGAGCTAAGGGCTCTCATGGTGGGATCTTCCTATTCCTGAAGCCATCCATCAAATTGCCTATCGATCTCTGGCATTTGGAAAATGGGCAGGATTCTGTATTCCAAACACAGGCATTCACTTGTTCCTCTACTTTAATGGGTAAAAGTAAGAGACTGGGATCTTTACAATGACAATGATGGATAACAGTTGTGATCAGTGGTTAGTTTAAATTGACAGTAGTGATTGGTGGCCTTCACCCCAGACTAAATTAGCCCAATTTAAAACTCCAACGTGGCAGGCTTTGATCTGCACACATCTAAGATCTCATATAAGTATTCAGTCATGTACAAGCACTGTATATCCAGTCAGCATGCACAGGTGAGAAAGTGTGGGTTTGTGTCTTTAAGTGGCTCTGTCCTTCGTGCCAATGCTGTCCATTGAGTTTCTGTCTGTGCGAAGATGAAACGGTAATAATGACAGCACACATCAATATGCTGCCCTTCAGCTAGCAGTGATGGATGAATAGCAATATTCAGTATAATTGAGAGCTGTTTGTCAGGATACAAAACATGAGATTCACTTGCAAGTGCACAAAAGACACTTAATGGAAGATAAGTGAACAGATACAGAGAGAGTCTGAGTGTCATGGGTGCAGATGGAATATCCTCAGTAGCACAGGGACTACAATGGGCAGTGATGATGAATTTCCAAAAGAAATCCAAAATAGATCATCCACTAAGGCAAAAACCCAAAGTCAGTCAAATATTCCCAAAAGCAAAGTCCTTAGGCAGGCAGGAACAATTCCACAAGCAGCAGGCAAACTCGAGCACAAGAAACAGGAGAATCTGAGACACTGGACAGAACAAACAGTAAGCACAAGACGAACCGCAAAGGCTGACGAGCCGCAGCTGAAGCTGATTGCTAATCAGCGATCAAGGTTGCCCAGCAACACAGGTGACACACACAAATCACAGAAGACAAGAATTAATCTAGAGACCTGCGAACCGTGACAGTACCCCTCCTCCTAGGAGCTCCACCTGGCACCCCATTGAGAACTTACCTGTCGATTGTAATCATCAATCAGGGAGTGATCCAATATATCTCTTGCAGGAACCTAACTTCTCTCCTCCGGACCGTAACCCTCCCAGTCCACCAAATACTGTCTCGAGTCCAGAATTCGTTTGACCGCATAAACAGGTTCTCCATCTACGAGATGCGGCGGGCGAATTAAAGGGTTAACGAAAAACAGGTTTTAATTTAGATACATGAAAAACCGGATGAATTCTCTTGTACACCGGAGGAAGTTTGAGGCGGCCTGCCACTGGACTAAGGATCTTAGTGACAGCAAATGGGCCAATACATTTTGGAGCAAGCTTATTACAAACGGTGCGAAGTGGAATGTTCTGAGTAGAAAGCCACACTTTTTGACCAATGACCTATACGGGTGGCTTCGACCGGTGGCGATCGGCCTGAGTCTTAGTGCGCGTTCGCACCCGGAGAAGAGCCGTTCTGGCCTTCCTCCAGGTGTGACGGCACCTCTGGATGAAAGCGTGAGCGGAGGGAACCGCAACCTTGGATTCCAGCTCCTGAAAAATAGGTGGCTGGTAACCTAAACTAGCTTCAAACGGAGTGAGGCCCGTGGATGATGCTGGTAATGAGTTATACGTGTACTCAACTATCAAGAGCTGCTGGCTCCAGGAGGACGGATTCTGAGACACCAAACATCGCAACATCTGTTCCAAGTCCTGGTTGGCCCTCTCAGTTTGGCCATTGCTATGGGGGTGAAAACCAGAAGAAAGACTAACATTCGCCCCCAGGAACCGACAAAACTCTTTCCAAAATTTGGACACAAATTGGGGTCCCCTGTCAGAGACCACATCCATCGGGAGGCCATGAATGCTAAAGACATGATCAATGACAGTAACCGCTGTCTCCCTGGCAGATGGTAATTTGGGCAAGGGAATAAAATGGGCCGCCTTCGAGAACTGGTCCACCACGGTTAAAACTACCGTGTTACCCATAGAGGGTGGGAGGGCTGTGATAAAATCTAGCGCAATACGGGACCAAGGTCTCGAAGGGACAGACAGCGGCTGAAGGAGGCCCGCTGGGCACTGATTGGAAGTCTTACCAACCGCACAAACTGAGCAGGCCAAAACAAAACTACGAACGTCACGAGCCACAGACTGCCACCAGAACCGCTGCTTAACCAGAAAATTCATACAATTCACTCCTGGATGACAAGCGACCTTGGAACAGTGACCCCAGAGGATAACGTCTGACCTCAATTTCTCAGGCACAAATAAACGACTAGGTGGACAACCTAGTAAGGCATTGCGAACCTTCGATTCGATCTCCCAAGTGACGCAGAAATGACTAGTCTCTCCGGCACGATGGAATCGGGAGAGGTAAAACATTTGGAACGGTAAAAAATGCAAGACAAAGCATCGGGCTTGATGTTTTTAGGGCCCGGACGGTACGAGATCGCAAAATCAAAACGACCGAAAAAAAGCGCCCACCTAGCCTGCCTAGAGTTCAAACGTTTAGCGGACCTAATGTACTCAAGGTTCTTGTGATCGGTCCAGACGATGAAAGGCACCCCCGTGCCCTCCAACCAATGACGCCACTCCTCCAACGCCAGCTTAACCATCAACAGCTCTCTGTTATTACGTTCTGCGGGTGACAAACAATGGGAATAAAACGCACAAGGGTGCATCTTATCGTCCGCGAGGGAGCGCTGGGAGGTGACACACACAAATCACAGAAGACAAGAATGAATCTACAGACCTGCGAACTGTGACACTGTTACCTGGTTCTTTATGTTTCCTTTCTTTTCAGTGGAATTGAAACCGTGCATTGGATTATCCCCACTATAAGGGCTTTTTATACTACACTTTAACCTGAGGGTTTTAACTCCAGGTTCAGGTGACTTTTATCCTTGGTTAAGTTTCACAATAGTAATTTCACTTTTCAATCCTAGGCTATAAAGTCTTATTCCACCTAAAAGTTAAAAGCTATGGACTTTTAATTTCAAAATACTAACTTTTTCTCGCAATTCTGACCTTTTTCCAATGCTATCAAAAATCTATTTTGATTTAGCAAAACTTTTACAGATCCGTATGAGTGAGGTCGTATGAATTCGTACGAATTAGCCACTTTGTAAAATTCGTACACACCTTGTAAAATGCTTTTTTCTCACAACTGTGAGTTTATATCTTGCAATTCTGACGTGTACGCAGACTGGTGCATAGATATATACACTAGAGGTCGCCTTGTCTACGGCAGTTCATTGGAACGAATGTCTTTAAGGCGACATCTAGTGTATATATATCTATGCACCAGTCTGCGTACACGTCACACACCAGGATGCGCGCGCGCCCTCAGATCACTTGGACGTGGCTGTGTATAAGAGGTAAAAACGATATAAATACTGTTCGTTTTCTCACACAAACCGCTTGTTTCGTGTCTTAGGCCATCAATGTGTACTTACGATGGGGAATTGTTTAATTTGGACGATGGGGAATTGTTTTAATTTGGACTCTGTGCATGCTCTTTGAGACAGTGACCACAGACCTGCATTAAATGACTGACAGACAAGAACGGTTTGACCTAAAAATATAAAAATTTAAACTACTGCGGAAAAAAAATACACCTACATCTTGGATGCCCTTGAGGTAAGCTAAAACATACCAAAATTTAATTTCAAAGTGTACTATCCCTTTAAGGCCTTTCTGTACGCAATCATGCTCTCTCTCAACGAAATGCGAAAAACTTCTAATTTTGTTTTCTTCCAGCTACGCTCCATTTTTCTGGCTGCCCTCTTAAGGGCCCGAGTGTGCTCGTTGTACCATGGTGTTGGACTATTTCCTTTAATCTTCTTTAAGCGCAATGGAGCAACTGTGTCTAAAGTGCTGGAAAAGAGAGAGTCAATCATTTCTGTTGCAACATCGAGTTCTTCTATGCTATTTGCGATGCTGACGAGATGAAACTGATCAGGAAGATTATTTATAAAGCAATCTTTAGTGGCAGAAGTAATAGTTCAACCATATTTATAACACAGAGTCGGCTTTGCAACCTTGGCTAAATTAAGTATACATGAGATTAAATAATGATCTGAGATGTCATCGCTCTGCTGCAGAATTTCAACGGCATCAACACTGATTCCATGTGACAATATTAGATCTAGAGTATGATTACGACAATGAGTAGGTCCTGACACGTGTTGTCTAACTCCAATAGAGTTTAGAATGTCTGTAAATGCTGATCCCAATGCGCCTTTTTCATTATCTACATGGATATTAAGATCACCAACAATTAGGACTTTATCTGCAGCCAGTACTAACTCTGATAGAAAACTCGCAAATTCTTTGATAAAATCTGTATGGTGCCCTGGTGGCCTGTATACAGTAGCCAGCACAAATGTTAAACAGGATTTATCACATACACTATAGATAACGTTACAGAAAGCACCATCACTTCAAAATAATTATATTTGAAACTAGACTTCTGAGTAATACTGAAGATATTGCTACAAATTACAGCAATACCTCCCCCTTTTCCTTTTAAACGAGCGTCGTGTTTATATCAGTAATCTTGCGGTGTGGACTCATTTAAAGTAATGTAATTGGCTGGTGTTACCCACAGCACATCTAGGTTATGGTCTGTGATCATATCATTAACAATAAGTGCTTTTGAAGAAAGGGATCGAATATTCAGCAACCCGAGCTTTATCATTTGTTCATCTGCATTATATTTGTATTTTATTTGTTGAACATCAATCAAATTTTTACCCTTAAATAGGTTTGGCATTTTTTGTATTTCCTAGTTCAGGGAACAGACACAGTCTCTATGTGATGATATCTAGGTGAAAGAGTCTCTATGTGATGTGATTTATCTGACCTCAGTGACGTGAGACAGCTAGCAGACGGTCGGTTTAGCCAGTCTGTCTGCTTCCTGACCTGAGCCCCAATTCATGTTTGAGCTCTAAGACTATGAGCCATATTACTAGAGAGAAGAGCTGCACCATCCCAGGTATATATATATATACATCCCCAAAATATTGCATCACAATAAGTGTATTGTGATTGTCACTAACATTTTAGTAAATAAACTGAATTTTATTAGGTTTAGTTACAACATGATACAATGTTTACATGGTACAATTTCTGGTAAGCTAATTTTATTATTTCAATTCAATTCAATTATTGTGATTTGATTTAATATTGACTCATTTGGATAAATATTAGGTACACAAGATAGGCCTTAATTTTTGTTCTCACCTAATGCTGTAAACATACAGTGAGCCCTATCAGCTGGCAGTATTATTTAAGGTTAAAAATAACTCAAAATAGAATGCGTTTTTTTATTATAATAACAACTTTATTTAATGATATAAGTAAAAAAATAATAAATATGTAATATAGTACACATATTTAGTAAAATACTCTCTATAGCTCTTTTTTTTCTAGCCAACTAACGTGCTATAGCCTATATTATGGTCAATAAATGGCTTTCCTGAGGTAAATGTTATGTGACATAATTGTTCTCCAGCTGTTTTATTGACCCCTTTGTTTGATTGATTGGTCGATATTATGTATGAGGAATATACATTTCGGTAAGTTGTACTGTATCTTTCAACAGTGTTCATTCATGTTTATTTACTATTAGCTAGTAGAGATGATCGGGTCACGTGCCGCTAGGGATCTGTCACGTCACATTTACAAGCGCCAAAACAGTATTTATTGTTTGAATTTCGTAATAAAATTGACAGAATCTGAGAACTGAGATTTTTTTATATCATAAGTAACCTGCTCTGTCTAGTCTGTCGGTCTCCGTGTCCTCTTTGCTTTGCGATTTTTCTGTGCGTGAGAAAATGGATGTGTGGCGTGAGAGCGTGTGAAAAGTGTCAATTGCGTGAGTCTCACGGTGAATGCGTGAGGGTTGGCAGCTCTGGACTATGGTGGCTGGTGTCTCTATTTTCATGTTCCGTGTAATAGAATTACCAATAACTAGGGCACTTTCAACAGGATTCTCAGTGGGTGTTTCACTGAGTGGAGAGAACCTGTTTAATGCTGTAATTGGAACGGAAGAGCGGAGTTCTGTCCCGCGACTACAGCGTCTCACGGTCACCCAGTTGCCCTGCTGCACGGGCTCTACAGCCGGAACCGAACACTGTACAGAGTTCACTAAGTCCAAAGCAGTATCTAAAGCCCTTGCATTCTTACTATCCTCGATTAAAGTTTGGATGCGTGTCTCTAGTTCTGAAATCTTCTCCGTCAGCCTGACTATCTCCCTGCATTTATCACATGTAAAGCCCCCGGGGCTGACAGAGAAGGCTATACTATACGTGACATGAAGTGCAAGTGACAATAATAGAAGACATGACTCACCGTGTTTGTTGACTGATCCTACTCACCACAGTTGTTTGATGGACTCGAAAAGGCGAGAACACGCAAGAGAAAAAAGATTAATAGGCTAGCACGTTTTGCGAGGGATAGTGATTTAGATTAAAGCTAGCGAAGTCAGATCAATATGACAGACAAAATTAGATAATATCAGATATCTGGTTGATGAGTACGATATATTTAGCGATATAAACAAATTTAGGAATGATAGTAAATAAAGATTCAAAACAGAAAGCTATGCAGCTTACAGACGCAAACCACACGGCAGCAAGACAGCGAGGCTGACCGGAGCAATCGATCAGTCAAACAAACAAACATGGTGCTACTTTTGTATCATTAATATACTATTATAGTTTTGTTCATATTTTATTTAAATTTTTTATATTTGTTTTTAATCAAATTTTAAGTAGGTATATGTTTTTTTTTTTATGTTTTTATTAGTTTTGTTTTATACTAGCCCATTACAATACTTGATTTTTTTATTTTCCAAATGATAAGTCACAATTAAAATCTCATTTGGAGCTATTTTTTGTTTACATAGAACAAATAGATAAAGTAACTGGCAAGATTGTGCTTAGTAAGTTACTTTATATTAACTTCTTGTTAATTCAAAAGTTGTATATCACACTTGCAGTCGTGCTGTTGGTCTGAATATCAGCACAGTTGTGATTAACTGGTGCTGGTGTCTTTTGGTACAATTTTATAAAAGCAATCTCAGGTTTGCACTGCAGTAATGTTACTGTTCTGTGTTTCAGGTTGTTGTTTTTTTTTTTTACTAACAATAACCTCTCATGACTTGCTTTTATTTTATCTATTGCTTTATTTAACACTAATTTCTATTTTGGAGTAAATAGCACCCTGATGGACAACCCAGTATCACAAACTGACAGGTTTACTGAGCAAACTGCCAAATAGACTGATTACAGCACATTGAACAGTCATTAAGATGTTAGTATCAAAAGCGTGATGCAGTTTCACAACACAATGAGCTGAAATTAATACTCTTATCTCTAGAGAGGATCACGACGACCGTTCATCATGTCTCGAACGAATGAGGAAAAGATCTAGCAGATTGCACTTAGTTTGTTCTACAAAAAAATATGCAGTGCCCTTTCATTCTTCTGTGTGCCACAAGCTTTCCATACAATTATTGTGAGTGGGTTAATGAAAGAAAACAAATTGCCATCCAGCTCATATTCTTCAGGGCAGCCACTCAACATTTTCATTCTATGTCCTACACAGAATGTGTAGAACATTTCAGCTCTGATCCCAGGCAAGAGTCAGTTAATACGCAGGTTACGTCTATATTAATCTGGATACATTTGAAGATGCACCTTTTTCTCTATGTTAAGTTTTGGCCTTCTATCCATACTGAGACAGTGTTTTTGTCCAGTGAAAACAGAGTGGACGCTCTCCCAAATGGATGAATTTGTTTTCGTGTTGTAGGTTTGGACTGTGAAAATGGAGGAATTCAATAACGATGATGCATGTTATGCATGTGAAAGTGACAGGTGAAGGCCAAGTATGCTAACCCACACTCAGGATTTGTTCTCTGCATTTAACCCATCCAAGTTAGTGCAGACACATTAGGAGTAGTGAGTAGTGAACAACACATACACACACTGCAAACCGTGGACACACACACTCAGAACAGTGGGCAGACATTTTTGCTGTGCTCCTTGCTCAAGGGCACCTCAGTCATTTCCTGCCGGCATTGAGAATCGAACCTGCAACCTGGGTTACCAGTCTGACTCTAACCATTATGCCACAACAGCATGTGATGCATTAATACTGTATGTGTATAGCACTGTATAAATACAACTTGAGGTGACCAAAGTGCTTTACAAAGTATACAAAAAAGATAGTAATAATAAATTTAAAGCAAGTTGTACAATCATAAGACATAAACCATTTTTAAAATGCCAAAGTAAATAGATAAGTTATGGGGCCCTATTTTAATGATCTAAGCGCATGGTCTAAAGCATATGGTGCAAGCACACTTAGGGCTTGTCTGAATCCACTTTTGCTAGTTTAATGACGGGAAAATGGTCAGCGTGCCCGGCGCATGGTCTAAAAGGGTTGTCCCTATTCTCTTAATGAGTAATGGGTGTGTTTTGGGCGTAACGTGCAATAAACCAATCAGAGTCTCATCTCCCATTCCCTTTAAAAGCCAGTTGCACTCGCGCCATGGCGGATTCGCTATTTACATGGCGGAATTTGCAAGTGGAAAGACTGAACACTTCTCCAGAGAGGAAACAGATCTGCTCGTGCGCGCAAGCAGACCATCTACGGGACAAGCCGAATTCCACCATATCTTTATGTACACTATAATAATCTTTTACATTGTAATACTTTTATTTTTAATATTTGGCATGTTTGTGTGCTGCTGCGCATCCCTGTGTGTGTAATAAGCAGAGTTTACGCGAATTGTGGGCCCGCCTATAGGCTCATATTAATAACGCACCATTTAAATAAAAAAAAATAAAAATACTGCACCATTGAATTTAGACCAGCTTTCAGTTGGTCAATGGCGGAGTCTATTTCAGTTGCCTCAAAATAGCAACGCGCCAACAATGCGCATGAACACACCTCGTTTTTAGACCAGCACGCCAATGGGTGCACAAGTGGGTGCAAATGCATTTGCTATTTAAACAATGTGGCGCAGGACGTGAAAATGATAACTGCGTCGGGCTGAAACTAGCAAAAAAAAAAAACACTTGCGTCGCGCCTGGTGCTGCATTGCGCCTAGTGTGTGATAGGGCCTTTTGACTTAGACTTAAAAAAGGCAAAAGTCAGCGCCATTCTTATAGCTTGTGTCATATTATTCCACAGATTGGGACCGGCCACCGCAAACTCACGATAATCCTTGTGTTTAAATCTAGTTCTGGCCACTAACACATGTTCATTAAGATGATTTAAGCGTTTTTTCAGATGTGTCAGTGTGGGTGAGCAACTTTTAGAAAACACTAGTGTACACAGAGAGCATTTTGAAACAAAATCTGGATCTGGATTGATGTAGACCCATAATAAAATTAATTTTATTCCTTCTTTGAATAGACAGCAAGTACTGTGTCCCATTGCTAAATGTGTCTCAGACTTGAAGCATGTGACAGCCTCACTGATGGAACACAGTGGAAACATTGAGCTTCACTGAATATAGACAGTGAAAAAATCCATCCAAAACACTTAGATAATGTGCCGTGAAGAATGGGTGGCTAATGGATTCTGGCCAATAACCCTTTAGATGGCAGCAACAGCAAAATATCCTTGGAGCTCAGACCTGTGTCCTGGTGAATTGTCTTGGAAAAAACTTGGTCTGTACCTTGTGCTCGAAACAGCATGAATGAAATCTTAAGTGGCTCCAATCTGGATCCACTGTCATCCTCACAATAGGACATCTGCCCGCTTTGCTTCATGCAGTTACAAACGCCCCTTATCTTGGAAACTCGGAAAGAACTACTTTTCAATACTGACGTTAAGAAGAACTTCTAGTGGCTCATTCATTCCAGCTGAAATGTGGTTTGACCTTTCTCACAGTCCTTTTCTGGTTGCTTCATCAACATGGGAGAGAGATAGAGGCAAGTTCTCTCTCACTGCGTCTGCAGATAGTGCTTCTGTTGAGAGATGGCAAATCAACAGTGGGCAGTTGGGTTGGGCTTGTGTTTTCAAGCAAACAACTCTGCCTCCCCCCCACCCCACCCTTTCCATCCGCTACGAGAGCAAACAGGGTTAGAGTGGGACACGGTGCTGACACGCTTCAATCCTGCAATCTTAAGCACTCCTCGGGGCCTGTTTTGGTTTCTCATGCTCCGACAAGATTCATTTTTCCCCCTGCAAGTTCCATTTGGAAAGGGGAAAATAGTATTAATAAAATATTAAGTCATTAATCAAACATGCTGGCTTCTTCGCCAGTCCCGCGTGGTTATTGGGGTGAATTTAACGCTGTGGCGGGTAGTAGCGACTTCCCTTCGAATGAACAAGCTTTCAAAATTTAAACCGAGTAATTGACTTATGCTCCCCAGACGGAGCACTATAGTAATGGATGACTTAGACACTCTCTATGTATCCAGAAAATACATTGCTTTGCGATGCAAAGTAGCATTTCCACACTTTGCGAGCGTGAGTTATGCGTGCGTGTAAGCTATAATGGCTGGAGTATTTTGAAAAAGTGGCAGATCAAATCAAATCAGGACTGCGGAGATGGAACTCCAGGCCCTCGTTTCTTATCACACACCTTAGACTCTAAAAGCGCTGTTCGGGATTTGAGTGGTTCATTAACAACTTGAGGGTGAGAAACGAGTTCCACAAGAGTTTTGCTCATTCGGTGGTTAGGAGTTTATTGATTTCAGAAGCTCTTTGCTCTTTTCCGCCGTATGCATTGCCTTGAATCAGCATGAGCAATGAAGGCCTCTAATTCATCATTACAAATCAAATGCTCACTCACATTTGCATACACTGTGCTTATACTTACCAGCACATGCTCTCATTTGTCTCCGGAAATCTCCATGGAGACTGAGGGGGGATAATGTAGACTTGTGAGAATTATTTACTCTCTGGTAGTTATCGATAACTAGATATAACTAGAGTAGAGCTGAATTCAAACTGTAGAATTGGTGCGTTTGTATATGGTCTTCAGTGGTCATTATTTGTGATTGCATTAAAGAGTTGTAAGCCTGCTAATAAATTTCACTCTATCTTGCAAACACTAGTTTGAGAATAATATCAAAACTGAGAACCAATTCTTGTATTAACGTCTCAGTATAATGAAGTTGGGCCGCCAAATTTATAGCGGATCTCTGAAGATTGTCTCATCATAAACTAATAATGAAACTCCCGCCCTGGGGTATTACTGCAGATAGGCTATAAAGCTTTCCTGTGCTAAACGCATTGATGAAATGGTGAAAATTTATTTCACGCATTTACATCTAGCAGTTTACATCCAGCTGAGCTATTTTCTAGATCTCATTAGTGTAATAAGATGTTCCAGTTGACATAATTGAGTGAAACTTCAACCCTTTTTTGTCCAGAAACAATCTCCTATGGCGCAATAACATTGTGTACCCTTAAGTACTGCATTTACATTACATTCATTGACAGACATTTTTATCCAATGCGAATTGATATGCATTTTGCCAGTATATGTTTGTGTTCTCTGGCCATCAAACCCTTGACCTTGACACTATTAGTGCCATGAAGCAGATAAGTATTTATCCATTTATCCTCACTACATACTGCAAAGTAATGCATAGTACACACATTGATACACACACAAACATTGCATACTAACATGCATATCAAAGTTGTCAGTTTAATACAAGGACCGGACAATATCAACAAACCGGACAATATCGAGGGATGAGGAGGAGGGAGGGTCGAGCCAGCCTCCGTTTTGTTTGACAATACTTCGAACGTCAACAAGAAGTGACGTCACCCAACATGGCTTAAAGGGACTATGTGTAGCTTTTTAGATTTTATTATCTAAAATCAATATTTTTATTCATAAATATGGCCTCAATGGTGTACAAATACCTATGCCAATGATCAGACTAATCCTCGTAAACGAAGAATTTATTATCTTTATATACATGGGACGGGTAGGTCCACGGAGGCTTCCATGTAGTTCCGCCATCTTGAAAAACTATAATAGCAGAGAGGGACAAAAAGTACTAGACCAACGCGTTTCCACAACGCGTTTTCGTTCAGAGTCAGCGTCACGTGACTGAAGCCAGCAGAAGCGGAGGCGCAGAGCAGTGAGAGGCGCTTGTCACTGCACCGGCAAGTTTAAAAGGATGCGCACTGCACGGTTATGTATACACCGTTCATTCATACATATGCTGAGTCACAGGATAAGGAGTCCTCGTCGTCGAAAAAGTCCAAAATAGACCGTAAAAGGAAACGTGACCGGAGATTACAAAAACAAGGGTTAATGTCGGGATAGCTAATGCAGGAGAAAGCTTTCAAAAGAGACCCTGAAGTTGCCTGCTTTCTTCTCGACAGGTAAGTCAATGTTACGGTCTTAATTACAAGCTTTTTTTTCATTGCTTGGTTGTGTACTTTATTATATAGACAATAGAACATTTATAGTTAAAAGTTAAACAGGCTCTTTGATGAATAGCAGCTATTGAGTAAAGTAACGTTAGAGAAGGTTCTGATGATGATGATATCTAACAATGCACGTACTTCAAAAAATATAACGAGTAAAGAAGGCATTACTACTAATTACCATAGTTAATGTTTTTCACAGTCAGTAATTCATACTGTAACATTCTTTTTTTCGTTGTTTCAAGTTTCAGTTTGTTTTAAATAACAAACCTGTTCACCCGAAGAAAAACTCGAAGTGCTATTATAAGACATCCTGTCATAGCTTTTTGGTACATAACGGCTACCGTAGATGCAACGCGCATTTGAAAAAGTGAGGCGCTGGAGAGCATTATTCGTTTGAATGCAAAATACAATTTCACCACTAGATGGGAGAAATTCCTACACACAGTCCCTTTAAAGAACCTTTAACAAAGATGAAACTGAAACTATATTTCATTTCTGTACCTGAATACTACTGTTAGACTTAGTATCTCTGCTTGTAATTTGTGTATTTGTTCTTATTTTATGACTGTTCACTTGTTTTTAGTAATGTTTGAACTTTATCAGTTAGGCTAGTAGTTTTTTTTATGTGGTATCGAAGAACTTCATGTGAGCTTTAAGTAATAAATTAAAAGCAAAGTTACAGTACAAATTTACAAAGTTACATTCCCCCATATGATCATATGATCATATTCTTCATATTGCGTTGGTTGCCGATAACACCATAAAAATTGCACAACGAAAGATCTCCATGATTAGCCTGTTTTTGCACTTTTCCCTGCTTGAGAATTTCTGTCCAATGAATGGATGACCTTAGCACACGTGTGGTTTTGTTCACAAATGTTGGTTCAAAAAGGGCAGTGTGAAAGCGAACCACACCAAACAAACAAACAAACAAAAAATCAACATTGTATTTGGTCCGGACCAAAGCAAGTAAACTAGCGGATTTTCCTGGTATGAATACACCCTTAGTTTATTTATGTAGCACCTTTCACAGACAAGGAAGGGTCACAAAGTGCTTTACAGAAAAAAATAAAAATAAAATAACAACTGTACAATACCATCAAATACCATAGAAACGTAATAAAACGCCAAACCATATTGTTAATTAAAAGCTTGTCCAAAAAGATGTGTCTTCAGGTGTTTTTTAAAAGATTCCACAGAAACCATAGTTCTCAATGCTAAAGGGAGAGAGTTCCAGAGCCTTGGAGCCACGACACAGAAAGCACGGTCGCCTCTTGTCTCAAGACGTGTTCTGGGAATATTTAAAAGGTCTTGGTCTGAAAACCTCAGAGACCGACCAGGGGGTGTGTGCATGTAATAGATGTAAGAGGGTGCTTGACCATGCAAGGCTCTGTAAATAATGACTAATTTTAAAATAAAAATCAATAGGAAGCCAATGAAGGGCCTTAAGCACAGGAGTAATGTGCGACCTCCTGCTGGTCTTAATCAAAAGCCTAGCAGCTGCGTTCTGGACAACTTGCTGTCAATCCATAGAAAATTTGTTCAAACAATTGTTTTGACAACACTAGTATATACTGTTCAGAAGTTTGGGGTCTGTACGTTTTTTTTTGTTTTTTAGTCAAAATGTAAAAACGGTAATATTGTAAAATAGTATTACAATTTAAAATAACTGTTTTCTGTTTTAATATATTTAAAAAAAAGTTAATTATTCCTGTGATGGCAAAGCTGAATTTTCAGCCTCATTACTCTAGTGTTGAGTGGAACACGACCCTTCAGAAATCATTCTAATATGCCCAATAAACATTTTATTATTATGATTGTTATTATTATAATTTTTTTTCAAGATTCTTCAAAGGATAGATAGTTCAAAAGAACAGAATTTATTTGAAATGGAAATTCTTTATGAACTTGTGACATTTTAATGTTTGACTTTCACTTTTGATCAAATGAATGTGTCCTTTTAAGGAAATAAATGTTAATCAGTTCCATTATTCTAGTTTTGATCCAGTATGTTTGTTCAATATCCTTTTTGAAGATTCACATTTGTATTTTTCCCTGCTGAAAGACCAGCTAAAATCAGGCTGAATTTCCATCCTTTTGTAGTTTATACTGTTTAGTGTTGATTTGGTGGAGAACCACTCTTCTTTTCAGTGACGTCTTGCTGTCTGTGTCCATTTTCCTTTCTTTAATATGACTCTAAAGCAAAATACTGCCTTTGTATTGCCCATGAATCATCAGCTTGACTCCTGCACGATAAAGCCACGTGTGTCCCACTGCTGATAAGCTGAAATATGTGAAGTGTGCAGAAGCACTAGTGCCTGTCACACACTGACTACTCCAGCATGCAGGCCGGATCAAATACTTATCTGTACGTTTCCTTGAGCCAGATGTGCTAACTGAATCAAACATGAAAAGAGGGAGACATGGATAAATCTGCCCCCCCGAGTGCATGATCCGACTGAGCATGCGTAACAAATTCTTAAAAGCTTGTTGAACAGGTAAAGAGTGTGTGCAAGTCTATTAGCTTCCATCTGTAGTGGAAGTCTAACAGTTGGCAAAAAATACTTTTAGTAGATATTCGCCTTTAAATTTACTTTCTCATCCAAGAAAATTGGACCAGAAATACAGATTTCTGTCCAATAAAACACTCTCTAGAATAATGTGTCCCCTTCTCCTTGTCACAGTCTCCAGTTGCCCCAGCACTACATCTCCCAGCATCCAACCTGGCTCCAACCTGCACACACTATGCCATTACCCACACCTGCCACCAATCACCTTCATCAGTCAGCAACACACATGAGCCTTCGAGTTACACACTCCTCTGTCTACTCTTGACCAGGACAAACTAAAGTACCGGATGATCTATTTACCTGAGTTACTCACCACTGTGTTATTCTCTTTGTCGCCGCTCCTGTTGGATTCCCGTGTGTTCCCATAAGAAACCTGTAAGAGAAAGAGTTTTCCTTACTTCAAATATTTAGCAACGTACTGGTGTTTGTGTGGTTGTTGTGGTACAATGTACAAGCACTGGACTGATCCTTTCCCATCTTCTCTTTTGTTGTTGATTTACAAATACTCACCTATTGATAAAGCCTTCTTACAATAAACTGTTGTTGTTACTCACAATCTCTGCGAGTCTGTGTTCCGTAACACCCCTAAATATTAATACAATTAATTAAGTACTGTAATAAAGTACTTACAAATTATTTGCAAACTATTTGTTTTGTTAATTCATAGTTAATATATTGTAGTCTCTACATTGTTAATATATTAATAGGCTATACAAATAGTGAGTTCTTCATTCATTGTCACTGTAATTAAACAAATGATTATTGTTTAATTAGCTCATATGTAAAGAGTTAGATAATGTTTTTTTATGCTTTAACAAATTATTAACTAAAAAGTTCACACACTTTAGATTAGGTCACGGAAAATATTAAGTGGTTTAAACCAACCTTTATTAGACATTAACTGCAATAATATTAAGTGTTACTTTAATAAATAGATGTAGTAATGTATATATATATATATATATATATATATATATATATATATATATATATATATATATATATATATATATACATATATATACATATACTGTACATATATATACATATACATATATATACATATACATATATATACATATACATATATATACATATACATATATATACATATACATATACATATATACATATATATACATATATATATTATATATATATATACATATATATATATATATATACATATATATAATTAGTTGTAGAATATACAAAATACATCTTTACACAGAAGTTTATTTGAGTATATTTTACAAGAAAATATGATTTCAGTTTTTCAACTTTAAAATTTCACGTTTAATTCAATGTGCTATACTAAACTGTTAATAATTGTGAAAATGTATTCTACATTTTTTTTTTTTTTTATGTTGGAAATCATGTCTCGTACTTTTAAAAAAAATTATTTCGTATCTATTTAAATGCATGAATTAATTGATGGTTTTAAATGCATGAATTAATTGAACACCTGAAGACACATCTTTTTGGACAAGCTTTTAATTAACAATATGGTTTGGCGTTTTATTACGTTTCTATGGTATTTGATGGTATGATTAATCTAATAGATGATGGCTGATTAATCTAATCACAAATTTACTGAAAAATGCTAATTAAATCATTTAAAACATTAGCCTGTACAACATTTCTGTTGTATCATTTCATGGTGTTTGAGACAGGTGAATAACCTTACTTTCTTAATATACAAATATCTTTACAAGTAATTATGCCTTTTAATTGTATAACCACAGTTACAATGCATTATAATACTACTTATCCATTCATTCAAAACACACCTTTAGAAAGTATAATTAAAACACAAAAAACAACCAATTTCAGAATATATAAATATTATAATGCATTTTAACTTTGGTTACAATTATTAATGAAAAAATATAAAGCCTTATAACATACATTATGAATACCTATATAATGCTTTACATAACTTGCTTTGCCCGAGCCTACCTTTTTATTCTAAGGGAACGTGTCTGTTTTTATTCCTGTAGGTTTTAATCATCAGAATAACTCGTAAACATCTTTAAAAATGAACACAGGAGAGCGTGCTGTCTTCAGATGAGCCGCTGCGAATCTTGGGTGCATGCTTAAAGAGTTATGACAGGTAGGAACCATTGACTGTGCTTTATAACACCCCAGAAAGTGGCAGTAGAGTGAACGAAAGGCCATATTTCATCTGAAAAACCTATCAAATACTTTTAAAAGAGTTTTTTTTGACTGTTTATGGTTCCCTTTGCAGTTTTGCATAGTACAGATCGGCCTATTCTTTATTGTAGCTCTCACACTAACCTCTCTCTCCCACGCAAACATCATTCGGCTATGTCTAACTACACTTGATCCATGTGGTCTCAGCTCTCCAAATGTGCTGTCCTTTGCCCTGCTTTTCTGGTCTTGTCTAGTTGTTTGTTGCGCTGCACACCATCTTGTAGATTTAGATGATGCCGCTCTGCCCGACAGCAGAGAGGAGCTCGAGGACATGCTTTCCATTATCAGTCATTGTAACACCTGCAGTTCATCTGCAGGGAACTATTTACAGGAGCTTTAGAACAAACAGTCTGAGATTTATCACTCTATTGTGTATGTAGTCTGGGACATTTCTTGTTTATTGTTTCTTTGTTGTTCGTAGCATCTCTTTTGTCCTTGAAAACTAATTTTGTTATTAATGTCTAAAATTGATTTTAAAAACGATGCCCAATCATTCTTTCACAGTTTAGATGGAACATATTAATAGCTCTCTTTTGAGCAGTGGATATTTTTTGGGAGGGAAATTGGGTTCTTTTCACAGGCAAGATTATAATTTGATTGGTCATTGTAATTTTTTGTTCATTATGATAAGCTTGCAAAAGCTAAAAGAATTAGACTGCAAAACAACTTGCATGTCGCGATGAAGTAATTTTCTCTTTTGTGTCGCATATGCGTGATGTTAAATACATTGGACTACACAAATTACTAATTTATGGGCAGATCTCACTTGAAACATAAGGAAATTGTGTTATAGAATGACTCGCTATTTCTTTAGGTCATCCAAAGCTTGATACTTTGGCTTCTTTTGGGGCTTTTTTTTTTTTTTTTTTTTTAGTGGAGAAAAAATATACACTTCCGTCCAATCTTTAGGGTCAGTAATATATAAATATAAATATATAATAAATATATAAATATATATATATTTAAAGGAGCATTAAATTGATCAAAATTGTCAGGAAAGACACAAAACTTTTTTTTTTTGACCTTTGGATTTAGCAAATCCTGAAAAAAAAAAATGCATCAGTTTTTCCACAAAAATGTTAAGCAGCACACCTGTTTTCAGCATTAATATGAATGGAATATGGCTATGATGTGTCTTCCTACACGGTTGTTTAAAGGGGTGGTTGAATATGATTATCAAAAATGATAAAGGTTTTTGAAATTTCCAGTGCATGTGTGTGTGAGGTAAAAGGACACAAACTGTTGAAGCTCCACCCCCTGTGCCGGGAGCAGCAGCTCATTTGCATTTAAAGGGACAGACACAAAAACGGTGCGTTTTTGCTCACCCTCAAAAAGTGACAACTTTAAAATGCTATATAAAAATATCTGTGGGGTATTTTGAGCTAAAACTTCACACTCTGGGGACAACAGAGATTTATTTTACATCTTGTGAAAAGGGCATTATACCACCCCTTTAAAAAATGAAAAGTTACACACTCCATCAATTAGTTGTTCCCAAATATATAACATGCTAGAAACATAATAATCATATCCAGTCCATTCATTCCATATTTTATTCCAGTCCATTCATATCTATAAGAATAATGATCCAGTCAAGTATTTGCCTATTTAAATCCAAACAGCGACTTTTTGGGGGGGCCAGGCAGTGTACGTTTCTTGTGTACCAAATTAGGATATTAGAATAATTTTTGAAGCACCATGTTGTGGCAGACGGCATCAGAAACATTGCCCTTGTTTGAGAGCTCAGGGTATTTGGAAGATTACATACATTTCTCTTATTTGTAATTAAATCAGGTCCTATTAATGAGGTTGATGTCATGCTTTGCTCCCCTTTTTTTCATAGATGCTTTTAGGAAGAGGCAGATAATTTTCACCTGACTGACTGACTGATATCATTAGACATAATTAACTGAATAGCCTACAGTTAGAAACAAGCAAGCTATCTCACCTCGCTATAATGAATAAAATATTAGTTTGAATATATTTCAAACTGATGTTATGAGATAAAAATATTCTGAAACGAGAATATTTTAATTTATTTTGTTTAGGCCACGGCCCCCCTGCAATACCTCTGCGGATCACAATTTAGAAAACACTGGTTTTGGAAGCAAAATGTGTGAAGCATGAAAACTGCTAAACGCAGTCAATGTGTGAAGAAGGAATAATGACTTGTTTATATGCCACTGAGATTTAAATGACAAGAACTGTCTGTTTGATAAAACCTAAATTCTCTAAACTCAGCAGTGAGAACTGTTTGAGAGGTTGAAATAGTCACGGCTTGGCCATATGGTACATCAGTTTGTCCTTGTAAATCAGACAGACATCTCTGTAAAAAAGATTGAATTATTCTAATGAATAAGTCCAGTCAAAATTGCCGAGAACTACCAGAATTAATCACAACAGTGTTTATAGTTCATAATATTTTGTCAGTTAATCAACTGTCAGCTGTCACTTTTTGTTAGGTGTAAAAATGTCACTCATAAAATTCACTGAGAAATGAATCGTAATAATGTTGCTCCTTTTTGCGCAGTTTTTAAGGAAAAGTTTTAAAACAAGATTAAAGGCAAAGTGTTCTAACAGGTTCTGAGTCTAATGTCCATGAAATGCTTTTAAACGTTCCAGCTGGTCACAGATAGCTTTTCTGAAATTAGGCATTTTTCACAGCATGAGTCCCGTGATGTGTTCTTAACACCTTGTAGGAAGCTCTTAAACAAACTGCAATCATTTCAAGAAATATTACAACCCAACTGATACATGAGAAGACCTTCACGATCCCCAAAGTAAAAGTGTTTACCAGCACTGGATGAATCACTCTGCACTTTCCTTCGACAAATTTAATTTCCATGCCAGGTTTCCTTCTGTACTCCCAGAGGAACGTTTTATTGCTCAGAGGTTGCTCTTTCATGAAGTTCTCAGATATTATTATTATTATTTCAACTTGTTATGTTTATATGTTTCTCCTAAAATTCCATAGGAAAAAAAAAAAAAAAATGAAAATACAAATTATGTGTAAAATTATATATGGCACTGGTGTAAAATATTCGTATGAAAATATCAGGTTTTTGATTATAGACTTTGACATTAAATCATTGAGATTTAAATCATTATATATATATATATATATATATATATATATATATATATATATATATATATATATATATATATATATATATATATATATATATATATAATTATTCTTTTTTTTTTTCCCAGAAGAAAACCCAGATAAACAAGAGTCTCCATTTTAATCTTACTGCTCTCTAAAGCTGGTCTCAGACTAAAGGAGTTTCAGGCCATTTTATGCCTGATTTATCCCTCTTGACATTCTGAGAAAAAAAACATGTCCAAGGCATCGGTCGGTTCTGATGTTCGCCCCCAGATTATCTGGTAATGTGAGGCGTTTACAGATCAAATCTTAAACCTCCAGATCTGCTTGAGGACACATTGGCGAAACAACAAGCAGCTGTACGTGTCCGGTGGACAATAGTTGCTAAATCTGGCATGTTAATCTTGAGAATATCTTGTAGTGTGTGATGTGCCACGTTTGTCAAAGAAAATCTTTGAAGATTCTCCTTATGTGTGTAAGCCTGACTCAGTCGGTACAATGGAGGCATCCGATCAGCGGGTGAAGGTCTATGCGCGTTACTGTCTTTCTTTGTGGCAAAGTAATTTGATTAAATGAAATACATTTTCTCATTTGTATTACCTTGTTATTTCATCTGACTCCATAAATGAAAAAGGTTTTAATGATATTTGTGAATTATTAAATGTGAGCGAAAGTTTGACTATTCTTTTTAACTCTTTACTGAAAATAATGTCAGAGTCAGTTAGAATAAAATCAAATGTTTACAATTTATGTCAGGTTTTCATAATTTAATAATCAGTTAAAAAGATAATAGATACAAAACATAAAATTATCTGGAATAAAGAGAGAAAATGCGAATCTCGACATTATAAAATACATGATGCGAAGTGTTTTGCATACACTTCACATCACGGGCTGGTCTGGGTTACAGAATCGCCACGAGCCTTCTTCAGCATCTCCCTAAAAACTCAAAGGCAGAAACCTCTTTCCAAATGTAAACATGAGTTCACAATGGGAATTTGCATTAATCACCATCCCAGACTTACTGTGGACAGAGGTTGATTTATATGGGGGCACACCCACAGCAGTTAACAAGATATCTCTAAACTCTCCACATCTTATTACCTTTTTGGTTTACTTCTGTGGGAATGAGACCTTTGTACCAGTCGCACTGAGACATTTCAAATGATACCAAACATGTATAATACTGTATGATAATTGTTCATATTAAACCATATAGATGTTTGGGTGAATTCAGGTAGGGATGGGTGAGAGGAATGTATAAATTGGGAGGTGATCAACTCAAGTGTGATCGTGTCTCGCATGGGGATGGTAATATAGCAAGAGAGTTCAAATGTTAATTTCCTTTGTTTTCTCAGAGAGTAGCCCTCTCTTCCAGTTCTTCCAGTTTCTCCAGTCTTACATGTGCGTGAAGCAACCAGATTTCACAATTGGTTATGATTTATAAACTCCTGTAGTCTGAGCAATTTATATTGTATTGCAGCGTAAGATGTACCTCATTTGTGATTTTTCATTTCTAGAGGCTCTCTTCTATATGGAAGCTTGTTTCCGCCACGAAAAGAAATAAAAACAGTAATTGTGACTTTTTCTCACAATTCTGACTTTTTTCTTAGTTATAAAGTCAGAATTGCGAGATATAAAGTAGAAGTTCTGCCTTTTTCCTTCAGCTTATAGCTTGCAATTCTGAGAAAGTCAGAATTGAGAACTTATAAATTGGATTGCAATTCAGATTATTTTCATAGTTCCAAGTTTATACTCGCATTTATTATTGAGAATTATAAAGTTGCAATTCTGAGCTGTTTTAACTGACAGCTACTTGCACTGACATATCTCACAATATTTCAGTGTCATTGTTTTGTCTCAAGATGCACACCAGTATCTGGTGTTTTTTCTTAGGCATGTTTATAATTGCCCTAAATTAACTTAGGCCTAATCCTCACTTAATATAAGCCCTGTCTGTGAAACCAGGCCAGAGTTTAATACAAAAAAATATAATTCTGTGGCAGAAACCTGCTTCCACGCTCTTTACCTTAGCAACCACTTAGCAACACCATAGCAACCAACCATAACACCCTAGCAACTACCTAGCAACGCCCTCGCAACCACCCAGAATACCATAGCAACTGCCCAGAACACCATAGCAACCGCCTAGTAACACCATAGCAACACCCTAGCAACCGCATAGCAACACCATAGCAACCACCCAGAATGCCTTAGCAACCACCCAAAACACCTTAGCAATCACCTAGCAACACCATAACAACCACCCAGAATACCCTAGCAACACATAGCAACCACCCACAATGCCTTAGCAACCCACTAGAAACACCCTAGCAACCGTGCCAAATTTTGCCACTGCAAGCACCACTCACATTTTCTTCAGGAAATGTACATTCTAGTTTACTCTATAATCCTTATTTTGCAATTTGATGCACAAGTTGAGATATTGTAAAGTACCCAGCTCCTTCTGTGGAGAAAATGCAATATTAATGTCAAAATATGTTGCCGTGTTTTACAGTTCAAAAGCACTTAAGCTGTACCAGAAAGTGCACACAGAATAAAACAATGATGAATTTATGAGAGGAGCAAACCGAGACCTTCTGACATCAATAAATTGGCCCTGCATGAAGATCTCCCGATGGTATAAAGAACATAGGCCACTTTTTCATGTCGAGAAGGCGAAATTCACAAAAGCAAAGAGAGCATATATAGAAATGCTTGATGTGTGACATATGGCACAGTGGTAGTTGAGCAAAACTTACTATGCAATATGAAGATATCTGATGTAATTACTTTGGCACCTGCCTCACAAGATCCACATCGCCTAACCTGCACATGCCAGTTCATTACTCAAGGAGCCCTCAAGGACAGCAACTCTTCAATATTCACTGACTACAGTGCAATAACTTGTTTTGTAGGTAATATACTGTGTGTATATGAACATATAATGACTCTCAGTGGACACTGCGAGAATATTATTATAGCATGCCAGAAACTAAGTTATTGCTGTCCAACAGTTTTTCTTCACACCAACAGAATATTTCACACTTTAATTTATAAATCTAAAGTTCTTCACTAGGTTCTAGATTTGTTTTTTTCTTTCAAGAAATCACTTTCTGTGCTTGACATGGACTTTTTTTTTTTAGTGCCAAATCCTGACTGTGTTGTGATTCTTGTAGACATTTCAAAAGCTCTTCCCCACCTATACTTTATTACACAGCACAGCGGTGGTCATGTCAGTCACCCTCAGAAATAAAAACAGAATTTAAAGTGAGATGTCAATGATTTCAGGACATTTAATAAAGGAAGAGTGCATATAAATAGTATTGTGCCTGAGTAAATTCTTACAGGACCAGCAGGTGGCGCTCTTACTGATACACTGAATGTTATATACATTTTGTACTATATTAATAGCAAAATAGGCAGTGCAAAAATGTCAACTCCTTTGAACTTGATGGTTGGTCATGCTTCAACAGTCTTTATAATTGTGGTTTGAACATCTAAGCAGTGATGGTGAAATAATATAGGCTATATAGGGGAACTGTGCTTCATGTGAGAGATGGGAAAGGGGTTAAGATCTTCATTCAGTCATTAGAGAGCAATACTTCAGCAGTACTTTAGCTTCCTCGTGGGAACTTTCATAATGTTATGCTTAATTTTCAGCCATGTGCATCTCTACTGCTCTTTTCTCATTAAACTCCTCATTTAAATTACCCTTAAAGGATGTTAAGTGATTGGCTTTGAATCAGACCGGTCAGAGCAGTTATCTGTTGATTTGACCATCTGTCTGGTGAAACTGCAAACTAGCTGGCAACAGATATGCCTGCATTGTATGAAAAAGCCAGGGCTGTTAAATAATGTTTAAATTCAATGAATTAATATTAAATTATTATTAGTTTGATACTGTAGTTGTACCTGTAGTTGATACATTAGTTTGAACTGTAGTTTCCTTATAAATACTCCAGTCTTCCTAGAAGTCTCTCATGCTCACCAAGATGTTAGTGCAATTTTTTATTTGAATATATTTTAAAATGTAGTGTATTCTTGTGATGGTAAAGCTTCAGTTTCACATGATCTTTCAGAAGTCATTCTCATATGCTGATTTAATGCTCAAGAAACATTTATTAATGTTGAAAATATTAATGTTGATAATATAAACCATGATACATTTTTATTCAGGATTCTTTGATTAGAAAGTTCAAAACAACAGCATTTATTTTTGTTATTTTATTGTATCTTTGCTAAATAAAAGTATAAATCTCTTTTAAATAACTGACCCCCTAACTGTTGAACAGAAGTGTAATTCAACAGCATTATTGTAGCAGACAACAGTAAATAATTCAACACAAATGACTTTAGTAGTATGTTTTTTGTTTTATTTTCATATCATTAAACCCTCACATTTAGTTAATATTCTAAATACAATATAAAGTGCTCTGGTAATAACCGTACTAAATATGTAGACTTTTGAATGGTGTGCTGCTGCCTCACCTCACTTACATGACTGGCTGAGTCCTATGCTAATTTAACTGCTGCTAATATGGCCTTGCCAACAGATTGAGGAGGGTTTGATAAATCACCTGAGGAATAAACAAGCAGAAGGTAATGTCGTTAGTTTCCAACTTGCCGTCAGGTGAGATTCAGGGAGAGAGAGGTCTTGAGGATTTGAGCCGAGCCGAGCCGAGTCACCCACATGCTTCACGTCTCACTGGATGGACACAATCCAACTGAACGCCGGGCGAGGAAAGTCACTGAATCTCCAGCGACCAAGGACACATCTGTGACTGTCCAAACGCATTAAGGTTCTATGCTGAAAGTTTCTACGGGGACGTCAAATTCTCCTGGTCTCAGCATCGCTCACAGTGACAACATGAAGACCTTGGTCCTGGGTTCTTATAATATCCAGACCTGATCTCCTCTCACTTCCTATTTTACAGCTCCCATGTTAGTGTGCCATGTGTCCACGGACAGATTGAGCATGTCAAAACCGTGTCTTCATTACAAATACTGTCTTGTTGAATGATTCTGTTTGAGGGAGCTGTCAGCAATGCACTTTCATCCTCGTGACTCCTTATACCCTCACAGCACCATTAGTTAGACTCAAGTACCCCATTCAACAAGACCAAGCCAGAATTTTTACTTGTGTATCATATCATACCTATATTATAATTCATGTTATAAAAGTGGACATTATTATAATGATCCACTTTTAAGTTTAAAAATAGTGTGGGTGAAAAAAGACTCAAGTTAATAAACTAGTATAGCTTGTAGCTAGGTAGTAGCTAGTATAACAAGTAGCTACAAACTACTCTTTAAAGTTGTAAATCCAGTTAAGTTACACTTTTAGCAACTTTTTAAAAATTGCTAGCGCCATTGACACTTATGGGGATAGTATAGAGCGCTGTAGCAACCTGGAAGTGAACAACAAGGTCCTTTCGACAAGACTAACAGGATTTTTCCTTTGCCTTTTGGATTGTGGAAAATGGAAACAGGAAAATGCTGTCAAATGCTGACAAAAGTTTGTTTCTTACTATAATCTTCACAAATGAACACAAGGTTTATTTCCAGTAACAAAGCTACATTAAGTAGCGTGTAGCATTACCAAATGCTACATCTCTGTATTTTTGACACATTTTATTGCATCTGCAGCTTTATGGCTGAATGATGGAATATTCAAACATTCTTTCCTATAATCTGTCCTATTTCTCATATTTAACTTTTTAATGAATCAGTTTGTTTGCAAGTTGATACACAAGAACAAGACTCGCCAATAATCGATTCATTAATTTAAAAGTGGTTATTTTATCCAAAAATTTAAATTCTGTCATTAATTACCCTCATGTCGTTTCAAATCCATTTACATAAAGACTTAACATGAACTGAATGGTATTATGAACTGAATCAAAGTATTAAGGCCCGTTCACACATAGGACGATAACTATAACGATATCTGTAAATAGTTCTAAAAATCATTCTAAATATAAAGGAATAGCCACACCACAATTCTGACGATAACGGCACAGAGAAGCGATATGGTTGGAATCCCTTTCAGAATGTTTTGTTTCAGCTGAGGAGCAACAACAATGACAGCCAATCAGAATCCATCCTGCTTTAAAGAGCTTGAGCATTTAAAGCGGCAGATGACATAACTGCAGTGCGCAATTTTTGGAACATGACGAGGCTGAGTAAATTGTGACAGAATTTTCTCTGTTTACAGCAGCACATCACCAAAGGTTGCTCACTATCCCTCATTGAAAATCAATGACTTCGTGCACTTTACTTTATACTGTTTCCTCTCCAGATGTGATGCAAAAATAATAATAATAATTTTTTTTTTTTTTTTGCATTCTCTCTTGCACTCTCACTGCAAATATGAAAACTACATACCTTGTATTGCCATGATGCTTCTTCAGACATCATATGACATTCAGTGTTTCTTCATTTCCATAAACAATTTCTCAATTGTTTTTGTCCATGTTTGATGTTTAATACACTTGAAGAGCAGAATTTTGTTTTATTGAGTTTTTGGTGTTGGTGGTAGTTTTATTGAGTTGTATGATGCGGCAGAAATACAAATGAAGCCAATTACAAAATATAGTGCCACGCATTGCTTACAGCAGCTGGTCATGCAAATGTATAATATTGGAGAAAAAGCTTTTATCGCTTGGCGCTTTGTTCCTGGTTCAGAACGTGTAATTGAAGTGGGAAATTCCTTTGTTATATTTCTTCTGTCTCTCTGCTGCTCTACTAAGAAAGATGGACTGAGGGAAGGTAGTCCGAGATTTAAAAAGAATTACAGCAAAAGCCCATCATGCTTTAAAAGAACGTACTGATTCTATTGATGGTGACAGGAGGAGTGAGCAGTCCGTCATCTCTGAACATGAGCAGAAGTGGATGGAGGGATTAAAGCAAGATTGGATCTGCTTTTAAATGATAATCTAAGCAAACGGATTAAAATCCAGAACCACAGACAATTGGTCGCCCACCAAACAAAGGTCTAGTTGATGTGGTTATCATAGTCATACACCTACAGAATACTGCTGTAAAATCACATTACTGCTCAATGACCCCAGGACTGGAGCCCATGTAAATCAGTTTGCAAACTCTCATTATCTCGTTTACCCCCTCACTGAAAATAATGGAAATATACCAAATTCAGCTGGTTGAGTTCTGAATATAACATGCATAAAAAACATACCATCGTGGTTCTGAATTCTGCCTGTTGTTGTCCATTTTTATCAGCATCCACAAATATGCAGTTTATTTTCATTTTTATTTTTAAAATGATGAATAGGTGTGCTAGCTCAATATATCATTTCAAATGATAGTTGCAGTTAGTTGAGTAGTGCTATTACTTTTGTAAAGTGTTTTTTTAACTGACTTACTGGCAGATGATAAATCAAAAATCGCATAGACTTTCAGTACATTAAAGGAGGGACAGAGGCCAAATTTATGAAACATTCTTAATACAATTCTTCCTAACTGCTATTTTATACTTAATTTCTAATTTGAGAATATTTTGCATACTAAAAAACAGTTATTCAAAATGTTACTATCTACTGTCTTAAGATTGTTCTAAATAAAGTCAACTCTGACTGATCGGTGTAATTGTTTTTAACTAGGTACCCTTTAAATTATATGTTTGTATTTACTTAAGTTAAACATAATGTCTTGTTTGTATATGTATAGTCTATGTATAGAGATTTGTTGTGTAGTATGTAATTTTTTGTCCTGTCTTTTTTTAATGTAACTTTTTGGCTCCCTATCTTGGCCAGGACTCCCTGGGAGAAGAGTTACTGTAACTCAATGGGACTTTTCCTGGTTAAATAAAGGTTAAATAAAAAAAAATTAAAAAAAAAATAAAATTAAAAAAATTCTAATTCCTGAAAAGAATGTTCTTAGATAATATCATAAAAAACTGTTATGTTCTCCTACCAGGGGTCAGGAGGGGAGGTAACATAGGAAAAGAAAATATGACTTAAAAAAGGTAACGTAGTAGAGACGTAAAAATACGTGGAGAACACACTTCAGCCTCATTCTCAGAGTGAAAACATAACACAGCTTTAAGGAAAAGCATATATCAAAAAGGTTAACAAAAGATGGGAATAAATCTTCAGGAGAGAGTATGTCCTAAAATAATAAACAACACAGAAGCTAACTAAGGTTTAAGGGAGCTACCCACCCTGCACAAAAACTCGTTTTTAATTTTATAATTGCAACATAATTTTGCCAGCAGTACTGCTTATGTATTTCTAAGAATTTATCAGAAGACATTTCTTTACTTCTTTCTTAAGAACATTATTGTGAGTCTGGTCCCAGAATATCATAGATATCTTTGGCAAATAAGCAACGACCCACAACAATAGTGTTACATGTTCCCTGTGTTTGTCCCTGGACTTATGTTGAAGTGTTTCCTCTTCCTTACCATGTTTGTAGTCCTTTTGTTTATTGGTTCCCCCTGTTCGGTCTTGATTGTTTCCAGGTGTGTCTTGTTAGATTGTTACCTCTTGTATAGTTAAACCCCACTGTTTTCTGTGTTCATTGTCAGGTATGAATAAAAACGCTGTATTATTCATGCCAGGCCATAGTTGGTGACGTCACTTTGTAAAGAAACCCTACGCGCCTATAGACTGAACATATAATATGCACGCACATGAAGTCGCAGTTTTCACATATTCGCGTTTTTGTAATTTAAACTGTAATGATAACGGTATGGTTTTCAAAAACTTGCAATTTGAAACCCGTTTTCAAAAGCTTACGATTTCAGGCCACCAAAAGACTGTTGTCATGTAAATGAACGGCCAAAACGTATTAAAAGGTTTTCAGTTTTTAGTTAAAATAACGGTGTTGTGTAAATGACCCCTAATCCGCATTTGAATCCAGCTCTCCCTCGTTTCTAAATTTCGCCAGTAGAACATCACGGTAGCAACTTTTGCTGAAGAAAATATGATTCTTTATAAAGTATAAAATCTAGTTATTTTTAAAGTATAAGAACATATGAGATAGACTGATGTGGTTATAACATTGCATAACATTTTCTACTGAAATTTGTCTTCATTCCTAGTTACTCTATGCCTGCATATTTCCCATAATCAGGTCTGTGAATCAAATTAAGTCCCTAATCTTTTTAAATACAGGATTTGCTCTGTATAATTGCAGGTAGGTGCTCCATATGAGTGCAGTCATAAATTAAGAAGCTGAGCATTATGGGAATCCACAGTGAGGTTTAACTGGGGAAATCTGCAGAAGGGGACACTCATTGAAACAGCTGTCATGTTGATCACCCTGACCAGCCCATTAACACCTCAAGCTGTGAATGCCAATTAAATTAACTTATTGATCTTTGGTTTAATAAAGCTATTAAATGCAGGCATAGGGGAACAAAACTGAAAGGAAAATAATGTGTGTGAGAGAGGCAAAGGTCTGTCTATTTGGAAGAAAAAAAGAGTGTCATTAAATATGTCATGCCTTATATAGATGTGCAGGCAGAGAGAGGATTTTTTCTAGGTCTGACTACTTAGACAAAGACAAGCTTAAGTGGTCAAGCTTTAAATGTGTCATGGCTTTTAGAGATTAAACTTTGCAAAGCAGCAATCTCACCAGGCAGAAAGAAAAACATCCTGCTAGGATGAAAGGCTTTAGATAACATGATATACTTTTACGGTATAAAAAACTATTGCCCTTTCTCCTCCAAGTGCCATATATCTTTTAATCCCATGCCACTGATAATGCTGCTATCAACATCATGAAATGCAAAGATAAATCCACCTGATTCGGAGGAAATCTGATTTAGTTTGATGCTAGTGAAATGGCACTGTCATATTGCTCTCGATGGGCTGAACAACACCACATCTTAGAACAATTTTGTCGAATGTTCCAACTTAAGCTGTGACATGCTGTTGGAGTACACACACACACACACACACACACACACACACACACACACACACACACACACACACACACACACACACACACACACACACACACACACACACACACATGCACGCACACACAAAATAACATTATTTACTGTACAGTATATGGTATGGAAAAGTTGTAAAATTTAAATGGTTGTAGAACAAAGTTATGATTTCACTTCCACTCTAGGAAAATAGACCCAGTTTCCATTTTAGGTATTTCTATGATTATTATACATGACATTCAGGTAACTAATCGATGTGTATAATATTATTTTAATAAATCACCTTTTTCTGGAAAACAAAAACAAAAGTCCAACTACAGTAATGACTGCTGAAAGTTCAGCTTTGCCATCACAGGAATAAATTACATTTTAAAACAGAAAAGTTATCCACTTTCCAATTTATTTTAAATCGTAATAATGTTTCTACTGTATTTTGAACAAATAAATGCAATGACGTCTGTCAAAAACAATCAGTAACACTAAGGTTTTGTTTAACTACATCAGTTACCATCTGTTAACATTATCTAATGATCCTGAACTAACAATGAACAAGTATTAGTATTAATTCATTCATGTATTGCTCATTGTTAGTTAATATTAGTTATTACATTAACTAATGGAACCTTATTGTAAAGTGTTACCAAAAAATCTTACCATCCACAAACGTTTGAATGGTAGAGTAGGAAGGTCATATTTTTTAACACTGACTAAACACTGCACAAATAATTGGTATTTTATTTTTTCAGAAATAATATCTAACCATCCCTAAAACAAGATCAATTTAGACGAGAAGCAAAATTGTGAATATAATTAGATAATTCCTTATCCTCAAACTGCACTTAAACTTAAAGGGTTAATTCATTTTAGGGTTAGCAGACCCAAAAATGAAATTTCTGTCATTATTACTCACCCTCATGTCGTCCCAGACCCGTTCATCTTCGGAACACAAATGAAGAAATGTTTTATGTGTCAACCCCCCCCCCCCTTCCAGGTTATACATCAGAACGCTGGCTCATTATTGGCCGGCTCCTGCGTCAGCACCACATGCATGTGTCAAAGTGCTCACGTGAACAGGGGCAGAGACTGACACAGAAGAGAAGAAATTGTTGAATAAAGTTGTTATTTTTGTTTTGTTTTTTTGCTTCAGGATAGGGGTGTAAGTCCTTGAGTGCTGGTGGGCTTTATAGTTGTCAGTACATACAGTATATGATTGTGTTTGTATTTGATCATGTGGAACAAAACAGCAATGAAAATACTGATTTTTATGATGGAACCCTCCCTTCTCTTTTGTTCAGCTCACATTGTGATGGTTCATTTGACTTTGCTTTTGGGAGTATTTCACACAGAGTAACAGTCCACTGTAAATCGTCATTCTGATTTGATGTGACTACTCAAAGCAGATTCTCTTTGTGTTTGCTTGTGTTCTGAATTTTGATCTATGCTTCTGGTCATGGATATGGAAATGCTGCGAAATTAAGTTAAGCTCTGCATTTTATTTATTTGTTTTTCGTGTATTTTTGCAGTTGAGTTTGCATAAATGATAATGCAATGCAGGGGGAAAAAACACTACATTTATCTCAGACTCCCTCATCTTTTACGCTGCCCAGCGGTTGCATTGGATGGCAGTGGCACATAAACAGCATAATCATCACCGTCGGTGTGTCAGCCATAGCCGTGCGCTGTCTAAACATTCATGTCAAAACATTACTTCCGATGATGAACGACAAGGTGACTCAGCCCCTGTCACAGAGTTGTCAATGCTGCCACACTCCCTTCTGGACATTAACAAAGCTTGCGCTCTTGCACAGGAAGTGAGCCTTTGCCAGCTGCACGTACATTTGTCAAAACAAAAACTTTGCTCTGTTGAGGGAGATTCTGAATTACGTCTGTAAAGTGTCTAGTGTGCTCAGTGAGAGAATCTGTATCGGAGAACATGACTGCTACTGAAGAGTTTTTGAGATTTTCTAGAGGTGAAGATGGCAATCTCTGTATCTGTATCATTAAAAACGAGTAACTGTCAACCAGGCTCAATATGCATATGCCTCGAAAACGAATGGTCCTGATGTCATTGAAGTGAAGGAGGTCTATAATACCACGGAGAAAGCTATATATTAGCATTCTCGTTCATCTCAATGGCATTTTATCAGCTGACGCAGGACACCCTGGATGTACAGTACTACAGTATGTGATTTGAAATCTGATATCTTTGCAGTGTTTGCAAATGGATGTTAAAAATGGATATACTATAATGTAATGGAAAAAAACCCTGAAATTCCCATCATGTTGGTTGCATGTAATCTTAAAGGGACAGTTCACCCAAAAATGTAAATGTTGACACAGGTTTGGAACAACTTGAGGGTGAGTAAGTGATGACATTTTCATTTTTGGGTGAACTATCCCTTTAAGGGACAAAACATGCTACATTGTTTGTTTTTTTAATCTTATTTCAAATCTATTTGCTTTTTACTTATTTTATTTCATTATGTTTTGTTCAACTGTACTGTATGTGCTGAGCTGTGGCGTTAAAAGAGTAGTAGAAAGAAATCAGGCAGTGTTAAAACATCCACTTTATATATGGATGTATATGCTGATCTGATGATTTTCTTCTGATATATTTTATTAGTATTTAAATTTTATTTTATGATGATATTTTATGTCTGTTGTGCAGCACTTTGGTCAGCATTCATGTTGTTTTAAGGTGCTATATAAATAAATTTGGCCTTGACCTTGATGTGTATAATAAAATGAAATATTTATGTTCTAAATTTTGCTTGCAAAAATGTTATTTTGTCTGAATATGTATACTTTTAAATGGTCATCAATAAATAAAGATGTTTTTGCACCTAGATGGTAACCTATATTTATGACATCTCACTCAATTTAATTGCAAATTTGTTGAAAATGAGCAGAAAGTCGGTTTATTAAGTAATGAGCTGTTTCTGCACAAAAGTTCATGTGTACTGAGGCATCTCTTTCATTGACTTCTATTCACACAAAACAGCCTCTGGTCTTCCCTGTTAGCCGTTACGCTAACGTTTGAGCTAACCTTGAAAGCTAACCCTGGGGGAAGGGCTCTGCCAATATCAAAACTTAACTTAAAAGGTGAAGAAATGGGATATTGTGTGCAAGAAATCATACTAATGAGAATCTGCACTTTTCTATAATTTAAAGCTGATGTTTTTCAATGTTAAAATACTTTCTTTTCAGTTTAATATACTGTAGGCCTACAGAGACCATTATAAGCAAGCCATTCATAGGCTGATTTTTCTGAAAAGAGTGAACAGTGGTGCTTTGCTCTGTTTGTTTGAGTGGCCTGATAGAGCAAATTTAGCCAATCCAGGCTCAATGTAAACACGTGCATGTGACAGCATTTCTCCAAAATGATATTATGTTGCTTCTTGCACATTTTGCGACACTTTCCAAGTGAAAAAGTGTCGAGAAAAATGGACAGAAGAATGTCCAGTGAGTGGCACAAAAAAAGGCATCCAGTTTCATCTGAAACAGATGAATGTGAATGTGCCAACATTTCATTAAGTATCTCGCAGCAGTTCGGAAATTAAATGTTGCGTTCGAAAGTATCACTAAACCTAACCGATAGTGTTAACAAAAGCAAGCATCAGATAAAAATGCAATTTCTGAAGCAACTATTCCATTTCAGCCTGCTTCTACAACTAAACAGTGTTTACCAGGTGAGCTACCAAGCAAGTTTACTACATCAGAAAAGCCTGGTTATTTGATGCAAACATCAAAATGTATTGTATGTAGTTTACAAATCATGCGCACTGCAGTAAAAATGTTTTGAGGTCATAACATGCAAGGAACTGTGCAAAAATTAAGTGGTCTTAGGCTAGGCTGGGCTCAGACTACAGGAGTTTTTAAATCTTAACCGATTATGAATTCTTCATTTTAGATGGCGGTGAAATACTTGTTCCAAGGGGCGAGTATGGCAGGAGGGTCGTGCAATACTAGCCCTTCAGCACTCTTGATGTGCTTCCCTTGACCAATGGCTTGGGTCGATTTGTGCTGCGAGTTGGCGATGCGGAAGATCATTTTCTCCCCTTCGGGTGTGCCTAATTGCTTGTACAGGTCATGGTAGTACTCAGCTTTCACCTTGGCCACTACCCGTTTCGCAGCCGACTTGAGTGTCCGATAGTTTTGGCGGTGGGCGTCCAGGTGTGTGCGATGCCATAGCTTGTACACCAGCTTCTTGGCCTTGATTGCAGTCTGGACCTCCTCACCCCATCACCAGACTTGCTTGTCCATGTATCGCTGCCCCGGCTTCGTTGAGCTGAGAATGTCAGAGACAGCGGCATGTATGTGGTAGGTGATATCGTCCCAGAGCCTGTCGATTGGCTGGTCGAGGTTGATGTTAAGTGATTGAAGAGCCACTTCGAGTTGTTGCTTGTGTTCGGGTAGCCTCCACCACTTTAAGTGCTCAGGGCCGGTCACTCTCATTCGGGTTTGCCGATGGAGATTGAGTTGGAGGTCGAGGACGAGTGGCCGATGTTGGGGGCCGATGGTATCTGATGGGATCACCTTGGCATCGAGCTTGATCGGGTAGTAATTGGTTTGAGGCTGCCATTGATGCGACCAAGGTTACCCAGCCGATGTGTCGCATCACATGTCGCTGGGACCAGAGCCACCGTTAGTCGTGTACCCAAGGGTCCTTATTTCCAGCGACGCCGCGTGGAGGAGGTGGTTGGCTTTTGTTTGTCATTCATGTGCACAAATTGTTTGTTTTCCACATCACGTCGAACATCAGGTTTAATGAGATCCAAGCAAGATCTTAAGTTTCTCCTAAGGAACATCATTGCTGGTGTTTGGCCAGTTGTGGTGTGTGTTGCATTTCTGTACATAAAAAGAAAGTTGTCTATTTTGTGTTGTAGCGAGATGTTGTCATTGTCCATTGCTTTTATTGCTTTCTTGAAAGTCTGTACAAACCTTTCCGCCAAGCCATTAGTGGCTGGATGGTATGGTGCGGAAGTGATGTGTTTGACTCCATTCAGCTTCATGAATTTCTGAAACTCGTCTGAGACGAACTGTCGTCCAATATTCGTGCATATCTGTTCTGGCAGCCCGTTCCTGGAGAATATTGTCCTCAACACAGAATGCGCAGAATTTCGAATGCGCGTCCACGGTGATCAAGAACATGGAGTCCTTGAATGGTCCAGCAAACTCAACTCTTTGCCATGGTGTTGACGGCCATTCCCAGGGATGCAAGGGAGCTAATGGTGGAGAGTTCTGGGTCCTTTGACATCCAGGACAAGCCTTTGCTAGATCCTCAATCTGCTTGTCGATTCCCGGCCACCACATATAACTACGTGCAAGGTTCTTCATTTTTACATTGCCCAAATGTCCTTCGTGCAATATGTCCAACATCTTACTGTGCAATTTGGAGGGAATGACAACTCGTAATCCACACATCAGAGTTCCTTGACACACAGAAAGCTGTTCTCTCCTCACTGAAAATGCTGGATACAGTGAGTTTCCATGCGCTGGCCATCCGTGTACTGATGTCATAGACTTTGGACAATGTTGGGTCATTACGGGTCTCTCTCTGAATAGTGGCATTTGTTACAGGTAGCTGACTCATGATTGTGGTATGAAACACGTCAGCTGGATCCATAGTATGTGACTCTTCCATAGACTTCAATGGAACAAGCCTTCCGCATTACCGTGTAGTTTGGTGCGCTTGTACTCAATATCATATGGTGAGCACCCAAGAAGAGTGACCAACGCTGCAGCCGTGTCGAGGCCATCACTGAAACACCCTTCCGAACGTTGAAGATCGAGACCAAGGGCTGATGGTCTGTGATCAGGGTAAACCGTTGACCATACAGATAATGGTGAAACTTTTTAACACCCCACACCGCTTCTCGGTCTATTTGTGCGTAGTTACGGTCTACTGCCGTTAGTGATCCCGATGCGAAGGCGATTGGTTTTTCTGTGCCTTCTGGAAACTTGTGTGATAGCACCACGCCAATTCCATATGGCGACACATCGCATGCCAGCCTAATGGGCATGGATGGGTTAAAATGTGTCAACACTACATCAGAAGTTATTAGCATTTTGGTCTTTTGGAAAGCTTGTTCGCAATTGTCTGACCATTTCCACTGTTTCCACTGTTGCACTTGTTTGCAACAGTGCGTTCAATGGATGTAGCACAGTCGGGAGGTTCGGAAGAAATTTGTGGTAGTAGTTCACAAGTCTGAGATATGATCGGAGTTGAGACACATTCTGTGGGTGTGGTGCGTTTAACACAGCTTCAATTTTGTCCTGCGACTTATGTAGACCATCTTTGTCTATCACATGACCACAGTAAGAGTCAGCACCCGTTGTATATTTTGGAGATGATCTGAATCATCCTTCCCCGTTACAATGATGTCGTCCAGGTAACACTGCATTCCCGGGATGCCCTGCAGCACCTGGTCCATCGCTCTCTGCCACAACGCAAGAGCTGAGGCAATTCTGAAGACTAGACAGTTGTACTGATAGAGCCCTTTATGTGTGTTGATGGTCAAGAATTTCTTGGATTGTTCATCCATTTCCATTTGGAGGTAAGCTTGGGCCAGGTCAATTTTTGAGAATTGTTCTCCACCAGACAAGGATGCGAAAATATCTTCATTGCGTGGCAGGGGATACTGTACTGCATGAAGTGCTGGATTAATGGTCACTTTAAAGTCCCCGCAAATATGCACATCTCCTGTCTTCCCCTTTTTGATTACTGGTACTATGGGTGTTGCCCATTCACTCCTTTCGACCTTCGTCTGTTTTTTTCCAAATGATCCAGCTCCGCCTCCACCTTAGGGCAAATTGCATATGAGACTGGGCGAGCTTTAAAGAATTTGAGAAGTGTCTTCTTTCAACTCCAGATTCCCTTTTATTCCCTTTTAAGTGTCCTATTCCTTTCAGAAACACGGATTCCACATTTTGTATAATTTGCTCTAAAGTCATTTGTGTCTCCTTGTTTGCTGGGACACATCCAGGTTTTTTATTGCGTGCCAGTCCAGAGGTATTTTCCTCAGCCACTCACATCCGAACAATGCAGGTCCTCCACATACAGGTTCAGCTGCTGCTGATCTTCTTTGTACTTCACAGTTACTGGTAACTTTCCTTTCAGAGACACTTTTTTTGCCAGTATAAGTCTTTAATATCACTGTCTTTTGCAGTGGTATTTTTGAAAACAGTCGCTTGTAATCAGCTGCTGAGATGACCGATAAAGCAGATCCAGTGTCTAACTCCATTTTGAGTTTAACTCCTGACACTTCGGGTGTGAGCCAAATAACTCTTCGATCTGTCTCCTTAATATTATACAGTTCCAGACATGAAAGATCATCTGTACCTGAACTTGTGTTTGAATCATTTTCAGTTACTTGATGTACAGTGGCGGATTTGCGTTAAACTCCTGACACTTTGGGTGTGAGCCAAATAACTCTTCGATCTGTCTCCTTAATATTATACAGTTCCAGACATGAAAGATCATCTGTACCTGAACTTGAGTTCGAATCATTTTCAGTTACTTGATGTACAGTGGCGGATTTGAGTTTCACTTTGTGCGTTCTGTCTTTGTGTGTCTTCCCCTTTTCTATTTTGCACACTCTCTCAACGTGCCCTTTTTATGACACCTTCTGCACTCTTTATCTTTTGACCAGCATGAGACATTTTTCCACAGCGATAACATTTCAGCTTTCTCTCTGCTTTCAGTGACAGTTTATTTGCTGCACATTCCATTGATTTTTGTTGCAATTCCAATGCATCTTTTGCTGCTGTCTCCATGGATATTGCTATGCTATTGCAGTGCACGCTCGAGTGTCAAATCTTTTTCTGTCAGCAGTCTTTTTTGTGTGCTTTCATTGTGCATTCCACACACAGGTCTGTCTCTAAATGCATCTGCCAGTCCAGCTAAGAATTGGCAATGCTCTGACAATCGGTGTAACTCGGCTCTGTATTCAGAAATGCTTTCTCCTTTAGCCTGGTTCCGCTTATGGAATCTGAATCTTTCCGCAATTACTAAGGGTTTGGGGTTCAAATGTTCATTTAAAATGTCCATTATTTGCATAAGTTTTTTCCGCTGGCTTTTCAGGGGTTAACAAACTACGAAGCAGTCCATACATCTTCGTTCCCATCACGCACAGCAAAACAGCCACTTTCTTATCATTTTCAACGGCATTAGCCTCGCAGTACAACTCCACTCTTTCCACATAAGTTCCTCAATCCTCAGCAATACTGTCAAATGCGGCGATAGTTCCAATCATTGACATTTTTGCTTGTTTGCAATTTCGCTTTAGACATTAATTGGTTTTCACATTACTTTCATGTAACTCACACGCTCTTTTCATGATCATTCCTTCCTGTTTCTTGTCCATTCACGTCTTGTTGTCGCATCCGATGTTGTCGATCCCATCCTCATCGCCAATTTTGTCGTGTCTGCTGGCAGATAAATAATAGCAAAACAATCGTCTGCAGTGCAACTCACGTTATTCTTTTACTGAACTGGAACTGAGCTCAATTCTCAATACATCACTATATAGGTCACCACAAAGTGGCAAGCTTATCACAAAAACGATGATACCCAATAGTTCATACATTACAATGGTTATCCTTATCTGTAAATGTTAGAAAGTCCAGTGACCGAGTATTTCCATTTTGCATATTCTGACAACATGCAAGTTTGGTTAAACTTCACAGACTTCAATGAACGAGCGCCGGTGCGTGCATGCGCATCAAACAGAAGGAGCACAGTAGATCTACTCTGCATTATTGTTGGAATAGCCCATTAATGTAATATATGTTCAGCTGAGTGAATGTGTGTTATTCATATCTAGTAAAAGTTGACATTTAGTGCTTTATTTATTTATTTATTTTTATTTTGTTGTTTTAATTTCTGCTTTAAAATAGTAACTAAGCAATCAGTTGTTCTTAGGTTTAGAATGTAATGTTTGTATTTTAACCCCCTTTTGTTGCTTATAATGTACATCATAACCTACATACATACATTCACTATATTTGTTTTCATACAGGCTTTATTATTTTGGAGGACAGCATTGGGCAGGATATGTAACTAAATTGTTTAAAATAATGTATTAAAATTACATTTAAAATTTTTTTTTTTTAATGTATAATACTTTTCAGATTTTTAATCAGATTAATCAAAAAAAACAAAACAAATTAATCGATTATCAAAATAATTGTTAGTTTCAGCCTTAGTTTTTTCCAATGAGCCTATGTTGATTTTAGCTCAACTAATGGCGTGAGTTTAACATGAAGGCATGTTTGGGAAACCTGCTTGGTAAAAATGGCTATTTTTCCAGTTTCGTGGTGCAGGTTGTTGTGCATTAATTACTGAATGCAGATTTAGAATGAATGTTGATTCATTGGAATGCAGAATTAATCAATCAAAATGTACACTCTTCACTTTCTGTCTACACTACGTTCTTAGTCTTATTGTGAATGATTCGTCAGTTTGTCGTATCCTAAAGAAAACCAATCAATCTTTTCTCAAAATGTTCTCGGCCTCCACAAAGGGTTCATTATCTTTTTCCACTGATTTTCCACCAAACCCTCTTAGTTCCCTTTCGTGGTCACTCTGAGTTACGTCGGATGACGACGATTGGGGTTTCGCTTAGAAGCCTATCACCTTCGAGTATATAAAACGAGCCAATGGCAATGAAATGCCATGGGTCTGCGGAATTTGCATAGCGTATCTCCGCCCACCGCAGGGGGTATATAAGGAAGTACGCTGGCAACATGCAGATATTTTTTCGCTTCGGAGCCGAGAACTTCTCCACTCCACGCAAGCCAAAAAGTCCTGAGTTATCCTTCTCAATCCTTCGAGACGAGCGAGCTCTCCGGTGTTGGTGTGACGGCGATTTCAGCGAGTACACACTACCCTGCTGATCTGGTCAGTGATCTGACAGTTAGTGTGATTTCTCCCTGTTCGCTTCAACATCCGCAGAGTTTTCCTCTCACAAAAAGAGCATTGCACGTGGCACGTCTTTTTAAAGATGCCTCGCCCGTGCACTTCTGGTTGTGGTCGCGATGTATTCTTTTCTGATGGGCACAATCTCTTCTTAGCGTGTTTGGGCGTTGATCACGCTAAAGCAGCGTTTGTGGATGACTCATGTTCTCACTGCGGGAACATGACCATCTCCATGCTGCGGTCGAGACTCAATGAGCTCGTCAGAGCGAGAGTCCCCCTACCCACACCCCGATCTACTGACTCCCCGAGAGCTAGTACTTCGGCTGGTGGCCGGGGTGACCTGAGGGTGACTGTGTGGGACACACCGCCGACACGTCCACGGTCCACACACCCCTCTTCAGCATCGGTACCCGTGAGCGTTCAAACTGAGACCGCTGGTCCCTCTACGGAGGCCCCGCGTGTTTCGTTTGGAGCTCCAAAAGAGGATGCAATGTCGATCGCTGCATCACAAGGTGGGCATGAGTCCTCGGGAAGTGAGGATTCGGCTGTGTTGCCGCCCTCGGGCGTGCCAGCATTGCCCGAGTCTGATCCTGAGCTGACTGCCATGCTTTCCCGGGCAGCCGCGGCCATTGGGCTCGAGTGGTCCCCGCCACCCGATCCAGTGCGCTCGCGGCTGGATGATTGGTTTTTGGGAGCGGCCGCTGACACTCGTTGCCGCCCAACCCCAATACCATTCTTCCCGGAAGTGCATGAGGAAGTCACGCGGTCCTGGAAGGCTCCCATGTCTTCCCGTGATCGTCCGTCGGCTTTCTCCGCCTTTCCTCCCCTCGATAAGGCTGATGCTTGTGGGTACACTGGGATTCCCCCGGTCGAACGTTCTGTCGCGATGCAGCTGTGTCCGGCAAGCGCTTCATCGCGTGGTGATCCTAAGCACCCATCCAAAGCCTGTAGATTTTCGTCTACTATGGTGGCGAAGTCTTACAGAGCGGCGGGACAGGCAACTGCCTCTTTGCATGCCATGGCCATCTTGCAGGTCTACCAGGCCCAGATGCTCCGTGACATGCACGAGGGTAGGACAGACACAAGGCTCTTCGATGAGCTGCGCGCCGCCACCGACCTCGCTCTCCGAGCGACGAAGGTGACCGCGCGCTCCCTGGGTCTGGTGATGTCCACAGCTGTGGTCCAGGAGCGACATCTCTGGCTGAACCTGGCCGATATGCGTGAGCCCGAGCGGACTCGTCTGCTCGACGCTCCCATATCCCAGGCCGGCCTTTTCGGCGGTGCAGTCGAGGACTTTGCCCAGCAGTTCTCGACCGCCCAGAAGCAGACTGAGGCGATCAAGCACATTCTGCCCCGACGCTCCGCTGCTCAGCCGTCGGCACAGAATCCTCAGCCTGCTCGCCGCCGAGGGCGCCCTCCCGCGGCTCCCGCCCCTCCCGCACGGCCCCAGCAGCAGCCTTCATCCGGGCCGCGTCGTGGAGGAAGCCGCAGGAAGGCGCCACAGCCCTCTCCGGCCCCGCGGCCCGCTAAACGCCAGGCCAAGCGGCGCCCCTGAGACGGGCCGCTCAGGATTGGCACTCTTTTCTGTTCAGGAGCAGGTAGCAGGGCCACTCCTTCCCCCGGTGGAGGGCCGGGGGAGAATCTTTTGTTCTCCACTCCCCGCTGCTCGTCCAACGACGAGCAGTACCCTAATGTGGTTAAAGACAGAATTGAATTCCCCAATCCTGAGCCAAAAGAGCCCGAGGGCCGCAGTGCGCGCCACCCTCGGGTCCCGCCACTGCCGCCCTCCTCTGTTCCAGAGGTGCGGGAAGACAGCACGCGCCGCCCACGGGCCACGCTCCTCTCATCCCCCTCTGTTGCCAGACCCCTGCCAGAGCACGCCCTCGTGGGACGCGCGCCCTCCCCTGGCCTCCTCTGGCAGGACGCGGTTAATGACCGTGCCCCCGCACAGGGCCGCTATGCCACCCTCGCCGGTGCCGGTCATTCCGCCTCGCTGCCCCACCAACGTACCGTACGTCTGTGGTTCGTATGACCCCGCTGGTGCACTTTCTGGAGGCCTGGCTAGAGCTTCCCAGATTGTCCCGCTGGGTCGCGAGAAACATCAGGCTCGGCTACGCGATTCAGTTTGCGCGATCTCCTCCCCGCTTCAGGGGAGTCCTCTTCACTATGGTCGGTGGCAATGCCCCTGTCATGAGAGCGGAGGTCGCCACCCTACTGGCGAAGGGTGCGATCGAGATTGTCCCTCCAGCCGAGATGAAGTCCGGCTTCTACAGCCCTTACTTCATTGTACCCAAGAAGTCCGGTGGGTTACTAATAATAATAATAATAATAATACATTTTATTTATGGCGCCTTTCTGGACACTCAAGGTCACCTCACAAAACATACTAGTACAATACATTTATAAATCAATGAAATTGTAAAAAAAAACAATAATTACAGAGCATAAAATCAGGGTACATAACTAAAAACAAAATTAAGAACGGATTGATCATGTGTGATATGCCAGCTTAAAGAGATGAGTTTTCAGGCGGGATTTAAAAATAGAAAGTGAGTCAATATTACGGATATCTGGTGGAAGAGAGTTCCAGAGACGAGGGGCTGAGCGACTGAAGGCTCTAAACCCCATGGTGGTCAAACGGGCAGAAGGTACAGTAAGATGTATAGAAGAAGAGGACCTAAGAGTCCGGGTCGGTGTGTTAATGTGAAGTAGGTCGGTGAGGTACAAAGGTGCAAGATTATGGATAGCCTTAAAGGCCAGAAGTAAAATCTTAAAATCAATGCGGTATTTAACCGGGAGCCAGTGCAGCTGCTGAAGCACAGGAGTAATATGGTTAATGAAAGGAGTTCGGGTGATAATTCGGGCAGCAGAGTTCTGAACCAGTTGAAGTTTATGTAAAGTTTTGAAAGGAAGACCAACAAGAAGGGAATTGCAATAATCAATACGGGATGTGACCAGTGTATGAACGAGAATTGCTGTACTAGTGAGTGAAAGAGACGGTCTGAGGCGATTGATGTTACGTAAGTGAAAGTATGCAGATCGAGTGACGTTATTAATGTGAGCTTGAAAAGAAAGTGTGCTATCTAGGATCACACCCAGACTCTTAACCTGAGGGGAAGGAGAAACTGTGGAATTGTCAATAATAAGAGAAAAACTGTCAGATTTAGTCAATGTGGATTTAGTGCCAATGAGGAGAACCTCAGTTTTATCACTGTTTAGTTTCAGAAAATTGCAAGAGAACCAGGATTTGATTTCTATTAGGCAATCGGAAAGGGAACTGGGAGGGAGAGATGTGGTAGGTTTAGTGGACATGTAGAGCTGGGTGTCATCCGCATAGAAATGAAAACTAATGTTATATTTGCGAAAGATATGACCAAGTGGCAGCAGATAGATGATAAACAGAAGGGGCCCCAGGACAGAGCCCTGGGGAACACCAGAAGTGACAGGGGATAATTCGGATTTGAAATGTTTAATCTGGATAAACTGAGTGCGGCCAGAAAGATATGATTTAAACCACTCCAAGGGTGTATCAGTGAAACCAATAGAGACTAATCTGTCAATGAGGATGTTATGAGAAATGGTGTCAAAAGCTGCACTTAGATCAAGGAGAATAAGGATAGTCAGTAGTCCAGAATCAGCTGCCATTAATAGATCATTGGTGATTTTCAACAGAGCTGTTTCTGTACTATGACAGGAACGAAAACCAGATTGAAATTGTTCATAAAGTTTATTGTCAGACATGTGTGCATTAACCTGATGTGCGATTGTTTTTTCTAGAATTTTGGAAAGGAAGGGTAAATTAGAAATTGGTCGAAAGTTATTGAAATTGTTGGGGTCTGCACCAGGTTTCTTGAGTATAGGAGTTATTGCAGCTGATTTTAAAGATGAAGGAATAATACCAGAAGTGAGAGAGGAATGTATAATATTAGTAATTCTAAAAGAAAGAGAGGGTAAACAGGCTTTTACTAAGATGGTAGGAAGAGGATCAAGTGCACAAGTGGTTGGTTTCGATTTTCTAATAATGCCTAATACTTCAGCAGCAGAAGGAAGCGTAAAACTTGAAAATGGGCAAAGAGGTGTTGTCAAGGAAACTGAAAAAGACAGACTGTGAGAGGTATTAGTATTCAGTTGCTGATGAATCTTTTGTACTTTGGAATTAAAAAATGACATTAAAGAATTACAATAAGCAGATGAATATAGATGAGACATAGTAGAGTCTGGTGCTCGTAGTATGTTGTTGACCATGGAGAACAAGGTTCTGGAGTTACCTTCCCCTGTGCTGATTATATCTGCATAATAGTTGGATTTGGCCGTAGAAATATAATCTTTATAATGGAAAATATGGTTTTTGTACATTTCTTGGTGCACAACAAGTCCAGTTTTCTTATAAAGTCGTTCTAGGCGACGGCCCTTTGCCTTGAGTGTGCGTAGTTCTGATGTAAACCATGGGGCAGAATGGGTGAAGGAAACAGTGCGGGTTTTTAAAGGAGCCAAAGAATTTAAAATATTTTGTAGGCCATCATTATAATGTGAAACCAGTTCATCAGGGTTAGCTAAGCAGTTTATACTGGGTAGGCAGTCAATTTCAGTAAGGGGAGTGTTTAGATCAATGCCCTTAATATTTCTAAATGAAATGACACGTGGCAGTTTTATTTTAGACAGTGTTAAGTTAACTTTAAAAGAGATTAACATATGATCCGAAATGGCAAGGTCTGCCGCAGTGCAACCATGAGGCGTAATACCAGAACAGCAAACCAAGTCCAACACATGTCCTTTAGAGTGAGTAGCAAAGTCAATATATTGCACCAGTCCAAAACTGTCCAGGCAAGATGTAAATTCTCTTGTGTATGCATTAGTGGTATTGTCCATGTGTATATTAAAATCCCCCAGTAGTATAACATTAGGGGAAAGTGAACAAATAAATGTAAGAAAAGCAACAAATTCATTCATAAAGTCAGTATTGGGCTTTGGTGGGCGATAGACCGTTGCTACTATGGTTGGAGTAGGGCCATTCAGTTGAAGAGCGATGGATTCAAATGAACCGCAAGAAGGCACAGAAACGGGTGAGGTTTTCCACTTCTCGCGATGTATTACAGCTAGACCTCCCCCTCTGCCTGAGTCACGTGGTTTACAGGTGTAAACAAACCCAGGGGGAGTAGATTCGTTGAGCTGTGAAAAGTCATTAGGTTGTTGCCATGTTTCAGTCAGACACATAAAATCAAACTTACGATCGCTTAGCAGATCCTGAAGAAGAGGACCCTTGTTTGTTAGAGAGCGGATGTTGAACAGTCCAAAGCTGACGTTGTTGTTGTCATGCTGGACTTTGACGTTAGCCGAGCCGGCTAGGCTGGCGATGACACTGTGGTCAACTTTCCGTGTGGAGTTCTTGGGAGGATGACGAGTAGTGGACCAGATGGATTGTATTGCTTTGGAGTCGTCAATGTGATAGTTTCGTCGAGATCCGCGATGGATATACTTCCGACGAGCATGACGATAGGTATGAGGGGCATAATCCAGACGATGCTGCGCCGATGGTGGATCAAACAAGTGATAGCTTATCTGCATAAGTTCAGCTGCAGTGTACTGGAGTATCGCTTTCGTTGGCGCAAGGAGGAAAAACAGTGCCGTCCAAAAGAGCACAGACCATACAAGCATCCCGTTGATCCACATTGTTGCCGGTGTTGATGGAGGTAAGCCAAACAAGCAAAGAATAGTCCAAATTGTATGGCAATGTAGGTAAATCAGACTATGACGTCAAATGTTAGTTAAAACAGCGTGAGATTAGGCCAGAGTGCATTAGTTAAAAGAACCAAAACAATATAAAAGGGTCCAGAGAGCAGCGGCAGCCAACCGCGCCAGCGTACACTCTCTCTCTCTCAGGATTACACTGGGAGAGATAGAAAAGACAAAGACAAAGACTAAGATTATGAGACTAAGATACTGCCAATCCTCGACCTGCGCGTCTTGAACCGCTCCCTTTACAGGCTGCCGTTCAAGATGCTAACGGCCAAACACATCCTCCAGTGTGTGCGGCCGCAGGATTGGTTTGCAGCGATCGACCTGAAGGACGCCTACTTCCATGTCTCCATTTTACCTCGACACAGACCGTTTCTTCGGTTTGCTTTCGAGGGGCGGGCATACCAGTACGCGGTTCTTCCATTCGGGCTAGCCCTGTCTCCTCGCGTCTTCACGAAGGTCGTCGAGGCAGCCCTTGTTCCCCTCCGGGAACACGGGGTTCGCATCCTGAACTATCTCAACGACTGGCTGATCCTAGCTCACTCTCGAGACCAGGTTTGAGAACACAGGGACCTAGTGCTCCGGCACCTAGCTCGTCTGGGCCTTCGGGTCAACTGGGAGAAGAGCAAACTCTGCCCCCTGCAGAGGATCTCTTTTCTCGGTATGGAGATCGACTCGGTCGCCATGTGCGCGCAGCTTCCGAGCGAGCGCGCGCAGTCACTGCTGACTTGTCTTCGCCAATTCGACGACAAGAGTGCGGTTCCACTGAAACTATTTCAGAGGCTCCTGGGGCATATGGCATCCGCAGCCGCAGTAACGCCGCTCGGATTACTTCATATGAGACCGCTTCAGCTTTGGCTTCGCGATCGAGTCCCGAGGTGGGCATGGCAACACGGCACGCTCCAAGTCCCAGTGACTCTAGCCTGCCGTCAGTCCTTCACCCCGTGGACGAACCTCAGTTTTCTACGGGCCGGAGTGCTCCATCCCCATGGAGACTCCATCCCCAGTCGGTCCAGCTGATTTGGGATCAGTTTGGCGACGCACAGGTAGACCTGTTTGCCTCCCGCGACTCGTCCCACTGCGACCTGTACTATTCCCTGACCGAGGGCACGCTCGGCACGGATGCACTGGCGCACAGCTGGCCGCGGGGCCTACGCAAGTATGCGTTTCCCCCAGTGAGCCTTCTTGCGCAGACCTTGCGCAAGATCAGGGAGGACGAGGAGCAGGTCATTTTGGTTGCCCCGTATTGGCACAACCGGACCTGGTTCTCCGAACTAGTACTCCTCGCGACAGCACCCCCCTGGCCAATTCCTCTGAGGAAGGACCTCCTTTCTCAGGGATGGGGCACCCTTTGGCACCCTCGTCCCGATCTTTGGAACCTCCACGTGTGGCTCCTGGACGGGACGAGGCAGGTTTGAGTACCCTACCACCTGCGGTGGTGGCTACCATCACTTCCGCTAGAGCATCGTCCACGAGACATCTCTATGCGTTGAAGTGGAACCTCTTCGTCAACTGGTGTTCTTCTAAACATCAAGAACCCACAAAATGCCCGATCAGTGTCGTGCTTTCCTTCCTGCAAGAAGGGTTGGAGCGTAGGCTGTCTCCCTCCACCCTGAAAGTGTATGTTGCCGCCATTGCCGCACATCACGATGCAGTTGATGGTAAGTCTCTGGGAAAGCACGACCTGATCATCAGGTTCCTGAGGGGAGCGAGGAGACTGAATCCTCCTCGTCCTCCCCTCGTACCCTCTTGGGACCTCTCAGTGGTTCTAACTGCCCTGCAGAGTGCTCCATTTGAGCCTTTGCAATCAGTAGAGCTTAAGTTCCTGTCTATGAAGACAGCGCTCCTGGTTGCATTGGCCTCCATCAAGAGGGTAGGGGACCTGCAGGCATTTTCGGTTGACAAAGCGTGCCTGGAATTCGGGCCGGCTAACTCTCACGTGATCCTGAGACCCCGGCCTGGATACGTGCCCAAGGTTCCTACCACACCCTTTCGAGACCAAGTAGTGAACCTGCAAGCGCTGCCCTTGGAGGAGGCAGACCCAGCCTTGGCACTGCTCTGCCCAGTACGCGCCCTTCGTGCTTACGTAGACAGAACGCGGTGTTTCAGGACCTCAGACCAGCTCTTTGTCTGTTATGGTGGGAAGCTGAAGGGAAAGGCTCTCTCTAAGCAAAGGTTGTCTCACTGGATAGTGGACGCCATCGCTTTGGCATACCAGCAGCAAGGTCGTCAATGCCCCCTTGGTGTGAAAGCCCACTCCACTCGTAGTGTGGCTTCCTCTTGGGCTCTAGCGCATGGCGCCTCGCTAACAGACATTTGTAGAGCTGCAGGCTGGGCGACACCCAACACATTCGCGAGATTCTATAATCTCCGAGTAGAGCCAGTTTCTTCCCATGTACTCGCTTCAACCAGCCGGTACTAGATTCTGCTCAGGTGTCTTCGCTTGCCATTCCTCTCCATGGACGGGATACGTGCGATTATCTTCTCAGGTGAGTCTGATAAGCTCTGAGTTTCCTCCAGCACTGGTTACGTCAACGCCTGAGTTATGCCAATCTGCCATAACGCAGCTTTTGCGCTTGACTAGGTGCCTCCATGTGCATGGTCCCCCCTCTGGGCGACCCCCACATGTGTATTCCACTGTAAGTCTCTTTTGAGCGCGTGTCTTTCCCTTGGCAAGCCACCTTGCCACCCCTGGGGTTTAAATATTCCACCTGCGGCTGGACACCTCAGTGATACTCCATATACATCCCTCTGGATCATATGTGTCTCTCAAGTCCCCCCCTTATTGGTTGGGCGTAATTGCATATTTCTCCTGAGATATGCTTCCCAGTGTACCTTGGTATTCCTGTGTTAGGTAGGACTCCTTCGTTCGTGCTAGTCTCACAACAGGGAGCTCAGACTTACGCAGGGCACTGGATGACAGCCGAGGTGGCGTGATTAGACTGGAACCCCAATCGTTGTCATCCGACGTAACTCGGAGTGACCACGAAAGGGAACGTCACGTTACGTCTTCCTGCCACTTCCGCTGTATTGCTGAAAAACGCCTGGGTCCAGTTTCGACTCCTCAGCGAAGACATATCTGCATGTTGCCAGCGTACTTCCTTATATACCCCCTGCGGTGGGCGGAGATACGCTATGCAAATTCCGCAGACCCATGGCATTTCATTGCCATTGGCTCGTTTTATATACTCGAAGGTGATAGGCTTCTAAGCGAAACCCCAATCGTCGTCATCCGACGTAACGTCTCCGTTCCCTACTCAGGGAACGAGGGTTACATCCGTAACCGAGACGTTTTCAATACTATCTTCCAACTAACAAATTTTCCATGATCCAGTTAATTTCCCAAGTTCATTTGGATAACACGTGCTACCTGTTCATACTCCATGTAGAACTGTCAGTTTTGGGCAGAGATAGCTTGCAATAAAAATATCAAGTAACTCACTTTACTTTACTCACTAACTTTATCGCTAAATAACTAGTTTAGCTATTAAATATAAATGACTTAAATAACTAGTTATTTTATTGAATTCATGCAAATGGTCAATCAGTCTGTTATGTTCTGACTAAAAACAAAGTGAAGACAATATGTGAGAGAACATATCCTCTGTTCTTTGCTAACACACAGACAGAGCTCAAAGCTTGTGCTAAGACCATTGAACAAGTCAATCAATGTGTTATCTTCTCACTGTAACTAAAGGTCACAGCCTCATTTGGAGAAATGTATTGCCCGTGGCCGTGCTCCTGTGATCCAGATTATCTGAAAAACATGCCATATCCCACCTGTTGAGCTGTTAAGCTTAAGGTCTTTTCAAATTAGAGCTGTCAGATCTTTCGTTATCTGCTCATGTCACTTCCATAACATTGGGATCAAGCTGGGCATTATATTATGTCTGTGTCTTCGGGCATTCATGTCTCTTTCTCCAACAATAATATAAAGAGGAATGCTGATAAGTAACAAGCACATAAATGTTGTAAAATAAACTATAGGGGTGCTATAACTATAACTATAACTCATTTGTTTCGTCTAACACAATCTGTTTCCATACAAAGTTGTGAATTTAACTTATGCAAAAATTAGAATATAGCATAAAACATTTGCAAATAAAGCCCGGTTGAAATCTGTAATGAAAGATTTTAATTTAAATCACCATTACGCCACTTCTCACAATGAAATGTATCAAAGATACACCGCTGATGCCAGAGTTGCTCGCATCTCAGATTTAAAAGGTAAATAAACAGAAAATCAGCCAAATCATTTTGAGTCAATTGTGCACTAGCAGGAGAGGCCACACGTTTCTTACTGTATGGGAATTTATGCACTGAATTGTTATATTCTTATATTTAGTTATTGTTAAATTTTTTTAGCAAGGTGTGTAATTCAGCTCACGTCATCAAAATCTCACTCCAGCTAGGCAGCCAAAGTTGGCAACCCGGCGACTATCCTCTAACAAAAAATGTTTGCTAATATAGTAGCAAAAATAAAAAGGCACACTCTGCTTAACATTGGGTTAACATCTTTTGTAATCCTTGGTAAAGGTCACTTTTAAACCTAAGCAACATTTCACAATTTATGTTCTTCAAATCACATTCTTCTGGGTGTCCTGCGGGAAACAAGCAAACTTCCATTGAGATGAAAAGCAATGCTAATGTGCTAATCTTTCTTTCTTATTGAAATTTTTGGTATAAAATTTAGCTTGGCTCCCTTAGCTTGGCTAGGAAATATATAATTTTCCTCATCTGTTCCCAAAGAATTATTTGAAAAGTTTTCTGAGATAAAAAAAACATATAGCTGACCACTATTTCAAACAGCTTTGTGTTTGCTTTGATTTGCAAGCAGAACTGACTAACTTAAATCTGATTGGCCATTGCGTTCACGTGCTCAACAGATATGTCAGTGATTGGCTACAAAGTACAACGCTGCAAAAACACATTGTAAATAGAAACCTTTGACGTTCTTCACAGAGCGCTTACACAAACACTCACACGAGCCTTTTTTAGCAGCCGACTATTAGCGGGTACTGCAGAAGGGCAGGTATCTTCACATTAAATGAGCAAATTCATCTTTGGCGGGACAAAGATTAATTTTGGCGGCCACCAAAATATTTTCAATGCAAAAACCCTGTACGTACTAAGTTGCAAACACACAATCACACTTCTCTAACTGACTAGGTTAATGTTTAAAGATGTACTCGTTAGTTTTAGTTTGTTCTGCTGGCTGATATGATAGTGGTCTTATTTTTGTACTGACACATAGTGGTGTGGAGGCACTATCACTATCAACTAATGCTAATGCAAAAATTGACTATTCGCTGTCACACATGATTCATTTTTACCTCAAGGAAATGTGTCTGATAATAGGGATGTTATTGAGAAAAAATATAGTAGTATAACCATGGGGCCTCCAATAAGCATACTGCTCCATGTACAATAAAAAAATACTTTATTAATCCACCGATATGACTGGTTGTGAGTGTGGGAGTGTACATCATTTTAAAAATATTCTTCATATGTAAAACCTTTTAATGAGGGAAAATTACTTACTTAACCTTTAAATGAACTGACAGTATCAACAGCAATCATCAGAGCCAAGGCATGAATTTCTACGCAAGTAAAGGTGCTAATGGGCAAGACTTAGTTCAGCAACCACATACGCTATAGTGTGTGATGTATTATAATCAAAATGTACTCATTACACATGCTCATACTCATGTGCAATTTAATTCAAATGATGAGGCCATGTAGAACTGTCATGTTTTAAGAAAAGATTTCTATAGGTCAATCAATATCTGAATTTTCCTATCAGTCAGTGATGAAGGGATTTATATTAACCAAATAATTAATAACATATATTAAAACTTATTTCTCTTAACGATGATCCTGGCATCTAAAATGGGCTCGCAGATGAAATATGGAGTTCTTGGAAGAGCTGAACAAACTGTCCTGGAGTCTGGCATGATAAATTTGCAGTAAGGAACATTACCCCTGCAAAACAAATTGCATTTATATCAGGAGCTGCTGCATGATGAATTAATTCAGAGCAGCTGAGAGTTAGTTGGAGTTCCAATGAAAAGAGCTCTATATATTATCTGTGTAGCAAATTAGCTCTAAGAAATATTAATAATCAATCATAACTTGTTATAATTGATTATGAATATTTGGATCAGTAAATAGAATGAACTAAATGTAGTACAATTAATATTACAACCAATTAACCTGTTTGTGCCATGAACACTTAGTGTTAATTGTTTATTAATTCTAAGAAATGTACATTTCCGGGGCATGGGAAATGTCTTTCTTACTGTACAGTACTAATTCAGAGCCTGTAGCCAAAATCTATGACTAGGGACTCCAGTATGAGCTTGAGACACGGACAACTTTACGTGTGACATGAACAACACTTTATTGACTAAACACTTAAACTACTCTAACATACACATACATACAGTTTACCAGGGGAAAGAGAGCTGAAGCAGAATACAGGAAAGCAAGAAGTTATAGCATTGTTTGAAATTCAGCAGATCAGCATCCTTGAGTAAACCATCAGTTTAGTTCTAACATGCCCTTCTTAAAAAGGGGGTAAGGATACTTAATTTATCAAATAATGAGACTAAGTTTGATACTTACATGTGTCTCCCATTTGAATAAAACTGTCCTGATGCAATTTGTTGAGGCTCCAGTTGAACTTTACTGATATTGTCTTGATGAGAGAGAACCATTGGGAGTCAGAGGATCTTTGGTGAATGGAAAGACAAGGACGCAGCCTGACACAAGCTTGGGGGTCCTTAGAAAACTTCTAGTTCAGCATCATCTTCACATCAGGATTTCAGAAAGGAACTAAGAGCCCAAGAGAACCAAGAGACGTGATCTTGTGATCAGTGATTTTTAAAACGTGAAGATGTCACACCCTCTGGAGGGTTCTGAGCCAATAAGAAGTTGTTCCCTTTGGAGGGAATTTCTTTGACATTTTGTTCAAGCAGGCCTTTGAACATGTAATTTGATTGGGTGTTTAACAAAAGAATCTTCAAGATTCTTATAGTACTAATGCGTCACAAAGTTAGCAAAATGTAATGTAAATTAACAAATAGGGGACGAAAATTGGAGTTTATAGAGACTAAACATGCTACACATGATTTTGGTTAACCATAATATGCAACACAATCTGAAACATTAATCCAGAAGAGTTGAATGAATACATAGGCCAAACCACATAAAAGGAAAATCATGAGATGGGAAAATTAGATACATGTTTATACATTTCTCAAGTGGTTATATATACACTCACCTAAAGGATTATTAGGAACACCATACTAATACTGTGTTTGACCCCCTTTCGCCTTCAGAACTGCCTTAATTCTATGTGGCATTGATTCAACAAGGTGCTGAAAGCATTCTTTAGAAATGTTGGCCCATATTGATAGGATAGCATCTTGCAGTTGATGGAGATTTGTGGGATGCACATCCAGGGCACGAAGCTCCCGTTCCACCACATCCCAAAGATGCTCTATTGGGTTGAGATCTGGTGACTGTGGGGGCCATTTTAGTACAGTGAACTCATTGTCATGTTCAAGAAACCAATTTGAAATGATTCGAGCTTTGTGACATGGTGCATTATCCTGCTGGAAGTAGCCATCAGAGGATGGGCACATGGTGGTCATAAAGGGATGGACATGGTCAGAAACAATGCTCAGGTAGGCCGTGGCATTTAAACGATGCCCAATTGGCACTAAGGGGCCTAAAGTGTGCCAAGAAAACATCCCCCACACCATTACACCACCACCACCAGCCTGCACAGTGGTAACAAGGCATGATGGATCCATGTTCTCATTCTGTTTACGCCAAATTCTGACTCTACCATCTGAATGTCTCAACAGAAATCGAGACTCATCAGACCAGGCAACATTTTTCCAGTCTTCAACTGTCCAATTTTGGTGAGCTCGTGTAAATTGTAGCCTCTTTTTCCTATTTGTAGTGGAGATGAGTGGTACCCGGTGGGGTCTTCTGCTGTTGTAGCCCATCCGCCTCAAGGTTGTGCGTGTTGTGGCTTCACAAATGCTTTGCTGCATACCTCGGTTGTAACGAGTGGTTATTTCAGTCAAAGTTGCTCTTCTATCAGCTTGAATCAGTCGGCCCATTCTCCTCTGACCTCTAGCATCAACAAGGCATTTTCGCCCAGAGGACTGCCGCATACTGGATGTTTTTCCCTTTTCACACCATTCTTTGTAAACCCTAGAAATGGTTGTGCGTGAAAATCCCAGTAACTGAGCAGATTGTGAAATACTCAGACCGGCCCGTCTGGCACCAACAACCATGCCACGCTCAAAATTGCTTAAATCACCTTTCTTTCCCATTCTGACATTCAGTTTGCAGTCTTGACCAGGACCACACCCCTAAATGCATTGAAGCAACTGCCATGTGATTGGTTGATTAGATAATTGCATTAATGAGAAATTGAACAGGTGTTCCTAATAATCCTTTAGGTGAGTGTAGATTATATAGGATTAAAAGGGTTTATTTCTCCTCATCAGCAAGAATTAAGAAAGAGTCACAACTCTCTGCAAATTCCTTTTCGGGCCGTAAAAAGTCTTATCAGTCTTAATGTGTCCTGTAACAAGACACGGGGTTCTGCCAGTGTGTTAGCTTCATTTGAGATGTTAGTTTTGGGGGAAGTTTCATAGACCTTTGTTGGGAGAGTGAGTTTGCTGAATTATTCATTAAATATAATGAATAATTTGTGTGTGTCTGATTGGTCCAGATGCTACATCTGCCTTTACTTTTTTGCTTTGGGTGAATGCAAGCATGTTTAAAGGAATAGTAGAATATATTATCTGCAAGTACAGTTTTCAGAAAATATGTACTTTTGAAGTTTTGAATATGTACTACAAGTGCACATTCTATACAATTAAGCACACTTCTTTTTCTCAAGGGGAAGCACCATTGAAGAAATAACAATGTTGCATGCTATATTCCAAGTGTTCTGGGGTCATATGATAGCTTTTTGTGAGGAACATAAAAAAATGGATTACAAATTATAATATTAAAATTAGCATATTTATTAGTGACTTACAGTGGATTCAGACTGTATTCAGACCCTTTCAGTTTTTTCGAATTCTCTCGTGGCTCTCGGCCCCACCAATGCATGTGGGCAACAATTATTGGCACCCCTAGAAATTCTTATGAGTATCTCTGAAGTATATTCTCATTAAAATTTACATTTTATTTAGCACACCACGGTGACAAGGAGCATGAAATTGCCCAGCCATGACTTCCTGTTCCACAGGAGTATAAATATGAGGAAACACAAAGGCCAAATTCCCTTAATCATTCGTCATCATTTGTAAATCCAAAGAATATAGTTCTAATGTGCAGCAAAAGATTGTTGAGCTTCACAAAATACAGTAGAAAGTGGCTGTAAGTAAATAGGCAAACCATTGAAAATACCCATTTCCACCATCAGGGCAATAATTAGTTCCAATCAACTAAAGATTTTACGAATCCTGGAATGTGTGTCTTTATTGTCTTAATGCACGATGAGGAGGATAGTTTGAGTGGCCAAAGACTGTCCAAGGATCACAGCTGGAGAATTGCAGAGATTAGTTGAGACTTGGGGTCAGAAAGCCTTAAAAAAAATATCAAACAGCACCTACATTTCCACAAGTTGTTTGGATGGGTTTCAAGAAAAAGCCTTTTAAGGCCAGACAAGTAGTTTATTGAGGGTTGATTTGTAAAGAAGGACTACACGCCTGCGCACATTCAAACGCGCATACCTTTGGACTGAACACGTAATGCGCATGTGCGCGATGTCTGCGTTTTCGCAGGTTTGCGTTTTTGAGGTTTGCGCAGAGATAACGGATAATCGTTTGCTCCTTCAAAGCTATTTCAGGGAGTGCGTTCTCGAGACACCAGGCACTGTTTTTTGTGGATGGGTGGCCGGAGCGCGTTAAGAGTTTTCCTGTTAAAAAGGTGTTGTGTTAGCGGCCCCTAAGTTAATAACTAATGATCTTTGCAACGGAAGTGAATCAATCAATCAAAGCTAACTTAGCTGGACAATAACTTTATCCTAGAGCTGTTGTAAAGCCTAAACAATCTGTTACGGTAATTTCCTATTATCACTGTAAAGCTGCTTTGAAACAATCTATATTGTAAAAAGCGCTATATAAATGAAGGTGACTTGACTTGACTTTGTTGTGCTGTAGATTACAGACAAAGTGAAAGTCCAGTTATGAACGACAAGGATAAGAGATTTGTAACTGTGCTTCAGTCGTTTAAAATACATAATTAACTTTTGTATTTTAACTGTGCGGCTTGGACGCAGTGTCCGTCTAAAATAGACTAGAGTGGCCGTGATCAGCTCCGGTGGCAGTGTCAGAGCCGTAATGCAGAGACGTGTGCAATGCAAATAGGGGGTCAGAGCTGTTATCTTGAGAAAAGGACGTTGCAATAATTGGGTATCAATAATTGTGGCCAAAGTGAACTAGAGAAAAACATTTATTTCATAATGCGAGTCCCCTCCCCCACCACTTCAATGAAAGGTTAGAATTTTAAGAATTTTTTGAATGAGAGATCAAAAGGATAAACAATGGAGATTTATTTTCACTAAATCTTCAAAGGCAGGAGTCTTTGCTCATATTTATCAAGGGTGCATATATAAGTGGGGGGCACTGGATATAAACATCAGTAAACATGGAAAGAAAGGTCTTTTAGAGGAGTTCACCCAAAAATGCTAATTCTGTTATAATTTGCTCATGTTGACAGTGAAGGCCACTGGGGTCTAAACAACATTGGACCTCACCGACTTTTCTTATAAGAACAAAAACATGGAAAATTATCATATGCTTCACTCTATACTACTGTTAGCAATTGACTCATTTGTATATTTGTATATATCATAAGGAGTTTTAAGAGAAACCCTATGCAATAGATGTCACCTACTAGAGAGAGAAAAAAGATGGGACTGTATGGTCATGTGCTTTGAAGAAAACACCAGTACCCAACAATAAAAGGCCCTCTTCTCTACTGAATTTTAAGCATGGACTTTACCGGCTTGAAAATTACTCATGGGAGCACAGTGAGTTTTTGGAGCTTCATTTCCCTTCTTGGGAATAACATCATATATCTTCCAGAGATAAGAGGCTGAGATCTGGCCATGACAGGGTTGAATGATAGAGGCAATCCCATAGATGTGTGCATTTGATAGAGTTTGTGTCAATGTGCAGACTCTGAAGAGAAACAAATAGTTCTGAAAGCAAACAAGTTTGCCACTATGATGCAGTTCAGTTGCTTGAGAGGAACAGCCATGTGTCCTAAAACTGACATTAGTGATTACCATAAATCACCACTGTATATATATGTGTTCACTTGGCAAAATTCTCAGAGGAATCTCCATGGACAGGGGCAGGTTACACTTTTGTGTGGCTGCAGTTTCCATATTTGTGCCATTTTACATACTTTCAGGCATTTCTTCTGTGTAGAAAAAGTAATAGGCTACATATTTTTACATAAACTTTGCATGTGATATTGAGATTGGATTGAATGCTTTTTGCAAAGCAGAAGTATAAGCTATTTTCCACGAATGTGTGAGACTTCTGATTTATTAGCCACAATAGGTAAATAACTATAAGAATAACAAAGTGGATTAAAGGGGTGGTTGAGTATGATTTCACTTTCTGTAATGTTGCCTTTTGAGCATAAACAACATCTGCAAAGTTACAACGCTCAAAGTTCAAAGCAAAGGGAGATATTTACTTTTAAAGAAATCGTTTTTTTAAGGACTACAACAAACGGCTGGTAGGGACTACACGACATTCCTCCAGGGTTAGTGACATCACCAACCCTAAAATTTACATAAACCCCGCCCTGGGAACACGCAGTCCATGTTGAGAAGAGGAAGAGTTGTTGTAGTCGAGTACATTTGTGAGTCAGCTCAAACTGTAGCATCCGTCTTTTCACATGCAATAGAAAGTCACTCTGTGTGTGCATCTCACAACAGTTCCAATATGAGCGGTTTATAGATTAGCATGACAGAATATGCTAATTGAAGATAGTTAACTCCACATCAGCAACATAAATTCATCAACTAACCATTCAGAGATGTCCTTTTGCATTCTACGTGCTGTCACTTCTTCTTGAGTCTCTCCATCTTTGTCTGACTCCATTTAAACATAAAAGGCAGAACAGTTTCTGTAATTTTAGTGTGTGTCTGCGTGAGGTAATTGGAGCTGCTAACAAACGAGCTCTTGAAACCCCACTCTCTGTGTCGGGAGCAGCAGCATATTTGCACACCGCATATACGGTGCGTTTTTGCTAACCCTCACAAAGTGACAACTTTAACATGCTATTTAAAAATATCTGTGGGGTATTTTGAGCTAAAACTTCACACACACACTCTGGGGACATCAGAGGTTTATTTTACATCTTGTGAAAAGGGCATTATACCACCCCTTTAAACGGAAAACTATTTGTGCTAAAAACCAGTCTGTTTCTGATCACGATAATAGATTAAAACAATATTATAACAAACGACAGCCTTGCACATTCATGTTAAAATTGGCCGTTCTTATGTTAAATATAATAGCCACTAATTTCGACATTTGTAGAAGAAAAAGAAAGAGAATAGAAGCTCAAGGGTGTCAGATGTAACTGAAATAGAGAAATCACATGACGCTAAACTTTGTAAACAGTGAAAAGAGGCAGGAGTCGACAAGCACTTTTTAGCCAATCAGAAAGCTGCAGTCTGAAATGTTCTCTGTTTATGAACCAATGTGCATCTTTGGTTTTGCATAAAACCTCCTTCATATTCATGACATGTGTCATGTCATGATTATGAAGGTGTCATGTCAGTCTTATACACACCCCTTCAAGTAAAGTGTTACTGTTGTTTTCAATAATTTAGACCAGTTCTCCTGTATTCACATTTGATGCAGTTCTCAACGTGAGGTTATATCTCTTTATATCTCTTCATCAAGACTAATGCACATGCCTTAGCTAAAGCATGTGTATAGAGCATGTGTATAACCAGAAAATGGTTTTGGAGGACTTACATGTATGTTGAGGTTTCATATTGCTTGTCCATTATTTTCTAATACAGATATTTTGATTATGCTCTTTGTGCTGATGTGAAACGAAATGTAACACTGTTGAAACTTTGTTGTGGCATTTGTCACAAGAAATGTTGATTGGATTGTTCTAATGATTTGTTTACATACCAGAAGTGCCAATGGAAATTATGCATCGCCTTAATTAGCACTAGGAAATGAGTGAAAGAATTAGAGAAGACCGGAAATACGGCGGCAGGTCTGAATAATTAGCTGTTATTAATATGCAGACTATAGCAGATGCCTCTGTTACAAGAAATGGGTTTAATGTCGTGTCATATTGGTATGGAGCTGCCAAACCCCTTGACAAATGCCTGTTAACAGACAGTCGTGGTGTTAGCAACAAAGAAATCGTTTTTATCTTGTGCTAATGAACTTCTAAGTAATGACCTGCCAGTAAATAAGTTAATTGCAGCTTTGATAAAGGAAACTTGTCAGCTCTCCTTATGGAGTGTTAGTCCTTTTGAAGTGGGTTGAATGTCTGTAGGTGTTAGTGCGACTTAGGATTGATTGACAACGTACATGGACATTAATTAGGGACCAAGCAATTAACTTGTGCAGGAAGCTAATTGTGTTACTTTTCTTCTTATTCTGCTTCTGGCTGGGAGCCTGATGCAGTCTATTGAACCGTGTGGTTAAAAGTTGAAAATTAAAATTCATAGTATGCTGAATGCGAAGGGTCAGAACATTAATCCGAACAACTTTGGGGTCTGGTGCCACTAACAGTTCAAAGTTTTACCGTGTTTTTCTATTTACACATTTTTAGCCCTTTAGTCTACAAAATGGCCTCGACAAGCTAAAATAACACAAGCTAGTCGGTTATTAAAAAAAACATGGGTCACACTTTAGATTAGAGCCTGATTATCACTATTAACTATGACTTTTGCCTCAATAAACTCCTAATTACTGCTTATTAATATTTAGTAAGATAGTAGTTAAGTATTGGGTAGGATTTAGCAATGTGGTCATTTAGATTAAGGCATTAATATGTGCTTTATAAAGTACCAATAAACAGCCAATATCCTAGTAATATGCACGCTAATAAGAAACTTAAAAGTAAGAATTGGACCCTAAACTAAAGTGTTACCTAAAAATGTTATTAACGCTGTATAGCCTGACATATGAAATAACAGTAAAACAAAAATAGTTTATTGAACCTTTCTAAAAAACGTTTAAGTATCACATTTGATACAACAGGCTTTTATGGTTCGTATGATAGGGAGAATATGAAGCTCATACTCAAACTATTCAGAGGCCCAAACTGAGCAAAAATATGAAATTTGGTGCAGTTGCTGATATTTATATGGCCGTAAGTAAGATGGAATTCTGATATAGCTTGTAAATTCTTTAAAAAAAAATCGATTTTTTTTTCAAAATGAAAACATCAATTTAAGTCGAGTTACTGTTTCAAGTCAATTTAACACTAAGCAATCACATTTGAACCAGATACCTGATACAATGATGTTAAATCAAAAGGAATTGTTTCAATTAAGTGAACAGTATAAAACTTTTTTATATATATAGGATAGGAGTCGTGCTGCAATGTTCTGTTCATTCATCAACTGAGAACAGCATTGACTAAAAGATCAATTCTTGGGATTTAAGAATAGATATAGGGTAATCGAAATGAGAACTGAATAAAATCAATAAATGTTTCTACCCAGCCCTAATCATTAGTAATCAAATGCTCAGCAAACGCTGAAGATCTTATGAAGGTCACAGACATGAATGTGCAATTTTAATTTGATCGAGCTGAGTGCTCACTGGATTTTTCACAGATCATTTTATTTTCATATGAAATTAATTTCTATTTGACCATGACCAAAAGTGGTCTTTTTTTAAGTGGGAGATTTTTTCCATTTTCACCCATTCAGACCAATTATCAGATCTGTTGTGAAAAGTGGGCATTATTCTGTTGACAGCATAATTGGTTTTGTTGAAAAAAGTTAAACTTACTATTAAAAAACAGACCACTGCTGAGATATTTTCTGACCCAATAATTCTCTAAGACTTAAAATTAAAATTTAAAAATGTAATTAACAACATTTCATGTATAGTTAATCGATAAGAAATTTAACTAAGCAGTTTCTTATTTGCCTGATTATTCAAGTCAGATGCGGAACATGGCTTACAGTTTACAAGCGATGCGGGTATGATAAATCATTAAAGAATAATATTTTTTGCTCTTTAATATCTATTTCAATGTTAAATTAATGGTGTTGCAAGACTTCATAGATTACTAAGAAGCAGAGAATAATTCATTGTTAACAAACAGCAAGTAATGTAGGAAAGAGGATTTAACATGATAGCTCATATTTCTCTATATGGGAAAACGTACTGGTTACTTTCGTAACCTCGGTTCCCTTAGAGATAAGGGAACGAGTACTGCGTTGCAAACGCTTATGGGAAAACTCCTTTTCTCGAGAATATTGAAGCCTTTATTTTAAAACGCATTTGCTACAGCACAGGCGAGAGCATCAGACCCACGTGAGTGAGCTGATAGGCTGTGCTGTGGGCAACTGCACGAACCAATGGCGGATAGACAGAAGCGCGCGAGCCAATCAGGGCGCTTGGCGCTCTGTCACTGTCAAGCGCGCGAAACTACACGTGACCATAACATATAAATACAGATAGAATCCGCCATTTGACAGGTATAATCGACTGAAGCGACAAACCTGCCATAAGAAAAATAGCACGGCAAGGCAACGCAGTACTCGTTCCCTTATCTCTAAGGGAACCGAGGTTACGAAAGTAACCAGTACGTTCCCTTACGAGAACGTTCTCTCGTACTGCGTTGCAAACGCTTATGGGAACGTTTCCATTTAAAACGCCGTGCTATTAATCTTTTGGCCGCTCTGACTCACCAGAGTTCCGGGAAGTACAGAATAGCCAGGATAAAAAGAGACCGAACATCGGGCCCATCAATTATCCGTAATAAAGACTGGCCAGAGCCAGTCATTTAACCCACAAGGTGATAGCCGTGTGTTTAATATCAAACTAGTCTGGGTCCGCAGAGCCAGAGTCTAGACTGAAAAGACTGTAACTGCAAAGCAGGGACATTAAAGTTATAATTCATCGGATCTGGCCAAAGCCAGTCACTTAGTCCACAAGGTGAAAACCGTGTGTTCAATATCAACTAGACTGGGTCACAGAGCCAGTGTCTAGACAGAAGAACTGTAGCTACAAAGCAAGGGCATTAAAGCTATAAATTCAACAATGTGGACGGAGCGGATATCCGGCCGCCGCACATATGCTATAGATGGGAATACCCAAGTGACCATGGTTCAAAACTAGTCTGGATCCACAGAGCCAGAGTCTAGACAGAAAGAACGCATGTCTGCAGAGCAGGGACATCCAGATTATAGAATCTCACAAATGTGGACGGAGCGGACCAGCCGGCCGCCGCACAAATGTCTTCAATGGGAATACCACTTGACCAAGCCCACGAAGAGGCAACACCTCTCGTGGAATGAGCTCTAACACCTATGGGACAAGAGAGGCCCAGTGAGGTGTAAGCCAGGGCAATGGCGTCAACTATCCATCTGGACAGTGTGGTTTTAGTGACCGGGAGGCCCTTGGATCGGCCCCCGAAACACACAAAGAGCTGTTCAGACTGTCTGAAAGAGGCCGAACGCTCCAGATAAATTCTCAAAGCTCTGACTGGGCAAAGCATGAGAGAATCGCTATCCTCCTCGGAGGAGGGGAGAGCTGACAGAGAAATAACCTGGGCTCTGAACGGAGTTGAGAGCACCTTAGGAACATATCCATGTCTTGGCCTAAGAATGACCTTGGAGTCATTAGGACCAAACTCCAGACAGGAAGCGCTGGTAGACAGCGCCTGTAAATCCCCTATTCTCTTTACTGACGCCAGTGCTAGAAGCAGGGCGGTTTTCAGAGAGAGAGACTTAGGATCAGCTGACTGAAGTGGTTCAAAGGGAGGTCCCTTAAGAGCCCGCAGGACCAAGGAGAGGTCCCAGGCCGGAACAGACGGTGGCCGAGGCGGGTTAAGCCTCCTGGCGCCCCTGAGGAAGCGAACTATAAGGTCGCTTTTTCCTAAGGAGGCCCCGGCTTCCAATACGTGAAAAGCAGCAATGGCTGCCACGTACACTTTGAGAGTGGAGGGGGAGCGACCCGCGTCCAACATCTCCTGTAGAAAAGACAGTACTCTTGGTACTTCACAAGTGTATGGGTGTGTAAGTGCTTTTCGTGTTCCTGATCCGTTCGATGACCTGAGGGAGCATCGAGACCGGGGGGAACGCATAGAGAGGAAGGTTGGGCCAGTCGTGGGCCAACGCATCCCTGCTCTTTGAGAAAAAGATTGGGCATTGACAGTTGTCTTCTGAGGCGAAAAGATCTACTTCTGCCTTCCCGAAGACCTCCCAGAGTAGGAGAACTGTCTGAGGGTGGAGAGACCATTCCTCTGGGGGAACTCTGCCCCGAGAGAGCATGTCTGCTCCTGTATTCAACGTGCCTGGCACGTGAGCTTCCCTGAGCGAGCGCAGATTGGTGTGAGCCCATAGCAAGAGCTGTGAGGCTATGGCAAACAGGTTGCGGGACCTGAGGCCGCCCTGGCGATTTATGTAAGAGACCACCGACATGTTGTCCGTCCGTACCAACACGTGGTGTCCCGCCAGGTATGGGAGGAATGTTTTTAGGGCTAGAAAAACTGCTCTCATTTCGAGGCAGTTTATGTGTAGGCGTTTCTCCGAGCTCGACCAGAGGCCGGAGGCAGGCCTGCCCTCGTACAGAGCTCCCCAACCGGAGTTGGAGGCGTCTGTTGAAATCATCCTCCTCTCTGAAACTACCCCCATGCTTACGCCCTGCTGGTACCAGCTGGCGTTTTTCCAAGGGGCCAGGGCTTGAACACAGCGCTGGTCCACCTTGATAATCAAGTGGCCTGAATGCCAGGCGTGGGGTGGCACCAGAGGAGCCAGCCACAGCTGAAGAGGACGCATACGCAGTAGGCCTAGTTGGAGTACTGATGATGCAGAGGCCATCAGGCCAAGGATCCTCTGAAACGTTCTGAGGGGTACAAGAGAGCCCTCTATGAACGATGCCGTGAGCTGCTGAATCGTTAGAGCACGGGCCGGTGTGGGCCATGCTCTCATAAGTACGGAGTCGAGAACTGTTCCCAGGAACGTGATACGTTGGCTGGGCAACAGAACACTCTTTGCAACATTGACCCTGAGCCCTAGACATTCTAGATGGCTGAGGAGCCAGGCTTTGTGAGTATGTGACTCCGCCTCTGACTGGGTCAGTATGAGCCAGTCGTCGAGGTAGTTTAGGATGCGCATTCCCCGCTGTCTCAGGGGGGAGAGAGCTGCATCCATGCACTTCGTGAATGTACGAGGCGCTAGTGCCAGTCCAAATGGAAGAACTGTGTACTGGTATGTCTGCCCCTCGAAGGCGAATCTCAAGAATGGCCTGTGGTGGGGGTTCACTTGAATGTGAAAGTAAGCGTCTTTCAGATCTACTGAGAAAAACCAGTCGCCTGGGCGAATCTGCGCCAGGATATGTCTGGTCGTGAGCATTCTGAACGGCCGTGACATGAGAGCCTTGTTCAGATGTCTGAGATCTAAAATGGGTCTCAGGCCGCCGTCTTTCTTTGGAACAAGAAAGTATCGGCTGTAAAAACCTGTGCTATATAATCGATTTGTGCTTTGTGTGGGTCGCTGTTAAAACAGCGTTTGTTTGCAGGGGTGCGTGACATGTGACGGGCCCATGAACTGCATTTAGAACTGCTGCAGCCGCCTGAACTGAAGAGGGAGCCGTGAGCAGTAGTCGAGCGATTTTTGGGGCTGGTCCGGCCGCAGCGGGACAGTGACCCCTCTTTGTGCCGGTTAGGACGGCTTCTTGGGCTCGTGATCGAGCGTCAGCTTCGGCCGCGGGCCCTGGCGCTTAGGGAACGGGAACCGTTTCGCTGGCTTCATGTGCTTACTGGTCTCAGCCGCTGGGCGGGGCTGGAGGACCTGGGACACCACTTTCTCAGGTCGCGGCGTGCTCTTGGGGCGCCGTTGGACTGAGCTGGAGCGCTTTGGTAGAAAGTGTCTCATGGCGCTGGAAGCCTTCTGAGCTTCAGTGAAGCGATCGGCGAAGCCGCTGACAGATGGGCCGAAGAGACCTGAGGCTGTGACGGGCGAGTCGAGGAAGGCAGTTTTATCCGCGTCCCTGATCTCGGTTAAGTTTAGCCAGAGGTGGCGCTCCATTACCACTAGGCTGGCCATATTGCGGCCCAGGGCTTGAGCGGTGGTCTTCGTGGCCCTCAGTGCCAGATCCGTGGCACTCCTGAGGTCTTTAAATGTGTCTGGGTCCGGGCCTGACTCATCCATGGAACGGAGAAGTTTGGCCTGGAAGGCTTGAAGCGTCGCCATGGCGTGAAGTGCAGAGGCGGCTTGACCGGCGGCAGCGTATGCGCGGCTGGCAATGGCCGAAGTAGTTCTGCACGGCTTAGAAGGGTGCACCGTCTTAGACCTCCAACTACCTGCAGTGGGGGGGCATAAGTGTGCAGCGACCGCTTCCTCCAGTGGGGGGAGAGACACATATCCTTTCTCTTCAGCGCCGTCAACAGTGGAGAGCGTAGAAGAGGCAGATGAGCGCGTTCGCGCTGAAAAGGGCGCGCGCCAGCATTTTGTGAGCTCTTCGTGAACCTCAGGCATAAATGGAGCGGCGCGCTGACGAGGGGCCTGCTGGCGCCCCGGCAGGTACCATTCATCGAGGCGGCTTCTGGCGGGCTCAGCTGGAGAAAGCCAATCGAGTCCCAACTCGTCAACAGCGCGAGACATGACACGGAGAAGTTCGGCGTCAATGCTCGCTCGAGTATCAGAAAACTCTAGCTGAGAGGGGGGGGCGGGGTCCGCGGAGCCCGACCAATCCTCGCTCTCAGATGCCGCCATAGAAAGTGCGTCATCGACGTCATCCGGAGATGCGCCGAAAGAGACGAGTCCAGCCGCTTCAGACGAGGGGCGCTGCTCGCTCCGAGAGAACAGGACAGGCGAAGAAGGCGTGGGCGAGGCACGAGGAGAAAGGCCCGGCGTGCACTCGCTAAACTCACCGCGCTCAGGACGCCTCTGATCGCGCCGCTTCTTCCTACGGGGCTCGTGGGGCGCCGAAGACGGAAGGTGGGCGGAATCGGTCACCGTCGAAGACAGCCTTGAACGGAGAACGGAGACAGGCATCCCGTCGCAGAATTGGCAGCCGCCTTTCATGAGCGCTGCCTCGGCGTGCTCAGGGCCGAGGCAGGCCGCACACTGGGTGTGTCCGTCGGATGCATGCAGGGAGACCCCGCAGCTCTCACAGATGGAGAGAGGCATTATGCCGCGCTGTGAAAACAGCGGTTTGCTCTTTTAGATAAATATGCAATGAAAAGGATATAATTTTTCGTCGGATGCCACAGGGAAACGCTCGGCTGGCGAGATGCCGGGATGCGAAGCTGTTCCGCTGGACGGCTTTTCCACGACGAGGGCTTCTTACGACCGGAGAAAATCAGCGACGAGGTGAGTCGAGCTGAAGGAGATTAAATCTGTCAAATGGCGGATTCTATCTGTATTTATATGTTATGGTCACGTGTAGTTTCGCGCGCTTGACAGTGACAGAGCGCCAAGCGCCCTGATTGGCTCGCGCGCTTCTGTCTATCCGCCATTGGTTCGTGCAGTTGCCCACAGCACAGCCTATCAGCTCACTCACGTGGGTCTGATGCTCTCGCCTGTGCTGTAGCAAATGCGTTTTAAAATAAAGGCTTCAATATTCTCGAGAAAAGGAGTTTTCCCATAAGCGTTTGCAACGCAGTACGAGAGAACGTTCTCGTAAGGGAACAGCTGAGTTTGCTTTTTATTTTTTACCATGTGTGTTTTTTCTAGTCATGCTATAAAATGCAATAAATTATTGATAATTGCAGGGGTTGGTCAGTAATTTAAACAAGAGAAATTAATATAATTTTATGATTATTATGATTATGATTATTATTATTATTGATTTGAACACAAACTTAATTAACACAAGATCAGTGTTGGTGAACCTGCTTACTTTAAGTAGTTAAAGTACAGTCATGCTGCTCATTTAAAAAAATAGTTATTTAAACCAGATAATTAAAATGATGCTACTTATGGTACTTAGTTATTACCCAGTTATTTTAATAACTATAATAAGTACAGGGTACAATGTACATGGGAAACAGGACTTTTGGCAACATTTTTATTTAAGGTGATGTAGTTCAGCCTGGTCTCATTGTTAATACGTAGGTATTAATACGTAATTTTCAAAGATAGAAAACGTACTTATTTGTACGTTTTTATTATGCTGAAACGTATAATATGGACGTATCTGCAGTCCTCTCTGGCAGTATATAATAGTTGTGTATGAGGTAACGTTACAGAGCAGAATTTAAATTATTAATCCATGAAAATGTTAATCCGGTTTCGGTTCGTTGTTCGCTCTGTGAAGGCGCGCGCGCTTCTCCATTTCAAATGTAGCACACCAACTTAAACACGGCATGTCGCAATCTGTGACGAAATATGCGAGAGCCAATGAGCGTTTGATATCACTGCCGTAAAACATGTCGTAACGCTTCGGGCGCAATTTTTGAATTTGAATTCACTACGAGCGCGGGATTTGATGTTTACGGTCTGCTGAGAATGGAGATGAAGATCACTGGATTTGGATCTGTTTCTTGCAAACGTATGGATTCTAAAGATTTGGATTACATCAAGCTAATAAAATTGATGTCTTTTGTGAATTTATGTTGTGTTTTAGTGTATTATGGGTCTGTAGGAGAAAACGCCTTTTGCGTCTCACGGTAAATAGCCTAAACCAAATATTACAAAATGGTTAAACGATTAAAGAAGGTATTTTTAAGGTTTTAAAGTGTATTCTTGTTTAACACCATGTAGGCTAAATCCTCCGAAACGAGTTTGCAGCAGAAGGCACGAACAGAGCGAAATGTTATTATTTATGAGTAGCCTAACGTTAACGTTATTAGGCTATATGAGTAATGTTAACGTTAAACTGTATAAATAAATGCGACTGAAAATTTAATTGATAAGACAATTGAATGCAATAGAGTCAAAACATTAATGCCACGATTTTAATATGCATAAATTAAGGAATACGTAGCCTACTAATTTGTACGTAGGTAAAGTTGTTTATACGTAAATAAATTACGTTTTTGTGCTGTCAATACGTAAATATTATTCGTTTTTGTCACATGCCTGTCCTGTCTTGTGCTGCACATGGGTGTTTTGTTATTTTGGGCCATGTGCTCGTGTCTATTGTCTAGCCCCTCCCATCTTGTTATCTAATTATTGATTAATTGTTCCACCTGTTCCCTCTTGATTTATTCCCTTTTTAAGTCCCCTCTTGTTTGCTGTCTGTGTTGGTTCGTTGTCATATGTTTCTTGTTTCCCCGTGACCCTGCAGTTAGTTTCATGTTCTGGTTTTGCTTGGTATTGTGTTTACTAGTTATGTTTTTCCCCCTCGTGGGTTTTGTTTTGTGTTTGTTCTTTCTTTATTAAATAATAACCACTCTTCCGCACTTGAGTCCTCGCACCTTTTGTACTTCCCCAAGTCGTGACAGAACGAACCAACCCAAAGATGTGGATTCAGCGGAGTGAGTTTTTTTTCTGGCGAGGATAAGGGGTCTCCAATCTCCTTGTTTGAGTATTTCGCCAGGTGTGCTCAGAGGACTATGGAGGAGGAGAGACTCATGGCAGATGGCGGTCAGCAGAAGGGCAAGCCTTCACCGCTGGTCCCAAGACGGAGGAGAGGAAGGAAGAACCCCTCCGTGACTGTTCCGGTGGTCCCGAGTCCGGTGGTCCCGAGTCCGGTGGTCCCGAGTCCGGTGGTCTCGAGTCCGGTGATCCCGAGTCCAGTGGTCCCGAAACGGAGGAGGAGAAGGAAGAATCCCTTCGCAACAGTGCCGGTGATTCCAGTTCCGGTGGTCCCAGTTCCGGTGGTCCCGAATCCGGTGGATCATAACACGGAGACCATCCCGGAGGTGACTATCGTCCTTAATGAACCTCCCAGACGTCGTCCTCTGCCCAGGCGTCTTGCCCTGCCCGCGCCGCCCAGGCGTACTGTTCTGCCGGTCCCGCACGAGCTGCTCGCCCTGCCGGTCCCGCCCGAGCTGCTCGCCACGTCGGCCAATCCAGAGACTGTTCACGTCACGTCTGCCGAGCCTGTGTCTCCGGACAAGATGGCCGCCACAGAGACTGTTCACGTCACGCCTGCCGAGCCTGTGTCTTCGGACAAGATGGCCGCCGCCGAGCCTGTTCACGTCACGCCTGCCGAACCTGTGTCCCCTGACAAGATGGCCGCCGTCGAGCCTGTGTCTGAGCCGGTGGTGTCTGTTCCTGAGCCTGAGCCCTCAGTGACCGCGACACTGGCCATTATGGCCACAGCCATGTGGTGTGTGTGGGCTACGCACACACTTGAGCCGGTGGTGTCTGTTCCTGAGCCGGTGGTGTCTGTTCCTGAGCCGGTGGTGTCTGTTCCTGAGCCGGTGGTGTCTGTTCCTGAGCCGGTGGTGTCTGTTCCTGAGCCGGTGGTGTCTGTTCCTGAGCCGGTGGTGTCTGTTCCTGAGCCGGTGGTGTCTGTTCCTGAGCCGGTGGTGTCTGTTCCTGAGCCGGTGGTGTCTGTTCCTGAGCCGGTGGTGTCTGTTCCTGAGCCGGTGGTGTCTGTTCCTGAGCCGGTGGTGTCTGTTCCTGAGCCGGTGGTGTCTGTTCCTGAGCCGGTGGTGTCTGTTCCTGAGCCGGTGGTGTCTGTTCCTGAGCCGGTGGTGTCTGTTCCTGAGCCGGTGGTGTCTGTTCCTGAGCCGGTGGTGTCTGTTCCTGAGCCGGTGGTGTCTGTTCCTGAGCCGGAGCCAGTGTCTGTTCCTGAGCCGGTGATGTCTGTTCCAGTTCCTGAGCCAGAGCCAGTGTCTGTTCCAGTTTCTGAGCCGGAGCCAGTGTCTGTTCCTGAGCCGGAGCCAGTGTCTGTTCCTGAGCCGGAGCCAGTGTCTGTTCCTGAGCCGGAGCCAGTGTCTGTTCCTGAGCCGGAGCCAGTGTCTGTTCCTGAGCCGGAGCCAGTGTCTGTTCCTGAGCCGGAGCCAGTGTCTGTTCCTGAGCCGGAGCCAGTGTCTGTTCCTGAGCCGGAGCCAGTGTCTGTTCCTGAGCCGGAGCCAGTGTCTGTTCCTGAGCCGGAGCCAGTGTCTGTTCCTGAGCCGGAGCCAGTGTCTGTTCCTGAGCCGGAGCCAGTGTCTGTTCCTGAGCCGGAGCCAGTGTCTGTTCCTGAGCCGGAGCCAGTGTCTGTTCCTGAGCCGGAGCCAGTGTCTGTTCCTGAGCCGGAGCCAGTGTCTGTTCCTGAGCCGGAGCCAGTGTCTGTTCCTGAGCCGGAGCCAGTGTCTGTTCCTGAGCCGGAGCCAGTGTCTGTTCCTGAGCCGGAGCCAGTGTCTGTTCCTGAGCCGGAGCCAGTGTCTGTTCCTGAGCCGGAGCCAGTGTCTGTTCCTGAGCCGGAGCCAGTGTCTGTTCCTGAGCCGGTGGTGTCTGTTCCTGAGCCGGTGGTGTCTGTTCCTGAGCCGGTGGTGTCTGTTCCTGAGCCGGTGGTGTCTGTTCCTGAGCCGGTGGTGTCTGTTCCTGAGCCGGTGGTGTCTGTTCCTGAGCCGGAGCCAGTGTCTGTTCCTGAGCCGGTGATGTCTGTTCCAGTTCCTGAGCCGGAGCCAGAGCCAGTGTCTGTTCCTGAGCCGGAGCCAGTGTCTGTTCCTGAGCCGGTGATGTCTGTTCCAGTTCCTGAGCCGGAGCCAGAGCCAGAGCCAGTGTCTGTTCCTGAGCCGGAGCCGGTGTCTGTTCCTGAGCCGGAGCCGGTGTCTGTTCCTGAGCCGGAGCCGGTGTCTGTTCCTGAGCCGGAGCCTGTGTCTGTTCCTTGGCCGCCCGAGGGGTCGTCTCCGCCGTGGCCGCCCGAGGGGTCTTCACCGCCCTGGCCGCCCGAGGGGTCTTCACCGCCCTGGCCGCCCGAGGGGTCTTCACCGCCCTGGCCGCCCGAGGGGTCTTCACCGCCCTGGCCGCCCGAGGGGTCTTCACCGCCCTGGCCGCCCGAGGGGTCTTCACCGCCCTGGCCGCCCGAGGGGTCTTCACCGCCCTGGCCGCCCGAGGGGTCTTCACCGCCCTGGCCGCCCGAGGGGTCTTCTCCGCCCTGGCCGCCCGAGGGGTCTTCTCCGCCCTGGCCGCCCGAGGGGTCTTCTCCGCCCTGGCCGCCCGAGGGGTCTTCTCCGCCCTGGCCGCCCGAGGGGTCTTCTCCGCCCTGGCCGCCCGTTGGACTGTCGTCTCCGCCCTGGTCTGTCCCGCCCTGGTCTGTCCCTCCCGTCCCTCCCTGGTCTGTCCCTCCCGTCCCTCCCTGGTCTGTCCCTCCCGTCCCGCCCTGGCCTGGCCTGGCCTGATGGAGCGTCTGGTAGCCGCTCCGTAGGGAGGGGGTAATGTCACATGCCTGTCCTGTCTTGTGCTGCACATGGGTGTTTTGTTATTTTGGGCCATGTGCTCGTGTCTATTGTCTAGCCCCTCCCATCTTGTTATCTAATTATTGATTAATTGTTCCACCTGTTCCCTCTTGATTTATTCCCTTTTTAAGTCCCCTCTTGTTTGCTGTCTGTGTTGGTTCGTTGTCATATGTTTCTTGTTTCCCCGTGACCCTGCAGTTAGTTTCATGTTCTGGTTTTGCTTGGTATTGTGTTTACTAGTTATGTTTTTCCCCCTCGTGGGTTTTGTTTTGTGTTTGTTCTTTCTTTATTAAATAATAACCACTCTTCCGCACTTGAGTCCTCGCACCTTTTGTACTTCCCCAAGTCGTGACAGTTTTAGTGCTGTAAATACGTCAGTATTATACGTTTCTGTGTGTATAAAACGTAAATAAATGTACGTATGGTAGAACTACACTTTACGTAAAAATACAAACGTATTCTCATGAGATCACGTTGCGTAGTTACAAGTTAATTATGCATAACTAACCCTAAACCTAACCCTAACTCTATAGTAAGTTAATTAATATTACTCAGTACTTATAAACTCAAGCAATCACAATGAGGATGACAGGATCAAAAGTGAACTATACTATAATACAAATAAAAAACTAAAATACTGTCATGTTCTCCCTGTTTACTTATTTTCATGTGCTTTTAGTTTGTCTCTGTTTCCTGTGTTCCTTTGTTCCCGCCAGTCAATAGTTGCCATGAGTATTCATATAACAATCACACCTGTTAGTCTTTGAGTTCATTATTTTGTGTATTTAAGTTCCTCGTTTTATTCTGTTCTTTGTCCAGAATTGTTTGTGCTTTGCAAGCTGTTTTTTTTTTTTTTTTTTTTTTGTGTGTTTTATTGGATTACCCGAGTCACTTGGTTTATTATACAATGCCTCTATTTTGAATTACTTTACCTATCTTCTTAATCCTTGGACTAGGATGAACAAGTTCTTTAGAATGAATCAGACTTTATAGCACTATAAAAGTAAGGGCCGTTTGCTACTAAACTATTGTCACACTAATGAAAATTTAGTTTAGTGTAGTTATTAATATCACTATGTTTAGTTACTTCTGAACTCTGTTGAAGACTCAGCATTGTGTACACAATTGTCATTTTTTTTTGCACAACCATTTTCTGTCAGCATCAAGATGTTTTACCTAGGGTGTCTCATGAAAATATATGATCTGAAGGTCCTTTGCACATACAGCTCTTTTAATGAGACAGATCTCCTGTACATGTATTCAATAGGGCTTAAAATAGCAGTTGAAAATGCTGATGTGTATATCTGTGTACCTGAGGGAAATGTCAAAAAGTTTCCTCTGCCAATGAAGCATTTGTCCTTCAGGAGAAACTAGGACTGCAAATCGTGTCAAACACTGGAAGACGCTGCGGTGTCATGTGCCTGCTGACAGTTTCGGAGATACACGGTTCAACATTGTTTTGTGCAGTGATGTCTCTATATTTGACACCTGGGATAAGAGCCCAGTCTATGCGACACTCACTTCTGTCTCACGTTTAGCCGTCCTACTTTTTGCTAGAGTTTGCCCTCAGGGTGCTTAAGCTGAGCTAATACTTCAACCTTAATCTAGCCTTGATTCGAGTGCTCTAGCTCAAGACTATTATTATTATTATATCTCCTTAAGTGAAGTATTCAGAATCTCTATAGAGGAGATGAGTGTCATAACCCAAGCTGGACAAGAGTTTTTGTATTAGTTCTTTTTGCCTGTTTTATTGATGAGGGAAGTAGGATTGGGGGAAAAGGTTAGTATAACCTAATAATCCTGACCATATATTTTATATGTTGTCTAAGGAAATTTGTCCACCCTGTTACATGACATTTTTTACAATGCAAATTATAACAGGGTGGACCAGGTGTGCCGCACATGTCCTGAAAAGTAAAGCCAAAGCATTTTGATCGCCCCAAGGTGGCTGGATGCAGTATAGGTCTTAAACCCCGCCCTCTCCATGTGAACAAATAGGACGTTAGCCAAACTAAATAATCAAATTACTGTTGTGTATTGCATTCTAAAAGTTGCATGTTTTGTCCTTACGACACCCTGTACTGGTTCCCTGTTGTGTTGTACATGCGCAGAACAACTCACTGTGTCATCTGGATGGTGAACGAGTCAGTAAAGCTGACATGTGAAAATGTTTGTGTCAGTGTTATCACTCAAGCAGTGCACAATCATCACATGATGTAACAATTACACTTCAAATACTTTTTTTCCAAAGATGATTTCTGTCATTTTAGGCAGTTTTTATCATGCTGATGTAAGTTCAAGTGTTTGTTTTTGAAATAAGTTTGGTTTTAGTTAATTATTTGATGCTATAAAATGGGGCTGTGATGTCATGATTGACAGCTGTGATTGACAGCTTATCTGAGTGAAATATTCACAGAGGCACCAAGGGTTGATTTTTGAGGGAGTGTGGGCGCGACGCCGGGACCTTGATACAGCGGCTCCACTTCACGCCCACTACTGTGCAGACTCCGGCTCCAAACAATATCTTGGGGCATTGGCGGCTTCACTTTTCTACAATGCTACAATGGAAGGTGCGCCATCCATCTTTTTTTTACAGTCTACGGGTTGGACGTTTTAAGCTATTGAAGCCCATTACTAGCTGAGAAATAACAATATGCTAGCAGAAGATTAACATTTAGGGAGAATTTGAATAGATATATTAAATTCATGTCCAGTGTAAATTGACACAACAGGGCAGACATGTTATGTTTTACGCTATTAGATAAGTGTTCTAAAAATGAGGTTTGAACTTCATAAAATGAAGTTTATGACTAATGCTTATGCTTACCTATTATGTTATTGGAGTTCCATTTCCTCTTCTGTTTCATTCCTTCCTATGTAACCTTTATTTCAGAGAGAAACTGAGAGAGCATGATTTGGGGAAATGGGAAGTTGTCTGTCAATTGTTTATATATATATATGTAATACAATTATAGGAATTTGTGTTGATGGGTTACATCTATGCATGGAAACCATCTTGTCTGTAGCATTTTTCACGGCACTTTCAAAGTGAAATGTCCAGTGACTAGTGTTTAATAATGTGTAGAGATGTGCCTGAAGCCAAATACCTTATTCGGAAAGGCATGGATAATGGCTTCAAAATGAATAATTCTACCAAATAATAGGAAGAATATTCGGCAGATCCATTCACCCCTTGTGTTTGCTGGATAACAGGTGAGCCAGGGGATAGCATAATATTATACATAAACCTCTAAAATCACTACACAATAATGATAATGTGAAGTGAATGAGTGTAAAGCTTATGAATGAAATGAGCAGAGCTTGATTGCAAATCAAATAGCCGTGTTGGTGCATGGGAATGTCTTTATTTGTGTTCCGCAGAATAGAAAAGGACATACAGGTTTGGGATAAAAAAAACATGAGAGCGAGTAAATGACAGAATTTTCATTTTTGGGTGAACTATCCCGTTTGCTCTGTAACTGCCGAGCGCTTCTTTTTACAAAATAGCACATATCCTTGGTTACAAAAATGTGGCAAACCATCCTAAGACACAATTTAATTTTGTGCTCTTCGCAACTATATTTTGCTGTCACTGACTTTGAGCTCCCGACAATAAGAGTTGTCCTATTAATGTGAGTAGAATGTTATACTGTCAGTTTAAATGTTATTACCAATATTTTAATAATAATAAACTGGCATGTATCAGTCTACATGTAACCCTTTCGAATTTAACATCTATAGTTTTCCTTTATTCCTAGTCCTAAAGTATGTTTATTAGTAAGTACGGTTAACACTGTGGTATGTTGAGAGTCAACGTATGTTAAAAATCAGATGAAGAAGCCTGCTGAATATGCACGCACGAGGTCATCGTGTAGCTGCAAAGATGATTTAATTTCCATTTGTTTCTTCGGTGCAATGTGCATATTCTTTTATAAAGAATAATATTAATCGTCGAGGTCGTTTATTTATCCTATTGCTGAGGAAAACAACTGGTCAATGCTTTTGGTTACTGTTTTTTTCTCTTACAAGAACTCTGGTGAGTTTTGCTTATGCATTACTTTAACTTGTGATATTCCTTTTTCTTTATATATGTCTTAAAGCCAATCAGAGTTATATTTTATGTTTAAGAATGTATTTTTTTGTATGTTTATAAGGCAAAATTGATACGGAGTCAAATCTATCCGTGTATAACGCTAGTTTAACTGTTTAGTTAAATTATTTTATTTTCTACAAGTGTTATAAATGCAGCAAATGGTAAAAGAAATGTTGTACAACTAACGAAATATTCTAACGAGAGAGATATATTGCATATTTAAATACTTTTATGCGTTTAAGCTGTTTATTTCCACTTATATTGTCACGTGTTGAATTAACACTGGTTATGACGGACATTTTGTGCAGCTAATAGAAAATGTCGGTGTAGAAATTGTTTATATTGAAAAATGTTTAATGTTTTTTTTGAATGCTGATTCTGTCAAGTGATCTACTATTTGAACGGCGAGCCAGACCCTGATCTGCCACTCAAAGAATCATCGTGGTCCATCACGGATGTACACAAGAGAGCTAAGCACATACACACTACCCGGGTAGCAACACAAAAGGCCTTTACACACAAAGACATTGAAGCTCTTTACACACACATGACCATTGGAGCTTTACACATGGACATTTGAGTTTTATACGGACATTTGAGCACTTTACATACAAAGGATCCAGAACAAATTATTGAGACTGTTTTATTTTGTTTCATTTTATTCTATTTTATTTTTGGTATTCCCATTCAACTTCGGGTTTGATATGAACCATGTTTGTTGTTGGTTCATAGTGTTGAGTGGAAACCAGACAAAGAGTCAACTGTGACAATATTGAATGTGAATCATTGTAAATAAAATTGCTGGCTGTTAATTACTTGAAATTGATTTGGTCCACCCTTTTACTTTTAAATCCTCCCAGAGCCGAACCTAGGCCAAATTTAACCTCTGTAGAGTAACATATACATAGAATACTACATTCGTCGTCCCTGTTACATCCCTTATTGTGGCGAGCCAGCCAGGAGGATTTTTTAAAATAGCCGGTTACAAGTACATTTTGAGAGTGGTGAAGTTCCAAACTTTAGTCTCTAAAGTAATTTTTTTTGTGATTGAGCACAATGAGTATGTCTGATATTGAAAAGTGTTATAATGTGAAAGCACGGCATTCTTTATGTGTGTTAGGCATTACTGATAATGACACAGATGATGATATTATTGCAACTTTTGAGAATTATGGGGTCATCGTGAAAGTAGTGAGAGTAGCCCCCCCTACGGAGCAGACAGGACAGCCCATCATTATAGTTGAGTTTGATGCACACACTCCTGTCACACTTCTTGAGCCTAATTTCCCCCTAGAAATTAAGAGTGTGCGAAACCCAGCAGTTGCATGGTATGCAGATAACATCAAAGTGCTAGCACAGCCATCAGCACAGCCCCATGCCCAAGCACAAAGGTTATCCATTGAGTCAAGTGATGACAGTGATAATGCTGTACCCGAAGAGGTCTCTTCTGACAACAGTGACTTTATTCCAAAGAGGTATATAAAAAGACAACCACTTAAGAAGCCTAAATCAAAGTCACGTGTCCTTATCTCAGACAGCCAGCCTGATCCTGCTGTGAGGAAAAAAACACCAAAGCCTGCCTTTAACACGCTCTCTAATGATGACCTAAACCCTCCTGAGATCCAGCGCATTGTAGTCGAGCACGTCATCAAAAATGATGCTTTTTCTGCACAGACACACTCCAAATGGCTGCGTTCCTTCTCAGGAAAAGTACCCAAGCCCCCAGGTGAAGCTGACTTCGATACTTGGTGTCTTCATGTTGACCTTCTGTTGCAGGATTCTCTTCCAATAGATATCCAGCGAAGGAAAATCTTAGAAAGCCTCTTGCCACCAGCTTCTGATGTGGTTAAACAGCTTGGTTCTACAGCTCCTCCTAGAGACTACGTGAAGCTCCTAGACTCTGCATACGGCTTAGTTGAAGATGGTGATGAGATCTTCGCCCGTTTCCTGAACACCAACCAAGATCCTGGTGAGAAAGCATCTGATTTCTTACAAAGATTACAAACACTGCTCAGTACTGCGGTTAAGAGAAATGGTCTAAAGCAGTCATCTGCAGATCGTCAGTTGCTGAAACAATTTCAGCGTGGCTGCTGGGATCACTCGTTAATACTTACCCTTCAGCTGGAAGCCAAAGCCAAGACACCACCTGACTTTGCAGAGCTTTTGCTGCTGCTCAGAACTGAGGAAGACAGACGTGCAGCAAAACTGGACAGAATGCAACGACACTTAGGCAGTTCAAAACACAAGGCTGCAATTCACAAACAATCTGTTGTTGACATGTCTCCTTACAGTGACTCAAGTGTGTTGCAGACCTACATTTCAGAAACAGAGGCTTTGAGAAAACGGGTGGCTGATCTCCAGATGCAGCTTAGATCCTCCAAATCTGAGAAAAAGAAGAAACACGAGTCCAAATTGACAGAATACCCAAACACGGTGACACCTAAATTGGAGATGCAAGCTCAACAGGTAACAGCTAAACCACCAAAACCCTGGTTTTGTTTCAGATGCGGCGAAGATGGCCACATAGCTAGGACATGTGAAAGTTCCATCAACAAGGTGCTTGTGGATCGAAAGTACAAAGAGCTCAAAGCGAAACAAGATGAATGGAAAGTGAAAAATGGAGTGCCGTTAAACTGGACGGGGTTTCAGTAATGGGACATACTGGGGCCCATTGCAGCAAAGAATGTCCCAATGAACAGAACCAAAAAGAAGCAAGATGTCAAGCTCACTCATGTCTTCCATCTCGTGAAAGTGATTTAATCTCTGGCATAATTGGTCCTAAATGCACAGCTGAAATCATTATTGAGGGACAGGTTTGCAACTCTCTTCTTGATTCAGGGTCACAGGTGACCACTGTGTCCAAGTCCTTTTATGACACGCATCTGTCATCCTCTCCAATTCTCTCTCTTGATGATCTTATTGAAGTTGAAGGAGCTGGGGGGGCAGACTGTACCATACTTGGGCTATACTGAAGTTAGCATACATTTCCCAGAGAACATTGCTGGAAAAGCTGAAACTGTTTCCACTCTTGCACTTGTTATACCTGACTACAAATTCAATTCTGAAGTCCCAGTATTGGTTGGCACCAACACCCTTGACACATTGTTTAAATCTTTTGTTGCTAACGACAGCAGTTATGCTGCTCCCAAGGACAAATTCCAACATGCACCCCTTTTTAAAACTCTCTTGCGCAGATACATCCTGGGACAAAGCAATGGAAAAGTGGGCCAAGTAAAACTACAGGGTCAGAAATGCGTCGCCATTCCAGCGGGTCAAAAGATGGTCCTGGATGGGTATGCTAGGAATGTGGCAACGATTGCTGATGCTCCACTTGTAGTAGAGCCATCCACTCACTCCAGCCTCCCTGGTGGTCTGCTTTTGTGCAGTTATGTCCTGACCAGTCCCAGACGGACCTCATTTAAAGTTCCCATAATCCTCCAGAATGAAACTGCACATGAAATCACACTCCCAGCCAACTGTTGTTTAGCTGAGCTCTATGCTCCATCGGCTCTGTCCTCGCTAAGGAATACCTCCGCTAAAGAGAAAAAACCTAGTGTTGTGCCTTCCCCTACTAAAGTCAGCTGCAATGCAGTATGTTCCACCAATCCTGAAAATAAGATCACATTCGACTTCACAGACCCCTCTCTTCCTGAAGAGTGGAAAGAAAGAGTTACAACAAAGCTCAACTCCATTCCTGAAGTATTTGCAATGAGTGACCTTGACTATGGGCACACTTCAGCGGTTAAGCACAGAATTCGGCTTTCAGATCCAACTCCTTTTAAACAGAGAGTGAGGCCCATCCATCCCTCAGATTATGAAGCTGTTAGGCTTCATCTCCAGGAGCTTAAAGATGCAAACATAATCCGTGAGTCGGAAAGCCCCTTTGCTTCTCCAATAGTCATCGTGAAGAAGAAGAACGGTGCTATCCGCCTGTGCATAGACTACAGAAAATTAAATAATCAGACGATCAAAGATGCTTACGCACTGCCTAACATTGAGGAAACGTTTTCTGCATTGACTGGATCCAAATGGTTTTCTGTCATGGATCTTAAGTCAGGTTACTATCAGGTGGAGGTTGAAGAGGAGGATAAGTACAAGACTGCATTCGTAACACCAATGGGATTCTGGGAATTTAATAGAATGCCCCAGGGGGTGACTAATGCACCTAGTACATTTCAACGTGTCATGGAAAAGTGCATGGGCACCTTGCATCTCAAAGAAGTCCTTGTCTTCCTCGACAATCTCATCGTTTTCTCGAAAAGCCTGGAAGAACACGAAGAACGCCTCATGAAAGTCCTGAACCAGCTGAAAGAGTTTGGCCTAAAACTATCTCCAAGCAAATGCCACTTTTTCATGAAGTCTGTGAAATATCTTGGACACATTGTTTCGGAGAAAGGCGTAGAAACAGATCCTGAGAGAATCTCTGCACTCACCACCTGGCCAAAGCCGACAAATATCAGTGAGCTGAAGTCCTTTTTGGGTTTCACTGGGTATTATCGGAGGTTTGTCAGAGACTACTCCAAAATTGCCAAACCATTAAATGCACTAACAGTTGGCTATTGTCCCCCTCGAAGGAATGCGAAGGGTTTTAAGCCTGTCTCCAATTCTGATTTCAAGAAGCCTTTTGGTGGTAGATGGACGCCTGAGTGTGACACCGCATTCCAGACACTTATTCAGAAGCTGACCACAGCCCCGGTGTTGGGATTTGCAAATCCAAAACTGCCGTACATCTTGCATACAGATGCTAGTCTCCATGGTCTTGGTGCTGCCTTGTACCAGGAACAAGATGGTCACATGAGGGTGATTTCATTTGCCAGCAGAGGGTTGTCAAACTGTGAAAAACGTTATCCCACCCACAAGCTGGAATTTTTAGCCTTAAAGTGGGCAGTGACGGATAAGTTTTACGACTATCTGTATGGGGCTGAGTTCACCATCATGACCGATAATAATCCCCTCACATATATATTAACATCTGCCAAGCTTGACGCTGCAGGACACCGGTGGCTGGCGGCCCTGTCTACTTTTAACTTCAGCATCCAATACAGAGCTGGAAAGAAAAATCAAGATGCTGATGGTCTCTCCAGGCGACCACATGATCAGGTAGACACCGATAACAGTTCCCAGGTTGAAGATGACCGCATTAGCCAGTTTATCTCCCGTTTTCTGAATGAGGAAAATAGGATTTCCTTTCCTAAGGAAGCAGTGGGAACCGTTTGTCAAAAGCATCAACTGTACGGATGCACTGTGGCAGACAAAGATGCCAATTTACCTGTTGCTCTGGAATGTCTTGCCATTGATGCTAATGCCATCCCAGTTGAATTCTCCCAAGCTGAAATTCTTCCTGGTTCCAGCACCCTTCCCAGGATGTCCCAACAGGATTGGGCAGCAGAGCAAGCAAATGATCCTGTCATTAGTAGAGTGACTCACCTCTTGAACACTGGCAAACGTCTCTCTTACCGGGTCAGACAGCAAGAAAATCGAGAAGTCCAACTTATGCTTCGACTGATTCACCAACTTGTAGTCCTCGATGGAGTCCTCTACAGGAAGCGTATGAACAGAGGAGAGCCCTTCTATCAGTTAGTCCTACCCCAGAAGTATAAGGAAGTGGTCTTAGAAGCTTTGCATGACTCAGTAGGTCATATGGGAGTGGAGCGGACTTTGGATTTAGTTCGTATGCGTTTCTATTGGCCAAGGATGTCTTTGGATGTCGAAACCAAGGTCAGCACATGTGAGAGATGTATCAGAAGGAAGGCAAAAGTGGAAAAAGCATTTCCTCTTGTTAACATCGAGACCAGCCGACCTTTAGAACTGGTCTGCATGGACTATCTTTCTCTTGAGCCAGATGGTAAAGGTACTAAGAACATTTTAGTCATCACTGACCATTTTACAAAGTATGCTGTAGCAATTCCAACAGCTGATCAAAAAGCAAGGACAGTTGCTAAAGCACTTTGGAGTAACTTCTTCATTCACTATGGGATACCAGAACGCCTGCACATGCAGCGACCAAGGTCGAGATTTCGAATCGGCTGTGATCAAAGACCTTTGTCTTCTACTGGGTATAAAGAAGACTAGGACCACTCCTTACCACCCACGTGGAAATCCCGTGGAGAGGTTTAACCGAACTCTTCTCCAAATGCTCGGAACTCTTCAAGAAGAAGACAAGATCAAATGGCGTGATTTTGTGCAGCCTCTGGTACATGCCTATAACTGTACGAAAAATGACACCACCGGTTTTTCCCCTTATCAGTTAATGTTCGGGAGACAGCCAAGCCTTCCCATAGATGTAGCCTTTGGTATCAAGCCTGAAGGGGAAAAGAGAGTTAGTCATGCCGAGTATGTCAAAAAGCTTCAAGAGAGTCTGCAAGAAAGCTACAAGATTGCTGTTGAATACAGTAAGAAGACAGCTCTTCGCAATAAGCAACGATATGATCTGAAGGTGAGAGAGTCCACTTTACAAGCTGGAGACCGTGTTCTCATTAAGAATGTTGGGATAAGAGGCAAGCACAAGATAGCTGACCGATGGAGCAAGATCATCTGCCAAGTAGTCAAGCAAATAACTGATTCTCCAGTTTATGTGGTAAAGCCTCTTACTACTGACGGACCTGAAAGAAACCTTCATCGAGATTTACTCTTACCCTGTGGTTTCTTAACCCCCACCAATTCCAGTGATGAAGACAACAGGTTGGAGGAAAAGGAAAAAACAACTTGTTCTAGGGAATCGCCAACAGTTCCAGAGGATGACGATGAACAAGTGTATGAAAGTGATGGAGAACCAGATTTCTACTTTCCCCAAATAATGCAGGATACGACATATCCTACCATAACAATTGTCAAGGACGTGCCTTACTTACAAGAAGTGGAAGGAAGTTCCTGTGAGACAACATTGAATCCAAATGCACAACCATTTGAACCTTCTGGAGGTGTGGAAAGTCTAGATATTGAATTTGAGCATGTGCAATTGGATGGGGGAAACGCAATAGAAGTAGCTTTATCTGAAGAGGGAGAAACAAACTTACCTGAGGACACGCTGGAAGCGAATGTGGGAAACTCACCTGTCAAGGAACTGGATTCCAAGGCTGTTGATGTCATCGATGATGAGTGTACTGAGGAGCTGATCAGGAATAGGATGGAACCTGTTGAGGGAGAAAGAGGTGAAATGAGGAAAGAGGATAACGACAGTGAAATACTGATTGAAAAGAATGTTGAAAGAAATGGAAATACCCCTGTGCAGGAAATACCAGAGCCAGAGTCCAGACGTTCTACCAGAATCAGGGAGCCGCCTGATAGACTAACTTACACATCATTAGGAAACCCTTTAGTGTTAGTCATGCAATCCCTGTTAAGTGGTTTAAACAAAGCCTTCACACAAGCCCTTGAGTCAGATGATTTCCCTGAAGTTAGGATACTTACCCCTGATAGATCAGTTATTTTATAGGTACACTACATGCAGAGACGCATGCAGGTTTAGGAGGGGAGGATGTAACCCTTTCGAATTTAACATCTATAGTTTTCCTTTATTCCTAGTCCTAAAGTATGTTTATTAGTAAGTACGGTTGATTATATATCATAAAATGAAGGTTCTGTATTTTAGGTGTGGTACTATCATTAACCTCTAGAGGGCGGTTAACACTGTGGTATGTTGAGAGTCAACGTATGTTAAAAATCAGATGAAGAAGCCTGCTGAATATGCACACACGAGGTCATCGTGTAGCTGCAAAGATGATTTAATTTCCATTTGTTTCTTCGGTGCAATGTGCATATTCTTTTATAAAGAATAATATTAATCGTCGAGGTCGTTTATTTATCCTATTGCTGAGGAAAACAACTGGTCAATGCTTTTGGTTACTGTTTTTTTCTCTTACAAGAACTCTGGTGAGTTTTGCTTATGCATTACTTTAACTTGTGATATTCCTTTTTCTTTATAAATGTCTTAAAGCAAACAGCGTTATATTTTATGTTTAAGAATGTATTTTTTTGTATGTTTATAAGGCAAAATTGATACGGAGTCAAATCTATCCGTGTATAACGCTAGTTTAACTGTTTAGTTAAATTATTTTATTTTCTACAAGTGTTATAAATGCAGCAAATGGTAAAAGAAATGTTGTACAACTAACGAAATATTCTAACGAGAGAGATATATTGCATATTTAAATACTTTTATGCGTTTAAGCTGTTTATTTCCACTTATATTGTCACGTGTTGAATTAACACTGGTTATGACGGACATTTTGTGCAGCTAATAGAAAATGTCGGTGTAGAAATTGTTTATATTGAAAAATGTTTAATGTTTTTTTTGAATGCTGATTCTGTCAAGTGATCTACTATTTGAACGGCGAGCCAGACCCTGATCTGCCACTCAAAGAATCATCGTGGTCCATCACGGATGTACACAAGAGAGCCAAGCACATACACACTACCCGGGTAGCAACACAAAAGGCCTTTACACACAAAGACATTGAAGCTCTTTACGCACAAAGACATTGAAGCTCTTTACACACACATGACCATTGGAGCTTTACACATGGACATTTGAGTTTTATACGGACATTTGAGCACTTTACATACAAAGGATCCAGAACAAATTATTGAGACTGTTTTATTTTGTTTCATTTTATTCTATTTTATTTTTGGTATTCCCATTCAACTTCGGGTTTGATATGAACCATGTTTGTTGTTGGTTCATAGTGTTGAGTGGAAACCAGACAAAGAGTCAACTGTGACAATATTGAATGTGAATCATTGTAAATAAAATTGCTGGCTGTTAATTACTTGAAATTGATTTGGTCCACCCTTTTACTTTTAAATCCTCCCAGAGCCGAACCTAGGCCAAATTTAACCTCTGTAGAGTAACATATACATAGAATACTACATTCGTCGTCCCTGTTACATCCAATTAAAACTGTCTGGTTGTACTGATGATATCAAATGTAAGCTGAAATTACTGTATATGGGACCTTTTGATACTTGCTCTGAAATAACTCTAGTCTAAACGTGATTTGGTAACTTTCTCTTTGTTAGCACAGATGAAAATGCTTCTTGTTCTGCATAATGAAATGTGGAATACTGTAAAATGTCGGTGTCCTATACTTGCTAGTCAAATTATGATTTTAAAAATGGCCAAAAGGAAACACATTTCTCTATAAACTCATCAGATGGTTGTTCTTTCGAGGGATAAAGGCTATTGCATGCACTTGAAAGAAGCAAGCAATCTAACCAGGTCAGACAGAGAAGAGGATAATCCAGGCACACAACTACAAGAGAACAAGTACATCAGAGTCTCTAGTTTGAGAAACCTCTCACTAGTGCTCAACTTGAAGCTTCTTGAACACCATAGACAACAACTTCATCCTCAGCTTCACTGTAGAAAACAGTCTGGGATGCAGCTAGCCTTTTAGACCTCTTCAAAGATAAGGACATATCTGACAGTGACAAACAAGGAAAAAAAAGAGAATGGCAAGATAACTTCAAGACTGTATAAATAAATGATTAGAAAAGAGTATTAGAGATGCATTTCTTTAAGTTTGAGGTCTTAAGTCCTTCAAGCACTTGTAGAAAAGGGTACAGTAACTTATGATATCACAGGAAAATGCAACTATGTTACAAGGGGGCAATTTTGTATGAATTTGTATGATGGGAATCCAATTTACCAATTCGTAAAAAGTTACGAATTGCCATGCACTAGTTAACTTAACTGAGAATGCACATTGAAATTGTCATTTGTATATGAAACCCTAACTTAAAATATGTTTGTGTTAAAGAAATGTTTTCATGGATCATCAGTTTTTAGTCTAGAAAAACATTTCTCTAATCCAAACAAATCCAACTTGGCAAAAATCATGATCATAGTAATTTTACCAGTTCAAGTAGTTCCATTTCTCCTTCATTTTCCACTTTTCCTAAACCTTCCCTAGTTATTAGTGTATTTTTTAGCTCATGATGCCTTTAGGAGACAAACACCATAGCTTTTATAAAGACAACAATTTATGCTGTTTCCCAGAATACCATCTCATCTCTATTTTATAACATGAAAAAAAAAAAAAAAAACTTATTCAGCTTTATAATGGCAACATGATGTGAAACTGCATCAAGTAATCTTGATATCATATGATTTTATATTGGTTTCCAAGTTGTCAAAGTCCCTCATCTGGCTGATGTTTTGAACTATCAAGCCTGTTAATTTGTTTGGTGATCATACCATACAGACTTGTGTGAAATAAAGAATAATGGACTGGTTTAGAGTCTCTTATATAAGACTTAACTGAAGTAACCTCGAAAAGAATCCCCATCTTATTTTTTTATGCTGTAGACTTATTGTTATTGTTAATAACTTGCTAATGTAATTCAAGCTGGTTTTCTTGTAAAACAAGATTGCTTCATTATTAAATGTTGACTGTCTATGTTTCACAGGCTTATAAAGTAACTTTAAAGCCAATGCTGAACAGAATGGTTCTGGATAACGATAAAACAGCTCTATCAGCAGATGAGCAAAGGGTCAGGGCAGTTCTGAGGTGTGGAGCATTTAATGGTAGGACTTCAAATTTAAAGCCATGTACCTTCTCCTAGATGGGGCAAGGAGAGTAAAACGAATGAAGTATTATAACTCCCAATGCCAATGGATGGCTGCTTTGATTGATGAGGCGAAGCAGGACCTTGATAGGTGAGGCAGAGTAAGCTGTAAATCTGCGTGCTATGTTTTCCATTCAGAGAAATATGGCCCTGTTATTTCCATGCGTGACCCTCCGTGAACGAAAGACGTCTGCTGAAACAGTGCACTGTTGTTTGGCTGCATTCACCCTTTGGTGCTCTCTCTGAGCTGAGCTCTTCAAAGAAATAATTAACTTAAAATGCTCCAAAAATGTTTATTTCTTTCGTGGAGCAGTGAATGTGAATTTCTGAAGGCGAATCATTCAGACTGCTGCTTAGAACGGGAAGAAACGAGTAATTGAAATAACGCAATATAAAAAGAAAAATTTGTTCACAAAGCAGGCGTCACTACTTTTCTCATCAATGTGCTAATTTTTATTTTGTAGTAAACTATTCATATAAAAGAAAAAGAGGGTTGTACATTATTACGTCACTGCTTACCAAATACTGTATGTTGGTTGCTGTAAGTTTTGCATCAGTACGGAAATTAAATGTCCGGAAAGTGAATCTTAAATGGTTAAACGCGACAATGTTTGCGTACATGTGAATGTGAATATCATGAAGAAACACTCTAACAAGTGTTTTCTGGAAGCGTGTGCATCTGGTGCACTCTGTGCATGGGTGAGGAGCACACGCGTTAGTTCTTGAGGGAGATGAATGTGCACATTTTGTTTTTTGTTTTTTTCAATGAAATGCTCAGTTGAGTTGAACTCAGTCGAAGGCACTCATAGCGATGCATTCATGGCTGTTCTTGTATGATTCTTTCAGTTTGACAGAATCTGCCGTTTGAACTTAGCGCTGAACTCCCAAGGGGATTAAATGCACATTGTGTGATGTGGTCGCAGTGATTTGTTCCACCCAGGCTTGATTCTCTCTTGAGGGATGAGGGTTAAGCACCTACGGCCAGCAGTCATATCACCCTGTAGCCCAAGACTGGTTGCCCATGGAAGCTAAGCAGGGTTGAGCCTGGTTAGTACCTGGATGGGAGACCTCCTGGGAAATCAAGGTTGCTGCTGGAAGAGGTGTTAGAGAGGTCAGTAGGGGGTGCTCACCCTGTGATCTGTGTGGGTCCTAATGCCCCAGTATAGTGACGGGGACACTATACTGTAACAAGCACCTCCCTTTGGATGAGACGTTAAACTGAGGTCCTGACTCTCTGTGGTCATTAAATTCTCCCATGGCAAAAAAAAACAAAAAAACAAAAAAAAATCCCATGGCAATTCGTCTAAAGAGTAGGGGTGTAACCCTGGTGTCCTGGCCAAATTTCATCAATTGGCCCTTGCCAATCATGGCCTCCAAATAATTCCCTTCCATTGAATTGGCTCTATCACTCTCTCCTCTCCACCTATAGCTGGTGTGCGGTGAGCGCACTGGCACCGTTGTACTGTGGCTGCCGTTGCATCATCCAAGTGGATGCTGCACACTGGTGGTGGTTGAGGAGAGATCCCCTGATATGATTGTAAAGCCCTTTGGCTGTACAGTAGTACATATGAAAGCGCTATATAAATGGCTCATTCATTAAGCACCTACTCTTTGCAGCTTGGGTCCGGCAGTTGCCATTGTGGTGAGGCGGGATCAAGAGCAAGGGGTGTAGGCGGCGCATGGAGGAGTCGAACAGGAATATTCTATTGAAAATTTGCTAGATCTACTTCTGAGGAATTAGATGCAGAAACAAGGTTGAAGCTGCCTCCCACTGAGTATAGGTCATTTAAGATAGGCAACTTATAACGTTCGTTCAGCCTTCTCGGTTGAATTACATGAACTAAAATTGGGGTCAGATAAACTGTGAGAGTTTGTGAAGTGTTTTAAAAGATGACAACAACAGATATAACCGGAATAAAAGTGTATTAAACAATATTCACAAGGAACTTAAAACAACACAATAAATACAAGAAAACTAAGTCTGTTGAAAGCGTGGAGTCCATACCATAAAACAGTCCAAAGAATCCTGGTGTATTGCTTGTCCCAAAGTGAATGTGAGTAATGTCCACCGGTGTATATACAATGTCCACAGAAGTGATAATCCAAAGTGTTGGAAAGGTAAGTCCACTGAAGTAACTCCACAGTCCAGTTTGCTGGTGATCACCTGGTCGTCTAGTGAGCAACGAACCCAATTGTTTGGCATGTTGCCTGCTTTATATAATGTCTTGTTCCTGTTTCCTGTCATGTGATTACTCACATGACAGGCAGACCAATAATTACTTAAAGACATACACACATACAAAAGATAAGAGGAATAAAATGGATTAAAATGACTAAGACAACATGTAAACCTATTAAAACTCTAATATACATAAAATCAATATAATATATAGAGTAGTTAAAACATGTGTCATGTGTGACAGTGTCACAAGCTCCCTATGTTCTCTGAGGTTGCAGCCACGAGAGAAAAAATAAAGAAAAGAATATAGCTGCGAGCAGCGATTGCGGGCCCAAGCCGGTGGCACCGCCACCCTGGTGCCTTTAGTTACACTAAAGCCACCGGGGTGCCGGTGTCACCGGCTTGGGCCCGCAATCGCTGCTCGCAGCTATATATATATATATATATATATATATATATATATATATATATATATATATAACAAAAAATTAAATATATATATATATGTAATTATATATATGGTGTGCGTCCACGGCGAGGAACGGGCAGAGAAGTTAGCAATTTTTTAAGTTAGCAATTCAAAAGCCCCCAGCGGTGTCACACGTTGATTAACCGGTGGTAAAATATTCCTCACCGTCTCATACCTAGTATATTTTTATATAGATACAATAGGCCTACCTGACTTTGAACACAAGAGGGCAGTATAGCACTATGAATGACATAATTTATTTATTTTTTTGGACTAAAAAAACATTCTGGATGTTTTTAAACTTAAACAATTATTCAATTGAAAGGAAAAGAATAAAATGGGTTTAGTTCTGATATTTGTAGAATTTTATATAGAAATAAATGGTGTATAATTAAATTTTTAGAAGATAGGAGGTTTTTAGTGTTTCCTTTTTTGACATTACTTTAATCCCTCGCCATAGCAAAACCGTTTGAGATATTTATTATCTGTTTACAATTTAGCATCTTTAATGTATTTTCATCATGTTGAAAAAGTTTGGTGGGAATAAAATAAACCACTTAAATTCAGAGGCTAATTTTTTGCAAAGAAATCCACATTCAAACCAAAATATCTGACTTCCTGTTGCTCGGAGCTAATTACTGTAAATTAGAAAATTGTCTGGCTCGATGAGACCAATATGTGTACTGATTTTTGTGACTGTGCATAAAATTAACCCCCTCACTTTTGTCAAAAGCATTTAGAAAGTGACCCACTTCCTGCTGCCAGTTGGTGGCGCTATAACTTTGACTCACAATAGTTACATACATGTGATCAGCCTCTTACCACAAACACACTGCTGAAGTTTCATCAAGATCAGTTAATGTATTCAGAAGTTATAACACTTCGTTTTTATCTTTTCTCGCCATAAATTTGTTTCCTCGCCACGGCCAAACCGTTCGAGATATCAAAAATCCGTCCGCAATTTAACATCCTCAATGTCTTGACTTTATGCTGACCGAGTTTGGTGGCAATTGAAAGAATTGCCTAGGAGGATTATTTCAAATACCAGAGCAAGCGTTCTCCAAACAACCCATAATAGCCGACTTCCTGTTGGGCTGGCATAAAACTTGACCAGGGAAAGTTGTTCGGCCCGATGAGATCTGTACGTGTACTGAGTTTCATATTAATTCATGCAAGCATGTTTGATCTATGGACCAAGTTTTCAGACCCCGTTCAAGGGTGAAAAATCCCCCCCCCCCCTCCTCACACACTCTCACACACACAGAGACAGAGAGAGAGAGGGAGAGAAAATTCTCCAGAAAAATCCACATTCAAACCAAAATATCTTACTTCCTGTTGGTCGGTGCTAATGACTGTAAATTGGAAAGTTGTCCGGCTTGATGAGAACAATATACATACCAAGTTTTGTTGCTGTAGATGAATCTAACCCCCCACTTTGGTCAAAAGGTGGCGCTACTGAGCCATTCCACCACGCCTGTTTCTGAAACTTTGCACATGTCTACTGGCTAATAAATGTGATGTGTCTGTCGAGTTTCATGCAATTTCAAGCATGCTAAGAGTCTCAAAAGCATCAAAAAATATTAAAGTTCGATGCATTGCCATGGCAACAGTATCTAAGATATCAATAATCCTTTCACAGGTCTACATCTGGTTTGGGTCTACATTATACACATAAAGTTTGAAGCAAATCGGGTAAAAATAAGAGAGTGATTTCAAAGCATTTTGAAAGTGACAAACTTCGTGCAGCCAGTTGGTGTTGGTATAACTTTGACTCACAATAGTCACATCAATGTGATCGACCTCTTACAACGAACACACTGCGGAAGTTTCATCAAGATCAGTTAATGTATGCAGAAGTTATAACACACTTCCTGTGTCCCATTATTCGCCATAAATTCATTTCCTCGCCACGGCCAAACCGTTCGAGATATCAAAAATCCGTTCGCAAGAATTCATCCGCAATGTCTTGACTTCATTCACACCGAGTTTGGTGGCAATCGGATGAATTGCCTAGGAGTATTTCACATTACATTGTATGCGTTTTCCAAACAATGTATAATAACTGACTTCCTGTTGGGCTTTTGTAAAACTTAGAGCACGAAAGTTGTTCAGCCCGATGAGATCTATGTGTACTGAGTTTCATATTATTACATGCAAACGTGTTTGATTTATGGACCAAGTTTTCGGACCCCATTCCAGGGGGCACTGTCGAGCCCCCCTGCCACGCCCCGGTACCAGCTTCAGCCCGGCCCTGATGGCCGCAGGTTCTGACGTGTGTGCAAAATTTCAAGAGTTTTCGAGCATGTTAAGGGCCCCAAAAGTGGCAAAAAGGCAAAAAAATAAATAAATAATGAAGAAAAAAAAAAAATCCTTACGAAAACAATAGGGCCTTCGCCCTTTCAGGGCTTGGGCCCTAAAAATGGGGTTTAAGCAGGCGGCTCCTTTATGAGTCTTTAAATTAGAGCATTTTGCTAAGGCCTCGCTCTCCTGAGCTCCACCTAGACAGTAACATCAAGAGTGTCTGCTCTCTGTGATTAAGGTTAAAGCTGCCTGACCTTAATGACGTGGTCCTTAAGTAGGCAGCTCCCTTATTTTTCGTGTTCCATGCTGACTCCTGGTCAGAAAGGGTGTTTAGATCCTCCTGGGGTATTTAGATCCCCCTAGCCTAGATATATAAAGTTGTTACCTCCCTTTAAGGCTGGATTCCTTAAGTAGGCAGCTCCCTTATTTTTCGTGAAGCCGTGGCTTCCTCCCCAAAGTTTGGGTCCCCAAGCAGGCTGCCCCTTCATGAGTCAATGCTAAGGTTGAGGCAGGGAATTGTGTGTATAGGTTTTTAGAGTTTTGCAAAAATGTAGGTAGTGACAAGTTTTTCCAATAAGCCTACTGTATGCGGCAACAATCAAAAACTTTATATTCACCATATTTATTCTGAAACCCTCCAGTGATGGTCACCATTTGGAGTCATTTTAACGAGTGGCACATTTTAGGATTAGCTATTCTTACTTGCATTGATATGGAAAAAGAGAGCGCAGAGTGATATGAGAGACATGAAAGTAGTACCATTATGTTGCCATGGACCACAATGGTCAGTATCCTTAAATATTTGACTCTTACACGTAGGCTAATGGTGCGATTAACCAACCGGCATCAGGTACTGCAGAGAACCGTGTATTAAAGAGAAATAAACACTGTTCGGGACCCTGATGGCTTTATTGAAGTGTTTGAGAGGTGGGGTCTGAAAACAGTCTGCCAACAGCTGGCTATTGCGCTGTCAGGCTGCCTCATTCTCTTGTGACATCATCCACGCTTTAATTTGGCTCCTTGTCAAAATCGAGTAGTTTCATGGCTCCAGCAGCCAGTCAGGCTCTTGGGGAGATCAGAATGAATTTTGGATCAAGTGGGTCTTCTGCCTCTTCACAGGTAATTTCAGATTATTTTAGGAAATGGATGGATTCTACTCTTTTTGGCTCTTGCTGTCTGGCTATTTTTCTCACTTATAGGCATAAACAAAAGTATTGTCTAGTGTCCCATTGGTAACTAGTACATTTTGACAGTCTAAAGAGATTCATTTCTAATAAACTAAATAGGGTGGCAGAAGCATGGCCAGGTCATTACTGAATGATAGAATGAGGGTAGTCTATACAGAAAAATATAATCATTGTGTTGGGTAGCCTATATAGAAAAATATAATCATTGTGTTTGTACAATGTCTTGCACTGTAATCTCTTCACTCAAAAAGACAGCTGAACCCCAGAGCACCAGAGCATTATGAAATATGCTCCACTTTAGAACTTCCTTTTCTTTCACTTAAATGGAAAAGAAACGTTTTTTCTTAACAATTAAAAATCTTTTAATAGTCTGGTTTTCTTTTTTCTTTTAGCGTAGTGAATATATTACACATGTATTCCAGTAAACATGAACTGTAGATATCATTCATATTTAAAATGTATGAATGTCATTACATTAGATCGTTAGTGGTGAATTAAGACAAGCTTGGTGATTAAAACAACCCTAACCCTAAGAATGGAAGTCAATGGTAACCAAAACTGTTTGGTTGATTTGTTTTGGGTGAACTATTTATATCCACTGCATGTAAAATATAGTAAGGAAAAAAAAAATCATAGGCTTTGTGTTCTTACACTGTGATTCATTTGTGTCCAGACAGAGAAACATGATAGCAAGCATGCTTCAGAACCTAGAACAGCATAGTTTGTGATTATTATGGCAACATTTGACCTTTGCTTTGACAGATTTGCTTTAAATCATTGTTAAATACTGCAGTAACATCTGAGAAGGCCACAGGTAATAAAAGCTCCGGCAATTTATCATACTCTAATCAACGTCAAGCATGTAACAACTCTGGTTTCACAGAGAGTTTTTCCATTTTAATTTAATAAAGTTTGTAATACAGCATTCCTGCCAGAGGTGTTGAGGCTTTGTCAGTTCTCAAATATTCAGGTGTCAGTTTGCCTTAAATGGATAGTTTGTATAGCGTACGCAAAAATTTAAATTCTGTCATCATTAAACACCCTAATTTTTTGTTCCAAACAGGACTTAATTTCTTCTGAGAAATATTATAAGACCTTAATAATTCTTGTGTGTTATGCATATGACATCATCATGAAAGAACCCATAAGACTTGGTGTTGTTCATGAGTGAATTGTGACTTGTTGATAGTCGGAACTGTTGTGTAATGATGTTGTGTGTGAGAACGGAAGTGAAAGAGTAAACAAGATGGATGAAGTTCACTACTTCTGTATCTTGTGCTTCATTGCTTATTAACTCCTGGCAGATGCCACAAATTGGTCGACGAGAATTATAATTTTTTTTTTTCGCTATCATTGGTCACGAAGATGGTTGTTGCTAACGTTTTTTTCCTGCCTTTCCCCAGTGAACCTGCTATGTTGTTTAGCACAGTGGTGTATTGTAACTAAGTAATAATACTTTGTTACAGTACTTATTAAAGTTGTATTGTTGTATTGTATTACAGTACAATAAAGTTGTTATTAAAACAGAAAATCTCGCTATTAGTGAACAAAAACAATTTCTAAAGCTAGGTCTTCTAAACATTAGATCACTCACACCTAAGGCAGTCATTGTAAATTAAATAGTCACAGATAATAGTTTAGATGTACTTTGCCTTACTGAAACCTGGCTTAAACCAAATGATTATTTCGGTCTTAATGAGTCTACTCCACCAGGATACTGTTATAAGCATGAGCCCCGTCTGATTGGTCGTGGCGGTGGTGTTGCAACAATCTATAGAGATATTCTTAGTGTTACCCAGAAAACAGGTGACAAGTTTAATTCGTTTGAAGTACTTGTACTAAATGTTACGCTCTCAGATGTAAGAAAAAAATCCCTATTATCTCTAGCTTTGGCTACCGTATATAGACCGCCAGGGCCTTACGCTGATTTCCTAAAAGAGTTTGCAGATTTTCTCTCAGATCTATTGGTCAACGTCGATAAAGCATTAATTGTTGGAGATTTTAACATACACGTAGATAATTCAAATGATGCGTTAGGGGCTGCATCTACAGATTTATTAAACTCCTTTGGGGTCAAGCAAAACGTCACTGGTCCCACTCATCGTCTTAATCATACACTCGATTTAATTATATCATATGGAACCGATCCAACCGATATAGATATCATTCCACAAAGTGATGTCACTGACCATTACATGGTAACTTGCATATTACGTACTGCTGTTATATGTCATGCTGCACCGCGTTTTCGACCAGGCAGAACAATCCTTCCATCCACCATAGATAATTTCTCAAATTGCTTATCTCATCTGTCTCAGCTGCTGCCTGAACCCAAACAAACAGATGAACTAGAAGAACTAACTAGCACTATGAGCACCATTCTCTCCAGAACATTGGATATTGTTGCACCCATTAAATGAAAAAAGGTCAGAGAGAAAATTAAAGCACCATGGTACAACAATACTACGCATGTTCTAAAGAGAGAAACCCGTAATTTAGAGCGTAAATGGAAAACTAATTTAGAGGTCTTTAGAATCGAGTGGAAAGACAGTATGTCACGTTATAAAAAGGCCCTAAAAGCGGCCAGGGCTGAGCATCTCCGCAAACTAATAGAAAACAACCAAAACAATCCAAGGTTTTTATTTAACTCTGTGGCTAGACTAACAGTAATGATTTCATGAACCACTTCACTGAGAAAATAGAAAGCATCAGAACCACAATTGTAAACGTTTAATCTTCAATCGCGCTTTATAATTCAGCCTCAATTATCACCCAGCAAGATCAATTACAGTGCTTTACAACTATAGAACAAAAAGAGTTAAATAAACTTATCACTTCATCTAGAACAACAACATGTTTATTAGGTCCTATACCAACTAAATTACTGAAAGAAGTGTTACCTATAGTGGAAGAGCCTCTCCTCAATATTATTAACTCATCTTTATCTTTAGGTCATGTTCCAAGAACATTTAAATTGGCAGTTATAAAACCACTCATTAAGAAACCACAATTAGATCATAATAACCTAGCAAATTATAGACCCATTTCAAATCTACCATTTATGTCTAAAATATTAGAAAAAGTTGTGTCCGCTCAACTGGGCTCTTTCCTGCAAGAAAATTACATCTATGAAAAGTTTCAGTCTGGTTTCAGGCCGCACCATAGCACTGAAACTGCGCTCGTTAAAATCACAAATGATTTACTTTTAGCTTCTGACCAAGGCTGTATCTCAATACTAGTTTTACTTGATCTTAGCGCTGCGTTCGATACTATAGATCACACAATACTCTTAGATCGACTACAAAATTATACTGGTGTTCAAGGACAAGCATTAAGCTGGTTCAGATCATACTTATCTGACTGCTACCATTTTGTCTATTTAAATGGAGAAAAACCGATCATAACTCTAGTAAACTATGGAGTGCCGCAAGGATCTGTGTTAGGCCCTCTATTATTCTCAATATATATGGTGCCACTTGGAAATATTATAAGGAAACATGGAATTAGTTTCCATTGTTATGCTGATGACACTCAAATATATATTTCATCACGGCCGGATGAAAACGCTAAATTATCCAAATTGACAGAGTGTGTTAAAGATATAAAAGACTGGATGACGCGTAATTTTCTTTTATTAAATCCAGACAAGACAGAGGTACTACTTATCGGTTCAAAAAAACGCCCACAAAACGTCTCACAATACAACTTGGTAACACTTTAAAATACGGATCCTTCGTTAATGAATAACTACACAGGAACAAATGAGTAACACAATATTAACAATCTAGTAACTACAATTAACTAACAAGTAACTCTGATTAACGAATTAGTAAGTAATAGCACACAGATTTAAGTGGTAGTTCACTATTAACTAATCAATAACTACTATTTTTTAATACTTCACAGAGAACTACTGAATTTTTTTACAGATTTAAGTGGTAGTTCACTAATAACTAATCAATAACTACTATTTTTCAATACTTCCCAGAGAAATAATGAAAAAAATTCACAATTCATGCAAAACTAATATCTTCACTTTAGAATACGGATCCAAATTATTTGTAATTACTATAGAAGTATGTAGTAACACTTTAGTCATTACTAGTTAGTTAACATGATCTTCACTTTAGAATACGGATCCAAATAATTAGTAATTCCTATAGAAGTATGTAGTAACACTTGAGTCATTACTAGTTAGTTAACATGATCTTCACTTTAGAATACGGATCCAAATAATTAGTAATTCCTATAGAAGTATGTAGTAACATTTGAGTCATTACTAGTTAGTTAACATGATCTTCACTTTAGAATACGGATCCAAATAATTAGTAGTTCCGATAGAAGTATGTAGTAACACTTGAGTCATTACTATTTATCGTGATTCCATGCTGTAGTTACGGTAAGCCAACCCGAAAGGGTAGAATCATCTAATCATTCACAGGATATATACACACACACACACACACACACACACACACACACACACACACACACACACACACACACATACACACACACACACACACACACACACACACACACACACACACACACACACATAATATACATACATATCTACATATGAGCAAAGAGACATACATAAAAACCATTTTGAGAGGTAGGTTAAATAATAAAATAACTGGTATTTGGATGGCTGATGACTCAGTATGTTCCAGTACTCACCATGATGAGTCTAGTTATTCAAAGCCAGTCCAGAGGAATGCCGGAAAATCGGCCACAGGGTAAGTGTTCCAGACAAGTGCATTTATAAAAACAATTCTTAAAAATTATTTAGTTTATGAATAGTTCTCTAAAAGACAGCAGTGCATAGGCTAATTATTGACAGCTTTCCCAAATCATAAGTCTGCAACGCTATTACATATTTATAATTAGTGTACAGTATCTAGCAGTAATGTTAATCTAGTGCTAGTAATTTGTCCTGCATTAGTTATTAATTAGTTTTGCATGAATTGTGAATTTTTTTCATTATTTCTCTGGGAAGTATTGAAAAATAGTAGTTATTGATTAGTTATTAGTGAACTACCACTTAAATCTGTAAAAAAATTCAGTAGTTCTCTGTGAAGTATTAAAAAATAGTAGTTATTGATTAGTTAATAGTGAACTACCACTTAAATCTGTGTGCTATTACTTACTAATTCGTTAATCAGAGTTACTTGTTAGTTAATTGTAGTTACTAGATTGTTAATATTGTGTTACTCATGTGTTCCTGTGTAGTTATTCATTAACGAAGGATCCGTATTTTAAAGTGTTACCTACAACTTTAACATAGTAGGATGTCCTGTTACTTTATCCTCTACAGTAAAAGACCTGGGTGTTATACTAGATTGCAACCTGCCTTTTGAAAATCATATTTCATATGTTACAAAAACAGCCTTTTTCCACCTTAGAAACATTGCTAAGCTACGTAATATGCTATCAGTTTCTGATGCAGAAAAGTTAGTTCATGCATTCATAACCTCGAGACTAGATTACTGTAATGCTTTATTAGCTGGTTGTCCTGCATCCTCAATAAACAAGCTACAGTTAGTCCAAAATGCAGCCGCTAGAGTTCTTACTAGATCAAGAAAATATGATCATATAACACCGATTTTAACATCACTACATTGGTTACCTATAAAGTCCCATATTAAGTACAAGGTATTGCTACTGACTTATAAAGCCCTAAACGGCTTAGCTCCAGTCTATTTAACGGATCTTCTATCGCCCTATAATCCATCGCGCTCTTTAAGATCACTAAATTCGAGGCTTTTGGTCATACCTAGGATATCCAGATCCACCAAAGGAGGGAGAGCATTTTCACATTTAGCTCCAAAACTCTGGAATAGCCTTCCTGATACTGTTCGTTGCTCAGACTCGCTCTCCCAGTTTAAAACTAGATTAAAGACGCATCTCTTCAGCCAGGCATTCATATAATATTTTTAATCTTACAGTTAAATCCGGTCTCTATAGTTCATAAACGCCAGAGGAGAACTGGCCCCCGACTGAGCCTGGGTTCTCCCAAGGTTTTTTTTTCTCCATTAGGTCACCTGATGGAGTTTCAGGTCACCATTAGGTCACTTGATGGAGTTTTTCGGTTCCTTGCCACTGTTGCCTTTGGCTTGCTCAGTTGGGGATATTTTGGGGATATTTAATTTTAATTTTATCAATCAATAAATTCCACTAGAAACAAACCTTGTTGTATTATTTTAATTTAATACTGTGAAGCTGCTTTGATACAATCTGTATTGTGAAAAGCACTATACAAATATACTTGACTTGACTTGACTTAATTATTTTTTGGGAGAATCTGTACTTTACTTGAGTTTTTATTCTTCTGTCAACTTTCACTTTTACTCCACTACATTTCCTAAATAGAATTTATATTTTTACTCCGATACATTTCCCTAAGGCATTTTCTTTACTACAAAAAAAAGTCGGAAGAACACAGACTGCAAGCAGGTTTGACGAATCAGTGGTCTGGTGCTTGCAAGTTAGATAATTTCTTTGCATTTGCACATGTGCAAATGTAACAGTGTTGTCTCTGCGTTGTGTTGTGTTGAAATCAGATGGGCACCAAATCGCACTTTAAGATGTTTATTCTGTTGACAATGAATATAGAACAGCGGTGATCAGTTTCAGGAATCACCCTCGTGAATATTCGCGGCCATTCTCACTCTCGACTGGCGCGAGTCTAAATGACTCTTTTACATAAACTACATAATAAACAGTAATTAATAACACATTTGAAACTGGTCTGTACCTGTTGACAATGAATATAGAACAGCGGTGATCAGTTTCAGGAATCATCCTCGTGCATATTCGCGGCCATTCTCACTCTCGACTGGCGCGAGTCTAAATGACTCTACCGGAACCAGTTCATCATTCTACCAGATCTGGGCGGAGAGTGCAATTAAAGGGGCCATACATGAAAATAACTGTAGCAAGTGGAAGCACATATTTGACCTGTTACACAAACAAGTGCTCGTACAACCGTTGGTTTAATTTTCCACTCAAGCCCAAGCAGAGACCTGCCCACGCATGTCATGCTAGCAAGTGACTGAGTTTCACTCAACAATACGACCGATTTAACGATGGAAATGAGGATCTTAAAAAAGAGTTTATCAAGTTATTATGCACAGTAAGTTGTGAAAAAAAGAACTAAATGTGGTATCGCACTGAATGACACACACCAGAAGTTCTCTCAGACAGTTGAATTCAGAATTAAGTTCTCTTTTCGGCCTTGTTACGTCCCTGTGGCTGTACCTGTTCTCTCTCTTTCTCGCTCGCTCCCTGTCATGTTCTTAGGCTCCACCTCTCTAATCTTCTGTTGGTTCTGGAAGCTGTCGATCTCTGTAAATGGTGTGATGTAAACTCTGCTGCCAATCAAGTTTCCCGCCAGCATTTAAATGGACGCCAAAATGAACGTGAAGGAGGCAACTTGGTTTTCCAGCCGCTCTGCTTTGTTGTTCTTTTGTACTCTAATTTACGTCTAATAAATAATAGTCTTAACCCTATCGCTTTTAGTTTGCCATCTCGTTTTGAATATTGTTTTGCTACTTTTCCCCTTTAGTTTTCTTCCTGCTTTTTGATGGCGTTGTTCTCTCCCCAAGAATAAAGTTGACAGGTTAAATGTCAAGTGACTTACATAGCACAACACCTAGGTAAAAATAATTGAATACAGCTCAAAGTGTATATAGCAATTGTATTACTATTTACTTGCTCCTGTTGTGTTTTGCATTTACTTGTACTTTTACTTTCAATTCTTAAGTATGTTTAAAATAATTTAAAAAATACTTTTCATACTTAAGTACAATAAATATCACATACTTTAAAACTTTTACTGAAGTAATATTCTAAACAGTGACTTTAACTTCTACCAAAGTTTCTCGTAAGATATCTATACTTTTACTCAAGTGTGGCTTTCAGGTACTTCATCCACCACTGGTTTAGCACATGGCTGCTGTAAGGCGGGTGCCAGTAAGTATGGGCTACCCCGCAAGAAAGCAAAAGGCTCTCCTGAGAATTAACATTTGAACTCTCTCTTGCATACGTAACAACAACATCAGAGATGCACCACACAGTGCAGCTCACACCTCACTGTTACAGTCTCATCATCTCCCCCTACTCCCTCTCTTCTCCTCCTCACCTAAAACTCACTAAAAACTTATGCAATGTTAAATGTGTACAATAAGTAATTATACATGTCTGGTATCATTTGAAATGTCTCAGTGTGACTGGTACAAAGGTCTCATTCACAAAGAAGTAAAACAAAAGGTAATAAAGTTTTTAAGAGTTTAGAGATAACTTGCACACAGAGGAGGATGCGTCTTCCAGGCAAATGGCCTCCTGCTCTCAAAAGGTGTAAACTCTGAATGCAAATTCCCATTGTTAGCAAATGATTCCATGTGAAAGAAGTTTCTGTCTTGGTCTGGGTATATGATGCATGGCAACAAGAGGCTCAGGTCGATTTGTAACTTAAATGAGCCTGTGATGCTGAGTGTATGCAAAACACTTTGCATCATGAATTTTATAATGTCAGGTTCGCACCTTCTCTCTTTATTCCAGAGCATTTGATGTTTTGTATTTATTATCTTTGAACTGATTATGAAATTGGCATGATACACTTATCTGACATAATAAATTGTTACATTTGATTTTATTCCGACTGACTCTGAAATTGTTTTCCCAAGTAGATTACAGATAAACAGATTTTTATGTTACTGCAAGTTTTGCGTCAGATTAGTGACGACTAATATTTGGCACTAATTCAAGTGTACGTGTTTTGCAAAGACAAGAAGTTAATTTCCGTTTAGGTCAGCAAAAGTGCTGCTTGACCAACCTAAATCTGGGTGTGTCTTTTAATTTAATGTTACTTTAGATAAGTGTACGTGGGAAACCACGGCATGGCCAATTATAAGACATATTATAATATACTATTATAAGACAAGTAAAGTTGGTTGACTTAATTATAATGAATTTATATCAATATATTATATATATTGACTTATATCTGTAGTAGTTGCCTTACCTCTACTGAAATAAACGTTACTTTAATTTCAAGTGTATGCAATCACGGGGGCTAGAATTAGCAATTTAAAAGTGAGGTGCAAAAGAGGGAAAAACTTCAAAATTCCTTAATTTATGCCCTATTGCTGGCTTGATTGTTTCTATTGTTCTCCTCATTTGTAAGTCGCTTTGGTTAAAAGTGTCTGCTAAATGATTAAATGTTAATGTAATAAGCTAAACTTGCTTTTTTGACACACTTAAGTACTTAAGTTCATCTTTATATGTCATTTCATAATTACTTCTATTGCCTTTGAAATATGGTTAGAGATTATGGTTAAAGCTGCTCTGGTTGAGTTAAGCAGGTAATTCCTCCAGCAGGAAACAGTCATGGAAAAGGTCTGTGAAAGTGATTTTGTGCCACTTTAGGATGGCACCACAAGGTTCTGTTCCCTTGCAGAATGCAAACTTCTTGAGGGGACATAAGTCTGAAGTAGTGAGTTTAGGTATAGAGGTGCATAACCATTGGTTGTTCTGTTTAGGCAAACATCAGTGCCTTGAATTTGATGTGAGTGGCTAGTGGCAACCAATGCAAGCTGATGAATAGAGGTGTGACGTGTGCTCTCTTCGGCTCATTATAGACCACTCTCGCATTCTGGATCAGAGGTTTGTCAGTACATGGTGGAATGCCTGCCAAGAGAGAATCACAATAGACTGGATAGAACAAGAGCTTGGACAAGGAGTTGTGTAGCATGCTCTGATAGTAAGGGCCTGATCTTCCTAATGTTGTATAAGGCAAATCTGCAGGATTAGGCAGTTCTAGCAATGTGTTCTGTGATCTGATCATCAATCACAACTCCAAAGGCTGTCCTGGAAGGAGTTATGGGTGATGAACCTAGCTGAATGGAAAAGTTGTGATGAAGTGTTTTGTTGGCCGAGATCCATTGGATCATCTGGTCTGGAATGAGAGGTAGAGTTGTGTGTAATCAGCATTGCAGTGATAGGAAAATCATTGTTTCTGAATGAGAGATCCTAGTGATGACATGTAGATGGAGAAGAGAAGTGGTCCAAGTACTGAGCCCTGAGGCACCCCAGTAGCTAGATGTTGCGACTTAAACACCTCACCCCTCCATGACACCCTAAAGGACCTACTTGAGATGTAAGACTTGAACCATTGGAGTGCGGTTCCTGAGATGCCCTTTCGTCATGAGGGTTGACAGGAGGATCTGGTGTGTCAAAAGCAGCAGACAGATCCACTAAGATGAGTATTGAGGATTTCAAAGCTGCCAGTCTCAGAGCTTCAATAACTGAGGGCAGGGCAGTCTTTAATATCAATGTAACTATAATTGTTACGCCAGTCCAGGGTTTGAGTTTGGTTTGAGTTGAGTTTCCTGTTCAGTTTCCTTCATCAGCTGCCATGCTTTTTGATTTGCCCTCATGTATTACACCTGTGTCTAGTTAATCATCTCGTTAGTCCCTAGTGTGTCCATATGTATTTATAGCCCTGTGTTTTGTTCAGTCTTTGTCAGATCTGGTCTATTATAGTGATTGTTCTGTTTCCCGCAATTTGTTTCATGTATTCGTATCCCTGATGAAGTGTACATTTGAGGTTGTTTTGATTAAATAACTGCATGCGATTAGATCCTGCCTTTATTTTTTGTTTTTATTCATTTTCAACCAGTTGCAATTAACATACAATTACGTTTCAGAAAACATTACATTCAGTTTGCACTTTTGTACTCTTTCTTTTAAAGTATGTTTTTGTACTTTTTTTGTTCTCAAGGCAAATTATTAAACTTTCATTTTTGTAAGAACAATCACTCTGTATGCTGTATTGAACAAAAGCACTTTTAGTTCCTCTTCAGTCGGTCATTTGACGCCACGTCAAGACCGACGAATAGGAATCTCGCTAGAGAGGCCAATCTACTTCGAGTGAAACTAAACGAGCCATTGCACATTGGCGTGCAATCATTTGCATCAGCTGTTCAGCCACGCAGCACAGGTATATAATGAGCAGTAGGTGCGATTGCACTTCAGCTTTTTGCTTCGGAGCCAAGCACTTCGATGCTATTATCTACAAGGAAAAAAGAGTGTAAACAGACGAGTTCTGAACAGGAGGATCTCTCGTGGCTGGCGCGGGCGATACAGCGTGGCAGTGGGGTCAACTCTCTCTCTCTCTCTCTCTCTCTCTCTCTCTCTCTCTCTCTCTCTCTCTCTCTCTCTCTCTCTCGTGCATGCTGGGAGTTTGTGGACGGAGCGAGTGTGTGTTGGAGTGAGCTCTATGGTGCGAGTGAGTTTTCTATCTTTTTATCTATCTCTTGTGGTTTTGTTGCGAAGTAAATAGAGGAAAGTTTGTAGGTGTTTGTAAGGAGCGTCGTCGGTCAGTGTGCACTGATCGCTATGGCGGCGTCTCAGCACGCGAGTTTGGAAAGTTTAACGTGCCGGCACTGTAGTAGTCTGGGTTTCTCATGTTGTGAAATGCTGTTATGTGATTGGTTCTTGAGATCACGTGGTTCGGGGGAATCAGGAAGCTCGGAAGTGAGCCGCAGAGCAGTGTGTGTATCTGCTGATGTTTTGGCTGGTTTTCAGTAAAACGTTATTGAGTTATTCAAATCACCGTCTACCGTGTCTTGATCTAACCCCAAGATATTACATTGGTGACGAGAATGGCGCTAATAGGACGAGTGGAAGTGTTCAAGGAGTCGCGGGAGGATTTCGCATCCTACCTGGAGAGATTTGAACTATGGCTATTGGCAAACGAAATAAAAGCAGAAAAACAGGTCAGTGTATTTTTAGCGTGCATTGGACCAGAAACTTATGGACTGCTGAAGAACTTGGTCATACCAAAGAAGCCCGCAGAAATGACGTATAAAGAATTGACTGACGCATCGAAATCACGTTATCAGCCGAAGCCTTTGGTCATAGTGGGGAGATTCCGTTTTCAAAAACGTGATCAAAAAGAAGGAGAGTCAGTGACGGATTACAAAGTGGCAATAAGACAATTGTCGAAGGATTGTGAATATGGAACTCACTTAGATGACGCATTGAAAGTGTCACGGTTCATGAATTCACTGGTTTCTTCGTGTCTCGTGTATTTGTTGTTCTGTGTGTGTGGGTGTGAGTGGGCGTGGCTGCTCGTTCAGCTGATCAGCACTCCACCTGATCTCATTCCCCTCACCAGCTGCTGTCAATTATTTCTGCTATAAAGACTCATCGCACTCTCCTTTCCCTGTCAGATCGTTGGTTTTGGTGTCCTCAGTGTTTTGTCGTCGTCAGCCATTCCAGTTCCTGTTCCAGTTCCTGATCGTGTCCTGTTCGGTGTTTTCGTGGTGTTCGTCGTGTTGGATGTTCACTTCACTGGATGCACCGTCACCTGTCTTCACCACCACGCTGACCATCAAGTCCCTGCGCCACCAGCCCACCCGTGTGTTTATTCTGTGTCTTCTGACCCATAATAAAAGAGAATACTTGCATTACTGCTTCCGCTTCTGAATTATGACAGAACGATCTGACCAAACGATGGGAGCAGCAAGTGGATCCTCCTCTCTGGAAGACTTCATCAGGGTAACCATTTCTCGGATTGAGGCTCAGGAGAGGACTTCTAATGAGTCGGGTCGGGCCATTCAAGCTCTCGTGGCGCAGGTGTCCGAGCTCACCCAGCAGCTGCAACATCTACGAGCTCCCACTGCGCCACCACCCACACCGTCCGCTCCCCCAGTTCCACCACCAAGCGTCTCCCAGTCAGAACCCCGTCTACCGGTCCCTGAGCCCTACAGTGGTGAGCCGAATTTTTGCAGAGCATTTCTAACACGCTGTACTATGCATTTTTCTCTGCAGCCCAGAACATTTGCCACCGAACAAAGCAAAGTGGCATTCGTACTCACACTGCTGACTGGGAGGGCAGCTCTGTGGGGGACGGCGGTGTGGGAGAATCAAGATCCGTGTTGTGCCTCGTTCCAGACACTCGCCGCCGAGATGAAGATGGTGTTTGACCGCGCGGTCGCGGGAAGAGAAGCAGCACGAACCCTGGCGGATCTCAAGCAGGGAGGCAGATCCGTATCAGATTATGCCATAGAGTTCCGGACCTTGGCGGCTGAGTGTCAATGGAACGAGGAAGCGCAGTGGGACATGTTCCTGCATGGGCTGGCTGACCGCGTCCTAAGAGAAATCTACGCCTTGGATTTACCCGCTACACTCAACGGACTCATCGACCTGGCGCTTCGCGTGGATTCTCGTCTCTCTCGTGTGGAGCGGATGAAGTTACCGGTTCGGGCTTCTACTACCGTTGAGACCACGCAAGCCAGCGGCGGGGACGCGGTCAGCCCCGTCTACGATCACGAGCCCATGCAGGTCGGGCGAGCTCGGCTTTCCCGGGAGGAGAAGGAAAGGCGGAGATCCCAGGGCCTTTGCCTGTACTGTGGAACTGCTGGTCACTTCGCTTACAACTGCCCGGTAAAAGGGCAAGCCCGGCAGTAAATCTGAGGCTACTGTCGGGTGGGATCTCCGCTGAGAAGACCTCATCAACATCAACTCTCCTCCCGGTTAGACTTAGATGGTCAGCCAACACTCACGACTGTCTTGCACTTTTGGATTCCGGGGCAGAAGGTAACTTCATGGACTACACATTCGCTCACAAGATTCACGTTCCCCTGTTACCACTCACCCGTTCCATTGCTGTTCACGCCCTCAATGGTCAAGCCCTTCCCACCATTGCATTCACCACTGGACCCATTACACTTACAGTATCCGGAAATCACACAGAGACTACCTCATTTTACATCCTGGACTCCCCCCTTGCACCTGTTGTTCTCGGTCACCCCTGGCTAATCAAGCATAACCCCAAGATTGACTGGCAGCAGAGATCAGTGTTGGAGTGGAGCAGTTTTTGTCATGAGTCCTGTCTTGTGTCTGCTTGTCCGTCTGTTATTGTTTCTGCTTTTCAGGAGGAGGCAGTGGATTTGTCTAACGTGCCCACGGAGTATCTGGACCTGAAGGAAGTGTTCAGTAAGTCTCGGGCTGCTTCTCTCCCTCCGCATCGTCCCTATGACTGTGCAATAGATCTACTGCCAGGTACGTCTCCGCCTAAGGGCAAGCTTTACTCTCTATCCATTCCCAAGAGGGAGGCCATGGAGAAATATATTTCTGATTCTCTGGCATCCAAATTCATCCGACCTTCCTCTTCTCCTGCGGGGGCGGGGTTCTTTTTTGTGGGGAAGAAGGACGGTTCTCTGCGACCTTGCATTGATTACCGAGGGTTGATTAACATCACGGTAAAGAATACTTATCCTTTGCCGTTGATGTCTTCAGCCTTCGAGAGGTTGCAGGGAGCGTCGGTCTTCACAAAACTGGACTTACGTAACGCTTATCATTTGGTCCGCATCAGGAAGGGGGATGAATGGAAGACTGCTTTTAACACCCCCAGGGGGCACTTTGAATATTTGGTTATGCCTTTCGGGCTGTCCAATAGTCCAGCGGTCTTCCAGGCACTCGTCAATGACGTGCTGAGAGACATGGTTGATCAGTTCATTTATGTCTACCTGGATGACATATTGATTTTTTCTTCGTCTCTCCAGGAACATGTTCAGCACGTCAGACGAGTGCTTCAGAGGTTGCTAGAGAATGGTCTTTTTGTCAAGGCGGAGAAATGCGCTTTTCATGCACAGTCTGTTCCTTTCTTAGGGTACATTGTGTCGTCTGAGGGGATGCGTATGGATCCTGAGAAGGTTAAGGCTGTGGTGGATTGGCCAAGTCCAGATTCCCGTAAGGCCCTACAGAGGTTTCTGGGGTTCGCCAATTTCTACCGGCGGTTCATTCGCAATTTCAGCCAACTAGCCTCACCTCTGACCGCCTTGACCTCCCCCAGAACTACGTTCAGGTGGTCAGACGCAGCCGAGGCTGCGTTTGCCAAACTGAAAGGCCGCTTTGTTTCAGCCCCCATCTTAGTTACCCCTGATCCATCACGTCAGTTCATGGTGGAGGTCGACGCGTCAGAGGTGGGGGTAGGTGCAGTGTTATCCCAACGTTCTCCTACAGACGACAGAATGCATCCGTGCGCGTTTTTGTCTCATCGTTTGTCCCCTGCCGAACGTAATTATGATATTGGTAACAGAGAGTTGTTGGCAGTCAAGTTAGCATTGGAAGAGTGGCGTCACTGGTTAGAAGGGTCGGGGGTACCTTTTATCGTGTGGACCGATCATAAGAATCTGGAATACATTAGAACCGCTAAAAGATTGAACTCTAGGCAGGCTCGGTGGGCACTTTTTTTCGGACGTTTTGACTTTACTCTCTCGTACCGCCCGGGCTCCAAAAACATCAAGCCCGATTCTTTGTCACGTATTTTTTACCATTCCGATCGCCCGTCTACTCCCGAGTGCATTTTTCCGGAGACCCTAATTGTCTCCACACTCTCATGGGAGGTCGAAGGTCAGAACGGCCTTAGAAGGGGTAACGCCTCCGCCCGGTTGTCCACCGAACCGTTTATTTGTGCCAGAGCAATTACGGTCCAACGTCATTCAGTGGGGTCATTGTTCCAATGTGGCTTGTCATCCAGGAGTCAGTCGTACCACGTCTTTAGTTAAGCAACGATTTTGGTGGCCACGTATGGCTCGTGACGTTCACAGTTTTGTTTTGGCTTGCTCAGTTTGTGCCACTGGTAAGACTTCCAATCGACCTCCAGATGGGCTCCTTCAACCGCTGCCGATCCCTTCGAGACCCTGGTCCCACATCGCTCTAGATTTTATCACCGCCCTCCCACCCTCTCAGGGTAACACGGTAGTTTTGACCGTGGTGGACCGATTCTCGAAGGCGGTCCATTTCATTCCCTTGCCCAAATTACCCTCAGCCAAGGAGACAGCGTTAACAGTCGTTGACCACGTCTTTCGGCTACATGGCCTCCCGACAGACGTGGTCTCCGACAGAGGACCCCAATTTGTGTCCAAATTTTGGCAAGAATTTTGTAGATTACTGGGTGCGACGGTTAGTCTGTCCTCAGGGTTCCATCCCCAGAGCAATGGCCAAACTGAGAGAGCCAACCAAGATTTGGAGAGAACGTTGCGATGTTTGGTCTCCAAGAATCCTTCCTCATGGAGCCAACGACTGTCAATGGTGGAGTACGCCCACAATTCGTTACCAGTATCATCTACGGGCCTATCACCGTTTAAGTGTAGTCTAGGTTACCAGCCACCAATTTTTCCTAGTCTGGAATCCGAAGTCGCGGTCCCCTCCGCTCACGCCTTTGTCCAGAGGTGTCGTCGCACTTGGACTAGAGCCCGTGAGACTCTACTCCAAGCGGGAGCGCGCACCAAGGCTAAAGCCGATCGCCACCGGTCTAGGCCTCCCGTATACGTCGTTGGTCAAAAAGTGTGGCTTTCTACTAAGAACATTCCTCTCCGTTCCGTCTCTAATAAGCTAGCTCCCAAATTTATTGGCCCATTCACTGTCACTAAGATTATTAGCCCGGTGGCAGTCCGCCTCAAACTCCCTCCAGTGTACAGGAGGATTCATTCCGTCTTCCATGTTTCCAAAATCAAGCCCGTGTTTCGTTCTCAGTTTAATCCGCCTGTCCCGGTTCCTCCCCCGCCGCGTCTCGTAGAAGGGGAACCTACGTATTCGGTTAATCGTATTCTGGACTCAAGGCGGAGGGGACGTGGATTCCAGTACTTGGTGGACTGGGAGGGTTACGGTCCGGAGGAGAGGAGTTGGGTTCCTGCCAGAGACATCCTGGATCACTCTCTTATCGATGATTACAATCGACAGGTAAGGGAGTCTGGGGACGCCAGGAGGCGTTCCTAGGAGAGAGGGTACTGTCACGGTTCATGAATTCACTGGTTTCTTCGTGTCTCGTGTATTTGTTGTTCTGTGTGTGTGGGTGTGAGTGGGCATGGCTGCTCGTTCAGCTGATCAGCACTCCACCTGATCTCATTCCCCTCACCAGCTGCTGTCAATTATTTCTGCTATAAAGACTCATCGCACTCTCTTTTCCCTGTCAGATCGTTGGTTTTGGTGTCCTCAGTGTTTTGTCGTCGTCAGCCATTCCAGTTCCTGTTCCAGTTCCTGATCGTGTCCTGTTCGGTGTTTTCGTGGTGTTCGTCGTGTTGGATGTTCACTTCACTGGATGCACCGTCACCTGTCTTCACCACCACGCTGACCATCAAGTCCCTGCGCCACCAGCCCACCCGTGTGTTTATTCTGTGTCTTCTGACCCATAATAAAAGAGAATACTTGCATTACTGCTTCCGCTTCTGAATTATGACAGAAAGATCGTCTGGTGAGTGGACTGTCAGCTGAGTCGATTCAAAGGAAATTACTGGCGGAAAGAGAGCTGACGTTTGCCCGAGCATGTGAGATAGCGTTGACAATGGAGATGGCGTCGAAGAATTCTCTTGAAATCTTGGGAAAAGTACAGGCTGCAGCTGTAAATCAAGTCTCTAAATCATATCTTGGAAGCAAAGGACAACACCAGTTTAGACATGGAAATGAGAATCCAATACTGAAAAATTATCAGGAAGGGGACAGCGAACAGAGATGCTACCGTTGTGGGGGAGGGGGACACTCACCTCAGGAATGCCAATTCAAAAATGAGAAATGTCATGCGTTCTCCAAGACAGGGCATATTTCCAGAGCATGTCGGAATAGGAGACAGACCGCCAAGGCCCAGTATGTGGAAACAGAGGATCACAATGTAGACAGTGAGGATGACCCGTTGGGGGTCTTTACAGTTTACATGGCATCCAGTAGGGATGGAGGCATTAAAGTTAATGTGAAAGTGTGTGATGAGGACATTAGCATGCAGTTGGATACTGGTGCACATCTAAAGTGCAGTGTTGTGGAAGAACCATTTCCTTTTCACATTCAATATCCAATAATTTTATATATATATATATATATATATGTATTTAGCAAACGAAACGTCTGTATGAAAACAGGGAATGGCAATAAAATAATATATAAATAAAAAATAAAATAAATATAGCCTTGCAGTATTAAGATATTTCTCAAAGCACACTGCAATCACTTGTACAAACTGAATAATAAAACAAGTTTAAATGGGTACATTTTCTATAAATATTAGTCTTTGTTTTCTTTTCTGACATAGCCTACTCCAGTTCTTGTTAAAACACGCAAATTCTGTGCATTTTGGGCACTTTTTTGTGAAACCCTATTTAGGCTATTTTCCATCAAAAGTGTGCTTTCCCTTTAATTGAGCGTGAGCAGTGCAGCAAATAGACTCGGCGCCGAAACACGCGCTTCACTGCTCGCGACACTCCTGCTTGACGCTCAAGCGCTGCTCCTGCTTCCGTAGTGAATTAACATGCACGCTGAAAAAAAATACGCGCTTGCGGTCTGAACGGACGTAATTCACGAGGTTTTCTACATGTGCTCCGTGTGCACGTGTGATGCTGATGTTGCGCGATGTTAATCATGCGGCGCCCGGGTGCATTTGACCAGCATAAAATCGGCATTTGTCAGACTGACCGGCCGGTCGCCGGTTACGGCCGATCACGTGAAAATCGGCCAATTCCGGTCACCAGCCGATCAATCGGTGCATCTCTAGCATTTACCCATTGAAAAGTCCAACATCAGATTAAAAGCGTACTCAGGAGAAATAATTCCTCTTCTTGGCTATGTTCATGCACCAGTGCAGTATGGGGACCAGAAAGCTACACTGCCTCTCATCATAGTGAAAGGTAACAGGCCTGCTCTGCTTGGCCGAAATTGGCTGGAGAAGCTGGACTGGAGGAATATTTTCACAGTCGAAAAAGGAACTAAACACGGCGACCCGGAATTACAAGCAGTGCTGCAGCGCCACGCTGTGGTGTTTTCGGAGAAGGTCAGTGCCATAGAGGAGTTTAGAGCAACAATAAGAATGCAGCCGGATGCGCAGCCAGTCTTTTGCAAAGCCCGCCCTGTGCCATATTCATTGAAAGAGGCTGTGGAAAAAGAACTGGATAGGTTAGAAAAAGAGGGAATAGTTTCCAAAGTGGATCGTAGCAAATGGGGGGCCCCGATCGTAGTTGTACCGAAGGCCGATAAATCCATCCGCATCTGTGGGGATTACAAGGTCACAATAAACAACCAGCTGGAAGTAGAGACTTACCCTCTGCCCAACACTGAGGATTTATTTGCGACCCTAGCAGGAGGGAAGTGGTTTTCAAAGTTAGATCTCTCTCATGCTTACCAGCAGTAGAGATTGGACAAAGACTCTGAAGAGTATTTAACCTTTAATACTCACAGAGGACTGTACCGCTACCATCGTCTCATCTATGGGGTTGCCAGCGCACCGTCAATTTTCCAATCAGTGATAGACTAGATTTTACAAGGGTAAGAAGGGGTGACTTGTTTCCTGGATGACATCTTGATCACAGCCGACACAAAAGCCCTGCACTTAAAAAGGCTGGTTGCAGTGTTGAGCTCTCTTGCACACTATGGCATGAGAGCAAAGTTGGCCAAGTGCAGATTTCTACAGTCAAGTGTAGAGTATTTGGGGCATCGGATAGACCAGGAAGGCCTGTACCCCACTCAGCACAAAGTGGAGGCTATTGTAAATGCCCCAAAGCCCACAAATGTCTCTGAGTTGCGTGCTTATTTGGGGCTGTTGAACTATTATGGCCGCTTTCTGAGAAACTTGTCTAGTGTGCTACAGCCATTGCACGCTCTGTTAAAAAAGAGGAAAAATGGAGCTGGACACCTGCATGTGAGGAAGCCCTCAAGAAAGGTAAAGAGATGTTACTGAGCAGCACGGTTCTGGTACATTATGACACAGAGAAGCCGTTGAGATTGGCATGTGACGCATCCCCGTACGGTGTGGGGGCAGTCATTTCTCATGTGATGGACAATGGTGACGAGAGACCAGTTGCGTTCGCCTCGCGCACTCTTACTGAGGCCGAGCAAAAGTATGCGCAAATAGAAAAAGAGGCGCTGGCGATCATTTACGGACGCAAATCTATATGAGACGCAAGATCTATATGGACGCAAATTTACTCTCATCACTGATCACAAACCCTTGCTGGCTATTTTGGGGCCAAAATCAGCGGTGCCTACATTGGCAGCTTTGCGCATGCAGCGCTGGACATTGATTCTCATGGCTTACAGTTATGAGCTAGAATACAAGAAGTCGTCAGACCACCTTAATGCTGATGCTATGTCCAGACTTCCCGTGACTGAGTTGGACAACACAGCACAGGAATCCAACATTTTCTACTTCTCACATGTGGAAGAGTTGCCAGTAACAGCTCAGGACATAAAAGTAGGCACCAGCAGAGATCCGTTGTTGAGCAAGGTTTGGAGCTATACTATGAATGGATGGCCTAATTACCTGAATGATGAAAGCCTGAAACCATACTTTGTCAGGAGGCATGAGCTGTCAGCAGATCAAGGTTGTGTTTTGTGGGGTCTCAGAGTCATTGTTCCTCAAATGCACCGGCCGCAGATTCTCAAAGACCTGCACCATGAACACCCGGGCATCTGTAAGATGAAGGCCCTAGCTCGCAGTTATGTATGGTGGCGAGGTTTGGATGGCGAGATTGAGAACATGGTCCAAAACTGTGCTGTGTGTCAAGCCGTGCAGAAGGTACCTGCGGTGGCACCTCTCCATCCCTGGCGGTGGCCTGTCAGAGTGTGGCAGCGGATCCATCTGGACTTCGCGGAGAAGGATAGACAGCACTACCTAGTGATAGTGGATAGTCATTCTAAATGGCTGGAGGTTTTCCACATGACCTCCACAACGTCAAGCCGATCCATAGAGGTGTTGCGCAACCTATTTGCTGCATATGGGCTTCCGGAAGAGGTCGTGTCGGATAATGGACCCCAGTTCGTCTCCGCAGAATTCAAGCAGTTCCTTGACAAAAATGGAGTAAAACAAACTCTGGTCCCACCATATCATCCAGCATCGAATGGAGCGGCTGAGAGGTCGGTGCAAATACTGAAGCGTGCTCTTGTGAAGCAGGTTCTAGACGCAAGTGGACAGCCCAGCATCTCGCTGCAGCACAGGCTGTCAAACTTTCTGCTCATGTACAGGGCTACGCCACACTCAGTCACAGGTCACTCTCCAGCTGAGCTGTTTTTAAAGAGAGAGCTTCGCACCCATTTCAGTCTTTTGAGACCAGACATGGTCTCTATAGAGCACCAGCAGGCAAAACAAAAGCTGTATCATGACAAAGAGAGACTGAAATTGAGAGAGATTCAGGAAAACGACCAAGTCCGAGTGAAAAATTTCAGGGGAGGAGAGGAGAAATGGACTGCCGCTACTGTCATAAAGCGCTTAGGTCCTGTGACATACCGTGTCTGGGAAGGAAACAGACAGCGGTCCGTTCATGTTGACCACATGCTGTGGAGAAGAGGAGAACTCAAGGAACGGGAGCCATGCACACTTTTTGAGGGCCAAAACTTTACATCAGATGCTTCACCAGAGCCTGACCCAGTATCGGCCAGCGTAGTGAAACTGCCTGACTCCGACACCTCAGAGGAGGGTGTCTGCCTGGGTCCAGCATGGTCAGGCAATGTTACGTCTCCTCTGGGCAGCCATAACAGCACTGCCGCTGAACCTCCAGGAGTGCAGCCAAGGAGAAATCCAGAGAGACTCAGAAATGCTCCCAAGAGACTGGACTTGTAAGGTGTTAAATTGAGGCAAGTAAAAAAAATAAAAAAAAACATAGTTAAAGGACTGTTCCTGGTTAAAGAACACCTAGTGAGTTAAGGTTGTTAATTTTAGTGAACAGGTATTAAACTTAAAGGGGAGGAATGTAGTAGACTGGGTTTCTCATGTTGTGAAATGCTATTATGTGATTGGTTCTTGAGATCACATGGTTCGGGGGAATCAGGAAGCTCGGAAGTGAGCTGCAGAGCAGTGTGTGTATCTGCTGATGTTTTGGCTGGTTTTCAGTAAAACGTTATTGAGTTATTCAAATCACCGTCTACCGTGTCTTGATCTAACCCCAAGATATTACAGGCACAGCGTTAAGGTAGTACCGCGTTGTTCAGTTGAGGACTGCGTCCTCGCTGTTGCTGCTGTTGTTGGTCATGATTGCATTCTTTCTGCATCAAGAATGAATAGCGCAATAGTGATGTGATGTTTTTGAACAATGTTGACAAAGTGAATGAAGTGGTAGAATTCGGGATTGTTGTGAATGATTCCCTCACCCCAGTCATGCCTTTAGTACAACCAGCGAAAAAAGTAATATTATCAAATGTCCCACCGTTTATTAAAAATGAAGTGATTGAAAGGGAATTGTCCAGACACGGAAAGTTTGTCAAAAATTAAGAAAATCACACTTGGTTGTAAATCGCCACAGTTGAAGCATGTCATTTCGGAGGCAGGTGCACATGATCTTAAATAAGCAGAATGAAGAGCTTAATTTAGCCATGAAGTTTAAGATTGAGGATTTTCATTATGTTATTTTTGATACCTCGGGTTCGATGAAGTGTTTTGGTTGTGGACAAGAGGGTCACGTGATACGCATGTGCCCTGAGAAGAGTGCAGACCAGAATCACAATACAGGCGAAACGCAAAATACAGATCATGCACAAACAAGTGATACAGTATCTTGTGTTGACAAAAGTGGAAGTGACGATCGTGAAAGCAACAAAGATAAGAGTGTGGCCTCAAACGAAATTGTGCATGAAGGTGGTGTTTCTGAGGTCAGTGAGCAGGCCATATTAGAGTACGCTGTGGATGTTGACATGACAGAAGATCAGAGTATTTTTAAAACACCAACTTTAAAAAGGAAGACTAAGACCAAAGAAAACAGGGCTGGTAAAAAAGCCACTGGAGCAGCTGTTGTTGATGCAAGCGAGGTGGACTCAGAGTCGAATAATGTTGAGGAGTCTGCTATGGATAGTGATTGTGAATCATCGGACTCTGTGAGCTCAGCTTCACAGAAGCGAACTGGCCGCAGTGCTTACGTATTGGACAAAATTAAAAAGTTTCTTCAGACCACGAAAGGCATGAAAGGTGTAAATGTAGAGGATTACTTCCCAGATCGTGAGCTGTTTATAGATTCTACCAGGGCTTTAATGAAGGAGGGTGGAGCTTTCACTGAACAAGAAGTCTTTAGGCTGAAGAAAATTGTCCAGAAGTAAAAACTAAATTTATTAAACGATGAATTAGAACCAGTCTAGCTTCTCTTCTTTTTTTTTTGAGATGTTTGTTACTGGTGTGCTCATTTTACCTTTATATGAGTAGGATACGATTGGGCACACTTAACTTAAATGGTGCACGGGACAGCAAGAAAAGAGCAATGCTTTATGAACTGATTAAACAAAAGAAAATTGATGTAATGCTGGTTCAGGAAACTCATAGTGATGTTTTTACAGTTTTTCTCGATTGCTTAAACACATTTCTTGAAACTATGCCTCGTATTCTCAAAACTGTAAACACAAATCCATAATGTCTCACCCAATTTTCCAAACATCCTATTTTCAGGTCAAAATGAAGCTCTACACTCAAAACCATTCACTCTTGCTGAAAAACCAAACTTTGCCCTCAGACAGGACACACAAGCCCTCAAAATCACACACACTACAACATAGTCTAACACACTGGTGCAATAAATTCAAAACAACATTTCCATAAGTTATGTTCCATAAGGTAAGTTATGTTGCTTGTGGTTCCCCCCCCTCACAAACCTTTTCACATGATGAACACAAAATACACAACCAATGGATACATTGGCACATTTTTATTCATTCATGTACTACACAGTACAACACACATACAACAAAACAAAACAAAATTTTTTTCCCTGTTTTACTTTTTTTTATATATTTACTTACAGGAAGATGTGTGTGACCATCATATGACAGTAAAAGAGCACACACAAACCTTATTCTAATATGGAATTGTATTGGAATGGTAAAGAGTGTTGTTACGTGACAGGAGGGCCTCCACTCAAGGAGACAATATGATGAACACGTCTAAGAATGTTCCATATATGGTTGAAATATCATCATTTGCCTAGAAAGATAACATTCTGGGAGTCAAGACTATAAAGGAGAAAGGATGCCCTCCCTTCACTGTCACACTCTGCAGCCACTCTGTGTGACTGTATGACTGCTGGCCTTTTCTTGCAAGAAAATACACCTCACCAAAGACTATTGGAAATGTTTGTCTTTTATTCAGTGATAGAATTTTGTTTGCCACCAAACCTCCCTGTAGGTTCTAAGGTGACGGTAAATCGACTCAAATTTGGCCTTACTCGTAGCCCAGACTCCCTCATAGTCATACCATTGATAAAGACATGGGTAACTAGAGTGGCTTGAATTTCATCTGAGACTGCTTGTCTTCTTGCTCTTGCCCTTCGTCGTCCTCCTCCTTCTTATTCCTCCTCGACCTCTTCCTTCATGTCTTTCTGGATCCATTGTTCCAAAACTCAATAAACTGATTTGGGCCCTTTTATCTATCTATTGAATGATCTGATTGATGTGTGTTCAATTTTGACTCTTAGTGTTTCCACCTGGGTAATTGTGTGCTAACTGAGCTCAAGCTGTGCTGACTTGAGTGAACAATTTTGAATGCTAGTGCTTTCTAAATGACAACATGGTCTAGTCAATGAGAAATGAAGGGATTTGTGTGTAGAGTTTTGCAGTGACAGTTCAACAAATCTGACTCATGTGTCAAAACAGGGAATAGTGTTTATAGTTTAGTGAAATGGGTGTGTTTTTTGATAAAAGGCATTATGGTTTTGAAATTTTAGTTCAAAAGCCTGGTTATAGTGTTTAAGCAATCGAGAAAAACTGTAATGAGAATGAATGAATGGTTAATGGAATGGGATGGGTCAATTATTTTAAGTCACAAAAATCACTGTAGTGGTGGCTTAGCTGTACTTTTTAAGAAAAACTTTAAACCAATTTAATATGAGACAGAACATGTTGTTGAGGGACATCTAATGAAAATAACTGCAAAATTTGAAAACATGTTTTTAGTTTTTATAAATGTGTATGCTCCTGTTGTTGGTCCTGAAAGGGTTGTTTTTTTGATAAATTAAGTAATATTTTGTCAAGCTGTAAAGAGGAAGAGTTCATATTTGTTGGAGGAGACTTTAATTGTACGGCAAATGATGGAATGGATAGGAACCATAAAGAGCCACATCTCAATATGCTATAAGAAAGCTTATAGAAGAGCATGATTTGTGTGATATATGGAGAACTTTATATAAAGGACAAAGGCAGTACACATGGGTGCAAACAAGAGAAAATTCTATTTCTATGGCTAGATTGTATAGGTTCTATTGTTTTAAATAACATTTTAATGTTATTAAGAAATGTGAGATTTTTCCTAGTGGGTTTTCTGATCACAGCCTAGTAATCTGTAGTGTTTTCATTAATAATATAAGGTCTAAGAGTGCCTATTGGCACTTTAACACTTCTTTATTACAAGGCAATTTTTTTAAGGATGTTTTTAGTTATTTTTGGAAACAGTTCAGTTCCAGGAAAAAGAGTTTTCTTCCCTACAACAATGGTGGGATCATGGGAAAAAAGAGATACAGCAACTGTGTCGTCAGTGCACTCTCAACGTATCCAAGGACATTTCCCAATCAATGAAAGCCTTAGAGATTGAAATAGTGGAACTTCAGAATTTGGTAGAGTCCACAGGAAATCGAGGACATATTGAGCTCCTCAAAGTTAAAAAAATAACTCTGGATAACCTGTTAGGCATCAGAGCACAGGGAGCTTTGATCCACTCGCGTTTTCAGAGTGCAGTAGAGATGGATGGCCCAACTAAGTTATTTTTCAGTCTGGAAAAAAAGAATGGTCAAAGCATACTTATACATTCTTTATACTCATTGGAGGGTGTAGAAATTGTGGAGCCTAAGGAGATTAGAAAAAGAGCTGTTTTATTTTATTCTGAGCTTTATAAAAGTGAATATACAGAGGAAGGTGAGCTGGACAGCTCTTTTTATATGGGTTTGCCTAAAGTTCCAGATGAGATCAATTCTTGGCTTGAGAAGCCGCTTTCAGCATCTGAACTACATGTTGCTCTGCGGAGCATGGATTGCGGTAAGGCCCCGGGAATTGATGGTCTACCAATTGAGTTTTATAAAACGTTTTGGTCAGTGCTGGGGGGTGATTTGCTGTCTATGCTCAATGATAGTCTGGGTTGCTACTGTACCTTTGAGCTGCAGGAGGGCGGTCATTACCCTGCTACCCAAAAAAGGTGACTTAAAAGAAATGAAGAACTGGCACCCTGTTTCACTTTTGTGCTCTGATTTAAAGCTCTTTTCTAAAGCTTTGGCCATTAGGTTGAGGGAGGTAGTTGGGCATGTTATTCATCGTGATCAAACTTACTGTGTGCCTAACAGGTCTATTCATGATAATGTTTATCTAATTCCGGATATTTTGGACGTCTCTAGGCTATTGGACATAGACACTGGTCTCATTTCTCTAGACCAGGAAAAGGCATTTGACCGGGTTGAGCACAGCTATCTCTGGTGCACACTAGAGGAGTTCGGGTCCAGCTCTGGTTTTATCGCCATGATTAGGGTTTTGTACCGGGATGTTGAGAGTGTACTGAAAATTAATGGTGGTCTTAGTGCTCCTTTTCAAATTAACAGGGGTATTAGACAAGGTTGTGCACTTTCAGGAATGTTGTATGCTCTTGCCATTGAACCTTTATTGGTTAAGATCAGAGAGAGCATTGAAGGTTGGACCATACCTTGCTCTGGAGCCAATTTTAAGGTATCTGCATATGCAGACCACATTATTGTTTTGGTTAAAGGGCAAAATGATGTTGATCTTCTTAAAGACATTTTAAACAAGTTTGGTAAATTTTCCTCTGCCAAAGTTAATTGGTCAAAAAGTGAAGCCATAGTGGTAAATGGTCTTGTGGTCTTCCTAAATTACCAGGTGGTTTGTCCTGGAAAAGAGATGGGTTAAAATATTTAGGAGTATATGTTGGCAACGATTCAATGATAAGCATAAATTGGGAAGGAGTTTTAGAAAAACTAAAGGGGCGACTGGAAAAATGGAAATGGCTTTTGCCAAAAATGTCTTTTAGAGGGTGGGTTATAATAATTAATAACCTGGTAGCTTCAGTTTTGTGGCATCGTTTGGCCTGCATTGACCCTCCAAATGGACTCTTGAGTAAAATTCAAGCCAGTATGGTGGCCTTTTTTTGGAGTACTTTTCACTGGATTCCGCAGAGCATACTTTTTTACCTCCAGAGATGGAGGACAAGGACTTATCCATTTGTCCAGCAGGGGGGCAGCTTTTCGACTTCTGTTTATTCAAGGGTACCTCACAGGACCTAAGGATCTAGTCTGTGGCTGATGTTATCTTTAATCAAGCTGGCAGACTGGGATTGAACTCTGTTTTGTTTTTGATGGACTCGAGTAAGCTGCAGTGCAATGGACTGACTTCTTTTTATAAGGGACTTTTTAAAGTTTGGGACTTATTTGAAAAGAGGAGGTTGGAGTCGACTTCCTCGTTGTACTGGCTTCTGGAGGAACCTCTTGTACATGGTGCTCGGTTTGATGTTACTTGTGAAGTTACACCTGGACTGATTCATTGTTTAATTACCACCAAGACTTTAAAACTGCATCAGTTGTTGGATGTTGCTGTTTCTGGCTTGAATAATGCTCAGTCCATGGCCTCACATCTAGGTGTGCATTCGGTACGGCATGTAGGAAAAAGTCTGGACATTTTTAAACAGAAATTCACAGAGGTAGAAAATAATCTGTTAATTGATTATTATAATGGAAACCTGGTTCCTAATAGTACAGATCTCTTTCCAAGTATTTCTCTTAGTCCCAATCTCAAAGGACTGTCTGGACCTTTTCTGAACCTAAGGGGGCTAGAGGGTTTAAGTTTGCAGAATGTTCAGAGTAAAGTTTTGTATAAATGTTTTGTAAAAGTTTTAAATAAAGCAAAATTAAAAGAGCGCAGTGATACAGTGTGGAGAGAGAAATTGGGAATAGATGATGGAGATAAACCTGTCTGGAGAGTTTTATATAAACCACCAATTGAAAAACGTACAGGTGATATTCAATGGAGAGTTTTACACAGTGCAGTTGCTGTAAATCCATTTGTGATCTTAATTAATCCCACTGTATCAAGTGATTGTCCTTTTTGTAAAATGAGGGAGACAATTTTTCATTGTTTTTTAGAATGTTCAAGACTGCTTGATATGTTTTGTTTTCTGGATGTTCTTTTCATGAATTTTGGGGAGATTTTTTCTTCTAAAATTTGGATTCTTGGACCCAAATATAGTGTGGCGCAAAGAGTAAAAAGTTAATTGTTGAATTTTTTAATTGGGCAAGCTAAACTTGCTGTTTACATAACTAGGAAAAACAAAATAGAAGGTAGAGAAGGACAACATGTGGTTACTGTATTTAAAAATATGGTAAAAGCAAGGGTTATGCTCGATTTCAAGTTCTATAAACTGATGGATGACTTAAAGTTTTTTTGCCCAAATGGTGTTTTAATGGAGCTATTTGTGCAGTTGATGAAGAAATGTTGATCTTCACTACCATGTTACAATAAGTCTTGTTTTTTGTAGCTCTGTTTTTGTTTCCTGGATAATGTGATGTTTTGCTGACGTTGTAATGATATAAATAAAGTGTGTTGAAATCTCTCTCTCTCTCTCTCTCTCTCTCTCTCTTTCACTGGTGCTCCGAGCACTCCAGGATGCTCCCTTTGAGCCTTTGCATGAAGACTTTGCTGCTTGTTGCACTGGCCTCTATCAAGAGGGTAGGGGACCTGCAGGCATTTTCGGTCGACGAATCGTGCCTAGAGTTCGGGCCGAAGCACTGAGAGGCCCGGCTCTGTCGGCTTGCTGCGCCCTACTGTGTGCCCCTTATTGCTCCAGAGTGAAAAAGGCCTTTATCCGTTGAATCCTTGAGAACCAGGTCTAGGCTGGGTCTCATATGTGTGACCCTGCGGAGATCCAATGTGTATTTCTTCCACGGCTGCCTGCACCTAAACGGAAGCTCATGTCTTTCCCTTGGGCTAAGTCACCCAGTATCTAGCGAGACTCCTATTCGTCAGTCTCGACATGGCATCTCCGTTCCCTCCTTCAGGGAACGAGGGTTACCATATGTAACTGAGATGTTATCAAATATTAGAAATTTGACTGATTTAAGAACATCTTATAAAATTTGGTTTTTAGCATAGACAAGAGGGAAATGTTTGCTTGAGCTCAACTGTAATTTTTGAACCACAAGCACCACCAAACAGAATTTTAAAAGTTATGACTGTTTGAACAGGTTTCCCGAACACTCCCCTGTCTGCTATTGATCAGACAAAAAGATAACCCTATCCAAAACACTCCATTGGTTGAGCTAATGTTAGTCAGGATTCTCAAACAAACAGGGCAATGTTTGATTGCGAAGCAAATTATTCATCTTTAAAGTACTGAAATTCCTATATTTTTTTGAAAACATCTGTCTCATTTAATATACAACACTTTTCAAGGAAGAATATATATCAGCTGGGTGAGGTGAGCTGAGATGAGGACAGCAAAAACAGGTCATAATGTTCCACATAAATCACTCTGAAAGAAAGACCTATTAAAATGCACAAATAAAAGGATAACATTTTTAACTTGCCTTTCACAAAGATGTGAAGTATCACAAAATCACAAAATCTGCTCTGATAAAGAGAATTTAACTCAGTGTAGTCCATCTGTTTCCTTAGTTGGGAAAGTGGACATATGAGATGAGTTCCAGCAGAGCCGGATTATCCATAAGGGCACTTGGGCCAGTGCCCAGGGGCACCAACCATTCACAACCACTAGGGGGGCACCACATGACACAAGCTTTAAAAATATTTTTCGTAAATTGTTATATTATTAACTAGAAATTCTTGAAAGACCATACATAACTCGTTTATGAACACTAATTTAACAATAATAATAAATTATAAATAAATAAAGATTACATGACCACTATCACTCCCCCCCTCCCTCCCCAATCTGTCAGAGTTGAGTTGGTCCACAAGTAGCCTACGCGCAAATGTGTCATTTTTTTTAACGGCTACAGAAAATGAATCTAAATCCAAAATGGACAGATGTCAATTGAGTAGTTTTACAGTTGTTATATATGTGTTAAAGATTTTATTTTGGATGTGTTCATTGTGATTATATTGGCTGGGTTTATAAACGTTTCTAAAATTGAAAGGATCTTTGCTTGGTGCATTTGGAAACAAATTTTGTCTGTTTCTAAATGTAATCGCGTGCATCGCTGATGATTATACTGTCCGTGTGTTGAAAAAAACTTCGATTAAACACACTCGCAACCAAAGCGGAGATGTTACAGCGTTGCCAGTGGCACTTAGCGGAGTTTTGCCGCTGTAGTGGACACACACCGTTACTGCTAATGTTAGCCTACTAGGCGTGGGCGATGACCGCCAGGCGAATGAGGATATTCTTCTTGGGTGGCTCTGAGGTATAGTGCCCAGGGGCACCACACTGTCTTAATACGGCCTTGAGTTCCAGTCTGGAGCTGCCACAGATCTTCTGAGGGACAATGGGCTAGAGATTTCATTGTAACAGTGCTGTATCAGCTTGGAGTTAATGCCAAGGGAGGTAGATGAATGTAAATTCAAACTGAAGGTTTGTGTGACTCAGGCTGGATGAGGAAGTTTCCTATTAGCTCATGCTGATGAACTCGATTTTAGTTCAGGTCTGTCACATCTACTGACTGTTTTTGCTATTTGTTGAAAATTCAAGTTTTTTTCTGGCAAAGGAATTTCAAATGGAATTTATATGGTATAACGTTGAATTTCACAGAATTTAACTCATTTTGAATAAATCAAAAGTAGGGCTGCACACCTAATCAAACACTATATGGACTAGTGTCTGTGAATATTAAAGTGCAAAAAGAATGAGTGGTGTGGTTTCATCTACTGTTTTCTTCCGTGTTTTAATATTAACAAACCTGCCTGTTGTGCAGCACTTTGTTTGCTAAAAAATAAAAGGAATTGTTACTAGTGCTGTCAGTCGCACAATAAACCGTTATTGATTCAAAGTGCTGATACAGTAATAATAAAGATTTTCAGAGAAATTGAAATTGTGCTTAATAACTGCAGAAGGAACAGTCGTCGTCCCCCATATATTTTATAATTTTAATTAAAGCTCCAATATGTAATATTTTTTCACCACAAGAGGGCGCAGTTTCCAACAATAACAAAGGCGAAGCTTGATGACGCTATGAAGGAGGTGACGATGGGAGATGTCGTTTTTAATGTGTTTTCACCATCTAGCAATGTATCTAAATGGAATTAATGAATCATTATCACGGATGAGGTAATTTATTCGTTTTTGTATTACCTGTATGTCTGGTCGTATTATTTTATGTCATCATAATTAATGAACTGCAAGGAACGTGAAATGTTATGCTATATTATTACAGGCATGTGGTGTAATTCATATCTATTAAAATCATCTTTACTGTAACTATTACGTTACTTGTACAATAATAAAAAAATTGTATTTGCTTACCTGTCTATCAATACACTCGCGAGAGCAGAGTCTCTGTCAAGTCCAAGATTGTCGCGCAGCTCTCTCCATCTCGAAAACGCCTGGCCGATATTTATCCGAGTTTTATTCCTCCGTTTGTCACACAGTCTGCGTGTATCCGAATATGGACGCTTTCGTTTTGTTGGCACTTCAATACTTGCCAAAGAGTAATCGTGATCCATTACAGCTATAACCATATAGTCTATAGCTATAACGCTATAACCACCACTTCCGCATTTGACCATGTGATGTTCCGGTGTGGTGGAATATCACATGGTCCACACCAGAAAAAAAGGACAGTGCGGACATTGCGTCACTGAGAGGCGACATTTCTTTTCCGGGACGGACAGTTATTTAAAATCGGAATTTCTCTGAAATAAAAAATCTTTGGAGACTTTTGAGATATTGTAAGTACACAACTGGAGGAAATATATCACACTGTGCAAGTTATTTTCGGAAATTTTATTACAAAATTGTTACATATTGGAGCTTTAATTATACATTCTACAATTATAGATGCACTTCTTAAATAATAGTGTAATATTTTGTTAGTTCTTCTGTGTGAGTAGAACCTCATTGCTCATTGAGGCCACAAGAGCCTGGCACACCAACTGAACAGAATTGTTCAGAAAAGCATTTTCTCTTTGAGTCAGTAGGACCATTAACACAGCAGGGGGTTCGCTGTGGCTGTTAACACCCTCTCGCTGAGAGACACGGCCACGCACATCAACTTCCTCTTATTCTCCAATGACTGTATATAAAGCTTATGACTGAAATTCTGTTACCAAAATGGCTAGTGGTACACCAGCTACTGTACAGATGCTATGACTTTTTTAGGTTGATCTGTTTGTTTGTTTTAATTTAGCCCAGTGTTATTTGTATAGTTTTTATTCATATTTTGAATAACCTTTTATTTTTATATTTTCAATTTTACTTCACGAAAATAGATCCGAATTCCAAACGACTCGTTTGAGCGGTTCAGAGTCGACAAACTAACTTTATTTATGATGCACTTTCAGCTTTCCAACTTTGCAGACGGTTTAAATTCACATACAGCTACATTACACACTGCATGAAAGGTAATTTTCAAAAATCCATAATAGGGGCACTTTAATAATAATGACCTTGATTTTACCATATTTTTTATAATATTACATGTTGTAAAATGTGTCTGAATTCCCAATGTTTCCAAAAGGGATAGCTGTTACCATAATAGTTTTATTCCACGTCAGTTTTCTCTTACTGCTTGCAAAAACTGTCAAAGTACTAAATTTGAAGAACGTAACCAATAAAAAAAAGTCTATATTCTGTATCAGGAATGAGCAACTCCAGTCCCGGAGGGCCACTGTCCTGCAGAGCTTACCTCAATCCCCAATCAAACACACCTGCCTGAAATTTTCAAGCAATCCTTTAGACTTTTGTTAGGTTTTTCAGGTATGTTTATTTGGGGATCTATCTAAACTCTGCTGGACAGTGGTCCGCCAGGACTGGAGTCCCCCATTCCTGTTCTATAGATCAGGGGTGTGCAATCCTGCTCTTGGAGGGCCACTATCCTGCAGAGTTCAGCTGCAACCCCAATTAAACACACCTGAACCAGCTAATGAAGGTTTTACCTACTAGAAACTTCCTGGCAGGTGTGTTGAAGCAAGTTGGAACTAAACCCTGGAGTTTGGACACCCCTGGTATAGATGCAATCCAGACATGCTACTTCCGCCATGTTGGCATTTTCATGTGACCTACAGTGTAAATTGTGTTTCTTCCACGCCATTTATTAATCCTCTCCCAAGGCCTCATGGGATAGTAAAGTCTCCTTTGTATGCATACAGCAAAATATTGTCATACCAATCCAGGTACTTTTCAACTACTATTTTATGGAGACTGGGAATTCATACATACTACTCTCCTAATAGCTAGGATGCAATTCATGAAAATTGGGCACTTCTGGAAAAGTTTTTGATTTTTGGCAGGGTGTTAGGTATAGGCCTAAGGTTTTCAAAAATCCATGGATACAAGTTGGGGTGGCCCCCCTAGTAGCAGTTATCCATAAAATCCAAATTGGCCCCCGCCGAAAAGAGAAAAGGTTATATCTCAGCTTCCTTTAGTCTTAAATTGTTGTATAATGTAATTTTTTTCTACTTTGTTTGATACAAGGAATCCAATTCTGATATATTCTTCTCATTGTAAGTCCATTTCCATGTTAAATCTATTATCATAGTCATATTTAGCTCAAATAAACTGTCAATATCTCTGAAAAGGTCACATTGAAATATTACTCAGGGCCCTAGACCCATATTTTTACCTCCAAGGTATGCTTTTCTTTGTTGATTGGACAGGTCACTATCACTATAGTGTCAAAAATCACATGTTGTGACCAAAAGGATGTAGCCTGGATGTATAGGATGTATAAGGATGTATAATGTAGCCTGCTGTTTTTTTTTTTTTTTTTTTTTCCTACTACATAGTAGGGAACTGGGCATATTCAGATGTGGAGACTGCCTGGTGCCATTCTGATATGTTACACACACTTTTCATTACCCAATCAGTTCTTTTCCACTACAATAAGACAAATAAAATACTGCATCAACATACAGCGGTTGGACAATGAAACAGAAACATGTTTTAGACCACAATTTATTAGTGTGGTATAGGACCTCCTTTTGCGACTGATACAGCATCAGTTCGCCTTGGGAATTACAGAGAGACAGTGGCCAGAGAGACTTTGAGCCATTCCTCTTGCAGAACAGTGTCCAGGTTGACTACATGATTCTGGTGGAGGAAAACATTCCCTGACTTGCTCCTCCAAAACAGCTCTGTCACCAATCTTACTGTGTATATTGATGAAATAATGTTTAAACTTTGAACCATTGGGTGCACATGGTCCTCCATAATTGTTTGGTAATCCTTGGCAGTGACATGCCCATCCAGAAAGTCTTGGGCCTGTGATCCACCCCCATGTTTAATTCTAGGCACGCGACAGTCCGGGTGATAAGCCTTTTTGGGGCTTCTCCACACCATAACTCCCACGGATTCAGCCTGACCTTCAATATTGTGGAGCTCCCAATGAACAGTATTGATGGAAACAGGAGAGTAAAGGTGCACATTTAATTCTGCAGTGAATTGGGCAGCTCTGGTTTTATGGTTTTTGGAAACAATCTGGGTTAGTACCTGGACATCCCTTTCAGACAGCTTCCTCTTGCGTTGACAGTTACTCCTGTTGGATGTGGTTCGTTCTTCGTGGTGGTATGCTGACATTACCCTGGATACCATAGCTCTTGATACACCACAAAGACTTGCTGTCCTGGTCACAGCGACAACACGCACCAACAATTTGTCCTCTTTTGAACTCTGATATGTCTCCCATTATGTTGTGTGGACTGCGATATTTTATGTACAGCTGTGCTATTGCTCCACTAATTCAACCTTCACACTCTGCTTTTACTGATGGAATGTGAAATCAGTGAAGATGCACATATATTGGCGTGAAACCTCCAACACTATATTTGCCAGTGTTTCAGTTTCATTGTCCATCCCCCTGTATGTGTGAGTTACATTTATGAAATTGTATTGTAAATCCCATACATCTTTGACTATGTCTGCTTAAAATATTCTCATGGACATCCTTATAAACCACTCTCAGATGCCCCTAATGTCACATTTCAGTCTGTGCCACTATTTGGCTATTTTCACCCTTTACAGACATATCAACTGTACGGTCAAGCATACTTACTGATGTTTCTCTGATATTTTGCTATATTTCTATTGTTTAGAATCTACCATTCTAGATACAACATTATGGTTTGATTCCAAGCTTAACTGATTTCTTGTTTGACCCTATTATTTGATGATCAGCAACTTTGTTCTTTTGTGTGACCAAATGAAATGTGGAAACTGATGCTGTCACCTGAAAAATAAAAAGTCCCAACCTTCCACACCAAATGCAGACTATAGAAGAGCTGTAGAAGATTTTAGATACACAGGGGGCTTCATTTATTAAACATGAGCACATGAGCAGAATGATTTGAAAACCATTCTAATGTAAATTGTTGCGCCAATTCAATGTGGCAATTTAAAGTAATAATGATTTTATGAACAATTTACAAATTCTGCTTTTTCATAAAAAGGCCCTATGAATGTCTGAGGCTGAGACACAGTAGGCTGTAGGTAGTCATTTAGCATACATTTTTATCTAGCGCCTTACAGCACACTTATTATGTGGGCATTCCCTCCATTCAACCAGGGGTTAAGTGTGACCAAACAGTGTTCTGCTCAAGGGAACAATAGCTCATAGCTTGCTCCTTGTGGAGCTTCGATTACTATCCCTGAGCTTTAGCTACTAAGACATAATGCTGTTCGTTCTGTCAAATGTTCAGATATTGAAATGAATTTCACATCACTTTGATGATATGGAAGTCCATTGGCCATGCCACAATTAGTTGTCATCTATCAAGCAGAAGTATTTTATTTACTCAAATACATCTATGAAAGATGTTTTTCAAATTTGTTTGAGAATGTCATCAACTGTGCTTAAGAATAAAGTAGTGATTAATATGGAGATCTATACAGCTCATGCAGAGCCCCTGGATTCACATAACAGAATGTGCTACACTGTTCCATGCAGTGCAAGACCACAGGCATTTTAAGGGGCTATTAATCTTCACTATGCGCTCAACCTTGTACTGAATGTTGCATAAATAAGCCAAAGTGAAGGTCAATATAAGACAAAGGTGGCTTGAAATCCTGCCCCAAATTCTGTTTAACACCTTTTTGACTTTCATTTGTTCAGTAGATTTGTTTACAGCATTCAACTGGACAATAATCACCATACACTTAAACATCAATAACTACCCAGGAAAGCCACTCTCTCACACACTAAAAACCTCAGCGTTGGCAGACTTTCAACATGGTTTCTCTCAGTTGATCTTTAACAAGTAATTACAAAAAGGTATTAATGATACAAGACATTTCTTCAAAACCCTAAATAAAAAAAAATATTGCAACAAGAGTTCCAAACATTAATACTAATGGTAATCATTACGTATGTGTAACGGTCACCAGCCAGAGTGCCCTTGAGAGCCACCAGAGGGCACTCCACACCAGACATCATGTTCACTCACAGAATACATCTCCCATCATTCTCTGCCTGGACTCATCAGCACTCATTATCAGTTCACCCCATATAGCCTGGTTCACCCCATCACTCATGGCGAAGTTTTGTATGTTGTTGCTCTGCACTTCTGAGTGGTTTCCCTGGTTTTCATGTCTCTTGGTTTTTTGGATTTCTTGCCTGTTCTGTGGATTACTCTTGTGCCTCTGACCCCTGCCTGTTTTGTTTGTTTATTTGTTTGTTAGTTTGTTTGTTTGGACTGCCTTTCTGTGCTTGACCCTCTGCTTGTGTTGGATTACGATTCTGGATAACCCTTTTAATAAACTGCATTTGGATCCTCTACCTGTGTGTCTCGGAGCAGTTTGTAACAGTATGCATGCTTTATGTATTTATGCATGTATATGTGTTTATATATTTAAGAGAAATATTTTGGGTGTTCTGTTTGACAGTAGCCTTAAGTTTGATGAACAAATAATTGCTGTAGTTTAATTGTGTTTTTATCGTCTTCGATTATTGGTGAAAGTAAAGTCCTTCCTGTCCAAAAAAACTAAAAAATAAAAATACCGTGATTCGTTTCCTTACGTCTCAGTTACTGCAACTCTCTCTATTTTGGAATTTTCATTAGTCCAAAATGCTGCTGCCAGACCCCTAAAGGGGAAATGTAAGTTTGATCACATCAAACCAGTCTTGTTTTTACACCATTGGCTAGGCCTGTCGCGATAATTAAATAACCGTCTGATCGCGATTATTTGATCTAACCGCGATTGTTTCAGACAACCGCGATTATTGCGCTCTTTTATAGACCTACGGCACAAGGGGGAGTCATGAACCAAAATAAATAGACAAGCACTAATTACGTTTTCTAGCAATATATTCAAAGTCATCTGAAGCCATTCCATAGCTTAATGCGAGGGACAGTAGTATATTTACATTGTTAAATTAAAGTTCACAAACTCGTCTGCAGCTGTCAATCATTCCGTTCAGCATTCAAACTCTGCAGCTGTCAATCATTCCCTTCAGCATTCAAACAGCGCGCGTCGTCCGGTTACGACAGGATACACGGTAAAACTTTCTCCAATGTGACATTGACGTTATAATGCTTGATCTGTAGATAAAGGGCTGTGGATTTGCATAAAATGCTTTATTTTGCTGGAGTTTTTTGCTGTTTCTAAATGATTCGCTCGCCTACCGTGTGCCTACACAGCACAAGGACTATGAATTGGCATCAGACGCACAATAACTGGAGTTTAAAACTGTGAAGAAACAAATGATCAATAAACTGTTGGACTGATATACACTAGGATTTGTGCCCTCGACATTTCTTCGCTTTGTGCCGTGAACTTTTAAATGCGCACTTGTGCAGCGCTGCGCACTGTGACTCCATGTTGCATTAAGCACAACATTCTGCACCCGCGATGCGCATACGCGCTTTGTTCCGCTGTTTTGAAGCGTATCATATTATAATGGTTTGTGCACATTTGTTTTTATAACATGTTTAGATTTTATTAAATTACTGTGCAGATGAATATATTTATTTAATATTTAAAGGTGTTAACTGTAAACTTACACTGCAAAATGATAACTTACAAAGGATTAAATTCATCACAATTATTTAATGAATGAAGCACAAAGCCCTAAAACAGACAATTAATCAGCATAATCGCCAAAGCCCTAACACAGACAATTAATCGTCAAAGCCCTAACACAGACAATTAATCGTCAAAGCCCTAAAACTGACAATTAATCGGCATAACCGCAATTATTTTTTAGACAATTAATCGTCAGCCAAATTTCATAATCGTGACAGGCCTACCATTGGCTCCTATCAAATATAGGATTGATTTTAAAATGTTGACATGTGCATGAGCACTTGGATCTAGTGACCTTAACTTGCTCTCTGTTCCATGATCCAGACTAAAATGCAGAGGGGACTGTGCATCTGCACAGTTGCACCAAATATAAAAAATATAAAAATATCACAATAGAACCAAATTTATAATTAGGTAAACATGCAAAGGCGATTCTACTTTCTTGAGAATTTTCCCAGCAAATCAAAGGGTATAATTTTAAAATGTTTATGTCAGTGCAGTACTTTCACTCTCTCTTCACTTTCAAGACACTATTCCCACACATAACAGGCCGCACTGTGAAGTGTACTGAAAATGCATATTTAGACTACAGCAGTCTTTTGACCTTTACAGTAACTTAGAGCGTGTTGTGCGGCATGAAATTTGGATATATTCATATCAGAGATATAATACCTGAAAATGCTTCTTTAGAGGCTGCAGTTGCTCTGACCTTTCCAGTAAGCTTGAATGAATGTTTCCATTTTCCCATCATTAAATACTGAGGGGAAAATTTGTACAGGTAGCCCACGGTGAACTGACCGTCAGATGAATATTGCACTAAAAATAGCAAGAATTGGCTGAATTTGGCAGTTTGAATAAGAGTGGCTTGCTTTACAAAACTTTTGGGAGTGACAGTACATCATTCTGCCTGAAATATTTATTGAAGAATTGGGTTGTTATAGTGAGTGCTTTTGCAAAAGAAATAATCACTGGATTTATCAAAGTTTAAAAGGTTTATGGCATAATTTGTTTTAGGTACTTATAGTACTACATATTTGTTCTGTTTTCTGAGCTACACTACCATTATAATTACACTACAAAGGCAGCATGATTTCTGAAGGATCATGTGACACTGAGGACTGGACTTTGGATAGCAAAATGAAATGCTAATTTAAATCCAAACCACTAACCATCTTAACTAATACATTTGTCATGCAAGTTTTAAATTGGTTTCTGCCAATTGAAATTATGGTACATTTCAGTGATTGATGCTGACTGTTGTATGTAGTTTTCTATCAAAAGTTACTCTTGCTTATGCTTATAGCACTATGGGAACATCTTTGTGTGACCGGTTGTAAAGCATGTGTGGCAAACACGCAAATAATCTCGGTTTTAAATAACCTCTGACGATGACGATGAGATCATGTGGCTTGAGTGTTGATCTGGAAGGCAAGAGATGGGTCCTTGCCTTTCTCTTGACCTCTCACCAGATTGTGAGTTCCTTGAGCCCACTTCTGGAGCGTGCTCCGGCGCTTCTTCAGACTGGGCTGAGGACCCTAGTTCTCTTGGTGATATGGTGTTTGAGAGCGCTGCCTCTGTGCGCTCCTCTCGTGATGACAGATCGTACGAGGAGTTACTCGAGGTAGTGACTGTGGACACACTGTAGACAGTCTTCAGTTAGACTGGTCATGGGAACAAGATCGCTCATCTTGTTGGGTGGCCAAGCGGAGGAACCAGAGCGATAGTCTCTACCCTTCTTTCAAGATCTCCATAATGAATTATTGTGTTCATAGAATAAGCCATATTCATCCCATGTCTTTGTCTCGGCAACGTCAGTTTATCCGACTATCATTGGTGTGAAGGCATAAAGTTATACGATGATGCCTCAGGTCGAAGATCTCTCCCCTGGCAGAGCATCGTCATTAAAGAAGCCAATCCTCCCTTCCAAGCCATGCAGAGTAACATCCATGCTTTTGGGGAAAGGCTGACCTGCTAAAAGAATTGAGCACGAGCAGGATAAATATCAGTGAGAAGGTGTTTTCTGAGCTGTGCTGAGCCACAGTGATGTCTCTTCGTGCAACCAAGCCATGGAAAGACATCTGTGGCACCTCTCTGGCATCAAGGAGAACGATAAAGTATTATTATTATTTTTTTTTATGTAAACAACTTTCCCAATTGTGCTACAGTGGGTCTTTGAGGCCTAAAGATTAGAACATATGTTTCTGCATGCATACCCCAAGTTTTACTGTTTGACAGTTTAGATCTTAGGTAATTTCATGCAGTGAAATGATTCATATTTTCTACCATTTGTATTGCTCGTACATGCAATTTCTGACAATTAACGTCAGAATTACTGCAAAGTATTTTGCCTCTATGGTGTTGGCAGTCTCTTAGTACAAGCTGTCATGCACTGGAGGTTTGTGCCCCATCCCTCGCACTAATTACCGAGGTTGGAGCGAGAGCTAACTTGATCCAATCCATTTAGCCTGGCATCTACAGGCCAAAATGGTTAATCATCCAGTGTCATCCAGCTAATGCCCCTGAGGTATTCAAAAACATGAAACACTCAGGAGGGCTGAGCACACTCAAAGCAGCACATCTGAAATGACTGTACTGCATCGGTGAATAATACATTCACTGAGCTGTGCAATCCTAGGTATTATGGCAGAATAAAACAATGCGATCCCCCATGTTTGCAGTCATCCTGCTAGAATAGTGAGCTCAGATGATTATTGGATCTCAGGTTTTCAGGGATTACTCATAGCGTGTGTTTTGTCATGAAGTTGAACATACTCTCTTGACAAATTATTTCAGCCACTTAAAGTCCAACTCTACCTTGCTGTTTCTTGGAGAACAAAAGTTAATAAAAAGGCTGATCACATTGTGTATTTTTCTTTATGCAAGGGTTAGATTCAAACTCAAAAACACTTTGACTCAAGCATGAAAGTTACTTTGTCTCAGCCCACAGTCTGTGGACTGACTTAATATTAAATATTGTGCTACAAAAATAGCAAGAAATTGGCAGTTTAAATTGAACTGGCTGGCTTTACAAAACTTTTGAAAGTGACAGCATACAGGTCAGTCTGTCTGGAAACATTTATTGAGGAATTGGGTTGTTATAGTGAGTGCCTTCACAAAAGAAATAATCACTGGATTTATCAAAGTTTGAAAGGTTTATGGCAGCAGTTTATGTATTTATTTACTTATTTATTGAGGCACTTAGTACTATATATTGTTTTGTTTTCTGAGCTACACTACCATTCAAAGGTTTGGAGCCAGTACAATTTTTTTTAAAGGAAATTAATACTTTAATATAGCAAATAAAGGAAAACATCTTGGAACTTCCAAACAAGTTTTTTAAAAAAAAAAAGCCTTTATTCACATCGTGGCTCACACTAGAAATATAAAAATTCCACCTATTTAGCCTTCCTCAAAGTGTGTCAGGATATGACCGAATGGCCGAAATGCACCAGTGTGCAGTGTTTTAGTCATTTTTAATATTTATAATGTGAGTCATGATGTGAATAAAGGCTTATTAACTTTTTTGGACGGGAAGAAGTGCCTTGGATATTTTTTCTAAAAATATATACTTTGATTTAGCAATTGATCAAAAGTGTCAGTAAAGACATGTATACTGTTACAAAAGATTCCTATTTCAAATAAATGCTGATATTTTGAACTATGCATCAAAAAATCTGAACAAATGTATCATGGTTTCCATCAACATTTCAACTTTGATAATAATTTAAAAATTCTGGAGAAGCAAATCAGGATATGAAAATGATTTAAGAAGGATCATGTGACATTGTGAAGACTGGAGTAATGATGATAAATTCTGCTTTGCCATCTTTAGGAATAAGTTAAATTTTAAAATAGTTTTAAATTTGTAATACTTCAAAATATTACTGTATTTTTGATCAAATAAATACTATATTTGTGAGCACAAAAGACTCAAACAAACAACCTACCTTAAACTTTTGAATGGTAGTGTACCTGTGAAATAATTGGTAATTACCTATGGATATAAAGGAATTCTATCACAAAGTTTAAACATTTTGCTGCTGAAACTGCAGTGTCATTAATTACAGTCTTTTGTCTTTGCTGACCTGTTTTTATGGGATAATCAGAGGTCTACTAGTAAAATGTATAGTTCTGACTGTCTCACCCCAAATGGCATGTACAATTAATTAAACTCTGGTTGGTCACTTTTCAGGTTAATCAAATATCTCTTTCTGTCTAATGGGCAGAATAAGATTAACTTTATACTTGAAGTGAGACTACAAGCACGCTAACTTGCCTGCAAAGATGCCAGGTTTCCTGCTCGGGAAAAGAGACATTTTATTCTTAAAAATGTCTGTTGTGACAGCTTACAAGCTATAATTGACAAAACAGCTTTGCTCTGTTTCGTTTGATTTTCCTTAAAATGAAACTCCTGAAGGGAAGCCTACAGAACAAACGGTGACTGTGACAACAAAAAAACAAATCTTGTTTTTGTTCAAGTCTGCATGTCAAGAGACTCAAAAAATATCCACTATAATTATATTGTAAACTTTTCTGCTTTCATTACCATTGGGACAAATAAAGACTCCAAAAACACTAATGGGAAAGGTAAACATTTTATATCCCACAACGGTGTTCGAATTACTAGAGCATTACTTTAGCGGGACTTAGACCTTCCAGTCAAAGATACTTACAGAGCTTTCCGCCATACAGTTCAGTGCAGATCAGATTACAAGACAAATAAATAAGTAAATTCAGTCTAATGGCATTGTTTCCCACCACAGTAAACCAAAACCCAATATATGATGTGTTGCTAACTGTAACTGCCTGAATTGAAGGCAAAATGCATTGATAATCATCATCAGAGAACTATTCCTAATGATAACATATTATAATTTGGCTGATATTGAAAGAATAGAAAGCAATAAGCAATGCTTGGCAAAACCTGACATGGTTGAAGAGCAGTGTTTTGCCACTCTGAGGCTTTGGTATCATTCAAACTCTGTCCAGGAGTGCCCTGGACTGTAATAGATTTTAGTGTTGGATGAGTGGATATTCATTTACCTTGACGGCATGACAGGAATTGACAAATACGCTATTGGCTTGTCACACATCCACATTTTTTAGCCAGCAGGGAGCAGAACTCTTGACCTGTCATAGGCTCAGGGATACAAAACATCAATGTTGCCAATGGTCCAAAATGCTGAGTCAAGAACGACTCTCTTTGTTAATGGGCATCTCAGCTTACACTGTCCAGTTTCCACACTTAACTGTATTCTTCTGTTGTGTGTATGTAGCCATTACCAGAGCAGGACATATAAGGGGAGCCTGCAGGATTTCATCTGGAAGTACACTGTTTTTTCCTTTAGTTTTCTTTAGTCTAGCATTCATGCATCTACTATGCACTTCTATAAGACTTGACTGTTCAGACTCAACAATCAGTGAGAGCAACTGAACTCCTGAGCAGAACAAAGGTGTTTCTATACACTTTTTAGAACACAAAAATGTAAAAGAATCAATTAAATGGTCAAAGAAATCCATCTAGTGCATATTCACATAGGAAAACAACTGAACAACAGCATGCGACAAAGGGACTTTTGTTATGAATGGCCACTTATTTATAGCATCACACCAACACAGTAGGAGCTGAATTTTCTCAGTGTTACTACTCGAAAAGTAGCCAATTGTTTATTTGTTCTCTTTGTTCTTAAGTAATCAATACTGTCTGTTTCACCGACTGAGGAACCACTTCAGATGATTTAGTGAGAGAACGGTCCAAACAAATGTGAATCTATTCAGACAGATGTGTAAAAAAAAAAAAAAAAAAAAAATTCCTTGAAAAGAAAGAAGTTACTCAAAAGTCTCTGAATGTTTGGCATCGCTGGTTGTGGTAAATTTGCTGATTATCTTCCCTCAGCGCAGGGATTGCTCTGCTCACTTAATCATATAGCTAACCCATAAACATTTTAGAAAAGCTGTATTGTACATCTGACAAGACCAGCTAATCATTAAGGTTTGAGAATGACAGAGAACTGTCAAGCAGAGTGGCAAAGAGTTCCACACATTCCACACTGGCTCTGCATGAACTCTGCGAGATGCAACTGAGAGATTCATTAAATTCTTTCCTCTGATTCTTTATGTACATCTTACATGTAGCCTGAAAAACTAGTCAAAACAGTGTTGAATTCAGTTGGCTTAAAGCATTTTGTTGTTGCATTTATCACAACAGTTCAAAATGTAAGTTTTTTAGCTTTTAGTATGAATATGTTAGCCTTAAATTTATGAATAAGCTGGTGTGTTCCAACACAATGACAAAATTCGCATTTAGGAGATATTAGGAGATTCAAAACTTACAGTCTCTCACTTCTGCTAAAATGGATCATAGATTTTTGTGACATCACCACAGACTTCAGCTTTTCATTACATCTTCTGTCCAATCAAATGTTCGCTAGAATCTAAAGCGTCCCGCTCCCTTTGCTATAAATACCACCTGGCCAAAGCGACTGTTGACACGTCACAGAGCAATATGGGTTGGAGATGTGTGTTCGGTTTCTCAAATGCTCGAGTTTTATTCCGTTTTCCAACTGTACGTTGGTTAAGAATGAAATGGCTAGAATTTATTCACACCTATACTATTGAATCCAACGTATCATCAGCGCTCGGATTCGCTTCCATGGTGTTGTCAAGTATGAATTGCAGTCTGTGAGGTAAACTAAATGCTATTGGCTATTTGAAAAGGGAGCCATTCAATATGTCCTTAGCTTCCTATTTCAGTGCACGTTCCAAGGCACTTCAGTGGGCTTTTAATGCCATCACCCTATTTCAGATTCATTAATCAATTGAGGTTAAACTTAAAAATGTTCAAATCCCAAACAATGCTGTGTTATAATACTATGAAGGTATTTTGCAGCTAAAAACTAAAAACTACCTGCTTTTAAAGGAGTCAAAATAGCTCCAGCAGTTCCTCCGTCACACACACAAACGAAGATCTGCATGCGAAAAGGTGGTGGTTTTGATGCCTGTACCTAACTGTAATGGGCAACATAGCTCCTATGTCGAGAGGAACCAGGTACCCTTGCACATTCTTTTCTTTTAAGGGTTACATCTTCTGACATCATGTCCTGTTTTTGGTCTGTTTAGATGTCTGTGGTCAGTCAATTTCAGTCAAACCGCACCAGAATTCGTTTGGAAATGGACCCCCCTGAAAAGGGTACGATTTAAATATCAGTATGTTATGTTTCTAACTTTTATGGAGGTCAAGTCCAAAGCCTCAACTGCTAACAAAATAAGTCATGCTTTGGTTTGAGGGTCCCTCAGCTCATCTGTGTGAGCTTCTTCTCTTCTCTGAGGGGCATCCCGCTCTCTTTCCCTTCTCATTCCCCACTGTGAAAACGGGTCAATAAATGTCCAAAGTGACAAAGCTCACTTCCCTCCTAAGTTCCTCCATCCCCCCTTCTAGTCGCCTGGCTTTCGTGACCCTGGTGCGAGCTAATGAGTCATGGTAATGAAACCAGACAGGGTGCAGAAGCGTTAGCCTACTGCTAATAAAGACTGACGGCACGGCTCCACACGCATTCCCTTCAAAACCTCTTCTCCATTCCCACACTCACCCTCTTATTTTCTCCATGCTGTGGGGATGAGAGAGAAGATGCAACGCCGCACTTTTGAGATGCGCCCCGAGGATGCGCTTGGTTAATCAAAAAAGGCAGCGAGGTAGTGATGTAGCCTTGATTTCACACATATTTTACACAGCGGTGCATTTCTAGCACCTTGTAATCATGACAAAAGAAGTCAAACGATCTTCTATATCAGATTTATATGTTGCAACAGCTGTGGATGTTTGTTTGTATGAGCTACGCTGAGGGTACAGGCACTTTCTCTGAGAGACGTGATTTCTTCTTAAGTTCCGCTGCTGCAGACACAATCATCGCTATACACACAGAGGTCTCTAAGATGTTCAGGTCTAAGGTTTTATGCCCCTGGGCACTTCATACATTCGCTCACATTTTTATTGAGGGATTGTTGCAGAGAAAACCCAAACACAACTTTATTCAGAGGCTTTTTTCAGCATTAGTTGGAGTAACTGGGATTTCACATACATTTTGTATCTACAGTACAGTATCTAGATAGCATCTGGATATTTTTCAGCTGTACATGAGTACAGAATCTCACAGATTCCATGCTTTCTTTTTTCCTGGTGATTTCGACAAAACAAGAGTTGTCTTCTCGATTTTTTTTTTTTTTCTTGAGATTGGAGTAAGTACAGTTTTTTTTGTGAGAAAATGAATTCGAGATCATGAGAAAACAACTTTTGTTATGTTGAAATTTCAAGAAAATTGCGGTCATGAGAATAAAGGGTAACGCTTTACAATAAGGTTCATTAGTTCACATGAACTACCAATGAGCAATACATTTGTTACAGTATCTATTAATCTTTGTTAATGTTAGTTAATAAAAATCCAGCTGTTCATTGTTTGTTCATGTTAGTTACATTAATGTTAACAAATACAACCTTTGATTTTAAAAAAGTATTAGTAAATGTTGAAATTAATATTAACTAAGATTAATTAATGCTGTAGAAGTATTGTTCATTGTTAGTTTATGTTAATTAACACAAGTAATGTTTACAAATGGAACCTTATTGTAAAGTGTTGCCAAAATAAAGTATCTGGTCTATTGCTTTTTCTTACTTCAGAAACATTCCAGGGAAGGATGCTAACTGGGTTTAAAACAGAAGAAAAGGAGAGGAGATAAAGTTTTAACATGCTCCTGTAAAAACAGACTGTTGAGGATAATTCAAGGGATATTGATGACTGCAAAATGCTGCAGTGTCTGTATTTTTCACATTGCATGAGCAGAATAAAAAACAAAAGCCAAGAAACCACAACACAGAGCTTGGTAAGACTAAAGAGCTCATCAATATCACATTGGACAATTATGGTTTTAGACCCAGTCCATCAAACTGATAGCTAATGATAATTTATAGCCAATTCTAATTCACAAATAAATTAATCAGTCAAACCGGTCGGAATCATCAAAACTACATGTTATCAGTTTAGATTTAAATCGGTTGGAGTGACTCCAAAGAAAGCTACTTTTTGTAGCTTGTAGTCTAACTAGCAATTTTAGCATAGCTTTTTTTCTATAATGTATTTTTTTGTGTTTTTAAGCTAGCTTTTGCAAGTGCTATCATATAGTACTCTGAAAATGCATGTTAATGCCAGGTGTAAAGGTGGACTTTTATATGTATAATATGTTTGATGAAATCAAATTCATCATTAAAAATACATTATCTTTCGGAAAGTCTTTGCTTTTCACGCTTGGGTCAACTTCATTATTAGCCCTACAGTTTAAATGAGACACATTTGACAACAGAAACACTCAGCAGAACAATAGGCCAAAGTCATAGAGGATAATGCATTAGTGGGGTATCCATCAAAAGAAAAGACAGGACTGCTTACACAACCAAAAACACTATAAAATATAAAATTGTGGTATAACATCTTGCAGATGTGATATTTAACGTAAGCTAAAAAGATCAAACATGAGGGTGTACTCCTTTGAATGGAATAGTTAACCCCAAAATTAAAATTCGGTCATCATTTAACTCACCCTCACGCCAAACCTCATCTGCAGAATGCAAAAGAAGATATTCTGAAAATGTACAGAATTTTTATTTTTGGCAAACTATCTTTTGAATGCTGTTTCAAATGTTTAAATAGCCCAAGTCCTCAATTTACTGTTTTCGCACCATTATTTAATGCCCAAAAAACCCTGTCTTAAACCAGATGCTAATTTGCGCTGCTCTAGGTAGATTGCGTTGGTCTTTATGGAAATGTTCCGACTGTGTCTGTGTTTTTTACGTGCAGAACTTTCCACTACAATTTGCACTTTTATGGAATTGCACTCTCACGCTAATTTGCCCTGTTTAGTAAATCTGGCCGTATATGTCCTTCCAAATTTTGTTTTTTCCTTCCTATCATACAACTTCAGAAGATTTAGAATATAGCACACAAAGTCAAATGGACTACTTTTATGATCCTTTTTTTTAATTTTTTTTTTTTATCATTTTTGGAGCTTGACAGTCCCAGTTACTATTCATACTGATTGTATAGAAAAGATCAACCTGGATATTTTGTTATCTAACTCTTTTTATAGGTTCCAGGGGGTAAAAGTAGGTATATAGGCTTTAAAAGACATGTCTGACCTCATTTCACCACACTGATAAAAGACTGATGTACTACAGAAAAATGGTACAGTTGTTTGTGTTTCAAAGAACTTAAGTTCATGATATCACAGTGAATAATTAAAGGCATTTTTAGTTCATTCCACAGCTTGATATGAAGTGCGGTGGGGATAAACGATCTGTGTCAGACCTGCTGGGGTCCATATGGTCCATCACCAAGGTTCTCACACTACATCACACCCATGAGATAGATGAACACAGGCTGTCTGTTTTACCAGTCATCCTTCAGAAAAAAATGATGAGGGCCAGAAGAACAGGTACCCAAGGCTTTGCCCCCTCAAATGTTTATTGTCTGTTACAGTGTCACTATGCTCAACTATATATCATGATTTTTATATGTCATGTTACTATAGTGGAAAAGGACATTTGTTTTACTGTAGAGCCTTGTTACTAAGAGATTTAGAGGGTGTCATTCAAGGTTGGGAGTTGACAGTCACTGAACCACTGAGCAATAGAGATAACTGCCTCTGACTGAAACCTGAGCAGGATGGATATAGGCCTGATTCACAATTAACCATCTGTGACGAAGAAGAAATTCACAAGAGTCTCTTGTTTAAGATGGAATTATCTTTAATCATTAATTGATACATCAAGAAAAAGTAGGGATGTCAATCAATTCAAATTATATAATTACATAATTTGCTGTATAATTAACTGAATCACAATTTTCTGTTTCTGCAATCACTGGTTTCCTGGTCTTAAGCATTTTCACACCTAGCTTATTTGGAGCGTTTGTTTCAAACCTGGTGCATTTTCTCCCTTAGTTCGGTTCCTTTAGGCATATGTTGCATAAAAGCAGCAGTGTTTGTTTTGCTAATGCCTCTCAAAATGAATCGTGAGTTAATCTGGAGCAAAGACAAGACTTTTTCATTTTAAAATGTCTCCTAATTGCTCTGAAATAGGTACAGTAATAATGTAGTCGCAAGGAAGACTTTATTCCTGCTCAAAATTATAAAGTAATATAACGCCAGCTTCAAAGAAAATATCAATAAAATCTCATCCAGACGTAGTCTTTGACAAAAACGCGATTTTCTCAATGTTGCTTTTTTATGGAACTTACCCACAGGTGTTGATAAAAAAGGAATGCATGAAGCTAGAGTAAACCAGTTTTTTGGGGGGTTTAAAAGCAGAGGATCTGTTTTTCCTTTTGATATATGCATATTCAGATATTCATACAACAAAATATTCTGGGGTTCAACTTTTTTCTGGGGAAACTTTTTTTGAAAACGATCAAAAATTCTGGCGGTGGCTGGCAACTTTTTTCAAAAATGCTGGCGGGGAAAGAGTTAATTACATAACAAAGCAAATGATCTACAGCTCTGAAAAAAAAAAACCTTTTTGTCCCATTTTGGACACTTTTAAAGGGATAGTTCACCCAAAAATAAAAAATTCTGTAATTAATTACTCACCCTCATGTTGTTCCAAACCTGTAAGACTTTCGTTCATCCTCGGATCTTTTTGATGAAATCTGAGATCTTTCTTTCCCTCCATAGACATTGAAGTTTCAAAAACTTCATAAAGAGAACGTAAAACTAATCCATATGAACTGAGCAGTTTAGTTCACATTTTCTAAAGGGACACAATTGCTTTATATTATGAACAGATTGAATTTAGGTTAAATTTAGGCTTTAACTTTTTGAAACATCAAAGTGGTAGTTGCATAGCTGTCAATGGAGGGACAGGAAGCTCTCAGATTTCATCAAAAAGATCTTAAGTTGTGTCCTGAAGATAAAAGATAGTCTTATGGGTTTGGATTGGAACGACATGAGGGTGAGTAATTAATGGCAGATTTTTTTGGATGAATTATCCCTTTAAGTTGGCCAAGCTGGAAGACCATCTTAAATCAGGTAAAACCAACTACAGACAGACCAGGAAACCAGCTTTGGCTAATTTCAGCTCAAAGAGAACTGTGCCTTTACAGCTCGCGCCTCACTCCGGAAACAATAAAACAGGAGAAACAGTACATGGGGCTGTTTCCACAGAACGCGTTTTTTGCATTCTGTGCTGCTTTTCCATTATTTATTATGTAAACAAGTCAAGTCAAGTCACCTTAATTTATATAGCACTTTTTTCAATAGATAGAGATAACAGGAAAATAATGAAACAAAGTTTGTTTCTTGAAGAAAATAGCATCACAGTCCAGCTTAAGTCAGTTCAGTGATGGTCAAGTTTTGTTGTAAAAAAAAAGTATTAATTTAGTTCATATATATATATATATGTATGTATGTGTGGGTGTGTGTGTGTGTGTGTGTGTGTATATATATATATATATATATATATATATATATATATATATATATATATATATATACATTCTCCTGTGGTAATACTTCCATGAAGATATTTTGTAAATTTCCTGCCGTAAATATATAAAACATTTATTTTTGTGAGTGAATGCAGCACAATCGCGAACATAAATGGACAACTTTAAAGGCATTTGTCTCAATGTTTTGATTTTTTTGCACCCTCAGATTCCAGATTTTCAAATAGTTGTGTCTCGACCAAATATTGTCCGATCCTAACAAAGCATACATCAATAGAAAGCTTATTTATTCAGCTTTCATGTGATATATACATCTCAATAAAAAAAAAAAAATGTACCCATGTGACTGGTTTTGTGGTCCAGGGTCACATATACTGTATAGTAGGGAAGTATTCAATTTTGGATGCAGCGACTGTTTATGAGTTATTGGGAACATAAAAAAGGAGTGGGTGGATTTTTACCAATATAGGGTGGTTGTGTACACACACTGCCAACACATATTTATGTTCAAACCATGTAAAAGTGAATTTTGCATAATATGTCCCCTTTAAAAGTCTATATTCTGTCAATATACACTGAACAAAATTATAAACGCAACACTTTTGTCTTTGCCCCCATTTTGAGCTGAACTCAAAGATCTAAGACTTTTTCTATGTACACAAAAATCTCCAAAGGCGTTTCAGAGAATTTGGCAGTACATCCAACCGGCCTCACAACCGCAGACCACGTGTAGCCACACCAGCCCAGGACCTCCACATCCAGCATCTTCACCTCCAAGATCGTCTGAGACCAGCCACCCGGACAGCTGCTGCAACAATTGGTTTGCATAACCAAAGAGTTTCTGCACAAACTGTCAGAAACCGTCTCAGGAATACTCGTTGTCCTTATCGGGGTCTCGACCTGACTGCAGTTTGTCTTGAGTGGGCAAATGCTCACATTCGATGGCGTCTGGCACTTTGGAGAGGTGTTCTCTTCATGGATGAATCCCGGTTTTCACTGTACAGGGCAGATGGCAGACAGTGTGTATGGCGTCGTGTGGGTGAGCGGTTTGCTGATGTCAACGTTGTGGATCGAGTGGCCCATGGTGGTGGTGGGGTTATGGTATGGGCAGGCGTATGTTATGGACAACGAACACGGGTGCATTTTATTGATGGCATTTTGAATGCACAGAGATACCGTGACGAGATTCTGAGGCCCATTGTTGTGCCATTCATCCACGACCATCACCTCATGTTGCAGCATGATAATGCAAGGCCCCATGTTGCAAGGATCTGTACACAATTCCTGGAAGCTGAAAACATCCCAGTTCTTGCATGGCCAGCATAATCACCGGACATGTCGCCCATTGAGCATGTTTGGGATGCTCTGGATCAGCGTATACGACAGCGTGTTCCAGGTCCTGCCAATATCCTTCTATATTCTTTTCACTTCCAAGGACAAGCATGTGAAGAATCAGTGGTTAAAATTCACCTTTACCACGATACCACAGCAGTATAATCCTAAACTTTTGCTGTGTTCCCTTTTTTTTTACTGACTGCTTCTCAAATTTCGGAGTTCAATGCAGGATTCGCAAACCGCTTGCTCTTCAAAGATGGTGTGCAAAACACTTAGTTTTGAGTTTTATATTGTGTAGGTCTCCTGCTAACTGTTTAACTCACATTTTTACTGTCTTACTGAAATATTTCTGCTAATCAGTCGTGGGCCACTATTACCTTAAAATGTGTCTATTAATGCAGATTGTCTGTCGTTCTCACTACTTTGAGGAAAGATTAAGCATGGAGCAAGATTTGTTTTACCAACGTTTACTGTATGTTACAGTAATTTACGCTAGAGCTCGGCTAATGTATGCACTGTTATTGATAGTTTCCACATGTTCACCCCAATAAATTAGAAAAATACTTGATAAATAAATAAGTATTAGTAAAATAATTGGTTTGTTGATGGACATGCACTTGTTAATGCTGATGGTGAGGAATTACAGTTGCAACATCTCATAATCTACCTCAAACTGAGTAGTGCATCACTGAAACGTCCTGCTAGAGTTGTCCTTGCGATGTTAGGTTCGGGTTGAATGAATAGTTCTTCCATTGTTTCATCATCGGACTCGTCTGCCGTGCAAAGGCAAAAGACCGTAACTTCGTTTTTGGTCGAAAATGAGTTATTTACATTTTTGGCACATTCAAGACCTTCTTGATCATGTGGATAAGTATCTTGAATCAATTCCGTTTTTTTTTTCGAGAAAATAATGATTTGTCTTAACAGTAACTTCCAAAAGCCCATGAGAAACCAAGGCAGAACACCGTAACATCAGTTACCGCTCTTTGGCTTTGTTTTGGAACGCTCAAATTACGAGTTAAGGTGCTCTACCTTTGTTTAGCCGCGCGTCAATATGAAGTTACTGTGCCGGTGTTCAATCAAATAATGCTACCTACCAGATTGTACGGTTATCTTCCTTTGTTTTAATGTCCATTAAAATTAAAATTACGGTGTAGCCTGTGTACTTTGTACAGATGCCATCAGTCCCTCTAACTTCTGATGTCCTCAGAGCGGTCAGAACAATTAGTATGGTCTGCTCCATCGACAAACGTGCGATATCGATCGCGAAGGATTATGCAGAGTTGACAGAAAAACGTTACACATTGCCGTATCAGATGAATACAACCAAGAATTAAAGCTCAGCAAACTAGCTGGCAGAGTGCCAAAACTTCGCCTTCAGCCCCGCCCTAAACGCGAGTCAACGCTGGACTAATAGGAGGTATTTTGTCATGTCAAATGTATTAATAATGCCATCAGAATGCAACCAAAGCACAGGATAGCAATAAGTAGATGGCTATAAATAATTGTAAATCATACAAAATAAATGTCATGATCACTAGATTTTATACAGGTGTGTACTATAATGATTTTGTTAATGGTGATCAGCAACTAAATATTGATAATGTGGAAGTTACTGCCTTTTGCCTTGGCATGACTTCTCACTTTTTGCTGACAATACAAAGGCAGAGAACAGTAACTTTAAAATAGTGGTCAAAAGTCAAGTTTGAGCTCAAGATTTTTTTATGTATATAATTTCCATTACTAAAACAACTATTTGCCAGATTTCCAGTGTCCTACCTATAATTAATTTGGCGGGACAACTAAAAATCTTTAAAGTCATTTTTCTCAGTTCCACACTCTAGCGACTTAAGGTCTTTTGCCTTTGTAGGGCAGTCGTGCTCGCATTGATATGGTAAAATCAACGTCATTGTTCGTTACTGTGTTCAGTTTATGGTGTAGGAAGTCTCCAATCACAACAGACTGAGCTGTCTGGCCAATCAGAGTAGAGTAGCTTGCGGAAAGTAGGGATTTAGAGAGATTGATTCATCTGATGAGTCGTTTGAGAATCATTGAAAATGTGGTGATGTGCAAATGTATATTATGAGAAATTTAAACAGTTTTTTGACCTTTGATGCATGTAAACCTGTTGAAGGAGACTCCAAAACAACATTAGGAAACTTTAAAATAGCATAATAGGGCACTTTAAGCCTGTAGATATGGTCAAATCGACGTCATTGTTCGTTACTGTGTTCAGTTTACGGTGTAGAAAGCCTCCAATCACAACAGACTGAGCTGTCTGGCCAATCAGAGCAGAGTAGCTTGCAGAAAGTAGGGATTTAGAGAGATTGAGTCATCTGACGAGTTGTTTGAGAATCATTGAAGATGTGGTGATGTGCAAATGCATATTATGAGAAATTTAAACAGTTTTTTGGCCTTTGATGCATGTAAACCTGTTGTAGGAGACTCCAAAACAACATTAGGAAACTTTAAAATGGCATAATAGGGGCACTTTAAGCCGTAGTAGGGATTTAGAGAGATTGATTCATCTGACGAGTCGTTTTAGAATCACTGAAAATGTGGTGATGTGCAAATGTATATTATGAGAAATTTAAACACTTTTTTGACCTTTGATGCATGTAAACCTGTTGTAGGAGACTCCAAAACAACATTAGGAAACTTTAAAATAGCATAATAGGAGCACTTTAAGCCTTTACGACTCGTCACTTTACGACTCGTCAGATGAATCAATGGAGTCAAAAAACTACAGGACATACACAATGTGTTTGTTTAATGGTTGAGAATCTTTTAACTAATTAATTATAATAATATTCTAATAAAATAGTGAAATTATAATTCTTATAAATATATGTAAATGTAACTATACATTCTAATAATACTAACACCTGATATTACCACTAATGTTAATAATACTTTTTTTGTGGATGCCCAGGGCCGTTTTTTTCACACACACACACACACACACACACACACACACACACACACACACACACACACACACACACACACACACACACACACACACACACACACACACACACACACACACACACACACACACACACACACACACACACACACACTTCTTTCTCAGACGTTTTGATGTTCTTGTGTGAACGGTCCCTTAAATTGGCAGCCCTAGGGAAAAATACATTTTAAAAGCTATGTCTACCCATAATATAATAGTAAATGTATGACCTCCCAAAATGCAAAAAGTCAAATCTGTATATCTATCATTTCAAAGGAGATAAGACCTTTAAAATGCAATGTTAATGTAATTTAAGACAGTTTTAAGTTGTTAATATACTACAGAAAGAACAAGGTCACAAGCACAAAGGTTTCAATAGATTTTTTTCAGTATAGCAGAGGTCATGAATTACTAACATCTGCTTACTGAACAGGAAGAAGAATCCATTTTTTATGTCAACCAGCTATAACTTTTATTATGCCTTTATGACATTTATAATGTTGGAGTTGTAAAACTGCTGTCTGGGCAAAAACTAAAGGCAGTATTTTCTCTAATGGATTGTTAATTTTAAAATATTCACGCAAAAAGTGAAAGTAGAAGAGAATGGTTCCAGTTATTTGCTCTGTGTTTATCAGCTGTGATTGATGTTGTTCATTGAAGAAAGCTAAGAGAATAACTTACTATGGTTACAAGGAGAATTAAGTATTGAAGACTATCTTGTGTTAATCCATGAACTCATGCTGTGTTTGTGAATGTGTTTGTGAGTGTCATGCTGGTTAGAAAAATAACATGCATATTGAATACACGTATAGCCCTCATTTTAAAGCAACACCAAATAACTTTTCCTCTTCGGTCGCCCTACAGGTTGGAAGCGGAACTGTCCCTTACTGCTGTCGTAAATAATTTAGCCTACCGCAGCCTACTGTTGCACACACGCTCACTGTTTATCCAGCAGCGGCTTTGGAATGAACAATGTCCACAGACAAGGTAGAGTATGTTGCATGATTTTATGAAAGTATGATGTATTGCGACATCAGAAACGAAGAAAAACAACATAATGATTATTGTAACGCTTGCCGTAAAAAAGGTCAAATTTGTAGTTTCTTATGTCTCATTCGAACTATAGAAATGCTACCCGATCTGGCAAACTTGCATAGTGCAGTTATAGCAGATATAGGGCCGCAAAGCGAATGCAGAAGTGCCTTTCACCCTGTTACGACTTGATGAACCACTAAAACGATTTTGGAAACATTATTTTAAGGTAAAAAATAATCTTTAGTGTTGCTTTAACAAAGAATCCTTCTCCTAACCTAACTGAAAAGATGCTGACATCACATTTGAAAATGATGATGAAAGTTTCAGAGATCAGATAATAACTTGCCAGATTCTTTATATTCTAACATTTGACATACTGGACAATGTTTTAAAGGTGGCTTCAAAAAGTATTCGCTAGGTCACTAAAATAGGTCACTAAAGTTATGCTTCAAAATGTCATTGCATTCCACACAAAATATTAAACAAGGTGACATTTTGAAGAAAGCAAGCACAAGCCCACTTTACAAGAAAAAGGTTTGAGTTTAAATAGAAATACTGTTGGATATTAAGATTTAAATAAATAAATAAATTAATTAATTATTTTTTATTTTTTTTTATTTTTTTATTTGATTGGGACAGTGCATTTTAATGAACATAACATGGAGTACATGCATGTAAAAATGCCGGATTATAGCCAAAGGCTAATTTCCATCCGTAGTCCCACGTGCTAGAATTAACACGTGGTAGTTTTAGTGGATCCTGTTCGTAGTGAAGACGTATAAAGTGAACTAACTTTTTTTTTTTTTTTTCATTTATCTAACCTTTAGAAAATATAGTGCATTTCAAAAAAGCTTTTACTGTACCTCATTTATTTGCAGATACCACCTGCTTTGGTGTTTTTGTTATCTATTACAATGACATTAATTTATCTTTAAGTGTGGTTTATATTTTTGGGGCCACTGCAAGGTCAAGCTCCTTCTTGCACATTTCTTAAAGCAAATCCTTCACAGATAAGTCTGCATCCGTTTTAAAGCACCCAAAGTTTAATTTACCCCCTCTGTGAGAACAACTAACCTGTGCCGCCGAGTGTTTGAGTGTTTGTCTAATTTGTAGTGCATAGACCTTGAAATGACTTAGTATTTGTTAATTTCTTTTTCCAGAAAGTGAGACACAGTTGTCTTGGGTTTTGGACTTGGCTTCCCTCCAGCTGTGTGTCCTTCCCCTGCCATCCTTACTGGAGCTCAGGCTGCACTGGCAGGCTGGGGAATGCTTTGAATGTTAATGAAGTATGTCATCGTGAGTTGTCTCAGTAATTAATTGTTCACATCACATTTTTGAAAGGCCACCAGGAAGCAGTCCCAGTAGCACTGCGGTGTGTTGTCTGTCTCAGAATAGAGCTCTACGGTGGCCCAGTAGTGCACAACACAACGAAATTTAAAAAGCAAACATGAGTTCACAACACAAAGAAATTAAGCCACAACACAACAAAACGAATCCACAACACAACGGAAATGAGCCACAACACAACGGAAAATGTACAATTCAACGGAAAATGAACACCACAACGAAATAAAGCCGCAACACAACGGAAAATCTCTAGAGGGCTCTCGGAGCGCAGTAAAGAGTGTTTTCCTTGCCACTGTTCTATAGAGTCGGCATTCTTAATATATCAATTCCACGATTAGTTTTAACAATATGTAACCATTGTATATCGACAAAATATACTTCAAAATCACCTACATGAATTATAGCTGCGTATTTATACTGGAGAATGCTTTGACGTGCACAGCGCATGACCCCTACGGGAACATCTGGCAATTCCACCAAGTGGTTAAAACGTATAATCTATTATTATATAATTTGATAAATAAAAATAAAAACCATTTGGTGAATTGCAGAATTACAGGAAGGTATTGGCACAATTTCACCTGTATTAAGTCAGTCTGGTAACTAGGAACCTACCACAAAAAAAAAAAAAAAAAAAAAAAAAAAAACCTTTAGGTGAATTACAGTAGGCCTAATGTTTTTATAAAAAAACAAATTGTGTACTGCATGTGCATACAGGGAGCTATTGGCACAATTTCTCCTGTTGTAAGTCAGTCTGGTTAAAAGGAACTACAACCTTTGAAACATGATAAAAGAAAAAAAAAACTTTATGATATTACAGAAATTTCCTAAAAAATAATTGTTTACTGTAAATACATGAAGGGAGGTATTGGAAAAAAGTCAGCTGTACACTGTCAGAAATAGGGGTACAGTAGGAGTCCATTTCTGTCCCCCAAGGTACAATCTACACTAACGTACCCCATAGGGATTATTATTGGACCTCAAGGTACATATATGGACCTTTTTGAGGGTCAAAAAGCATTAAAAGGTACATATATGTACCGTTTCTTTTAAAGGTTAAGGTACAATATTGTACCCTTGAGGGTACAGCCCCAGTGACAAGCCATTGTACCCCGAAAGGTACAATTATATACTTTATTTTCTGAGAGTGTAGTAAGTCAGTCTACTACCAATACAATCAAGCTTTGGATTTGTAACATGTCTGTTTATGAATGTTAAAAGTAATTTTAATTAATACAAATTATTAGTTTTTACAACTTGAAGGAATTGGCGGACGTTCCCTTATGCGCTGCGATATCGCGGGTCTTTGGTGTTTTATGCCCCCAACGTCGCCTTCCAGGCAGCGAGGGGATGGGTAGGTTTAAGGTTGAGGGTAGGGTTAGCTGCCTCTAAGGAGCCATTGGGGGCATAAAACACCATCGAGCCGATATCGCGTCAAAGCATTCTAGAGTATAAATGCTGCTATAATGCACGTAGGTGATTTCGAATTAATAAATGTCGATATACAATGTTTAGCTACATACAGTACTGTTAAAACTAATCGTGGTGTTGATATATTTTTTAGACTGCTGACATGGAAAACTAACTTTATCGTGCTCCGAGAGCCCTCAAGTGGTCGGGAGCATCTCCATTGTGTTGCGGCTTTATTTCGTTGTGTTGTACATTTTCCGTTGTGTTGAGGCTTATTTCCGTTGTATTGTGAACTTATGTTTGCTTTTTAAATTTCGTTGTGTTGTGCACTACTGGGCCACCATAGAGCTCCACTTTGAGGCTGGAATCAGAGTGCATATATTGAAGACTAAATTGCATTATCAGCAGCCATTGCTGTGTGAACATAATAAAAATACAGGCGATATTTGAATAAACTTAAATGTTAGTACACTATTTATTCTGTGTTACTACACTTTTTGTTTAGCCTCCATTTTATGCAATATAACCATCACATTCAGTGCTTTTTATATAAATACTACATATTTTGAATAAAAAGTTATACCAGCCATACAATTGGGCAAAATTAAGCAATTTCACATGCTGCTTCACATTCAGAACATGCTGTATTTCCAAATATGTTCGAATATATCTGTTTTTGCTTTGTCAATGCCAATAGTTCCAAAGATTCAATGACTCACTCATAAAGACAGACACTATTCTCATTCCTAAATTAATCAGGGTTTTGAATGAATTGGTTAAATAAATTATTCAATGACTCATATAACATACATGAAAATACCCAGTAGATCTGTAGTCCAATCAGTTCGAGCCATGTTAGATGATGTCATTGTTTGCAGATGGAATCAGCCTGTGCCATCTAGGGCCCTATTTTAACAATCTAAGCGCATTGTCTAAAGTGCAGGGCGCAAGTGCACTTAGGGCGTGTCCAAATCCAGTTTTGCTAGTTTAACGATGGGAAAAATGGTCGTCGCGCATGGTCTAAGATGGTTGTCCCTATTCTCTTAATGAGTAATGGGTGTGTTTTGGGCGTAACGTGAAATAAACCAACCAGAGTCTCATCTCCCATTCCCTTTAAAAGCCAGTTGCGCTCGCGCCATGTCGGATTCACTATTTACATGACGGAATTTGCAATTTGCAAGCGGAAAGACTAAACGGATCTGCTCGTGCACGAGGTTAAAGGGCGCAACCATCTACGGGACAAGCCGGATTCCACCATATCTTTATGTACACAATATTAATCTTTTACATTTGTAATTCATTTATTTTTAATATTTGGCTAGTTTGTGTGCTGTGGTGCATCCCTGTGTGTGTAATAAGCAGAGTGTACATGCGTTGTGACCCGCCTATAGGCGCACATTACTAACGCACTCTTTAAATAACAAAAAAAATATTGCGCCATTGACTTTAGACCAGGTTTCAGTTGGTCAATGGCGGAGTCTATTTCAGTTGCCTCAAAACAGCAACGCACCAACAATGTGCCTGAACACACCTCGTTTTCAGACCCAGCACGCCCATGGGCGCACAAATGGGCACAAATACATTTGCTATTTAAACAATGTGGCACAGGACGTGAAAATGATAACTGCGTCAGTCTGAAACTAGCAAAAAACACTTGCGTCGCGCTTGGCACTGCATTGTGCCAGGTGTACCTGTATGATAGGGCCCCTAGAGTTTCTTGAATGAACTATATATTCACTTATTGCCAACTACTGGCCTAATGATATAATCTACTGAAAGAATCACTGAAAAATCCCTAGAACTAGTGCACAAACTGACAGTTATTTATTTATTTATTGATTTAGTCAAAAATAATTAAATCAATCTCAATAAACACAGCTCCAACTCACCTGCATGGACGTTTCTAGTAATCCTGAAGAGCTTGATTAGCTGTTTCAGGAGTGTTTAATTAGGGTTGGAGCTAAACTCTGCAGGACAGTGGCCCTCCAGGAACTGACTTTGACACCCCTGCTTTAAGTCATTAAATCTGTTTTGTAGGTTTATGATAGCAATACCAAAATCTTTCCAAGTATTTGTACCCATGATTGGTAATATTTGCCATTTCATCACCATTGTACATCTCCAAAATAACAAAAGGTTAGGGCATGATACTTTTTCGTTAGAGAAACATACCAAAACAACAGTAGAAGCAGCATGTTCTTTTCTAAAATCTAATTTTAAAGTTAAGGAACATCTTAAAACTTACAATCAAATAAAGAGCTGGCTCTTATCAAGTTATTGGCCTCAGGAAAGACTATCCTATGAACATGGACCAGAATGCCTTGAGTTCATAATGTGGAGGAGACAGCAGTTAAACAGTAGAGCTCCTAAGTATGATGGAAACATTATTTAAGAGCGGTAACTACCTCTATCATTACTGGTACAAGCAGAACCATTCAGTCTTTGAATAGTCCTAATGCAAGGGCAACATTATCAATTTGTGACTGTATGTGCACTTTAGGTTTAAAGACAATCAATACCACTCCATGATAACACAATTACAAGACTGTGGCCAAAATGAAGGAGCCAACCAGTTTAGAACCCTATGCGAGGTAATACTAGATCAATAAATATTCATTCTCAAATGAAAGTCTTATTTTTTTAAGTCTGCTGTTGCATTTGGTAGATAGCAAAACAGAATGCTTTGTGATGATGAGCTGCATCAAATTCTGATATTAATATTATCAACTTTAAAGGACAACTTTAAATTTTAAAAGCTTAAATTATACATATTGTTATATGCACTGCATGTATTTACAATATAAAAAATATTGTACATTACAATACATTTTGCACATATATACCTTGTATGTACACACATACACACACACACACACACACACACACACATGGTTGTTGTTGCACCAGATGGGCCGGTGTTCTGGCAAATAATGCTACCTATCAGAGGTAGCACAATCTGAGCGGGTAGCACAAATCAACAGAACACTGGTCTGAGTATTTCAGAGACTGCTGATCTACTGGGATTTTCACGCATAAACATCTCTAGGGTTTATAAAAAATGGTCAGAAAGAGAGAAAATATCCTGTGAGCAGCAGTTCTGTGGGTGAAAATGCCTTGTTGATGCCAGAGGTCAGAGGAGAATGGCCAGACTGGTTTAAACTGATAGAAAGGTAACAGTAACTCAAATTAGGGTTGGGCCGAGAAATCACTATGTTGAAGCAGAACCTTGAACCTTGAAGCAGATGGGCTACAGCAGCGGAAGACCACACCAGTGCCCCTCCTGTCAGCTACAAACTGGAAAACTGGACATTAGAAGGTTGGAAAAATGTTGCCTGGTCTGATGAGTCTTGATTTCTGCTGTGACATTCAGATGGTTTGGTCAGAATATGGCATAAACAACATAAAATCATTGATCCATCCTGCCTTGTATCAACAGTATCAACTGCTGCTGGTGGTGTAATGGTGTGGGGGAAATTTTCTTGGCACACTTTGAGCCCCTTAGTATATTTCCTATAGGATATATAGAACATATGGCATTGGTGCATGTTGATTCAGAGTTTGCTTCATCTGAAGTCCTTACAGGAGTTGGAGTCATTTATTCAAAGGTGTTGGGGCATCTAAACTCTTCGTGAGAGACTGGATCCAAACTGGAGCTGACTGGGGTGCAGTCTTAGATGGCCATCCAGCCCAAGGGATCTGGAGAGGTCATCATCTCGATTGGCACATCAGTTGCTTGAATTGATAGCTTTATTTCTTGCCCTGAAGTACTTCCTCCAGAAGTTAAGGGGCTACCATGTCGTAGTACGGGTGGACTACACCCTGGTAGTTGCTTACATAAATCGCCAAGGCGGACTACGTTTGCGCCGCCTGAACAGGCTTGTGCAGCAGGTTCTGCTTTGGGCTCAGGACAGGTTCCTGTCCCTCAGGGCGATTTACATTCCAGGGCATATAAATGTGGGAAAAGACTTAATATCCAGGCAGGCTGTGACACACAGGGAATGGAAACTCCACCCTGAAGTAGTCAGACAGATTTGGGAAAGATTTTACGAAGCAGACACTTTCCAGTGCAGCTGCATTAGTATTTTTGTTCCCATCAGCGTTAATGAAACTCAGCATTGAGTGTAGCTTTTGATAGGGAATGTCTCGGGTTACTTGACTGTAACCCTGTTCCCTGAAAAAGTGGGAACGAGATGCTGCACCTCATTGCCGCACTGTCATTCTAGACGTCTCTTCAGACAAAGTTATAACCTGAAGGCGCGTCTGCTTCATGTCTATTTATATAGCCCCTCACAAGCTTGCATTCCAATGACGTTATCATCAGAGGTTATTTAAGCCAAATTCTTGGCGTGTTTGCCACACATGCTTCACAACTGTTCGAACAAAGACATTCTCATTTGCTTAATGAAACACAACATCTTGTTCCCCCTTTTTCAGGGAAATACGTTCACTACATTCAAATGGCCTTCACAGTCACCAGATCTCAATCCAATAGAGCACCTTTAGGATGCGGTAGAACCGGAAATTCACATCATGGATGTGCAGCCGACAAATCTGCAGCAACTGTGGACCAAAACTGTGGACCAAAATCCAGTAACATGTTGAATTTATGCTACAATGAATTAGGCAGTTCTGATGACAAAAATGGGTCCAACCTAATACTAGCAAGGTTGAACGACTTCAGATTTTTTAAAGTCGACATTTATGTGATGAAAGTCGAGTTGAAGTCGACTAGTCGCTGATGATGTCATTATTGAACAAATAAGCCTGAATCTAGAGCTGAGACTCGAATGCCGGTTGCTTGTGCACAGCTATGGCATGACACAACGCTCCTACTACATAAACAGCTTATTTTTAGCAGTTCTTTTGTCTTTGGGTCATTATATTTCTCACAAATGTCTGCTTGTTCTAAAGCAGATACAGATAAAGTAGCACAGTAAAGATTATTACATTTATATGAATTGATAGAGTGATTGCGTGTGAAGTAATTCTACCTGGCAGCATCTCTCTACTAATTGTGCAGCTATTGGTTTTAATCACTAGGTAATATATGCTAGAACATCAGTTTCTAAGCTATTTTATTGATAAATCACAGAAGTTGACAATACATTTCTGCGCTACTGAATGATGCTATGCACGCTATTGTCTGTGTGTGTGCACGTAATGCAGCAGCACGTTAGAACGCCGATTAACTTACATGTACAATAAGCTTTATAAAACGTGCGTTCTCCTGATCAAATTTGAGCATTCAGATGGTATAATCAAACATGTCTTGTGGAGTGTTCTCAGAGTATGCATTTATTTGTCATTTTAATTGTTTGACTTCCAAGATTTCTTATCCTGTTGCACCCTCTATAGGCCATGATCAGCGACTAGTCAACGTTAAACTTAAAGTGTCATGGCATACACACACACACACACACACACACACACATATATATATATATATATATATATATATATATATATCTGTGTGTGTGTGTGTGTGTGTGTATTTATATTTATAGTAATCCTACCCAGAGTGGGAAAAGCCTTATATATTCTAGAATAAGTTTTCAGAACGTCCCTTAACTGATGTCACAACCTTTTCATTTTAAGTTAAGAGCAAGCAGAGATCTTGCACATTCAATGATGGAAAATTAAGCAATACAGCATATCGTCTGTACGTGTCATGTCACCACGGCCAGAAAAAGACTATGTTGAATTCCGTTTAAGGTGATTTAAATTGTCATACTATGTTCAACTTTTCACGTGACCAAGGTGAATTTGTGGAAACCACTTGAAACATTTGCTGTGTTGAGCTATTTCAATTACATTTGTTTTATTTGTTCATTGCAAACAGCTGAAAGTGTGTACATTTTGCCAATAAACCTGATTTGTAATGGGGGTTGAATAATTTCATTTACAACTGTACAATGTTGATTTTTTTGTGTGTGGCAGATTTAGCCCATTTTCATGAATTCTCTTGACATATATTAAATATCAAAAGTTGAAAGTAATCTTTGCTGAGAGTGAATGAGACTGCAAAATAAGAACCCATTCAAGGGATAAGCTTGATTCGCTTTCTCCATGCTATGAAAATATCCTCTATATTGGCAATGATGGTGGTGTTTTAAATCTTGTGATTAAAAATATATGTTTTAATTAATTATATTATATGGCAAATTGTGTAATTAATTGAATTAACCACATATATACATATTTATAGAGAACAAATACAATCACCTAAATGAAAATAAAGACATTTTTATGACAGTTAATACTAAAAAGTGGATTTAGAAGTCAATATATTGTCTTTCAATATAGGTGTAAAGTATAGCTTGAAAATTAGCATTTTCTGAATAAGTAAATAACTTTGAAATAGTGAGACAATGTGCATATTACTCCATGCCAAAAATAAGACATTAAATAAATGGTAGAGCTGGATTCCATTTATAATCTATAATAGAAATCTACATTAGTCAGGTTATGATTTACGCTTGTCATCAAAATCATTCGTTCATGAAATATGTAAGGATGTGGGTTCCAGTGTTCTGATGACAAAATAATAACGTTGTAATTTTCAGATACACATGCTCACTTTCAACTGTCTACAAACTTTATAGACAATGACAGTTTCTAAAATCTCTTGTTTAGTTAATATGGTTTATGGCTATTGTGTGTAGCTGTGCAACAGTGTTGTGCCTTAGCCAATATAGAATGCCAGTAGAAGCTGTTTGTTGATGATCTGGGAGCAAATTTTCCTGTTCATTTAATAATACAGGCTTTGGACTGTGGTTGTAATTTTTGGATCATTTGGGAGAGGAAATAATATAAGAGAGCAAGTGGTCCAGAGTGGCTTTGTATATAGACGTTCCCTCCTTTATTCCATAATTGTCCTCCAGCTGAATCCTTGCTTCTGAATGAATGGCAGTAATTACAGTTGTCCTAACATTTTCCTCTTTTTAATAGTATTGTTACATTAAATTGAAAGTGGTTTTGAATGAACAACTCAAACTCTAATGACCTCTATGACTAAACAACAGTGTGTGATTTGCCTTTGTTTCTAAAGGGAAAAAGTATTTTGTCCTGAAAAAGCCTGCTCCTATGAGGACAAATTCTGAAACATAATTCTTAATTCAAAGCATTTTTTAAAGGGGTATTATATATCATAAGGAATCAAATTATCCTTGATCTTTTTAGATAAAAGAACAACATGTAGCCTATATGGAAAGTGAAACATACTGTAACTTTCAGAAGTTAAAAGTCCCCAGACATTTTTTGAAACTAAAAATATCTCTTTCTACTTATGCAACTTTCTATCATGGCTATGATTTTTTCTTTTATCCCTACACAGAAGAGCTAATGATTTAAGGGTATAACATGCTGTCCTGTAGAGTTGGGGTACTCGAACTCGGACTCGAGTCCAATTTTGAATGAACTCGGACTTGTCACGCACTCGGATGAATTTGTACTCGGACTTGACACGGACTCGGACATTTTAGACTCGGAAAATTTGCCGAGTACAGTCGAGTCCGGGCACTGAAGGACACAATATTATTCAAAAACGAAACGAAACTGCTTACATTGTGTTGTCTCAGTGTTGAGCATTGTAGCCAATCACAGATATGTATATTAAGCGCATGAACACAGTGGCCAATCAGAGGCGTTTTGAGCCACCATGCGGAGAAGTCGCTCAAAACGTATGTTCAGAATCAGCGCGAGTTTTATCCTTTCGCAAATCTCCTCATAAACAACAAAGTCTTGACGCGATATAAATAAGAGATTCGCTGTGCAGTGCGGACAACTTCAGTGTTTATGACGAGAGTTTCAGTGAGAGTGCAGAACGCGGTAAGTAATTAAGTGATGGCTTAAATGAGCGCTATTGACAATCTAAATAATATATTTTTTCATGCTTGTAGAGGACCAGTGGTTACGTTCACACTGTAAATTAAAAAGAGTGATAACTGCATTTCAATGTGGGAGAGAATCCGCAGAATTTTAGTCCTGTGAGTCATGAAATTGCGATGATTGACACAGTAACCTTAGCAACATGAGAACGTGATAACCAAAGCAACATTTTGGCGTCTAATAATGTTATGATTTTTGTTACATTGATTTAGCCTACACTTTAGTCATAAGTTTACATACACCTTGCAGAATCTCCAAAATGTAATATGTATTTATTTTTTAATGAGGATGATCATAAAAACATTGTTTCTATTTATTACTGCCCTGAAAAATCTTTTTCACATAATGGATGTTTAATAGCCTAGTCCACAAGAAAAAATACAAACACAAAATACAAGACAAATTACATAGGCTTGATTTTAATATTGTGTTTCATTACCTGAATGATCCACAAGTTGTTTTTTTTTTGTTTTTTGTTTTTTTTAATGGTTGTTCATGAGGAAAAATCCTCCAGATCCTGCACATTCTTTGCTTTTCCAGCATCTTCTGCATATTTGACTCCTTACTAGCAGTGACTATGATTGTGAGATTCATCTTGTCACACTGAAGACAACTGATGGACTCATACACAACTATTACAAACCCTGCAAACATTTAGTGATGCTCAAGAAGGAAGCAACCATTAGGAGCCAGGGGGTGTACATTTTTGAACTGGATCATTGGTGTAAATTGCTCTTATTTTATTTAATAATTAATTAATTTAGTCCTGCCATTTAGAGGCTAAATAAGATATTAGCATGTAAAACAAAATAAGATAATCAAAATAAATAAAAATTAAAAAATCAACGTCATCTTGCTCAAAAGTTTACTCCTGGCTCTTAATGCATTGTGTTATATTCTTGAGCATTACCTTGCAGAATCTGAAAGATGTACGATAGGTAAACGTATGACTGTAACTATACATTGGAATCATTTTGTAAGGTTTAACATATTAATTTAAGAGCTCAGTGTTGAGATCTTTCACTGGAATTTGATTGACATGCGATCTGACCAATCATAATGCAGATACCTGCCATTTTTGTCCGACAAACAAACCAAACCAGATAGTAGATTAAAGTCATTGGACTTGAACTTGAAAAATGCCATGTATTGAATTCTTTTTGCAGTTCTGATGTTCATTCATGTTTAATTCATGCTATAAATAGAAGATATTATCAGTTCATGTGTTGCTTGAGTTGAGGCCTATATTAAAGCACCACAAAATGGTGTGTATTGTTTTAATTTCATAAAAAATACAAAATTTGAAAGCTGAGACTTTATTTCATACCAGAAGTAGCCTTGTCTTGTCTGTTGGCACATTGTCAGTGTCCTCTTTGCTCCGCAATATATATTTCACTGTGTGAGAACATGTGGAGTGAGAGCGGAATGGCTTGTCGGACGTAGCGACAGTAAGAGGGGCGGGTCTTTGTGAAAGGTCAATTTAAAACTATTTAAATCTTTGTGGACTCGGCCGGACTCGACTCGGACTCGGATGTTAAGGACTCGGACTCAAGTGCGACTCGGCCCTCTTTGGACTCGGACTTGGACTCGGACTCGATTGTTAAGGACTTGGACTCGACTTGGACTCAACAATGGTGGACTCGGACCCAACACTACTGTCCTGGCATGTGTAGCATCTGCATATCTGTCTGTATATCCTACATTGTTTGTTTGTAAGAATTTGTAAGAACATGTATTATGTTAAAATATTTCTTTTTCAAATAAGTGCTTTCTATTCTTCAAAGAATCCTGAAAAAAAAAAAATCATTGTTTTAGCAGACCAACTGTTTGTCTCTTGAGCACCAAATTAGAATGATTTCTGATTTCTGTGACTCTGGACACAGGAATAAACTGCATTTTAAAATTTATTAAAATAGACAACAATTAAATTGTAATAATGTGCTAGTGTTTTTGTAATCAAATAAATGCAGCCTTGGTGAACATAAGAGTCACGTACAAGTTCCAAAGAGAATACCCCTCACACGTAACAGTGCACTAAACATGAACAATAACTGACAACTGAACAGCAACACAAGAGGAACTTAAATACACAGTGATAACAAACTGGATGGCAAACAGGTGTGTGATAATTAATGAATTGTCACAGCAACTTAAGGTCAGACAGGAACCGCGAACACAGGAAACGGGAAACAAAGATGAGCAACCTTAAAAGTCCTTGATAAAGAAACTAACTTTAAGTTTTTCTGAATTGCTAAAACACATTTCTTGAAACAATCACCCACTTTCTCAAAACCTTAAACACAAAACCAAATCTTCAAACCAAATCTTCAAACTACATTCAGAGAACATCTGACTCTTCTGTCCGAATCAAACAATTGCCTCGAAACCATTCTATCTGTGCTCAAAATCAAATGATCCTTTCAGATCATACACACAGCGAGTCAATACTATAAACAGATTATTCATTAGACACAACAATAAAAAGATGGAGAAAACAGAATCCAAAGCATGTAGTTACAGAAAAAAAGTATATAGCAACAAAGTAAACACATTTTCCAATTACATGAAGTATAGTAATCACAACTTACAGTAGTAAGGTGAATAAATTGTATACTGTAAGCACTGCAAGCAAGTATAGTATTGTACTGAATATTGTATAGTAGGCCTATTGAATGTCTGTAAATTCAGCACTTTCAGCATACAGTGAAAATACAGTAACCCAACTGCAAAAGCCATAAAGGTTAAACAACTCTAATTGAAAAGCATGTTACAGTACACTCAACACTGTCAGAAAAAAAGTACAAAACGGTACCTTTTAGGGTACAAGTGGCCGTCACTGGGGTGGTACCCTGAATGAGAGGCACAAAATTGTACCTTATAACTTTGTACCATTTAAGGGGCAATTTTGTACCCCAAGGTACAATTGTGCTTACTGTAATGTAACCACAAAATTGTACCTTATTAAAAGGATCCCCAGGATATGCCCTCATGACAATGCAGTTTTAATCGTAGTGTGCGCAAAAACAAAATATTTTAAAGAAACTGGCTTAGATATTCAATTTTATTTATAAACCTTCTTTTACAAAGATAATTACTTGAAATGTATTACATATTCTCACAGCAGCAGGTGCGAGTCGAGACAATGAATTGTTCATCGCACATAAAAATTCATCAGACATTACTCAACAAATATATTCAGAAGTATAAAGTAGGGGGTGCACTGATCCAATATTAAGATCGGATATCGGCCCCGATATTGACAAAATAGTTGTTGTTTTTTTTGTTTGTTTTTGTCACAGCACATCCTACGTCATTCGTCAGCAGCACTTGTGTCGCATGCTGGAAAAGTTGAGTTAACCGTTAAGCAACATGGAGCAAGCCAAAGAGTCGGCTGTGTGGAGATATTTCACGATTGCCACGCCAACTAGTTAGTCGGCTGTTTGCAGTGACTGCAAAGTAATGTTTCGAGGGGTAGTGGTAGTACTGCAAAGTACAATACTCCCAATTTAATCAAGCACATCCAAAAGCACCATGCTAAGGAGCACACCAAATTCCTGCAGCTCAACAAAACCAAAGAGAGACAATACAGCCCAGCACCTAACTTTGGCAAATGCACTTCAACGACGTGGAAAGTTTCTGACGGAAAATTTGAAAGCATTTGCAATAAATAACACAGAACGTTTTAGAATTCATTGTTTTAGATGCTCAACCAATGTCAGTTGATGAAGATGAGGGCTTCCGTCGCTTACTGGAATACTTAGAGCCAAGGTACTCTCTTCCATCACGCAAGTATTTTTCCGAGACCGCACTGCCAGAACTGTACAAAAAAGTGTGCGAACACATCTCAAAAGAGATTAAAGATATAAAGGCAATGAGCTTCTCAACAGATATACATTATGGAGCTCTGCTGTGTGTCCAATGTCGCTTTTAAGTTTAACAGTCCACTGGTTGGACACAAGCTGTACACCGCACGGTGCAATGCTTCAAGCTAAAAACTTCCATGGTTCACACACCATTTTGGCTGCAATTAAGGAGATGCTTGACCAGTGGCACATTCCTTTAAATAAGGTGCATGTCATACTCGGGGACAATGCAAGTAACATGAAAAAGGCCATGGACAACATGGGGGTGCGGAGCTTAGGCTGCTTTGCTCACACACTGCAGCTTGTAGTCAATGAGGGACCACTGTCACAACAGAGTGTGAGCAATGACATTGCAATCGGTAGACAAATTGTGGGACATTTTAAACAATCTCCACTTGCGTATTTACGGCTGCAAGATTTCCAGCTCCAGATGCTAATGCAACCTAAACGCCTGCAACAAGACGTCAAAACAAGGTGGAATAGTACTTGATGATAGAGTCTTCTGGAACAGAAGCGAGTCCTCTGTGCTTACATTGCTGATCATGACCGGCCCAGTACACTGACCGCTAACCATTGGGCTTTGCTAGAAAAAACGAGCACTGTCCTAGCACCATTTGAAGAGCTAACAAGGAAAGCTTATCATCGTCTTCAAACGCATCCTGGCTAAAGAAGGCGATGCAGATACTGGCATCAAAACATTGAAAAAAACCCTGCTTCAAGCTGTCAACAAATGTTTCGACACTGTGGAAGATGAACCCCTATATGCACTTGCCACCCTGCTGGACCCGAGATATAAAGACAGGTAAGATTGTGTAAACTAACTAATTACATTAGGTCTATATTATAGATTGTTTTACTCTCCACAGTAACACTACTACTGTAATTGATGAGATGCCATGCTGTACATTTTTAAAAAGTGTAGACCATAAATTACATAAATTATATAGGCCTACATTCTTTATACAAATGAATATATATATATTACTTTAATCAGCCTCAAGTTTTAGTGTCATTAAGTTTTTCATATTTAGCCTTACCTATGTTTTATTTCTGTTTCAGATACTTTACAAGTGCACAATCTGCAAAGCGTGCAAAAGATGCACTGACAGGGAAACTAGAGGAAGACTTGAGGAGCAGCACAGCTGGAGCATCAGAGGCTGCAGAGCCACAAGAAAAGGTCCCTCGGGTGGAAGCAGCAGCAGCAACAAGCAGCTTTATGCAAGAGTTTGACCAAATTGTGGAGGAGTGTGAAGATCCCGGTGCAACAAGCAGCTTGAGCCCTGGCCTGCAGTCCAACTGCATGGATATCTCACAGAGAAAACCATTGCTGCCTCAGACAACCCATACCAGTACTGTGTAGCCAACAAATAGCGATTACCTTGTCTTGCTGCCACTACCACAAAATACCTCTGTGCCCCCTGCACTAGTGTAGAAAGCGAGAGAGTGTTCAGCACAGTTTCCAACATTGTGGATGAAAAGAGAAATAGACTTACAGCAGAGAGAGCAGAAATGCTTGTCTTCATGAGAAGGAATTTGCTGATTAAGTGAGCATTCACAGGTCATGAGTGGTGTGACACTGCACTACATGTTTACAGTGTTTGGTTATTATTAGTATGTGTGACCAAGTTGTTGTTTGACCAACTTTTTATTAGTTTATTCTCAGGTTCAGGTGCTATGTTTCATTTTGAATTTCTGTTTGCAGGACTTAATACATTTTTAACATGTTTATAATGTTTGGTTACTGTTTGATTACTATTGTATGTTCAACCAATACACTTTTGTTTCTGCGGCAACATTTTATATATTTTAATTTAAGAAGTTTGATTACATTCTGTTTTAGATTTGAATGCACAATTGTTTGTTTTTTTAATAACAAATAAATAAGAATTCAAATTTTTTTTTTACATGTTTACAGTGTTTGGTAATTGTTTGATTACTATTGTATGTTTGACCAATACACTAACATACAATACATACAATTTGTTTCTACTGCTATGTTTTTTTATTATTATTTATTTTAAGAAGTTTGATTACATTCTATTTTCGATTTTTAATGCACAATTGTTTTTTAAATAACAAATAAATAAGAATTCAATACATTACATATGTTATTTTGTCTTAGTTAGGAAAGTAATGTTTAGTTAAGTCTGGTGCCTTTAGTCTCTTCCACATGGTGGAAGGAAGGTATAAGGTGTGAGATATACAGTTTATTATTAATTCAACAACGGTATCGGGTATGGACAGATACACAAAACCCAGGCATCGGCATCGGTATCGGGACTGAAAAAGTCGGATCGGTGCATCCCTAGTATAAAGCAGTAATTTAAAACTGTAACACCTTCAAAAAAAGGTAACAGGAGTACAAGAAATGTTCTATACTGTAGAATACTTACAAATCAAATAAAAAAATAAAAGTTATATATTGATATACAGCTAATTAAACAGGCTATATAATGTAGGTTTACAGCATATGGCAGTTGTTCCAAGAATACCTTGTGCTAATAAATAATTTTTCATCGACATTGTAGGCATCTTTAACACAATATTTGACATCATTAATCTCTACTTATTACTCACTGAAGCTTTTTGTCTTAAAAATTGACATGGCTGTACTTCTTAAATGCAGTAGAGCCGAAGTTAAAGTCATTGAAAAATTTGCCTCGTGAATGAATGAGACCAATATATGCTGGATTTCTTTGACAATTGTGAATGTTCTCCGAGAGCATTTAGGACAACAGAACAGGCGATGGATTTGTGCAGATGTTACTCTGGTAATCAGGGTAGGAAGAGGCTTGTCACCATCCACAGAAAGTTTCAAAACATACCGCTGAAGAAACATCTGAGTGTTCAAGTGTCAAATTGAAGACGAAATAGGCACAAAATGCAGAAAGAGCCCCTTCATCCACACATAGCCAAGCAGATCTCTATCCCATCTACTCTTGATGACTACAGTGACTTTTCTTGTAAGCACATTTTTCAGTTGGATATGATGAAGATGGTTTACCGTAAAAGACAAAAGCACAAAACAGATTTTATCTCAATCAAATTTTATGATGATACAAGTTAACTGATGTAGAGAAATAATCAACATGCATAAGGAGTAAGATGCATATTATTCACCCCCTTTGTATGTCAGCACAGGGCAGTAAATATATTTCAAGAATTATAAAATGCATTTATGATAGACATTCAAGTCAAAGACAGAGAAACATATGCACACCTCCCCAAGCACAACAAAGTGTTCAAGCTTCTCTCTGAACAAGGCTGGCAACATGAGAAGTGCTGCTTTAATATCTACATTTCTAATATGATATTACTCTCTGAGCCTTGAAAGTGGTAGTTACAAAGCTGTCAATGGAGGGACAGAAAGCTGTCAGACTTCATTAAAAATATCTTAATTTGTTACAAAGATGAACAAACAAATAATAAAATAAAAATATTTCAAAAGACATGAGGGTGAGACAATGACATAATTTGCAGTTTAGGATTAACTAACCCTTTAATAAATAGGGTAAAGTTTAAAAAGAGTCAATTACAAAGATGGTCTTCAATGAGAGATTCTTCTCTAGCTTCTTTGTGTGGCTTTGCTAAAAGAGATTTCCCTTGAGCAAGATGTAGGCACACTGTATGCAATGTTTCCAAAATTTTCTTGAAAGCTGAAAGCTGAAATTAGATAAAAACACAAGCATAAGAAAATCACAGTTTCAGTGTCCTACATGTTAATAGGTTTGTGTATTTTTTAAATTTGCACATTAACCCCAATGGACTCTTCAAGAACGGCTATTTGTTGACAGCATCTTCAACAGTCATCCCACCAGTAATCTCCTTCCTCCTCCAGGCAAAGGTCCTCCTCATTCGCTCTTCATCAATGCGAGTATCTGGCTGTGTGTCTTTCAATATTGGTCCTGTAGGACTTTCACATGTTCCCTCTATTGAGGTAGCATCCTCTCCAACAACATTCATGTCCTTGTGCACAGACAAAAACAATCAGGTAGAATATTATTTCTAAATTCTAGGCAAGAAAAAGAAAATGTTTGCATCTTATCACCCATTATAATAATACATTTGAGAACAATACACTGGTAACATTGTAGAAAAAATATAAATTATATGCTCTCACCACAGGCCTTGTACATTTGTTTGCAAGTGCTTTTTTCAGGTTGCAGAGACCTTATAAGTCTTTTCACTCCTTCAACATCAGCCAAAGGTGTCAAGTGTAAAGGCTCAAATGTAAACCTGCGTTTCAGAGACATGTGACATATGTGCTATTTAAAATATTATGTGTTCATTTTTTTTTTTTTTTTACACAAATTAAGAAACTGTATGAACAGAACCAAGAGTAGTAATATTAAGATTTAATCATCTACTTACATATCCATTGCCCTCTTTGCCCTTTAAAATGGGGTACCTCAGAGTCAGGGCCTTAGCCACTTAAATGTACTCTTTATAAGTCGAATATCAGCAAAAAATATTTGAAACATATAAAAAAAAAAAAATGAAAATGGCTAATCCATTAATTCTTTGACACAGTTAATGAGGATAGTTTACATACTGTACTGAGCCGTGTTTTCATACAATGTTATGTATTGTATGATGATTAATGTCATTTTGATCCTATCTGATGCTGAAAGTTTCCTTTGTTTTTGGTCCATCAAAAAGAAACTTAGGAACTTCAAAAACTGCAAAAAAAAGTTGATGGGCTTCTATTACTATGGCAAAAAATTAAATAAAGAATGTAATAATTAGGCAATGTTGCAGGGATACATAAAGTACAACTAATAATGTAAAGTACAAGTTATTACTACTGAAAAGACAAATTAATACATTAATTTACTAGGGTTGCCCCATTTGATGGCCTTGTATAATCTGAGTTGGTACATTGAGGTGGAGTTTAGAAATGGACAAGGGCGTTGTCACACCAATAATCATCCTCGAGAAACCTTCAAACATCCCAACATGCAACATGCAAACATCCCTTCATTAGCTCCTTTATTAATTGAACGGTAGACATTTTCCCCAACTTTCTGAAGGCTCTTCCCAAATCAGTCAATAACATAAACCAGCCAGAGCCAGTCTGACTCAAGTACTTTTCGCGGCTTAAAACAAAGGAACATCAAATTAGACAAAATCAACAGAACATGCCATCATATGTGAAAAATAAGAATATATTATAACATTATCCCGCATTTACCCTGAAAAATATGTCCCCCAAAAAATTCTCGACGCTGGAATCGTGAGAAGTTCTGTCAGAACAGGACCGCATATTCACACACTGGTCTCAGAAGAACCGAACGACTCCGAAGCAAAGCGGGAAATCTTCTTAAAGGGATAGTTCAGGATTTTAGACATGAATCTCTATAGCTTCCCCATAAGCAGTGTGGTGCATTGACCATGACTTACCCCCGACAGCGTCCTGTGAGCCGAGCTCCGGTCCAGTTTTGGTCAAGATGAAATTAGTCCGGCAAGTTTGCTGGGGTCACGGCAATAAAGCTTTTTTCTTCTCAAATCAATATGTGTTCAAAAGAGTGATATATTTGCGTCACTAAAACGTTGTCTATGGAGAGGTCAGACCTCGTAATGGCTTGGCACTATTTTCTCCCCTGTCATATCACTGCGCGCTGCCGCTACCTACAGCCAGCTGCGAGCTGCGCAGGCGCACACCACTTTTTCAGTTGTTCGGCAGTGTTTACAGCAGTGTTTACGTGCTCAGAACAGCTACACGAACGAGTTAACATAGCTACTCACCAAGAGCGATCAGTTTGTACAAGCTTTGTAGAAAATGGTGCGGACTTGTGACTATCCGGACTGTACAAACAAAGATGTGGCGCTTTCTCCTCACACATTTCAAAGATTTCCTGTGGCAGATGTTGCTCTGAGGCGACTTTGGCTCATTGCTCTGGGCTTCAATGTGAACACCAAACTGGCGAAGATAAAGAAGCTTCGTAAAGATATCCTTTTGGCTGTGTGTCGAAGTCAATGTTGTCATCGTCGCTGCTGTAGTCAGACATGTTATCGTTCTCTTTACTGTAAACAAAGTGACACGTGCGCGGCTCCCAGCTGGCTGTAGGTAGCGGCAGCGCGCAGTGATATGACGGGGAAGAAAATAGTGCCAAGCCATTACGAGGTCTGACCTCTCCATAGACAGCGGTTTTGTGCTGCAAATATATCACTCTTTTGAACACATATTGATTTGAGAAGAAAAAAGCTTTATTGCCGTGACCCCAGCAAACTTGCCGGACTAATTTCATCTTGACCAAAACTGGACCGGAGCTCGGCTCACAGGACGCTGTCGGGGGTAAGTCATGGTCAATGCACCACACTGCTTATGGGGAAGCTATAGAGATTCATGTCTAAAATCCTGAACTATCCCTTTAAATGACAACAACCGTAACGTTGTTTTTTAAGAATTCCTTGAATATAATTAATTGTTGCCGTTCATCATTGGCTGTATTCCAAATTTAATTCAGCATCAATCCCTCTGTTTTTGATGCAACATTCAAAAGTTAATTAATTTGAAAAAAAAAATAACAAAAATACTAGGCCTGCATTACAACAACATTAACAATTATTAAAAATAATTAATTTAATAAATTCATTAACAGGTTTGGAAATAACGTCGTATTTTACAGACATGAAGTTATGGTGATGCATACTTATAATCTCATGTAGTCTATATTGGCCTACAATTTTATTTAGACATTTAAAACAACTTGGTGGTGTCTTGATGTTATTATGAGCTAACATCTATTAATAATAATAAAAACAGCCATACCTTTTTAGCTGGTGCTAAACTGTAAAAAAAAAAAAAAGTTTCAAAAGGTACTAAAATGGACCTTTCCCTTCTAAACCTAAAATGTTGTACCTTTATAAGCCGTTTTGGATACATCATTGTACCCTAAGGACCTATTGTGGACCTTTAAAGGTACAGTTATATATTTTGTACCCCAAGGAACAAAATTGTACCTGCACAGTACCTTTTTTTCTGACAGTGAATAGATTTCTGCAACTGCAAAATCAAAGTCAGTTAGAGATTCATTCTGCCTCAGCATCATGTCTTTATGCTGGGTCCAGACTGAGGACTTTGTCCACATCAATGGCATCACATCAGGCAGTGTCGTCTCTTGCCAGGCAAAGGAAAAAACCCTCTGGTGTGCCAGATCCAGTCTTGACAACATTCTCCACACCTTGCTCTTTCTTGTCCTCATCCTCCTTGTCCACCACCTCTTACACATACTCTTCCTCCTCCCTCTTATATTGCTTCAATCCATTGTTGGTATCAACATACAGTGCAAAATTGAGTCAATTCTGGCACTCTGAACTGACTTGTATTGTGTACAGTTGGTTTGGTCGCATCATTAGAAACAAGTGAGAACAATTTTGAGTCGTTGTGTGTAAACGATGACACCTGTTGTAGTTGTGTTCAACATTTGCCTTCCTGTGTTTAGCGTTTTGAAACATAAGTACACCACAGTGCAAAATGTGTTTTAGTGAGTGAGAATGTGTTTAGAGTTTTGCAAAAAGTGTGCATGAGATTTGCAAATGGTGTCTTATCTATGTGAACTTGTTTTACAGAAAGAGCGATTTATTCGACAAACTGGTTTAGGCTATTGAGAATTTGGTTCAGAGAACGTGATTTAGTGTTTTAGCAATCCAGAAAAACTGTCATTTGTTACAAGATAAAATAGCTCACTTGATTACACATAAATCCTCATGGTTCTGCTGTAGAAACAGAAACACCAACACATCCGCTTGGTCATCTCCTGACTGCAGCTGCAATTATGAATCCAGCATCTCTGGTTGTCATGGCATAACAGCCTGTGCACCCACAGGAACTTAGACATGACCATCATGGCTGTAGAAACAGTAGATTTTGCACGTTCCCTCCATAGCCGTGAGTCTATCAGATAATTTACAGCTTTGCAACACATTTCCTCAGCCCAGAGTGAGCAGCTCTATTACCTGATCTGAAGCTCTGCTGTCATTTACATGCATTCAATCCTCATCCCGATAGCACATTCATCTCTCTCAATGAGATAACCTTTTCTACTTTTCCAAGGAAGCCTACGGAGAAGTGGTGAGGGTGACATAACCTTCAGAATACAATCCTTGCCTGCAGGCTCCGCCTTGTCATGTTTCATTATTGCCATTTCCCATACCGAGTGGCTTAGGGCTAATCTCTGCTATTCTAAATCAACTATTTTGAGAAACATATTTTGTTATTTCCGGCGCATGTTGGGTGCGACACTGAATGTCAGGCATCTGGAGAAGGGTCGGCCTTATGCGCTGATTGAATTTTTAGATTTGATGGATATATGATTCTAAGCTTCTGAGGCCTTGTGTATTAGACAGGCATTCTGCAATGGGAAGAGCGACCAAAAGATTTTGCCCGCTGCCCGAATAACTTGGATTCCAGCGGAGAGCTTCATCGTCTGTTTCTTTCACGGTTGGAAAGGAGCCATACACTTTCTCACCTGGTGCATCAGTTTACTGCTATCATGGAGATAGCAGACGTAGACATACATATATGCTGGAACCGGCTAAAATGAGATTACAGATCAAATGTTAAATCAACCGTTAACCCCATAATTACCATCACTGTCGTTATTTACTTACCCTCATGTTGTTACAAATCTGTAAGCTGTTGGATTGAATTTTATATTTTGCCCTTTTACAAAGTCTAGGTTTTCATGCTTCAATTCTCAAAAGACATTATTATAATTTACATACTTTACATTGTAGCAGCACCTCTCTTCTTAGTCTGTCAGTAACACTGTTTAGTATCAATGAAGCCCCTCCTTCTGATAAGTGCAAGAAAAATGCTCATGAAAAATGCAGTAGTAGTAGTGTAGGGTCTAGCACACCACTCTGTTGTCATTAACTCCAAGAAACGTAAACGTATGGGTGTTACCCCACCATTTAATTCCACAAATAAACTGACATGGATGAATAGTAATTTAGCATTAAACATTACGTTACTTGTGGCAAATTCACTCGAATAAAAATAATATCATGTAACGGTTATAAAACTTTATTTCATTACCTCATCCATGAACATGATTTGTGAGATTTCCACCGGCAACGAAGGTGAAGACGACGACTCCCATCATTCCGCGCTCTTCAACGGCGTCATCAAGCCACGCCTTTGTGGACCTCTAGTAGCGAAAACTACATACTGTGCCTTTAAATCTATAAATGTTAAAAGATTACGGTAACACTTTACAATAAGGTTCAGTGGTTAACATTAGTTAACTACCTTAGTTAACATGAACTAAGAATGAACAACACTTCTTCCGCATTTATTAATCTTAGTTAATATTCATTTCAATATTTACTAATACGTTATTAAAATCAAAGGTTGTATTTGTTAACATTAGTTAATGCACTGTGAACTTACATGAACAGCTGTATTTTTATTAACTAACATTAACAAAGATGAATAAATACTGTAACAAATGTATTGCATGTTGTTAGTTCATGTTAGTAAATAGATTAACTATGTTAACTAATGAACCTTACTGTAAAGTGTTACCAAGATTACTTTAAATGATTAGATAAAAACCACAGAATCCTGTTTCAACCACTGACTGTGATAATTTGATATGTGAAAATGAAACTGTGACATAAATGGTCATGACTTTCATTAAAAAATGATAGAATTCTCCTGTGATCCATTTGACATTATTAAAAGAAACAGAAAGTAAAAAGTCTATAGAGCAAAAAGTAGCCATAGATGCAGCTCATCATTGTCACCATGTCTGTTAAGCTAAAAAAAAATCCTATTAAATTCTAAAAGTTTTGACTTGACTTTAGTTTTGATTAGTCTTGCATACCAACATTACAAAATGTTGTCTTGTTTATTAACGTGAACAAGCTCTCTCACTCAGAGTGTTTTTTTTTCTCATTTACTTCTGTTGTTGAAACTTGAAACTTTTTTTCTACTGAAGAACTAAAAACTTCATTTCACTCATGATTTGAGTTTGATGCAAGTATAAAAGTGTATGAATTCTCATCCTTGATGTTCAGAGACACACATCCATATTTAGATGTTAGAAATGTTACTTACATATCAGTGTATAAAGTTTCCTCTTAACACATTCAAATAAAGGAAGTTGTTTGAAAACTTTTCAAGAAAGAACATGTCAGGCTAAAGAAAAAAAGTATAAAAAGTTAAGTATAACAAACTTTTCATTTTGATTTGCAAGTTTTGCTTTTATAACTCACATAAGAGCGTGCTGAGGGCCTTGCAGTTGATTGTACAGAGACTTGGAGAAGGAATGGACGCCTGTAATCATGTCGTGCTGTACCAAGCTCAAGTGGAAATATAATGGTAACCGTTCCTTACAGTTCTTAGAACTGTTCGGCCTGACGGTGGAACAACAGCCATTGACAGTTAACCTTTTAAAATTGGGGTGAACTTGTTCTGCAGCCTTTGTCATGGCAAGGTCTATGTTTACTATGGGCAACAATGACAGAGCAGACTTGGTTAGACAGTTTCCCGCTCTCTCTCTTACTCACTCTCTCTCTGAAGTTTTCTCCTTTGAAGCGATCCATGAACATTTCTTTGATCTCTTTCACTCCCTTTCTGTCATTCTTTATAGTAAAGACACTACAAGTGTCCACATGTGTTTTCTACACAAATTAAGTGATTAACCATTGCAGTTGGACTGAGTGATGTTGAAGGAATATTCAGGTTCATTACAAAGTCAGCTCAATTAACATGATTTATGGCATAATGTTGTTTAGAAGAAAAAAAAAAATTGTCTTTGACTTGTCCTTTTAAAAAATAATAACAAAAGCAAAAATAAATGCGTTGGGGCAGTTAAAATGTAAATTATGTAAAATCAAAAGTGTGCAGCTTTTTACAAGTTTATAAAAGCACTTCTGTTAGTTACTTGAGCAGTAAGACTGTGTAAATCATCATTTTAAATCGTCAGAGTCGTCTCTATTTTATGAGGAGACTGAGATCTTTAGGAGGTCGGGGGGACGTGCTCTGTTCCTTTTATGAGTCTGTTGCGACGGCAGTACTTTTCTATGCTGTTTGCTGGGGAAGTCAATCAGGATCAGCGATGCAAACAGACTGAATAAACTGATAAAGAAAGCCAGCTCTGTTTTGGGGACTACTCTTGACCCGCTGGAGGTGGTGATGGAGAGGAGAATTCTGGCCAAACTCTCTGTCATTTTGTGTGAAAATACTCGTTTGTGCGACGCTAAGGTCATGGGTTCGAATCCCAGGGAAAGCAAGAACTGATAGGAATGTAAATGTGTACTTTGACATGCAATGTAAGTCGCTTTGGATAAAAGTGTCTGCCAAATGCATAAATGCAAATGCAAATGTACAACCGTACCCTGATTTGATGTATGTGCAGAATAATGTGGATAATTGTATACGCATCTATATGAATAGATGTGTGTATGGGTGTATTTAGGTCTGCATGTATATGGGTATATCTGGGTATCTATGTACGCATGGGGAGGTATAGTATGCATATTTGGGTATATGTTCTTATGTTGATGCATGAATGGACGTTGTTTATCTTGTAGATTCACTTCATTTAATATTTTAGTATATTACTGTAATTACAATTTTATTATTATTATTTTTTTTTTTTTGTTTAAATAGCACATTGACTGGGGTTGACTAGGGTTTGAGTGGCATTGTTTGGTACGATTAACCTGGCAAGCCAGACCTACATCAAGATGTTAGGTCTGACAACTCACCATAGACACGGCTCAATCCGAGGGGCGGCATAAACGGCTGTCTTTCAAATTCACTCTGCACGCAATAGGACAGCGCTTCAACCAACCACAGCGTTTTCCCAACAGCGGAGCTAACGTTAGTTGATAGATTCAACTTTTGCCGTATCTGGCCGGCAAAACTACAAACACATCTTCCTTTTTTAAGAATGACTTAAGTGCCATTCTTTGTTCTTTTCTCAAAGAAAAGCTTCACTCCAATTCCTCCAGAGTCGTGGCCAAAGCTGATTCGAAAGACCGCTGTTCGTCATCAGCCATTCTTTGTTTTCAAGTAGCAGGGAATTCACACGGAACCGTCGCAACTCTGTCGTCATTATGTTAAGCCCCCCCACCGACTCTATACACTATGAGATTGGCCTGACCAGAGTTTGGTTTTTCCAGCTCGGAAGTCAACGGAGAGTTGCTGGACTACCCTGGAAGCAAAATAAATTTTGCTGCCGCTAGGGTGCGTCTAGATTTCTAGGCTATGGTACGATATGTAATGTGAGAGTATTGAGTGTCTATATGGGCAAGTGAATGGAGGTGCTTTTGAGTTTATTATGTTAAGTAGGCCTTCGTATGGTATTTTATAGTTGATAGATACTCCGATTATTGAGATTATTGATTGGCTGATTGTATTGTCTATTTTTGTATTGCGTGTTGTCTTGTTTTTCTGTTGCTGCTGTAACATTAATTTCCCCTTGGGGATCAATAAAGGAATTCTATGTCTAAGTCTAATTTTTACAGTTGTTTTAGGGTTTTTGGCATCATGTTAACACATTGTCTATATCTTGTACTATTGTAACATTCAGTATTTTAATGTTCACTTTCATTTGTAAGTTCACTCCCATTGTAAGTTCATCACTGTAACCCAGATTTTGGCTGGGAAAGCAAAAGCAGTACAAATGAAAAATTTTGTAGTCACTTTATATTAGGTGTCTTTAACTTCTATGTACTTGCATCAAAAAAAAAAAAAGTTAGGCTACACTTTATTTTAAAGTGACGTAGTTACATTGTACTTACTCAGAGAAGTACTGAGTAGTATTAATTTAGTACATTATTATAGAGTTACGGTTAGGGTTTGGTTTAGGGTTAGTTACCTGTATCTATGCATAATTTACCGTTATTTCTATAGTAAATACATGCAGTAACCTGTTAAAAGTGAAAACCTGTTAATTGGGTAATAGTACATTCCCTACAGTAAAAATGTGTGATTTTACAATGAAATGAAAGAACAAGTCATCTTTTAACTATTTAATTAATATTCCCAGAAATCTCTGAATGACTCTTGACATTTTTGATGGTTTTTAATTGAAATTGAAATTTGATGGTTTCCAATTGAAATCTTATGTTGTTCAATTAATGTTTATTGCATTGTTTTAGTGTCATATGTTACCATGATGGTTGTATTTGTGTGTATGACACTGCACCTTTTATAGGCTATACTATTAGTAACTTTTTTTGATTTATCATCAAATCATTTATCGTGATCTTTTTTTTTTTTATTTAACCAGTGCAATTATTGTGTTTTTTGTGTATTGTAAAAAAAAACCTTTGCTGCTATAGAGGTGGAATACTGGTAAGGTTAGGGACAGGTTTGGTGGTATGGTTAGGTTTAAAGGGTTAGTTCACCCAAAAATTGAAAATTCTGTCAATAATTAATCACCCTCATGTCATTCTAAACCCGTAAGACTTTTGTTAATCTTCGGAACACAAATGAAGATCTTTTTAATAAAATCTGAGATCTTTCTGATCCTCCACTGAAAGCTATACAACTACCACTTTCAAGCCCCAGAAAGGTAGTAAAGACATCATAAAAGTAATCCATGTGACTCCAGTGGTTTAACCTCAGTTTTATGAAGCAATGTACAAAAAAACCCCACCTTTTTGGTTGAACCAACCCTTTAAAGGTAGGTTAAGTAGCATATTGTTCTGAAAATAAGACAATATTTTAGACAATGTCATACTCAAGGGTCCAGGTTTGGCTTTTAAACCCTACTGATAGAACTACACCATCTGGCAGCAACACACATCTTTCTCCACTGACAGCAATTCAGAATTTTTAATTGTGTATTCTAATTCATAGCCTTCTCCTAAGTTTTACAGACCTCCTTGATTGTACTAAGTGAAATGAAATCGTGTATAGTTTTAAATAAAACAGCTTTTTAAATTATCTGTTTGAGCTTTGAACTAAGAGTTATATTTCAATAAAACGAAAATATGACATATACCATAAACCAGTGAACAGCACAGAAGTGACAACGATTTAAAGTTTTATTCTTTTTTTAATAAATTCAGTAATCCAAAATGTGTGCCGTTTCACCTCACACCTCACAGTGTGTATCTCGTCCTTGATCAACACTTTCCTCAGTGTCTAACACAGCCAAATCTGACACTCACAATCTTGATAAAGTCTCATTAGTAGACTGAGGGAATGTGTGCGGAAGAGTGATGTCCCAGCGTTCTGCACTCGGAGGGTTTAATTAAAGAAAGAGAAAGACAATACAATTCATGGCTGACAACTGCACCTGTCTTAATAAGCTTCTTCTCATTAGAGGTAATATCTTATATATGTACTATACTATACTATACTATACTATATCTAATGTTTCAAACAGCTCATTGACGCAATCGTGAAACCACATAGGATATCTCTTTAATAGCTTAATTGTTTCTCCTAGACAGCAATGCATGTATTTCAATGCAGGACATATTAACCCTGTAGTATAATCAAATAATTTAAATTATTATTATTAATATAAATTAATATAATAATTGTATCCCTTAAAACTCATCTTTGATCACCAAAATGACATATTTAAATGTTTTTTTCTTGAAAAAAAATAAAAAATAAAAATCGTCATGCCTTAAAATAGCTTGAATGTAACTCTACACCTTTGCCTCATTTAGTATACGCGGTTCAATGAACATGCAAATTAGCCCCGCCTCCACTCACTCACACCAGCTCAGAGATCCACTCGTTGACGATCACATGTGATTGGTTACAAGGTAGTTTGTGACGTCAGAAACACCAGTGATTTTGGTTCTTTGGTTCACTGCAGTTTTAAAGAGAAAATACTCAACAATGTTGTTGACTTATGAATTTGCTCATATTTTGTCTTAAAGCATATTAAAAACATCACATAGACATATAAACAACATTAAAAGCTTGATTTTCACCACAGGGGGACTTTAAAAATGAAGAAGTTTTGGTTGAATTATCCCTTTAAAAGGCATTAAGCCTTTTCTTTAATATCCGGTTTATTCAATTAGATTAAGTATTATGTAAAAATGTAACAAGCCACTGACAATGAAATAGACCTGATTATGAAGTATGAGGATTATTTAAGATATGTGAAAAGATAATCCTAGAAAAAAAAAAAAAAAAGAACAATCATAGTTTAATCTGCGTTCTCTTGGAATTAATTTTAAGAACACAGACATGCATGTTGCCGCATTATAAAAACCTTGAATGCACTTCATGTTTAATCCCACTGTACAGTCCTCAATTTTTCTGGCTAGTAATTTCATATCTCTGTGGTAAAGGTAACATTTATTTTTCTGTCAAGGTTGAGTGTATTTGAATTCACCTCTCTCCACTGTTTTCCTTCATGCTGTTTTCCCTTCTGTTGTTTCACAACCCATTATTATAGGTGAAAATTGGCCAGCTCTGAGACTGTTTACACTTTTGTCGACTTCACCAGATGATGCATAACTGCATGAAGCAAATAAACAAATATTTATCTAGGATGTTGACATTATCCTTATCTCTTGTGTTTATGCCAGCATTTAGACCTGAGCAGAAGAACTAAGCTAATTTTTATATTGTGCTAGCCTGATAAAGGTCTCTTGTCAGATATAATTGTACCTCTGGGAGACAGTACCCAAACATGTGCCGTGAACCATTAGCTATAATGAAATTCAAATGTAAAGAGGTCTCAAACATTGGAATAAAAATCTCAACATGCATCGAACTCTGTAAACAAAAAAACTTGATTTGAGACATGCGTAAAAGTCCCCGTGACACCCAAAAAGTATTCTCTCTGTTAAGGATTCTTTGATACATGCACTCTTACACCACAGGGCCATCCAATTAATTCCCTTAATGACATCAGACAGTAATAATGGCAGTAGAGCCTGAAACATAGAAAGTAATTTTGGGCCTTATTAGGGCTAATGGTTTAACCTTAGCCATGCGTGCTACTTAATTACCAAAGGGAACACTAACAATAAATAGGAGGCAGTCAAGCCGCACACAATTTCTGGGATTCTTAGGGATTTTACTTAAAACCTGTGAAAGTGTGTCTGACTTTGATCATTGTTTTAAATATTTATATATTATCTAATATTATAAATCTAATATTATATATTATCTAATATATACACTAAAAGAAAGACATTCTTTTAACCATTTCTGATGTAAGAGTGCCATCTAAAATGATCTTGGCCATTAGGTGTTTGTACATGTTCCTTAAATAAATATTTACAAACAGGTATGACTGTATTCATATTCAAAGCAGCAAGAAGTATGTGCAACTGCTTGATCTTGAAGCAATAACATAAAAAAAAAACATTTGTGTGTTTCTACAGTGGTCCCAAGGTTTTCATATTCATATCAAAGGATAAAACAATTGACACACAAGGGCTGGTTTTGGTATTTATCGACGGTACACCATTTGCTCGATATTTTCATTTCGATATTTTCATTAAAATGCATGCGCATCGCCCACGCGACCACCATAACGTTCCCCAACATCAAATGGCAAACGTAATGAAAGCAGAACGAAACTGCGCTACTCATTATTTTGTGCTTCATGGACCATTTATCAGTTTGAAGCAATGCAGCGTGAGCCGATCTTGATCAAGAGACACTGTTACTACAGAGATCCAGTAAAGAGAGCATTTGAATTCGCCATTGAAGTTATAACATCAAGCATTCAAATTTGTCTGTTATTAACCGTAGATCAAACAGCGCTGACGTGGAAACCAAAAGAAACATTGTCCCATGAATGAACTACTTATAGGCTTTAAGTCCACATGTCAGCAACATTCACCATGGATTTAATGTAGTAACACTAACTGTAACCATGGAAGTTTGACATGAAAATGTTTTCAAGTAGGCTACGTCACACATCTTTTTCCAGCACTTCAAAACTCAAATATTATCATATTTAAATGTTATTTTTTAATGTGATGACCAAAACATTATTTGTTCATCCTTCAAATATTACCCCCATTATAAAACTAAAAGTTTCAAGATGTAGGAAAACTCACACTTTTTTTTTTCTTTTAATAATATTTGTTTTTTTTCTCTGGCATTTCTTTCCTTTTTCTGTATCGAAAACGTACCGAATCGTGACACCACTGTGTTGTATCGAACCAAACCATGAATTTTGTGAACCGTTACACCCCTGGGTCAAAGACGAAAAGGGGGGTTCAAGCATCAAAAAAATAAAAGTGTAAAACTGCTTTAAATTTAGTCTTTTTCACATACATTAGAATGTGTCCTGTTTAACTTTATATTTTTCTGAGCAAAAAATAATTACTACTATACATTTTTACTGTGATTTTACAGAAGACACCCACTAAAATGTCATTCAGTGTAACAATATTTGTATGCATTTTTGTTGTTGTTGAAAAACTATCATTTGATGACATTACAGGACTCTGTTTAAAGATCATGCAACCCCCAAATACGAATTATTTGTCATTTTAAATCTTTATACTTCGCCAATATCCTTTATACCATTAGGTTTTACCCATTTGTCAGCAAGTTTTTGTGAGCATCTTTAGCCAACTATGGTCGCAGTTTCCATCTTTATCAGCATAGTTCAACGAGTCAGTGTTTCCCGAAACCATCGTTCCAACGAACATTCGCAAACAGCATGACAAAATTGTGTGGTTGGAACGACAAGTCTGTGGTTAGAAGCATAGTTTCTTGTTTGCATGACACATGGACTCAATAAATCCTTATCTTGAGCCAAATAAGCAAGCACAATCTATATATTTTATTTCGAATATACATACAAGTGTAATTTACGTCTTTTATTTTGTCATGAGATTTAAAGCGTAATTTTTTTAATAGTGTGCATGTGCAAACGTGCTTTACTACCTCAGACTGAGCCTATGATTGAATCTGGAAATAAAGCAAAATAAATGAGAAAAATGAGAAATAGTCCCCAGATGCCATGTTAGTCATTTATAACAAAAACATCTAGCATTAATTCGATCTCAAACATATTCATTAAAAGTAGTTATTACTCCACCACGTGCGTGACATAATTAACCTACGTGGTTGAACGACCAATCTGCAACAATGCGGTTTCGGGAAACAGTCGTGACTAGCTAGTTGATTTCTTCAACGATGCATCGGGTAGTTAAGCAGCGAGTTACGTTGTTGTATGAGAAACATACCCCTGTTTAGTTCCTGTTTCTATGAAGCCCCTCCTTCCAAAATGGGCTCTGATTGGTCAGCTGGATCAGTGTGTTGTGATTGGTCAATCGCTTTAAGTGTGTTTTGTAAATGTCATGGCCCTTACCATTATCATGAGTTTCAACACACTATTAAAGGGTTAGTTCACCCAAAAATGAAAATTCTGTCATTAATTACTCACCCTCATGTTGTTTCAACCCCATAAGACTTTTGTTCATCTTCGGAACACAAATTAAGATATTTTTGATGAAATCTGAGAGATGTCTCACTCCTTCATAGGCTGCTAGGTAATCGATATCTGCCATCTCAGAAAAGAAAACTTTTTGTGTGCAAAAAAACAAAACAAAAATAATGACTTTATTCAATTATTCATTTTCTTCTGTGTGGGCCTCTGAGTGAGTTCACGTAGTGTAACAGCGCAGCGCTTCTGGGTTGTACGTCAGAACGTAGGCTCACTATTGGCCGACGCTGGTCATGTGTGTGATGCATGTGATGCTGGCCAATAGTGAGCCTACGTTCTACGGTGAGTGGGGATTATTTAATTGAGGAATTTTGTGCCGTGAACATTCCTTTAAGAAAACTCAAGGCAATCGAGGCATTTTAGGGAGTTCAGAAACAGTGCTTATAGAGAATACTTTGTGCTTTGTGACTTTACAGACCTTTTTTAATGTTCAAACAGCAACATTACACTATAAAGAAAGTTTTAAATGTAAAACAGCGTAATAGGTCCCCTTTAATGAAAATAAATCGATGTAGCTTCAATGTCATTATTGCTGGATAGAATTTCCATTATTACATTGTTTCCTTTGTTTCCCTTATTAAGAAGAATGAATCCTCCGGATTTAGATAAGAGATATTATTGCAGAGAATAAGGCTGTATATTAGTCAAGGCTAAATTGATTGTTTCTCCCATCTCCAATGCAACATCATCACAAGCTCACATTCCCTAAAGCACATCAGTTAATGCTCTGAAGCCAGGCTGACTGCGCTGGAGACTCAACTTACTCAGTATAACATAATAAACTAAGGAGCGTTATCTGGCATGGAGCATAATGCAATTCCAGAACTGAAGAAACACTCAAGATTTATATTCAGCGTAGGAGGAAGCGAGTGAGTGATCTTTGATTTACGTTGAGTTTGAATCACAAACCTCAGTGGGTTTGATGACACTCATTCAGAAACACTTGGTACAATTCTTATCAATCCAAAATGCAATCCAAATTTTCATAGGAAGTTTATCAGGACTATCTTAAGACTGTTATGATAAAGCTGCCTGGAGCAATAACTTCATCAGGTCTGTGGTGGCTGCCTACTTTTCCCCTCTTAAAGAAGAGAGCCTGTCTCATACAGTAGATTTACCCAAGACATTTAGATTTTTCATGGATTTTAACTTTGATTTAGTGTGTAATGTAGAAATCCTATCAGAGCAGGGCTTCTTATTTCACCCTCTTTGCAGAACTGCAGTGTCAGACATATTTCTTTTTGCCGGTGCTTTACACAAGTGTTTTATATTCTGAATCTGTGTCACATCAATTAATCTTTGAATCTCAATTTCACAGTAATGCATTTCATATGCACATACATGTGTGTGTGTGTATATATATATATATATATATATATATATATATATATATATATATATATATATTAGATTATAATATATGTTTCTGTATACATATTAAATAAAATATTAACAGCTTTAGAAAAGATGGTCATGTCCCCAGGTGATGGACAACAGAAACTTATAAAATAAAAATAAAAAACACTTTTTTTATTTACAAACATTTCCAATTGTTTGTTTATTTTTCCCTTTCTCTAATTAAAATATTTATATTTTGAATATTTAAAAACAGTGAATACAGTCAAAAATGTTTGAGTATTATAAAAATAGCATTTGAATAATGTTTAAATACATATTCCAGATTAAAACAAGAATATTCAGGTTTTTTTAATGTTACAGGTACAGTACCGCATAACCCAAGAATAACGCAGACATAATTCTATTGCTGCTGTTGTCTTCCACTCCCAGAACTGTCAAGATACAACTAGACATGTTTGTGATTGTGACATACTGTAATATGATTTGACAGAATCCTGTAGGCTGATTTCCTGAGCACATATAGGACTGCCCTTCCAATCTGATCATCAGATTCCTCTATTGTCCTTCATTTGTTTTATAAATATAGGGCTGTGGGAGTTTACTGACTGAAATATGTATCTCTGTACTCTCATGAAATGTGACACACGGTTGAAACTGTAAGATTGGTGCTTGAAACTTATAAATAGACTTCACTGGATTAGTCTTTTTAATATTCCGCAGTGCGTAGACTAAATGTACATCACTTTGAATTCAGATGGCATGGTTCTGGGAGCTTCCATCAAAGCACAGCTCCCGATCTTTCTGGTTCAGCTCTCCTTTTTTATGACATTCCTAACTGATTCTATTTCACTGATACAAGGTTATGGTTAGTTAGACAAATTATTGCATTTCTTTAGCTATTATTACATTGAAATCGAGGCAATTACTGGACTTCTGACACAGGTTAGAGGCATTTAAAATGAATTATATAATTTATATTCTTTATGTATGCACCAAGCAGGCTGCTGTCGGGCTGGACGACTGGAAACCTTGTCCTGGACCCTGTGACAAATGTATTTTTACAATGTGAATGGAGGCTGTGGCTTTTTATTGGAATAAAATGTGTTATAAAAATACGCTCAATGTCTTGAGAAATTCCCTGCATGATTCATTAGTTTGGGACGATAACAAACAGTCCCAGATCCTTCATTTTGTCTTTTTAGATTTCATCTAAAAAAGGAAGTGAATACTCATTAAGAGAAACACTGTCAACAGGAACTGTCAACAGTTATAATTCTCATAAATATGAGGAAAAGGCAAACAAGCAAAAAAATTAATTTGATAAAAATAAATCCAAGCTTTGATATTGAGCTAATGTTAGCTTATTCGAACATATTTGCCTTGCAAATTACAAAATGGTTGCAGAGTGGTCATTGCAGACTTCACTGTTTTTGTTCAATAATTCTTGGCCTGTAGTTTTAGTCAGCATTTTCGGTCTTGAAAATTGTTTTAGTCAGTTCTTTAAATAGTAACAGACCGCTGGAGAGGAAAATGAAAAGAAAAATTCAGTTTACTAGATGGCAAGGAGAATGAATGGAAGAGATCTCAACAGTGTCACACACTGAGCTTAGATTTTCCAAAATAAGTCTATAACCAAAAATCAAAGATCAGTTTTCTCCACAATTTTTTCTGACACTTTTTATCCAATTTTATCCAAAGCTGGAACACACTACATGGCTTATGCCCAGTCCTTACAATCTGGACAAGTCAACGCTTGTTGCCAAAAGTGAGATCCAGTTTGCAGATTTTGGGCAGTAGCACTCACTGACTTTGTAAATAGTTACAGAGAAAAACTGGGCATCATACACTAAATGACTTCTAGGTCTTTCTGAACACAACAAACTCGCAAACATGTAAAACGTATTGTTGCTAGGAAAAGGATGACGAATGAGAACAATATGCGTTCTAAAATCGAACATGTTTGACATCCTCTAAATGAATGGACTCATAATCTGAAGCTAAAAAGGTATGTTCTCAGATTTCCTGTGAAATCTGTTCTGTGAAATCAACTTCATTCTAGTAGCTAGTAGCTTTCGGCAACTAGTGTTGACTATTCCAGACTGCAAGTCAGGGCAAAAGTTGTGTAATATATTCTATTCAGCCTTGACTGACTTAATTCCACTCATCTCCAACTCCTATTGCAATGCGTACACGCCATACTGACAATACCCACCCAAGAACGCATCGATGGTTCGATTTTTTTTTCATGAACACACAGTCTGTACACTACAGTCAGCTCCTTTACATCTGATTGTTTTCATCTATCATGCATCTCCTAGTAATGAGACGCAAGGTTTTGCATGAGCTTGTTGTCTTCAGAGAAACTTTAAAGTCTGGTAGTGTGTGATCTTCAGTTGTTTATTGTATGATGCCCAAAGGTGTCAAGTAACGAAGTACAAATACTTAGTAGTAGAAATTTTGGGTATCTAGTTTACTGGAGTAATTATTTTTCAGCCGACTTTTTACTTCTACTCCTTTGTACTTTCTACTCCTTACATTTTAAAAATAGCCTCGTTAGTGCTATTTAATTTCGGCTTGTTTTCATTCCGGCTCGTCATCGTGAAAAAAAAAAAAAAAAAACTATCTAAAAAAACCTAAATCGCGCCATCCGGAGAGAGTGAATTTGATTGTGGTTGGATGAGAACTATAAACATATACCATTCCGACACCCTATTGGTTTGTACGCGATCCATCGCACCTGCACATGACACAAGTCACGTCACACTCCAGCAAGGACATATGGTGCGTTCAAGTCATCCTGGGAAGTTCATACTTACGAAGTGGGAAGTCGTGTTTACGGCGGCAGGTGCGTTCAAGTCACTTTCGTCGGAGTACTTTCTCTTAATTAATTACACAAAAATACAGCAAGGTTCTACTCTAGTTCTAGAAAATGAAGAACAAAGAAATGTGCATCAGGTGTGCTTTGGTTTTTTAATTAATTTATGAAGCCACTGCAAACTTTATCGTTACATATTACATTGTTATATTATAATGCCATCATATTCTGTGCAGGTAATTAGCTTACTTCGCTGTAAATAGAAAAGCCTGACAAAATACCTTTCAGTATTGTGGTATTCCGCCATATTTCTCACTGACACGCACCCATCTTGTAAAGATCGGGGCATAAAGAAAATCCCGAGCTTCCCACTGGTATTTACGACATTGTGGTGGCATTCATGTATGTTCAACTCGTAAACACGATCTATACGAGATGACTTGAATGCACCAATAGCCAGTGTTGGGGTTGTAGAATGCTATGCTATAGAATTGAGCATAGCACATACCAGGAAGGTATCAATCAGGAAGGTATCAATCAGGATTATGAGTTATTTTTTATTTTTATTATTTGATTAATCACTTGGATTAATCATTCATTTTGACAGCACTAATGTTTATTGCATATAGACAACCATACAAGGGTAATTGTTACTAAGCCCTGGGTACACCAATTTTCTTGGCCGTTGCCCTCACAGATTCCTGCAGCTAAGTTTGGACATTTACATTCCAATAAAGGTTATTGATAACATGCCTCTGAAGTTTGACTTTTTGCACCATTACAATACTTATAGGCAACTAGTCATCATCTTTCGCTCCATGAAACACGTTAACGCTCAGTAGTACACATATATGGTTCTTTAATCTATTTGCATTGTACTAAAATGCGTTCATTTTCAATGGGCATATATGTGGCTTAAACAGGTATAGTGCATCCCAAATGTTTCAACATTAACATTTTAATATAACATTATAGTCATTATGGCCTTTAGAATTTTTTTTTTTTTGAGGAGGTGAAATGAAAATATCTTGCTTCTGGTCGACGCGCGTTCACGGCAGATGGATGCCGCCGTATGACGTAGGACGTAGCGTTTGATTTAGCTGTACTTCGTTCTACGTCACAACGCTTCCTACGCTACGTCCTACACACCGGCATCCATCTGCCGTGAGCGCGCGTCGACCGTTGCCGGAAGCAAGATATTTTCATTTATAAAGTTTTAAATATGTATATTTTTACGACAAAACCGCACGGATTACCCTCAGAAGGCCTTCGTTTATCCCCCTGGAGCCGGATGGATTACTTTTGTGAAGGATGCATGGACATTTTGGGACTTGAAGGAGGTGGACCCCATAGCTTCACATTATAACCACTGAAAGATCTAAGACATTTTCTAAAATAACTGAAAATGTGTTCGTCTGAAAAATGATTGACATATGCATCTTGAACGGCTTGAGGGTGAGTAAATCATGGGTTAAATATAATTTTTGGCCGAACTATCCCTTTAATGCCATTTTTTTCCTTACATTACTTTTACTTTTATACGTTAAGTAGTTTTGAAACCAGTACTTTTACACTTTTTCTTGAGTAAAAAGCTTGAGTTGATACTTCAACTTCTACAAAAGTCTATTTAAACCCATAGTATCTATACTTACCTAAGTAATGAATGTGAATACTTTTGAAACCTCTGCCCATTTTTGTATCTGCATCCAAATGCTTAGTGTTTTAAAATCTGATCAACTGTTAAAAGGTGTGTAGTGCACTGAAAAAACAAAAAGTAAAATTTTATTTTTATTTGGCAAGTTTTTGCACGAATATTTTTTAAGTAAATTTCACTTATGGAATTAAGTAAACTCTTCTTGACTAAGTTAAGTGAAAGTAACAAAGAAAATAAGTAATTTGAACTTGGCTAGTAAAAGGTTGAGTAATATCTATTTAGTTGAAGTTTCCTTTGCAATACATTTCACTCAAACAATATAATATTGAATTAAACCACACGTTTAAAGTATACGCTTTACTTAGAAACATCTAAGTAATTAATACAATATATATTGTGTGAGACACCATATCTTCTTACCAGAAGTTACACATGATCTGAACGCAGAGACCTCAAACTTGGTTGACAATACACAATGACGGTAACATTTGATGAATCGTTTTTGTGTTTGAATGTGTCATTTTGACTAGAAAATGAACTCCAAATGTCACAAAATGGCAAGTTACTAATCCTAACAACAAAAGCAATGATGAAACAGTGTAAATGCAGCTGGAAAACAGTGAAAAATCAACCTCATTCATTATTCAAGGCCCAGTGCATGATGGGAACACCAGTATCAGAAAACTTGAGTAATTTTACATATTTTTATAATGTAAATGATATTTCCGCTTTCATTTCTACATGCTTGAATTGAGTACTAATATATAATTTGCTTAGTTTTTTTAAATTCTTGCCTGAACTAACTTTTTCATGTAAATTACATTGTTTTTTTCTGTAATATTTACTTCACAACAAAATCTTTTTTATCAGTGTGTATATCAGCCTTCACATTCAGGGTATACTTTTAATCAGTTATATGCATTTCCAGGGAATCAAACCTATGCTCTTGATGCTCGCAACATGCTCTTTAGTGTTTAATGCTACAAGAAAAAAAAGCCAATCTTCCATCCACATTAATTTGATACCTCTATACTCTTAGTGTCAATAATGTGCAATTTTTATGGAAGAGTAGACAAAACATTTCGTAAAGATGTGGACACATGTTCGCAGCAGAAAGAAAGCAGGGTTTTCCGATTGTGATGATAAGCCATGAATGGAATTCAAAATTAATAACTTATATAACTTATATAACTTATTATACCAGCAAAACAAACCAACCATACATTTTCAAAGCTTTCCAAATAGACAATTTTTTATTGATCATTTTACAATTACTTACTTATATTTGACTTTACATGTTGAACTGGGAAAGAATGTATCCTTTCAAAACATTGCAAAAATCACACATATCTCCCTTAAATAAAACTGGCGAGACCTTCATTAAGTCTCCTAAGCTATGAAAGAGCAACCTCTGAAAAATAAGACTTCCTTCTGGGAGAAAACTTGAACTCTTAATCAAATTTCTTAATCAAAGTTCTTGTCAAGGCCTGTGGGAGAGTTTTTTTTTTTTTTTAAATAGTGCCTTGACAGAAAATCTACTTCACAAATTCAGCTTCCATTTAGCGGACACTTAACAATCAAAGCCAGCACATTTCAAACCCCGGTTACCTGCCAGCCCAAGGGCGCAGTGGAGAGTGTGACCATGATCTCGGTATTGCTCCAGTTTCCAAGAAAACCCTACTTGGGACTGAACCTTTTTCTCTGTCATAGCAACCTAGGATCAAAAGGCTACCAGCACATATGGAAAAGACACACAGAGCATGTAACCATTTAACTTTGATTATCAATCAGCCTGTCACTATGAAATATGAATGATAAAGACTCAATCAGTCTCCCACACTGTATCTGCAGGGAGTCTTATCAAGGAGGCACAGACCCCGCTGTTGACACCAGCTGAAATTTGTGCATTTAATGTCTGGCAGCAAATGAAGAGAAATAGCAGTAGGTGATTACAGTGTGTCGTGTGTGTTTGTTTAATGCCTGAAATCATAATTATTGCTTTAATGAAGCATCTATCATGCATGTGTCATGCTGGAGCTGTCAGAGAGAGCTGTTATTTCCTCATATTTGTTTGTGTTGTGCAGGATCACTAGAGGAGGTAGTTTGGCTCCACTTATGTGCCGGGTCCTAGTGTGACGGGCTCTGAATCAGGCTGAGATGAATCTCTAGGGAGGTTTCCAAATAATCAAAGGATCCAACAGCGAGCTCCTTGGGTAGTAAATCATACGGAAACCTTGTCTGTGTGTGCTATCACAGGTCCCAAGGTCTAAAATAACCCTTCAACTAAAAAATAAAGTTGAAATTTCACTGACATTGTTGACAAAATATTTTATTTATTCATTAAATAGTTTAACAGTAATGTATATTTATACATACAACAGTTCTTTCTGGTTCTCGAATATGATTGGCTGAGAGCCTTTTCCAGCCGTGCGATACTCACCCAGTAACAGCAATCTAACCGTTTCACAGAATCATCGTTTGTGTCACTCCGCTTGGTCGCCTGTCATGGCGGTCGAGCAAATCCAACATTTAAAAAATACTACTACTTACTGGTGTTGTGTCACGAAATGTAGTTTTAAGAGTTGTTTAGGCAAGAATGTAGTTATTTAGGCCGTCAGCGCCCGGTCAGCGCTTATGTACCTACTGAGAGCGTCATCTCGGTACCCTGGAAATCCAGAGTTCTCGCGAGAGCACAAGGTGAATTTGCTCAGCGTGTTTACTCTGGCGTCGAGTAATGATGCTCATTAAATATGCCCTTGTATCCGAGCTGCACCAATCACATTGGGTTATCTGATATAGGCGGGCCAGAGGGGAGCTAAACAGAAGACGACAGCGCTGTGACGTCGAAGTCATTAGTAAACATTGCAAGATGGCTATAGATGAACACCAGTTGTTTGAAACGGCTTTGGCCGCTACAATGAACGAGTTAGACTTGGCTTTTTATCTAAAAGAGGAACAGAAAACAGCGCTCGAATCGTTCCTTTGTAAGAAGTGCGTTTTTGCTGTTTGGCCGACCGGATACGGCAAGAGTCTAATCTACGAGTTAGCTCCGCTGGTTGCTAAGGTATGGGGCTTGTTGTGATTGGTCGTAGTGTTATCCAGTTGCGTGCAGTGAGATTTTCAAATGCATGCTTGGTGCCGCCCCTCGAGCTGGCCGAGTTTCATTAGTCGATGCCAGACCATTAATCTTTCATATTTGGGTCTGGATTTCCAGGCTATCATCTCGGCCAGTGCTTTGCGAATTTGACTTTATGTAGATAGTGGTGAAACATGAGATATAATGAATTTGGGGTAAATAAAACAGGAAATCTTTGGTCTTATGAATCTATTACTTGTTCCAGAGCAAATCGATTTTGGTTAAGGGTAAAAAAAAGTTTCAGAACTTTATATTTAGGATATATTTAACTTAAATCCTGTAGCTACTAGAGTGCTGCTTGTAAGTTTGACTGAATTATTTGCTTGTGTTTATTTCCTATTGCCTTTTATAATCGCTATTGTTGTTTATTAAATATTGTTGTTCAATAAATATTATTTTATATAATATGCCATATTTGATATTGAGAAAGGATGGTGATTTGGACTTCAGTGAAAGTTACATTATTACGCCATTAGATGGCGGCAAAGACTGTCTTTATGAGTGAGTCAGTACAAGGAAGTTGTTTTAGTGCTGTCATGTGAAGGACAAAGACAAACAAATCGCTTTCCTCAGCGGACATTCAAACTGATTTTTTGGATATAATATTATGGACATCGAGCTGAAGAATGAATGCTATATCAGATGCAGGTAATACTGTCGTTTAGTCGATCTCTCTCTCATACCATACTCTACGTAATTCAACAACCGACTCAACGTTCCTAAACTGTCAACCTGAGATTTGAATCCATGCCGGTAAGAAGTATTCTGCACAAAAGAGGGTTTTTAAAGACACTCCGTTATTGTTTCTTATTTATTTATTCATGTGTGCGTCAAACTGTTGTATAAACGCAATATCACACATGCAATATGGCTGTATATCAGCACGCTGTGATACCTATTAGCCTAGAAATCTAGACGCACCCTAGCGGCAGCAAAATGTATTTTGCAGCCAGGTTAGTCTAGCAACTCTCCGTTGACTTTCGGAGCTGTAAAAACCTAAATTGGGTCAGGCCAATCACATCGCGTATAGAGTAGGCTTAACATAATGACGACAGAGTTGCGACAGTTCCCTACTACTTGAAACAAAGAAGAGTTGCTGCTTCTGGCGAACAGTCTTTCAAATCGGCTTTGGCCGCGACTCTGGAGGACTTGGAGTTAAGTTTTTATTTGAGAAAAGAACAAAGAACGACACTTAAGTCATTCTTAAAAAAGGAAGATGTGTTCGTAGTTTTGCCGGCCAGATTCAAAAGTTGATCAACTAACGTTAGCTCCGCTGTTGGGAAAACGTTCTGGTTGGTTGAAGCGCTGTCCTATTGCGTGCAGAGGGAATTTGAAAGACAGCCGTTTATCCCGCCCCTCGGATTGAGCCGTGTCTATGGTGAGTTGCCAGACCTAACATCTTGATGTAGGTCTGGCTTGCCAGGCTAATTACCTATGGCACTCTGCCTGAATTAGAGCCGTGCTGACATACAGCCATATCACTTTTATATAGGTGCCTTTAACTATATGTAGCCTATTTTCATCACAAATACAGACTAAGTCTCCGTTCTTCTCAACATTTCTTGTCCATTCAACACGGTTATGTTCCATGGGTGACAGAGCTTTTTCTGTACTACTCCCAGGTTGTGGAACCAACTTCCTGTCAAAATTCGGGAAGCACATGGTGCATCCCAATTCGCATACTATCCACCCTAAATAGTATTCGAAAATAGAATTAGTAGCCTACATCCCAAATCGTAGTATGTTGAAATGAGTGTTCCAAAGATACCCGGATGGTCTACTATTTCCGGTCAGAATCCGAAGTGCAGATCGATGCGCACTCTTAGCGGCTAATATTGCCCACAACCCATCGTGCGTTGGAAGAGGACTCGGTTAGAACTACAAACACGAGTGAAAAGTGTTAAAAAACTATAGACATGGAGGACGCGCGAGTCTGGCGGTAGAGGTTTAGATAAAGGGGTTTGAGTGATTAATTATCAGTATCTAACCTGATGAAAATGTATTTATTCAATGTTGTCTACATTATATTGCATCTGCAGCAGCACTGTGAACTTTTGTAAAGATACGTTTAGCCATTAACTTTTAAATGCATCATTATATTCAAATTGCTACACGAGGAGAGTCTCCGCATGAAAGACCCACGACTGGCAGATGAACGTGCAACTACATTTCTCTCTGAAACGGTAGGAAATTAAATTAGATTGAATGGAGGATTTTAACTGTGACAAGATGATTGACAGGGCAGTTTACGGTGACAGGATGTACGCAACAGATCTGTCCATTAAAGATGACGAAGTAGAATGTCCCAAAGCTTGCCTACTCTTTTGCTACACACTCAAAAGTACGTACTTTTTCTTCACAAAAAGAGTACATACTTTTAGGGTGTAGTATAAGTAGGTGAATTGAGACGCAGCAACAGTCTCTTGGAATTTTTTTAAAACGCATCTAAAAACAAAAAAAAATTCTTGGCTCTCCCAAGCCTTATAATGGGAGTCAATGGGTATATTTTTTGGAAGTCCATCAAAGCCTATCCAACCGTGATAAAAGTGCTCGAAATGGCTCCAGGGGGTTAATAAAGGTGAAGCGATGCATTCGTGTAAGAAAAATGTCCATGTTTAAACCTTTAGCGACTAAAATAACTTGCTTCCGGCACACGGCCGTACGCAAATGGTCCTACGCCGAAAGAGTAACACTTGACGATGTATGACGTAGGAGTAGTGTGTATATATATTTTATATACAAGCCCATTCTAAGGCTTGGAAGAGCCAGGACATTTTTTTAACATAACTCAGATTGTATTCGTCTGAAAGAAGAATGTCATATACACTTAGGATGACTTCAGGGTGAGTAAATCATGGACTAATTTTCATTTTTGGGTGAACTATCCCTTTAACTGGGGCAAATTTTCTTTTCTCTGAACTGCTTTTTTCCATTCATGACCATAAGCATGATAGATTAGCCTATGTAATGATGTTGACCAATGAAATTAAACTGGTTTCAGAAATAAATCACGCTTTCCATACAGTAAAAATCTATTTTTATTCATACTGCCAAGCTTTTAAAAACACCAGGAAATCATAATGATAAAATCTATTTTTGCCGTCAGTTTTTGTTTCATGCATCTCATATTTTGAGCTCATTACATTTCATGAGACAAAATGTGTTTGTCTAAACTGAATCGTGTAATCAGCATCCCAGGCATCCCAAACATCACAGTTTATCACAGATGGCCATGTTATATTCCTCAGTCATGGTTTTGCATCATAATATGGATATCTAAAAAGAGCTTAAAATACGTGCTAGCTTAAAATATACCACTAGTTGTTCAAGATCAAACAGGAATGGTGAGTTGTGACCTCTATATGTGACCGAACCCACCAGTTCAGGCTAGGGTTGCCAACTTCAGAAAAGGAAAATAAGGGACAATCGTGGTTCTTTATAAGGGACACTCAAAATATTTGTACTGTACCACACAGTGTATTTTCAGTCTTTTCAGTGTCTGCAGTTAAGTGTGTTTTCAACATGGATTTCCCATTACAGTATCACCGTGAATATCATAATGATTTGTTTGCAATATAATCTACAAATGCATACAGATGTTCCTGCCGCATTTTACTCGCATACACCTAGTTTGCAGAACAAATTAAACCGACAAACTAAACGCTCTCGTGGTGTCTGCCGTCGCAAAGCAATCATGAGCCGCGTTCTCCATGATGATGAAGAAGTTTCAGCAAAGGATAAATGGATTTTGAGCCCTTGCTTTAGCTCTATTGCTAGATATATTTATGGAGTTGAGCAATAAAAAACCCGCCCTGTACACCTGCGATCAGCTGTGAATTTTGTGTTGTTCACCTATGTTGTAGAGTTCCAAAAAAATGCAAAAAATATGTATTTTTTTAGATAATAGGTTACAATCATATGTTATTATGATATAATTGTTTAGACTCGGACATCTTCTACAAGCAGATCTTAGTTTTTTGTGTGTCCATGTCTTGTGTGTTGAAGTAGAATTGGAGGTTATTATCTAAAGTTTCAGTTACAGTGCTTGAAAGAACTCTTCTGCTTTGTACATAATGATGCTATTGTAGATTACCAGTGCTTTCGCAGGCCACTCGACGGGTGTCAGGAAATGGGGATTATTATGGACAGAATAGATGAAATTGCCTTGTCCTTTATCAAGTCCATGGGATAACACAATGAAGCAAATCAACCCACAATTCTCTTTGAGCAAAATGCACGTTATTTCAGACACAGATGTATTCAGCCACAAGAAAATGTTAAAGTGTTAATAAAACAGCACATGCAAGTGGTGTTTTCTGTTTTAAGTACATATGTTCATCTATAAACACAGAAAACATCACTTTTATAACTAGTTTACTGAACTAGTAGTTGACTGAGTGAATATTACTGAGGCTATTGCCAGTCAGAAATTCCACTAAAGATCCACATGTGTGAAGAATATTTAATAATAATATGAAGAAATTATAAATCAGTTGCAATATCATTTGAAGCAGTGGTCACCAACCTTTTCAAGCTGAAGATCCCTGACCTCAGCCTTAATGAAAGGCAAGATCTACCTATCGAAGAATAGATAGAAAAAGACAGCCAAGATTGTACTTCCAACTTGAAGCCTTTTATTTAGTATTTTATTTGAATTTAATATACATTAAATGTTCTTTTTTTTTTTTACATTAAACCGGATGCAACCATCATATGATCAGATCATATGAAGTGGCACTGAACTAAAAAAAAAAAATGCCATTGTCAGCAGTAAGTTTCTGAAGGTACTATCCTTAACATTTTATAAATGAACTGTACTAACAAAATTCTCAACAATCCCAATTAAGCTAAGTGCAGTTATGTCCCATCTTATGCAACATCACTTTTCACAATGCCACCAGAAGGCAAAACTGCTGCAGTAACGTTACTCACTCAAGTCAGTGTGATGGCTGTGACTGAACACTGTCTGTGAGTCCTCTGAAGTCTGGCTCATAGCTAGAGACAGCCAGTTTGAGGCAGTCTGTGAGGTGTCTGTCAGTAAGGCGGCTCCTGTATTTTGATTTGATTATTTTCATCTGTGAAAATGCCATTTCACAGAGGTAAGTTGATCCAAAGTAGGCACTCACTTTTAGTGCACATGCAGTGAGGAGAGGAAACTTCTCTCGGTTGACAAGTCCCCAAAAGTCACTGTCCCTTGATCTGGCTTTCAGCTCAATGTCATTTTGCAAATCAACCATCTCCATGTCAACTCCACTTGACAAAGAAAATACTTGCTGGAATTTGGCTGCAACCTGTTCTATATCAATGAGCATGAAGGGGTTTGAGACAAATGCAGCAATCCATTTCGTTTAACTCACCAAAACGCATATTGAACTCTGTTGCAACTTTGTCCAGGTGAGCACAGTGTTCTCAGGGTAAAAAACATCCTTGTCTTTAATGCTCTGTGACATTTTTTCCAGGTTGGGAAAGTATGTTAGCCTCCCGTTTTTAAGATGTGTGATCCAAACACTGAGCTTAGACTTAAAAGCATTTACTGCGCTGATCATGTGGGGCAGGTGTCAGTCTTTTCCCTCAAGCTCGTTGTTGAGTGTATTCAGCTTTGCGGTCAAGTCTGTCAGAAACCCCAGGTCACACAGCCACGCATCATCTGACTGTTCCTTTTGTTCCTCGTTTCTTGCAGACAGAAATGTCTTTATCTCAGGCAGTAAGTCAACAAACCTTTTCTTGTTTCACTTTCAAACGGCTCAACCACCGCACATCAGCATGAAGTAGTAGGTCTCCGTACGCGGCATCGAGCTCATCCAGTAACACCTTGAATAAAGTGCTTTTGCTCGTATCGAGTTTATCAGTTTGACCACCAATGACATTACGTGAGAAAAAGTCTGGAAAATCAGGGTCATTACGGCACAGTGCTATAAAACAAAGGCGCATCGCCGGTGGTCCGTTGGTGGTAATTGCTATACCAGTTTATGAATGGGGATATCATTTTCTCTTACATATTTTTTAAACTCATTGTAAATATCCTCACCTCACATTCTCTCCTTTAAGTAGAAAAGAGTGAAGAAGTCATCTTTTGTTGTAAAATCCTGGAAAGCCATTCTAACAAAAACAACAAGCTGAGCTGTGTCCACTGCATCCAGAAATTTGTCGAACTGCAGTGAAAAATATTCACAGAGTGACAAGTCCTTTAACACCTGTCGATCCACGTCCTCTGATAGTGACTCGACCCTCCTTGTCATTGATGCAGGGCCGAGAGCTCCAGCAAGGAGTGAGGCTTTTATGTCATCTTTGTTTTTGAAATCCTTGAAATAGTCTCTGCAGTAATGGCCATTGCTTCTTTGAATAACTCGCCATGCATCCATAAAAGGCTTTTTGTTTTTTTTTGCCAGAAAGTGACTTACACGAAACGATTCTTCAGTGGCAGCCTTATTTTGATCAGCAGATTTAGTAAAAAGTGATTGCTGGGCCTTCAACTCAGATCTCAGCTCGTCAACTTTCCTTGCACGGATCGCGCTCTTTGGCGGGTAGCGGTCTTTAAATTTTGGGTGGTTGGTATTGTGGTGCAGTTCCAGATTCCCTCTTTTACATAATGCTTGTTTTTGGTGGCACAACATACTACACACTTATCTTTTACCAAGGTAAAAAGAAATTCCTGTTCCCATTCTGGATGAAATGTTCATGTTTTTGCCTTCTTTCATGGAGCCTCCACCATTCTAGTTTGACTGTTACCTCGCGGCCACGGGCTATCAACTTATGGGTGCTCTTCTCTTATCTGATTGGTCACTTCATTGAAAATAAATAGAGCGGTTGGATTATGAAATACAGATGCTTGCAAAACTGAAAACTTATTTTTTTCCGGGAGCTACCGGGACAGTGATAAAGATCTACCGGTCGATCACGATCGACGGGTTGGTGACCTCTGATCTAAAGTAATTCTTTAGGAATATCCTGATGTGTAGCTGTACACCCCTAATTTATGTAAGCCATCAATTCAGTACGTTTAAAGAATGAAAACGAAATGATTAGATTAGATTTACATCACAAGCTCATTTGAGACAGTATTTTTTTATGCCAATTTTAATATTTTATTTGTAATGTAAATCAAATCCAATCATTTCGTTTTTTAAATGTACTGAATTGATTCAAAAAGTAATTGAACAGGATACTAGGATACTAAAAGTGTTGGATTTGTTATTATGTTTATTATTTTATTAAACTCATTGCATTTTGATCCAGCTCTCCTTTGTTTTTGAGTTCACCCTACATTACAGAAGACTCGACCACACATGGACCCAGCAGTGAGGATTATGCGTCTCTGCCAAGGAGATCTAAAAATTAAGGACTATGTACAGGACTTTGCTGAGCTGGCTCATTTGGCTCATTATCCCTCATGATTTTTTTTTGAGGGGGGCTATCTGAGCCACTTAGCTCAATCATGCTGTTGCATGAACCTCGCTGGATCTGGCATTACAACTGAGTGGCTCAGCTTTTACGGTGGATATCATGGAGGAGGAACGTGACATTCACTCTGTACCCGTAATGCCAGAGTCCCCAATCGTCACGGCAACCACGTCAAAGTCTCCAACCATCATGGCCGCCACACCAGTGCTATCAGCCATCATGGCCACCACGCAGGGGTGGTAAAAGTACTCAAAAGTTATACTCAAGTAAAAATAGATGTATCTAAATAAAAAATGACTCCAGTAAAAGTAGAAAGTCCTCTATTCAAACATCACTTGAGTAAAAGTACAAAAGTATCCAATTTAAAACATACTTAAGTACCGGAAGTAAAAAGTAAATATTCAAATGAACTGTAAATATCAATAATTAAGCAGATCAATTGTTTTGGGAGTGATATGCAGTGTTTTAATTGAACAAATGATGAGATTAGATACTGCAATTAAGAATTTGTTAGATTTACAATCAAAAGAGACAATGAAGCACCTTATCGCTGTCGTGAGGCCTGGAGTAAAATATGAGGAGGACTCAAATGCAGTGAGGAGAAGTTTATTAGAAAACTTTGTGAACAATATAATAAATTCCGTGACACAGTGAGTAATCGTGAAGCCTCTCCGATTAGCGGTTCCAGAGAGAACAGGCCACAATCCTGCGGATGTGAAGAGAAGCAGAGACCAACGTCAGACAGAGAGAACCCAGGAATGTCCAGCAATAGACGAGGACAGGAACCAGCAGGTGAACTGTCCTGCACCGATCTTCACGTCTAGGAATCCTGAACACAGATCACTGGTAAGTAGCACAGCTAACACCAACAGACCAGAAGCACACACGCAACATAAAACAATCCACTGACAAACACTGGTAGACACAGCTGGGGATATAAAGGGTAGAGGAAACGAGTGACAGGTGGGGAAGATCAGCTCGTGATTGTGCTAATTGCCACCCTCACGAGCTGCAGAAATGACAGGACCAAAACAAACAACAGAGAGGGACCGGTGACACACCCTGACCCGTGACAGAAACCCCCCCCCCCCCCCCCCTCAGGGACGCCTCCTGGCGTCCCCGGAGGACTCACCATGACGCCGATGGAATTGGTCAATGAGAGCACGGTCCAACACGTCACGAGCCGGAATCCAGCATCTCTCCTCCGGACCATAACCCTCCCAGTCTACCAGATATTGATGACCTCTACCCCTCCGTCTCACATCAAGAAGTCTACGCACCGTGTAGGCGGGCAACCCCTCGATGAGTCTGGGAGGCGGCGGAGCAGAGGTCTGGGGCTGAAGTGGGGAGCGAATAACGGGCTTGACCTTGGAAACGTGAAACACCGGGTGAATTCGCTTAAATTGGGGGGGTAATTTGAGCCGAACTGTCACCGGGTTAAGCACCTTGGTTATAATGTATGGTCCAATAAATTTGGGTCCCAGTTTACGTGCGGGAAGTCTGAGGGGAATGTCCTTGGTAGACAACCAAACTTTTTGCCCATGCACGTAAAGTGGGGGCCAAGACCGATGACGGTCCGCCGACGCCCTGTTCCTTTCGCCAGTCCGGGAAAGGGCTTCTCTGGCGAGCCTCCACGTACGAAGGCATCTCTGAATGAACGTCTGCGCGGATGGAACAATGGCGTCGGTCTCTTGGGAGGGAAATAACGGGGGCTGGTAGCCTAAACAGCACTGGAAGGGCGACAATCCCGTAGACGAGACCCGGAGTGAGTTATGTGCGTACTCGACCATGGTTAATCTAGAACTCCAAGTCGACGGTTCTGCCGACGCCACACAGCGCAGGACTCTCTCCAAGTCCTGATTAGCTCGCTCAGCCTGACCGTTAGTCTGCGGATGGTAACCAGAGGATAAACTCGCAGTCGCCCCCAACTGTCGACAGAATTCTGTCCAAAATCTAGACACAAATTGGGGACCCCTGTCAGAGACCACGTCCACCGGGAGGCCATGGATGCGAAAAACGTGGTCTAAGACAATGGCCGCTGTCTCCCTCGCTGAAGGTAATTTGGGGAGGGGAATGAAATGAACCGCCTTCGAGAACCTGTCGACCACCGTGAGGACCACGGTATTGCCACTAGATGGGGGTAGACCTGTGACAAAGTCCATGGCTATGTGTGACCAGGGTCTGGAAGGGATAGACAGTGGCCGGAGTAGCCCTGCTGAGGGTCGATTCGAGCCCTTACCCACCGCACACATCGGACAAGCCGAAACAAACTCTTGAGCGTCCCCCACCATCGAAGGCCACCAGAACCGTTGCTTGATTAACGAACATGTTCGAGCAGCTCCCGGGTGGCAAGCTAGACTGGATGAGTGACCCCACTGAAGTACGCTAGTTCAGACCGGCTCCGGCACGAACAACAAACTCGCTGGACATCCCGCGGGAATAGTGACGTTGCGTAGCGCCTCACGAACCCTGGACTCCACCCCCCAAGGATCCGCCGCGACCACCCGGTTGGGAGGCACGATGGTTACTGGAGAGGTGGATCCAGCTTCTACTTCAAAAACCCGTGAGAGCGCATCGGGCTTACCGTTCTTACTACCGGGGCGATACGAGATGTTAAAATCAAATCGGCCGAAAAATAATGCCCAGCGAGCCTGTCGAGAATTTAGTCTCATAGCGGAACGGATGTATTCTAAGTTCTTATGGTCGGTCCAAACTATGAATGGAACCCCCGCGCCTTCCAACCAGTGACGCCACTCCTCCAGCGCCAACTTAACAGCCAGTAACTCCTTATTCCCGATGTCGTAATTCCGTTCCGAAGGAGTTAGACGATGAGAAAGAAAGGCGCATGGGTGTATTCTGTCGTCCGAAGGGGATCTCTGAGACAAAATTGCCCCCACTCCTACCTCCGACGCATCCACCTCCACAATGAATTGACGAGATGGGTCAGGGTTGGTGAGAATGGGAGCCGAAACAAAGCGGCTCTTTAAGGTTTCGAACGCTTTTTGAGCCTGCGTTGACCAACAGAATCGAATTCGTGTGGAGGTGAGATTCGTCAGCGGAAGGGCGACCTGACTAAAACCCCGAATGAAACGCCTGTAAAAATTGGCGAACCCCAGAAAACGCTGGACCGCCTTGCGATTCTCTGGGGTGGGCCAATCCGCAACCGCCTTTACCTTGGCCGGATCCATTCGGATGCCTTCGGGTGACAGAACTAAACCCAGGAACGGAACCGACCGTGCGTGAAACTCACACTTCTCCACCTTGGCAAATAAACGATTCTCGAGCAGCCGCTGTAACACTCGCCTGACGTGCTGGACATGGTCGCGCTCGTTCTGGGAGAAGATCAGGATGTCGTCGAGATACACAAATACAAACCGGTCGACCATGTCTCTGAGCACGTCATTAACGAGTGCCTGGAAGACCGCCGGGGAGTTTGAGAGTCCAAATGGCATGACCAAATACTCAAAATGACCTGTGGGGGTATTAAAAGCGGTCTTACATTCGTCCCCCTCCCTCATCCGAACCAGGTGATAAGCATTGCGCAAGTCCAACTTCGTAAAGATAGTCGCCCCCTGCAAGAGTTCGAACGCTGAAGACATCAACGGCAAAGGGTGGCTATTCTTTACCGTGATGTCATTCAGCCCTCGAAAATCTATACAAGGACGCAGCGACCCATCTTTCTTCCCCACGAAGAAGAACCCCGCCCCAGCTGGAGAGGAAGAGGGTCGAATTATACCGGCTCACAGAGAATCGTTGATGTATCTTTCCATGGCCTCCCTCTCAGGACCGGAGAGCGAGTATAAGCGCCCCTTAGGTGGAGAAGTGCCAGGAAATAATTCAATCGCACAGTCGTACGGGCGGTGCGGAGGGAGAGATGCAGCTCGGGACTTACTGAACACCGCTCTTAAGTCATGGTAAACCTCCGGTACATCCGCCAGATTCACCGGTTCCTCCTGTGGGGTAGAAACAGACATTAACGGAGATGATGCTAACATTAAACAATGAGACAGACAGAAAGGACTCCATGCCAACACTGAATTAAGAATCCAGTCAATGTGCGGGTTATGCTTGACCAGCCAGGTGTGCCCCAACACCACTGGAGCGGAAGGAGAGTGTATAAGAAGAAAACGAATCTCCTCGGTATGATTACCCGAAATAGTCAGGTTGACCAGCTTAGTGGACTGGGTAATCTCAGTAAGCGGGGTACCACATAGGGTTCTGGCGGCAATTGGTTCAGCCAGGAGAGAACGTCTAATGCCCAAGCGGTCAGCTAGTTCAAAATCCATAAAATCACCCTCCGCTCCAGAGTCAATAAGTGCCGACACTTGGTGGTTAACCCCCTCCAACTGTAGAAAAGCCGGAAGAATGGATTGGCCAACAGATGGCAGTTGTGTGTTGGTGACGCTCACCGTCCTCTGTCCCTTAGACGTAGAGCGTTGTCTCCTTCTGGGACATTCCGCTGCCATGTGACCCGCCTCTCCACAGTAGAGACACAAGTTATTGGTCAAGCGATGACGGCGCTCTATAGTGGTTAGATGGGCTCTCCCGATCTGCATGGGCTCCTCCTCCGGGAGTCCCCAGTGTTGTGAAGCAGCCCCTCTCGTGACTGGTGTCTGGTTGATGACGTCCTGAGGAAAACCCTCCCTCCGAGTCTGGGCGCGGAGGGAGATCCGGTTATCGACCCGAATGGCGAGATCAATCAATCCGTCGAGTGATGTGGGCAGTTCCAAGGAATAAATCTCATCCTTGATGTACTCTGCTAAACTGTGAAGAAAATGGTCCCACTGTGCCTTGGGATTCCACCCACAGGAAGCCGCGAGAGTACGGAACTCAATAGAATATTCCGATATGGAGCGAGTCCCCTGTTATAACAACGACAACGCTCGGGCCGCCTCTGTCCCCAACGCTGACCGATCAAAGACCTTGCGAAGCTCCTGAGCGAAATCCTCATAGGATCTACAGCACTCGTTCTCATTGTCCCACATGGCTGTTCCCCACTCTCTCGAAAGCCCTGCCAGGTGCATGATCACAAACGCCACCCTGGATCTCTCCATTGAAAAACAGGAAGGTTGGAGTGAAAAAGTCAATGAGCATTGTGATAGAAATGAGCGACACGAATTAGGCTCACCAGAATAGGAAGCAGGTGGGTTGAGTCGAGGTTCGGATCGGCGAGGTGCTATGAAGTGGGACAGGTCCAGTAGGAACCACTGGAGAGCTGGTCTGCAACTGTTCAAGCCGATGAGTAATCGCCGCTAGCTGCTGTGATATCTCTGACATGGCCTGGCGGGAAGCCGCTAATTCCTCCTGCTGTCGGCCCAGCAGAACTCCCTGTTGGGCCAGGGCCCGACGTAATTCCGTCTCCTCTGCTGAGTCCATGATGGTCAGTGGATTCTGTCGTGAGGCCTGGAGTAAAATATGAGGAGGACTCAAATGCAGTGAGGAGAAGTTTATTAGAAAACTTTTTGAACAATATAATAAATTCCGTGACACAGTGAGTAATCGTGAAGCCTCTCCGATTAGCGGTTCCAGAGAGAACAGGCCACAATCCTGCGGACGTGAAGAGAAGCAGAGACCAACGTCAGACAGAGAGAACCCAGGAATGTCCAGCAATAGACAAGGACAGGAACCAGCAGGTGAACTGTCCTGCACCGATCTTCACGTCTAGGAATCCTGAACACAGATCACTGGTAAGTAGCACAGCTAACACCAACAGACCAGAAGCACACACGCGACATAAAACAATCCACTGACAAACACTGGTAGACACAGCTGGGGATATAAAGGGTAGAGGAAACGAGTGACAGGTGGGGAAGATCAGCTCGTGATTGTGCTAATTCCCACCCTCACGAGCTGCAGAAATGACAGGACCAAAACAAACAACAGAGAGGGACCGGTGACACACCCTGACCCGTGACAATCGCAGTATAGGGGTTGAACTTTCAATAGACACGTTCCAAACATTATAGCTGCATCAAACAGAAGATGTGGAAGATACAAGGTAAGACTGTTTCAGAATATCAGAGGAAGAACCACCTCTTTAAGTTGAAATATCTTCAAAACACACCATTAAGCTACACAATACTATTCAAAGTTGTAAAAGCCTCTGTTCAGCTTTAGCAAAAGCTGATTTTCAAAATTGCTAGAGTCCATCCTGGCTCTCCTGGGGCTAAATAAAAGTCCTGCTGTACTAAACAACCTCTCACATGCCGCTGAGGCAGGAAGGGGTGCGTTTAACCTGATGTACAACTTGCAGATGGAGGGAAAGGTCTTCAGCATACTGGTGTGGTCAGCACAGCATGCCAAATATCCTTCAAGTTCTTTGGAGCTTTCTTGTGCGTTTGACTTGATGGATGAGAAAAAGTCGTCATCATCAGAAGAGGTGGCATGCAAGTTACCGAGGGGATGCAAGGTCTCCATCTCCAGATTGATGTAGTCCAGTCCTGAAAAACAGTGCATATCCCATACATGGCATTCAGAACATTAGTTAATGATGGTCAAATGACATATTTTTCATAGTTCTATTCTTAACTGTAATTGTCATTTGGCAAATAGCCATGATATCATTCTACACTGTTAACAGACATAAACCTTCCACCTCAAGGATGCATGCAACCCAAGCTGTATTGTCATAAAACACATGCAACCTATCATGGAATAAAATTCCTTTCCTATTTGCATTATTGTGTGTCACTGTTAATCTATTGCATAGGTTATATTTATTTAATATTTTAATCACTCTCTTACCCTCTCTAACCTTTAATAAGAGGAATGAAGTGGGGCTACGAGCCAGGCCAATTCTGGCCATTACATGGACATTGGTATTGCACTGGTCAAACAATTAACTGATTATTATATGGTAAGAGAATGATTACAAATAAATAATTATACCTATGACCCCCGCCCCCCTTTAATGAGAGGTTTAATGAATGAACTGCCATCAATGCACAGTAGACATCCCTATTCAGGTTTTTGAAAATAAATACAAAATATCTGTTCAAAAGAAACACACTTTGCCTTACCCTTTTTGAGGACGGTTTCATCTTTGGTCCACAATGTCTTGAATTTTGGCAGCAAGATGGCGGCTGCAATCAGTTCTGGGTCTTCAACGATTTCACTGAAGCGGTTCTTCAAACCCAGTTGAATAGCATCAACAAGTGGCTTGGAAAACTTTAATGATGGCTTGATCCGGTCCAGTTTTGTCTTCAGTTGAGTCAGAGTGGGAAGAAGCCATCCCATCTGTATGTTGGTTTCAGCCTGCAAAATATCGATGGCCTTGGCCATTGGACTCATGATTGCAGAGTATTCTGTTAAAAAGGCCAGTTCTGTTGGATTGAGCCTGAAACACACACACAAAAAAAAATTCAATATGGGGTAGTCATAGTGAGTGTTTAATCAAATGTTAGGTAGTAGCTTTAGAATGGAATAGAATGTTCAATTAAGGATTTAGGATTAAGTGATTTATGATGTTCAGAGTGGGGCAACTTTAGTGGGTTGATTAGTGTGGGGTAGATTCATTGAATAACTGTAATGGAGTAGTTAATAGGTTTAAGAGTTGGGTTAGGAGTGGGAAAGTTCTAATGGGGCAATTTAGTTAGTATGTAGTAGTTACAATAAATGGGACAGTTGTAGAGAGGCTACAATAAAGTTGGTGTGGTGTGTCTAGCTTAAATAGTGTAGGAGTAGTGGCATTGGAAAACCATCCCAATAAACAAAAATACAGTACTCACATTGGAATTTTAAATGATGTGCAGACATCTCGGATGGCTCCCTCTCCTTGTTCTTTGACGATCCTCACTATTCTCTCCACTGCAAGGAACATCGAGTTCCATCTGGTTGCATTGTGCCTAATTAGCTGAAGTTTGCATGTATCTTTGATGGTTTCTGCAGCTAAAGCGGATCGTCCACTCTTGTTCCATAGTGCGTGGCACTTTGAAAATGTGGCTCTGGACACTTTTTTGTAGGCCTCATTTGAGTTTGCCTTTAAAGCATCTACCGTTGACACCAAATTGAGAAGGTGGCACGCGCAACGCTGATGCTTGGGTAAATGAACTCAAAGCCATCACCTACATCAAGCACACTTGCCACTTCTTGGAAGTTAACAACTTTGTCCTCTTCTTGAATCTCCTCCTCATCTCCCTCGCCCGAGTTGCTTAATTCCTCAGGGTAAGTCATATTGTTGTTTTCATCTTGGTCTCCATAAATGCGGAATGTTTTTAGAAAATTCGACCCATTGTCAGTCGTTGTTCTAACGATCTTATCACGGATCTGGTACTCTGCATGGATGTCATTTAATGCAGCCGCTAAAACGTCAAAAGTGTGGGAGCCTTTTAACTGCCTACATGCTAGGGCTACTGAGTGCCTGTCTAAACTGTCAGGATCAAGCCAGTGAGCTGTTATGCCAATAAAGCTGCTCCTTCTGGTGGTCTAGCAGTCTGTGGTGGTTGCGATGTATTCCACCTCACTCATTGCCGCAATCAATTTTTTCTTCATAGATTTTGTAGCTTCGGCTATACTTGATCGTAGAGTGGGGCGTGACATGATGGTGGCATTGGGTTGGAGGTCCTGGATCAGGTATTTGAATGCTTGTAGGTCCACCACACTGAATGGTTGAAGGCCTTCAACAACAAACTTAATCACGGCTTTGTTTATGTTCACTTGTGACACTCGCTTGCTAGACATATCCAACTTGAGCAGCTTGCTAGTACTGGCAGGAGGATTTTCGTAACACTTTCTCTTCTGTGAGCTGTTATGACTCTGAGTCAATTTAGAGTAACTCTCTAACTGATGGGGATGATTTCTCTGCAAGAAAGATACAATGAATTAATAAATGTGCATTTCACTAAATATAAAACTGTTAATAACAACAACCATATAGCCTACATGTGGCTTGCCAGCTTTATTGAAACATGGTCAAAGTGATAAATGCAGTGATAGCTAAGTTAGCTAACACTATGTTTCCCAAAGGGTGTGCTGCCTCACACTGGTGTGATGTAAGAGCTGCCCAGGTGTGGCGCAGGAAAAATCCATATTCGCGTTTTTTAAAATAATTTTTATGGCTAAAATTGTAGGCTTACCATTTCTTTAAATCACGTTTTCATGTCATTATTTCTAATAAAAAATGCATTGGTTACATAGCTGCATTCAAAAGCATGGTTATCTGCTGTTATTTTGTGACCTGTTTAATATCATGGTGGTGTGCAGTGAGATGTTTCCATAGTAAATAGTGTGCCGCGAAAGAAAAAAGTTTGGGAAACACTGAGCTAACGTTAGTGTGGCAAACCTGACTAGTCAGCTTTTCCAAGTCTACCTCCGACTGGATCATCCATGACCGATCGGCAGCATGCAGGGAGAATCAGCTGAGCTTACTAGCTTGATTTTCTCCAGCATCAGCTTACGGTTTAATCACACACAACCCCAAGTCTGCCACTGTTAGCATCAATATGTGTTAGCTAACTTGATTAACGTTAGCTAGCTGTTTACAAGGCACGTTTCAATATGAATTCACTTGGTTAAAAATAGTAACAACATTAACGTCAACTCACCTCAATATGTTTTCTCAGATTTGAGGGTGAAGTTTTGAATGCTGAAATTTCATTCACCCGTGGCAAGCAAAGAAGACATTTCAGCCGATAAGAATCTCCCTTGACTTCAGTGAATTTGAACATATCCTTGAGATATGGCCATGGGTGATCCCTATCGGGAATCTCGGGATCATTGCAGGCAGCAAGAGCTGCTTTATCACCTGTTTCAGCGGTCATCTTCCACCTCAAACTAACTGCTGCGTGAGCGTATGCTGGCAAAGAGCTCGCGAGCTCGCGGGCGGCCTCGCGCGTTCTTTTTTTTTTAAAAGAAAACCACGTTTTTCATTGGTTTGGAAAATCAGTGTAATAAATACTTGGAGCAGGCATGGGGAAATGTATCGGAGTAAAAAGTAAACGTTGTCTTTAATATTGTAGTGGAGTAAGAGTGAAAGTAGATGCAAACAAAACATACTCAAGTAAAGTACAGATCCCCGAAAAAAATACTTAAGTAAAGTAACAAAGTATTTTTACTTCGTTACTTACCACCACTGCCGCCACGCCAGTGTTGTCAGCCGTCATTGTTATTTTTAAAAATGGAATATGTGGATTTTTTATTGAATCGACACTCAAGCTGTGTCCCAATTCAGAGGCTGCATCCTTCGTAGTCCGTGAAGGTTGGACCGAGCATTGTTAAATTGCAAGGTCTAGCTCTAGCCTATAGCCACATACGGAGGATTGTTTAAAGTTATATTCAACTGTCTGAAAACAAAACAGGGTTCACAACCTGTCTAAATATCACCTATAGGTTCATTTATATGCAATGTTAACATTTGAACAGCTTTAAAGTTTTTTTTTTTATTATTATTATTATTTTTTTACATTTGTATAATTACATATTCAAATAAGTTGAAACCAATCAATATTTTTCTCTCCGAAAAAAAAAAAAAAATCCAATCGTCACGGACTGACAATGAATCTTGGGATAGGCTAGGCTGCGAAGGATCCACTTGTTCTATCCTTTGTGGCTCAGGAAAAGAAGGACGAATTTGTAGGCTGCATTTAAAGGAGCTTTCAAATTCGAAAGGATAGCCTTTGTTGTGCCTCTGTGACGCATTCTTGGCAAATGTAGCCTTCGATGGATGCAGCCTCTGAATTCGGACGCAGCTACTAGCAATCACTGAGAGAGCCATATATGGCCCGCGGTTCTCCAACGCTATTGTAAACAGACTGTGTGGTCACAGTTATAAATATGCAACTACTAACAAACTAGAAACAAAAAAATGAGTGAATAGTGGTTAGCAAGCAAACACTGTGGGCCCTATTCTAACGATCTGAAAACGCGAAACACAAGTAACTTTGTGGGCTTCAGACCAAACCATTTGCGTCGGGCGCAAGAGTCATTCTGCCGGTATAATAGCAACAGCGCCCGACGCAAATGGGTTGGTCTGAAGTAGTTACATTACTCATAGGTGTGGTTTGGGCGTAACGTGCAATAAACCACGTTTTAAAGCGGTTCACAGCCGAGGAAACCGACGTTCTCGTCAGAGCCATAAAAGACAGAGAAGTGTCATTGTATGGGGATGGGAGAAACCCACCCAAAGCTTCGGTTAAACAGGCGTATCATAATTTGGGTAAATGTGTAAGCTAGATTTATGCCTTTTTTTAACATCTTCATGGACACCACAATGATTTCCTCCATGTGGTAATATTTTTCCTTGTAATTATGTATGGTTTGCAAAAATGGGAACCTGCTGCATCTGTGTGGAGATGAGAGAAGCAAAGTGTATGCGCGTTGTGCACACGCTACATTATGGCCAAGCATGCGCCCTTAAAATAGCATCTGAATAACGCGCCACTGACTTTAGACTAGGTTTTTCCTGGTCTGTGGCGGAATTGTTTTCTGAAACTGCAAAATAGCACCAGGGAACTTTTGCGCCGGAACATGCCTCCTCTTTTCGCTGAACCGCCCCCGGGAGTTCATTCCCTAATTTACCAACTTGCTACTGTGGAGGGAAAAGTCCGCTGTGCGTCGGGTGCAAAATAGGAATGATACATGCGTCGGTGTACAAAGTCAATTGCGCTGGGTGCAAGATAGGGCCCTGTAAGTTAAGTCCAAAGCAAGACGTGAACCCGTAGCAACAACAACATGTTATGGCAACAATGTCTCAGACACATAAAAATAAACAGGACTTTTGAGTGATTCGTTGATGTTTTGTACATGTTGTCATATTAATTAGAATTAAATGCGTTTTGTTTTATTGACTACAATATTATTGGTATTTGTTGAAATGGGCACTTTTGATTCATTTTGGAAAAAGGTCAATGGCTTTGAGCCCCCAGAGAACCAACCTGAAATGTGCCTGGAAATTATTGAATCACCTTATTCGGTCTCTGAATTTGACATTATAAATGGACTTAAATATACTGTGCATGAGGTGGTTGCTTAAGGTGTTTTTCACACAGTATACTCTACCATGGGACAGAATACAAGAAGTCTTACTAGGATCCTGTCCACAACTTCAAAATGTTTTCATAATGGAAGGGTATTGAGCTAACAGCTTAAATCTCAGCCTAATGGACTTGTTGGATCCAGTACAACACGTATCAGCCTGACATTCAAGACACACCCTCCTGTAATGAAATTAGTTCCCATCTATCATGTTCTCCATCCAAAGAAAAAATCATTTATATCGCATTTATCTTTTATCTGTTTGTCCCTTATGCAACATTAAAAATATTATCAGATACTGAATAGAACTGGGTCACATTACATTATATTACACAACTTTGATGTAGAAAATGTCACAGAAGACATCTGAGAGGTTACTTACCAGACAAGCAATTTTCCGAGATGGAATTTCAGGAAAATTACCCAATTGACCAAAGAATGATTGTTGTATTATCAAAAGCTCTAAGTTTAATCTAGTGAATGTGATATAAACTGAACACAGGCTTGGTAGAAGATGAGGAGAAGCCTCTGACAACTTTATCTTTATTCTCGTCATCCACTTCTCAGCTGTTTCGCCTAACTGATGCAGTGAAATGAATAATGATGAGTATTTCTTGAGTGTTCACAACTTGAAATAGACTATGTAGTCACATTATTAGACAATGGAAATATTAGACAAATTTCAAAGTTCTATTTTATTTTTACATTTTTGCATTTAGCCAAGCAAATCCAAAGCGAATTTACAGTATGTTCCAACAATATATTTTAATAGTACATGATTCCCTGGGAATCAAACTCATGACCTTGACTTTGATTTAGTGCCAGAGACTACAAGTCAAGCCATGAGAAGAACACTCATTGCAATTCTGAATACATCATAATATGTAAAGTGAAAGAAATAGTTTTATACCATAAACTTTCTTTGTGTTACGTTTTTCCAAACGTTTTAAAACTTTTTATTTTCTGGTTCATATGAAAACAGCAACACAACAACAACAACAATCTCAAACTTTTGGGTTATGGAAGCTTGTTTGATTCACAGAATAAAAAAAGAAAAAGGTAATAATTACTTTTTATCTCAGTTCTTAGTTTTATTTTGCAGTTGTGAGTTTATATCTCACAATTCCGACTGTTTAACTTGCAATTCCGAGTTTATATTATTGTATAATTCTTAGAATAAAGTCAGAATTGCATCAAGTGAAATCAGGGGCGGATCTAGAAAAATATTTACGGGGTGGCGAGAGGGGGGCAGGAATTTTTGAGGGGTGGCAAAATAGGGGTGGCAGACGTATATATACTGAATTTAATCACAGTTAAATTGGCCATAACTTTTAATTTGTTGCTGCCAATAGGGATAGGTATCATTCGTTATTACTACTCTTACCAATACTCCTTATCGATCCGGTACTTTAACGGTAGCCTATATCGGTTCTTTTTGTTATATTAAAAAAAAGGGGAAAAAAAATTTAGAACACAATTAATATTGTTTTATATTTTGAAATGTAAAATAAATATCTATAGCAAAAGAAAAAGCAATGCTTTAACAAAACAAATAAAACATACGTTATGCAGAAGGGTGCAAGCTTTTGTGTTTTATATTCAGAAGACATAGGACACCAAAAAACAAAGTACAAACACATGGTCAAACAAAAAAAAGTATACAATTAAACAAATATACAAATTATATATCCAGTGCTTTAATTTCAGTAATGTCTACTGACATTACTGTTCAGGAGTAATATGGGCTAAAAAGACATCTAATAAAGTCAGATTTAAAATAACACTGCATAGTTTATCATAGATAGATTAAAACTTATATCATTCAAGAGCTGCGACTGATTTTTTCTTTGCCTTTTGTTATTTGATTCACATTAATGGAGCAATCGTCAGCAGGTTTATTAGACTGCTGCCTCTTTAAGACCAAATGCAGATCTAATCATTATTACGCATCATATTTTCTCCCAACTATTAACGCCCATACTTAACGTTAATCCATTTGTATTTGTTATTTCCCCAGTTGTAACCTAGTTTCATTGCTGTGATATCTGAGAGGAATTGGATTTAATAGGACTGCTTAGCTAATCAAATCTATCTCCTTACTGCCACTGTATTGTGTGTTGTAACGTAACGTCGGCGTAACAGCGACCATCAGTAAACGTTATGGATACAAACAATATTTTATATTTTTTATTAAGCTGTTCTTGTCTTTACTAAAAAAAAAATAGGCTAATCAAAGGGAATAGTGCTCTTACAAATCACGAGGGAGCGATTTGACCGCTGATTTTGGCTAACGTAATAGACTCGCTGTTTTTGCTGATGCTGAATCGTCTTTAGCATACAATACATTCATTACAAATGTAACTTTAAGTTAAACGTGTATTTAAACTACACCTGGGGAAACTCACTTCACCTTCAGAGGCTCTGGGGCAGCTCAGTCTCTCCAATCGGGTTGCAAGACACTGCGTACTGCAGACAGATGCACTGTGCTGCCTGCCCAGGCTGCCCTGCTGCCACTGCTGGTGAAATTTCATTTTCGCGGGGGTCGCTGCCGTGCTAGTGATGGGTGAAACCATTGTGAGGGGGAGGGGATTCTAAATCGGCGATTTCTGTTTGAGAGGAGTTTGTTGCGGGTCTCCTTGGCCTTCAACGTGTAGGCTATGAACATAAAATATACTTAAAAAATATTATCTGATTTATAAATGGGGTGGCAACAGGGGTGGCAAGACTGTATCCCAGGGGTGGCAGCTGCCACCCTTTGCCACCCCGTAGATCCGCCACTGAGTGAAATCAGAATAGTGAGATATAAACATGCAATTGTGACAAAAAAGTCAGAATTGCAAATAAAATTGTGAGATTAAAAAGTCCCAATTACTTTTGGTTTTTATTCTGTGTTGGAAATAAGCTTGATACTGATTTATACATAGCTAAAAGCAATACATTATTATCTAATTAATACATAATAAAAAACATTATTATCTAATAGTTCCAAACAAATTCGGTAACACTTTAATGAACAAGTATAGGCTACAGGAAAAAATTTGTAACACAATATTACCATAATAATTGCTATAAACTAAACAGAAACTCGAAATAGTAAACAAGTAAAGTCATTTCTAGCATAGTAAGTAAGAGCACTTAGTTCACTATTAGCTAATCAGTAACTACTATTTTTTATATCTCCCAGAGGACTACTAAGAATTACTATATACTGTACAGGTTCATAATTAATGTGAATAACGAATAAAGCCATATGTTTTGCCTGATTGTGAATTGTGGTTTTTCAGGTGTTGTGGTATTTCAGTTGTTTTATGTTTTCATTATTTTTATGTATTTTGTGTCTGTATGTACATTCTCAGAAAAAAAGGTACAAAAGCTGTCACTGTGGCGGTACCTTTACAAAAGGTACACTTTTGTACCTAAAGAGTGCATATAAGTCCCTCAAAGGTACATATTGGTACCAAACGTGTACATATTAGTACCTAAATGGTACATATTAGAATCCTTTTGAAGGGTACTGTCCCAGTGACAGCTTTTGTACCTTTTTTTCTGAGAGTGTATGTATGGTTGTACTGCTGCCTGTCTTGGCCAGGACACTCTTGAAAAAGAGATTTTTAATCTCAAGGAGTATCTTCCTGGTTAAAGATTATACAGTGAAGATATGGTAACCCACTAGTAATTACTCAAGTATTACCAAATCCTTCAGAATGGATTAATTATTTGGAACAGTATTCTAAAGTTAAAAGCATGATAACTCTGAAGTCACAGTTAACTGAAGTCATTGTATGCTTTTGAGGTTTTTGTAAGGTTTTCTTTTACAAATGTAACAAATTCTTGTAAAACAATGTTTGGTAACTTTATTTTAAAGTCACTCTGTGGTGAAAATCAAGCTTTTAATATTGTTTATATGTCTATGTGGTGTTTTTAACATGCTTTAAGACAAACCATGTGCAAATTCATAATTCAACACCATTGCTGAGTATTTTCTCCCTAAAACTGCAGTGAACTAAAGACAGTCAAAAAACGCGGTTTGAAATCACAGGTGTTTCTGACGTCACAAACTACCTTCACGACAACATGTGATCCTCAATGAGTGGATCTCTGAGCTGGCGTGAGTGGAGGCGGGGCTCATTTGCATATTCATAAAACCGCATATTCTAAACGAGGCAAGTGTGTAGTTACATTTTAGGCATGAAGACATTTTCTTCTGGGAAAAAAAACGTCTCGGGTTACTGGATGTAACCCTGGTTCCCCGAGAGAGGGGAACGAGACGCTGCGTCGAATACAACGCTACGGGGAATGCCTTCGGCATGCGTTATCTGAAGTCACTATACAACTATTCCAATCTGGATTGGTGTGCGTCATCGTGCGTCATGACGTTGCATGTGACGGTGACCCGGACGCTATATAAGGGTCACAGGAACAAGGAAATGACAGCTTCGAAAAAGGTTCAAAGCAGCTGTTCTCAGGGCGCCCCGAAGGTGGGGAGAGGGGACGCAGCGTCTCGTTCCCCTCTCTCGGGGAACCAGGGTTACATCCAGTAACCCGAGACGTTCCCCTTCGTTACGGGGAACTCCCGCTGCGTCGAATACAACGCTACGGGGAACGAGTACCCCCGTGAAGGTGAGGATCATTGCTAAGGACAGGGGAGAATTTATAGAACCCACTATACTAAGAATTTTATTCTTGTCTTTTTTGGTGTAAGAAAAAGGCTGAGTTAACAGCCTCAGAAGTGAGGTCCAATATATACATATGCCTAAAAAGGCAGGACACTGACTCCAAGGCACCATTAGTGGATAACCCTAAAAGCCTAGAAGGCTCTCCTGTCACACTTATAGCAACGAAGGATGAAGAGCCAGAGGAAATCATAAGATAGCCTCCGGTACCCTTATTGGTGACCGGGGAAATTTCCTACTAGAAAGCTAACAGATTTCCAAAATATGTAGATTTTCTTTTAATCTAACTTATATACACTTATCCCGCAGAACCGACAGGGGCTTTTCTTTCCACAGACCTGTCAGCCTGCAAGGATAACAGGATTCATCCTAGAAGGCTACAGGGAAATATGGAGGTCATGGGACGACCCGGGTGGACCACCCTGAGAGCATACGGAGGCCGTAGGCGCCATAGCGGCTCTGAGCGTGGACGAGAGGTCCCGATTAGAGTATAGAAGAATCCCAGTACTGAAGCCATAGGGCAGTAAAAGGCTGGGTCCAGCTAACTCAATTAAAACTTCCTGAGCCGGGGAGTTCTGGAGGTAGCTGATCTGATGACCTCGGCCACCAGATCACCCTATTCGAGAAGGCCAGAGTGGTTTTTCGAGAATAAGATCTACTCAAAATCCTCTGACCCTCTCCAGAACTCCAGGGAGTAGAGCGACCGGGGGAAAAGGCGTACAGACGTTGCCTCAGCCACGTCTGTACCATGGCCTCCAGACCCAACGGGGCTGGATGCGAGAGAGAGAACCAGAGCGGGCAATGAGAATTCTCATGAGAAGCGAATAAATCTACCTCCGCCTGGCCGAACTTCTCCCATATAAGCTCCACCACCTCGGGGTGGAGCCTCCATTCCCCTGGCCTGGGCCCCTGCCTCGACAGGGTGTCTGCTCCCACATTATCAACCCCAGGTATATACATGGCCCTCACAGAGAGAAATTTGTCCTTAGACCATAATAGAATATGATGGGCCAATTTGCACAGAGGACGAGACCTCAAGCCCCCCTGATGGTTGATGTAGAAGACCACCGATATATTATCAGACCTAACAAGGACCTGATGGCCTCTGAGGTCTGGAAGGAAATGCCTAAGGGCAAAGAATACTGCCAGCATCTCCAGGCAACTGATGTGCCATGCGAGGTGATGGTCCTTCCAGACCCCGTGGGTGTACCGGCCCTCCATGACCGCACCCCAGCCCATGCGGGAAGCATCCGTGGTCAGAATTTTTCTGGGACACGAAGCTCCAAGCACCTGGCCTTGGGACAGGAACCGTATGTCTTTCCATATGACTAGAGAACGAGGTTATCTGGACGTAACTCTAATCGTACGGAAGGGGTTGCCCCTTGGGGAAAACCCCCTGGTCCTGAGCCACCACTGTAGGGCCCTCATATGAAGCAAGCCGAGTAGAATCACTACTGATGCGGTTGCCATAAGGCCCAAAATTCTTTGAAAATGTTTGACAGTGATGGCCTGGCCTAACCTGATAGCTCTAACTGCAGCCACGATACTTTAAATACGTGGCTGGGTCAAGTGAACTTGCATAGATTGCGAGTCCCACTCAGCTCCAAGAAATTTTATTCTTTGAAGAGGAGACAGAGAACTTTTCTTGACATTGAGCCTTAGCCCCAAGCACTGAAGATGACGCAAAACAACATCTCGATGTTGGATTGCTAGCGTCTCTGGTTCTGCCAGAATAAGCCAGTCATCTAATAATTTAGGATGCGGTTCCCCTGAAGTCTCAGTGGAGCAAGGGCAGCATCCATACAGAAAGTGCAAGGGGATAGAGTTAGGCCGAAAGGAAGAACCCTATATTGGTAAGCTTTTCCCCCCAAAAGCGAACCTAAGGAACTTCCTATGATAATGGATGATGAAGTTATGAAAATAAGCATCCATGAGATCTATTGTCACAAGCCAGTCTTCAGATCTGATTTGCTGAATGATACTGGGTATAGTGAGCATATTGAAACTAAATCTCCTCAAAGATTTATTCAATACTCTAAGATCTACAATAGGATGAAGTCCACCATCCTTTTTCGGAACAATGAAGTAACGGCTGTAAAAACCTGAATCCCTCTCCTGATTAGGGGCAATTTCTATTGCTTTTGCTAAAAGAGATTCAACTTCATTTTCCATCACCTGGCGCTGATGTGAGAAAACCAGTGTGTGAAATACCCCGTTAAAATCGGGTGGTCTTACTTTAAACTGGATTTTATATCCTTTAACTATACCCAGGGTCCATTTAGATATATTCGGAAGGCCTGACCAGGCATCTAAACAATCTACAAGAGGAATCAATTTCTCTGGGTTAGTCTCAGGTGATATAATGTGCTTATCGGTGGTCTGAAGCAGTTTACTGGCAGGACGTAACCGATGAATAATCTAATAAGGAGATCAGTCCCTCGAGACTGACCTCAGGTTTTGAGATTCGGTGACCTGAAGCGATAGACCGGCAGGAACTAACCAAAAATAATATGAAGTGCCCATAAGGGTCCGCATTTTTACGCCAGGACCTCATAGTTTATTGATTTATTTTTCTTAGCCCGAAAGGCAGTCCTCAGACCTGACTTCGGGTTTTTTTTTTTTTTTTTATGAGAACGTCTCCTCTGACCCCGAGCCCTGTACAGGGGGAAGGGGAGGGGAAGAGGTGACTTCCCAGAATATGAGGAGCTGGTGACTGTCATCCATATAAGCCTTCCCTACCAAATTCGAGATAATATTTATATTAGCTCCACTTTAATTTTAGAGGGACGTGTCTGAGTCATCAGAGGTAATACGATATCTGGGAGAAATATTCTTCTACCCCCTGCATCATTAAATTCCCCTTTAATTTTCCTCTTCAATTATTCCACAATCTCAGTACCTCAGTATGGAGATCGTTTGAAAAAGGAAGACTCTGACACAAGGATTTTGACTGGGTTTGCAGGAAGCACTCTTTTTAGACGCTTCCTTCTTATTAAATTACCAAACATTTAATTTCATTACAGCCCCAGTCTTTCTCCAGCAACTCCTCATAATGTGGTGAATATTCGTGGTTCAGTGTTGATAGTATCTGACTCCTCAGAATCAAATAAATCAAACACCGGGTCTTTAACACGGTCGGAAGAAGCCGCAGTGACGCGGGCTTCCGAACCGTGCGCGAGACCTGTAAACACTGCTCCACGTGCGAACCCAATGCAAACAGACAACGCGCTGCCTCGACAGACGCGAGCTGATGCACTAGGAACGCAAGCCTATTTTATTATTTTTAAACAGGCTCAGGCAGGAGCGGAAGAGTAAACTCAGAGTCTACACCCTGCAGACCTGTAATCTACGCGCTGCCTCGGCAAACGCGAGATCCAAGCCACTATAGATTCTGTATTGCAATGCAGACATTAATCTACGCCCTGCCTCGGCAAACGCGAGATTAGTCACAGAATCTTTATTGCAGAGTAGCCGTAATCTACGCGCTGCCTCGGCAAACGCGAGATCCGAGCCACTATAGATTCTGTATTGCAATGCAGACATAAACCTACGCGCTGCCTCGGCAAACGCGAGATCCCAGTCACAGAATCCTTTCAGTTTGCACAAAATAGACAGTGCCCTCGAGAACTGTCCGTGCAAGCTCCGCTCACAACCCAACACCACAAAGCAAGTGTGCGCCATCCTTGCTTCTTTAATTTTTCTTAAATCAAGGAGACGCACACTGCCTTCGCCATAGTAGATTTGACAGACAACACCAAATAAGACGTACAGTTTGACATAGAACGCTGCTGAAGAACAGAAGCTGTCATTTCCTTGTTCCTGTGACCCTTATATAGCGTCCGGGTCACCGTCACATGCAACGTCATGACGCACGATGACGCACACCAATCCAGATTGGAATAGTTGTATAGTGACTTCAGATAACGCATGCCGAAGGCATTCCCCGTAGCGTTGTATTCGACGCAGCGGGAGTTCCCCGTAACGAAGGGGAACAACTTTTAAATATGTCATTTTGGTGATCATAGATGAGTTTTTAGGGATACAATTATTGACTACAGCGGAATTTTAAGGTGATGTAGTTACACATTACTACATGTACTTTTATACATTACTACATGTAACAGTAAATTATGCATAATTACATATAACCGTAAACCAAACCCTAATCATAACTCTATAGTAAATACATGTAGTTAATTAATATTACTCAGTACTTATTTGAGTAAATACAATGTAACTATGTCACCTTAAAATAAAGTGTAACATCTAGGTTACTAATGTAACCCCAGGGAATGGAGACGTTACGTCAGAACTGAACTGATGAATTGGGATCTCATCTGAAAGACTTTGAGTGTAACAAAACTAACCAATTGACTTTGGCGAATGAGATATGCATCGCAAACCACTCCTTGCAAAGCGGGTATGAATGGAAGCGCGCTGCAATCGCTCAGTAAAGTTTTGCGCTGAGGAGCCGAGATGCTGTGTTTCGGCTGTTCAATGGTGGCGAAGGGATGTAACATCTCCGTTTCCTCCTTCAGGAAACGAGGTTAGATTAGTATCCTAGATGTTCCCTATCAGTCAGTCACATCAATCACTGCTGTTCCTTCCACACAGTGTGACTATTTGGACAACACTGGGAAAGCGTGCCTATTCTAAACAGAAAGGGACACTACAGAGACCACATCCTGCCAGTAGGAGGTAAAATGTGGGGTTACACATATGGACTGACTGTTAAGGCAGTCTTACATACTGTATGAAAGGTCTCTGTGTTAGATCAAGCCTAGCTAGGGTGAAGTCATTACAGCAGAGACTGCAGAGTGGGCTCTGCCAAGGGAATGACACAGGCTCGCTGACAGGGAAGCCGTACCGTGCAAGAATACACATGTGGGATCACCCGTAAGGGAATCACAACACATGGGTACCTAGTCAAGCACAAGGGCTGACCTTCTTGACATACACACTAGTGCTAGACCCAGCGCCAGATGCTTCCACCACGTCTGGCTCCACATCTGAACTCCATCCAGGGCTCAAGATAAGCACTCATATCCTTGTAGGGGAGTGTCACTGCAAGCGAGACACAGAGCGAGGGGGACTCGCTCTGTGTCTCGCTTGCAACGCCCAGAAAGAGTTAACACGCAGAGTGTTGGGAACGGCTGGGTACTTGAGCCTGATACGCCAAGACTATGGCATCCACAATCCAGTGGGCCAACCTCTGCTTAGAGACAGCCTTTCCCTTTTGCTGGCCTCTATAGCAGACAAAGAGGTGGTCTGAAGGTGATGATACACAAGGAAACTTTTTGAGCAATGTTGCTGGGCAATGTTGCCGTCAATGTGCAACCAGATGAGACACAGGGCCCACAACTGATCTAAATTATCCAGATAGAAATGTATTGCCCATTTTCAATGGGAAAGTGCCCAAGCAACAATCGCTCGGCAAGATTGCCCAGCAACATTGCTCAAAAAGTTGCCCTGTGTATCATCACCTTGAGGTCCTAAAGCTCTGCGTCCAGTCCATGTACGAGTGCAAAGCTTGAACGGTGGGAATTTTGGGCACATGTCCTGGCCGGGGTCTCAGGTTTACGTGAGAGTTGGCCATAGAGGAGAGATCCCAATTCGTCAGTTCAGTTCTGATATAAGGTCGAACGTGACTGACTGACAGGGAACCCTAATGTTTTGTGCACATCATTATCACTGAAAGTGACTGAAAAATGAAGACAAGGTGTTTCTAATTTATTTGTCCACTTTCAAAACAGATCTCGTGTGTGACCACATTTAATTTTCTGCACATGTTAGGGCACATATAACTCTATATTTTGTTTCAGTTTTTCCACTTTTCCTTAGCCTTTCTTTTGAGCAAAAGTGAATTTGCTACCGCAATTTAACTCAGAGGGAGTGCTGCGGGTAATTGGATTTTTAATTGTTCTTGCGACTATCATCACACAGCATGTATAGCAACAGCCATCATTATTTCTCCTGTTCATATGGAGAGCCCTTGTGTCCTGTTGTTACATGTGTGTTGATATAAAAGGTCTCATGTTGCTCTCCACATCCTCCAAAAATACACCCAGATGACAAACTTGGGGTGCCGGCAGATGTTGGCATAGACAAGCCACAGGGTTTTCACAAAGTGACATTCCCTACGGGTCTACACCTCTCACCTGAGCACTGAAATTCAGACGTGCCCTCTATCTGCACTTTGAAAGAGTCCCTGAATTCAAATGTGGGTCTGGTTACACATTATACACTTCAGATGAACCAGGTACATGCCACAATTCATTTCAAGGCCTGCATCGCATAAAAGAGCATGATGCAATTAATGTTCTAGTCCCGTTGTCCTATATATGACTCTTTTTCTCCTAAACATGCAAATACAAATATCACTGAATATATTGTACAAATGACTCATTATTCTGTGCTCTGCAGAGAAGGTTGTGCATTTAGATTACAATACAATACAAACGTAGTGCCCATACTATTTATTTATTTATCTGAGAGCATAAAACATACAGTAAGTTATTAAGAATGGCTTATTAACTGTAGCAACATGGTTCATGTTGTCATGGCAGGACTGCTGTTGGAGATGCAATATTGAAACTATAGCTTATGATACAACAAGCCACTCATAATTGAAAGTAAATTAACTAATGCAACCCTTGTGATAAAATAGTTTGCTAATAAAATTAGCTACCTCTTATCTAATTTTTTTAATATGATTTATAATTTAATTAGTCTTTTTTTGCCACAAGAACAATTAAGATTTTTGAATGTATATTTTCTGAAGGTCATTTGAATGATTACAATTAAAAGCAGCATTAAAGACTAAATCCAACTTCAAAAATATTAGAAACACCATAATAAAAAAAATAATAATTAAAAAAAAAACAGCAATGAAAAGCATAATTCACTATTTTGTAGAAAAAAAGAAAACCTAAAATTCTAAGATATCCAGGACTATGCTGACTGAGACTCAAAGCAGTTTTTGAATTAGGGCACAACAAATCATTAAAAAAGTTAATTAGGATGATAATATCAAAATATCAAAGTCTTTTTCCCATTGTGTGACATATATTTGAGTGAAATGGCTTTTGAACAAGAAAAAATGTAGGTGGGACTTGATTTTGTTCATTGGGAATTGAATGGATGACTGGATGGTTGTGGTTTGCTATTGGTGGATCTCATGTGAGTGACAGGTTGTCCTGCCCTCGTGCCAGTATACAGGTCATCAGAGAAGAGAAGAGTTATTTTAAATGAAAGATTACAAATTTTTATTATTTTTTTTTTTAAATAAAGATGTGCATGGATAAATAATTTATAATAAATACTGAAATATTCCAGAAGAATTGTCCATTTTTATTTCATGGTGACTTTAACACTTACATTTAAACTAACTAAGTACAAGGAATAAAATGAAAAAACACACACACACACACACACCAAAATTAATAAGGGAATCAAAAAAAATATCGTGAACAAAAATAGTTAACTTAATATTTACTTTGCTCCAGAAACATGATAGCATGCTGGGACTTTAGGGAACATTACTGAGTGATAAAAAATAAATGAGTTAATCGTTTATATGAGTTAATTGAAATGAAGCATCTGAACTATATTTTTTAAAATGAATGAGGAGGTTTTGTTATATTATCCCCTGCAGGTTATGTCATGCTACAATGCTACACTTCTCATTTCTGGAAAAGCTACAATATTTTGTAAAAGTAGTTGTACAAAAGTAGTTGTATTAGTAGCATCACTGCTTTACTCTCCAAAATTTCTCAAGATAAGTGTAAGTTTATTTTGTGACTGGATAATGTATAAATGTGTTAAATCGGTTCTGTGTGTTTTAGATAAGAATAGGAAACTGTGCAAAAAAAAAAAAAAAAAAAAAAAAAAAAAATTACCATCACAGATAAGAACAAGATTATGGCAAGATTAGTCTGACAGTTTCATATTTGCTCAGAGACTGGTCTAGACCCTTACGTGGAAACCTCCCTCAGAACTAATTAATTACTGATTTATATGCAGCTAAGTGATGGGTAAGTGTGAGCCACAACTCACAAGTAATTAAAGGGCGGAAGGATGACTTTGCCGTTAAAACGGCCCCACTGTTTTGGCATATTAATGTACAATAAATGTCATTTTTATGTGGTCCTGACACAGCGATTCTGCTATTAAAAATGAAAAGACTAGGAAGATCACTGTAGTCTTCACTGAATCAGTGGACTTATGCTTCCCTAGAGAAAGCAACTCCAGTAATGCATAAAGTTTAATGAGATAGAGAGAAGGATTGAACCAACTTGTGTCTGACAAATGTTTAGTGGAATCGATAAGGCAGAGAAACCATGTTATGCGGAGAATACACACTTGTAAACAGATGTATCTCTATACATTATAGAATTTCCTGCCGATTGTTCGCTAACTCTTTGCAAAAGTGTATGTGATGTATAGATCAGGTCTGTAGTATATCACTTGCTCATTTCCCAGTCAAAACTGAAATGTCTAAAATCATTTAAATAGTACATTGTGTTGCTATTTTTAAACATGAAATTAAGCTCACTTACCCAGTGATTTGAGGCTACAGCTAAGCAATTGTGCTTAAATGAGCCTTCAGGGCTTCTGTAGTGCATGGGTGTGATTAAACACAAGAGATTTAGATTTCATCCTATGTGAAAATTGAGGAACATATGTGGATTCATAAAGGCATGTGTACGCCAACTCAGAAGCATTTGTACAAACTTTTGTACTCATATACCAGTAATTAAAATAATCCAAAACTGTTTAGTAAAATGTTAAGACAAATAGACAATCACAATATTGTTATGGTTATGGACTATTATTTTGATATTCGTTTCTGTTTTGTTTAGTTCCTGTTTCCCTGCTCTGTTTGGTTTTGGTTTCCTTGATTTCTGATTATGTCCCCGTTTATCTAATTATCATAAATATTATCTTATTTAGTTCCTGATTATCCCCTGCATATATACTCTCTGTTCAGTTTAGTTCTTTGTCGGTTATCGTTTATGTTTGTGGTTGTGTTCCTGTGTATTCACGATTATATGTTATTAAAAGCAGATGGTCTGTTATTCTTTTGAAATATTTCATGTTCTGATACTCCTACAACAAAATATTCTGGGGGCCATGACATTTTTTTGTGAAAATGAACAAACATGCTGGTTCTGGATAGCAACTTAAAAAAAAAAAAAAAAAAAAAAAAAAAAAAAACGCTGGTGGGGAATTATAGTAATTATATGATATCGGTAGCACTTTATTTTACAGTCTCCTTGTTACATATGTTACATGTACTTACTTTGTAAATTATGCATAATTACAATCTAAACCAACCCAATTCCTAACCCTACCCAATATTAAGTACATATTTATGCACATCGTGCAGGCCAAACCGTAAGGCCTAGAGACGTGAAACCTGGCCAGATGGTAGGCCTCAATTTGGGGACAACCTATCAGAGTATGACCCCGATTGGCCCCGATTGGCGCTACAGCAACCAAAAGTGTAGACTCAAGTGTCTTACACCACTGTGATCCCTGGCTCAAGGCGGACAAAATGGCTATCTCCAAATTCGATTTAAGAAGGACAAATTTTCTGCTATGTCGCATTTTGTCCAAAACCTACTTTTGCGAACTAGTCCCTGGTTTTTCACCCGATCGGAACCAGACCAGTCTAGGACAATTCTCTGGACTCTCTAGATCAATAATTATCGAAAAAAAGTTGAACTTTTGCATTTGGGTGGCTGCAACAGGGCCAGTTAGAAAAGGGGAGTGGCAAAATACACTCAAAAGCCTATAAATCCCAAATGAAAACTCAGAACTTCACCAAAATTGATGAGCATATGTGTCATCATAACATGGTGAAGAAGCATGCCGAGTTTATGCAGATCGGACCAAAGGTGGCGCTATAAATGGCAAAATGCTTCCATTCTTATTAGGGGTTCAAGCATGAAATGCTGAAACCCTATTGTAATTGTAAGGATTCGTAAACATTACATCATTAAGAAGCATGCCAAATTGTATGGAGATCGGACGATAGGTGGCGCTATAACTGTTAATAAGCTTTAAAACCATGTATTTCCTATGGTACATTGCCTGTATTGGCTGTAAATGGTGTTTTCCATCTATTATGTCAGTGGTTACATGCTTGCTAAATAAAACTTAATAACTTTTGATGTTTTTGTGCTTAAAAACCTTAAAGGCCTTAATAGCTTGAACCCCGATAAATGCTGCTTGCAGCTTTAATATTAATTGATATTACTCAGTAAGTAAATTTATAATTACACTGTAACAAGTACACCTTAAAATAAAGTGTAACCAAAAGTTCTATGGGTGGAGTCAGTGCTCGTTCACATTGTGAATTTAAGATGAACTGTGATTTATAAAGTGGGATGCATTAAGAAAATTTGTTTGTATGTATGGATGTTTTATAAATTGTTCATAGGAAGATTTCAGATACTGTCGTACGTTCACATTTAGGATCATTCTATGCACGTCTTTATAAATGAGGCCCAAGGGTTCTTAAGGGTCCGTATCTGTCCTAATATAAACTTTTATTGTAATAAATCAAAATTGTGTCTGTTGGCCAGAACAGTGCTGCAAGTAACCCATTACAGTAATAATATTACTTTTTGCAGAAATCTGACGAATCTGCGGCGAATCTGCGGCGGAACTTAACACAGTCAGTTAAACTGTAACACCAGAATAGAATGTGGAAGTGTAGTGGAACTTCACAGTCACGTCATTGGAAGAGACCGGGCAGGTTATGAACAAGTAATATGAGTGACATGTGCAGTGAATGGTCTTCTTCTGAGTCATAACATTTCATAAATCATTGCAAATATAAAAAGAGGATCTGCAGTCTGTTCCTTCAATGCAATTTCTGTCAAGCATTCAGTCATTGGCTTCTTATGCAAATGAGCTCAGTCACGTTGGCTTCTCTCCTCCTCAGCATGTCTGTGAAGGGTTGGTGTAGTATTGAAATGTGGAGTAACTACCTTATAATATGCTATATGGCATGATGCTGTTCTCTTCACTGCAGATATTTTAGGGTTAACATAAGCTAATTTAGCTCTGAAACTGGATTCTTCTTTTCAAGTATTAACATCAAATATGTCTGACTGAAGCCCGTTGATTTCTGAGTGAGGTGGCAAAATTATGTCGGTGCATAAATGTTTGATCTTAAGACGTCTTGTTACATTAATATTGGAATGGTTTAGTTGAAGTGGCCAGAATTTTGCTTTAATTATGACTTGAATTAAGACTCCATCCAGTGTTTCATGATATAATTTACATTCGTCCTCAATTTAAACATTTAAAGTCAGCATAATCACTTAAAGGACACTGTATAGACGCATAAACTGACTCATTGCTGCTGCTGCTGCTGCTGTTTTGGTCAATGGCGGATTCTATTTCAGTTGCCTCAAAATAGCAACGAGCCAACTATGCACCTGAACACACCTTGTTTTCAGACCAGCACGCCCATGGGCGCACAAATAGGCACAAATGCATTTGCTATTTAAACAAGGTGGCGCAGGACATGGAAATGATAACTGCGCCAGGCTGAAACTAGCAAAAAACACTTGCATCGCGTTTGGCGCTACATTGTGCCTGGTGTATAATAGGGCCCAGTGTTTCTTATCACATTTTGGAATGTAAAAAGTGTACTCTGTAAAAGTCAATTTAAGTTTTTCTGTAAAGTACATTATAAATCATTATGTTGTAATAATGTTTTGTTGTGCTTAAAATAAGTACACTTATTTTGTTTATTCAAAATTCAGTATTAATTATATTATTTATATTTTATATATAAGTTAATATATTTTAAATGTGCTAAATTGCAACTTCATCATCACAAATGTGTAATATGTTTAAATACACTAGTTCCAATAGAAATTACCATAATTTTACTATAAATCTTTGTCAGTACATTTAGCAGTACAACTTTCAAAGACAATAGATGTAATTATGTAAGTTTCAATCAGATCAAACTGCATTTAATATAAAAATAAACTATAATACTATTTTCTCTTAATTGTAGTTTACATGCATGCATATAACATTAAATTACAATTTTAGACTTTAAAGTTTATTGTTTACTCCAAATTACTTTAAAGTATACCACTGTACACATTAAAAAAAAATCATGGAATTGCCATAGTACATAAAACAATTAATGATACCATGTTCATAAAAAAAAAAAAAACTATGTTAATTTCTGGTACTGTTTTAGTAGATAATGTTCAAGTGTGGACATGAAGAGCTTGTTTCTGAGCCCACTTGATGAAATGTCTGTGCTGGTATGTTGCATCTGTGTTCAGGGGGTTTGAGTGTGTAACACTCTCAGTCTCTCCTAGAACCATAGATGAATGCGCTGAGGGATCAATTAGTTGTGATAAATGAGAAGAAGATAACACACACTTATTTGCATTGGAGCTTTCATCAGGACCCCAACTCCCATCAAACTCTCCAGCCTCCCTGTGGGGGAGCTGGGATCAGCTGGGAGTGGCAGTAGCATGTAGGCCAGATATCAAAGAAACCTTAGAAGCTCTGAAACCCTCAGCCAGAACACCAGGCTGCCCGCTGTATGTCATTCTGTTAAAATTGATTGTGATTTTAACGGTAAAAGACTGTAAAACTGCTACAGTAAAAACTGTTAGTTGGTTAACGGAAAGTTTCTGTACTATATACAGTGAATTACTGTAATAAATCTAACTTTACATTAATGTAATTTTACAGTAAAATACCGCTTTACAGTTTTCAGAAGTGAAAAAGAACAAGTCATTATATAATTTACAGTGAAAAAACATAAATTGACATTCCCAGAATTCCCTGCGTGAGACTTCACATTTGATGTATTTTCTCTGAAATAACTTTCTTAGTTTCTCTCAGTTTTTTCTAACCAATTATGTACATTAGGGTTTTATGTTACTGTCCATATAATCCATATAACAGGTCAAAACCATAGTGCAAACAATCCAAATGTACAATAGAGTCCAAAAACACAGGCAAACGATGGTATCCAGGACAACAGGCAGAGGAACAAGACCAAGACAAGGGAAACCAGGATACAGGCACTCAGAATAGCAGTTACATAGATCCAGGACGGAGGTGGAGCGGAGGAACGGAGGGCCAGGTCCGTGAAGTGGAGTGGAAGCAGGACTGGATATTGAGGCAGATTGGGGAGCCAGGGCAGTGCCAGCAAAGCAGGGGCCAAGGCGAAACAGGCAGGGCTAGTGGCCAGGGCGGAGCAGACAGGACTGAAGACACTCTCAGTGGAGCTGAAGACCACCAGAGCAGAGCAGACGTGACTGAAGATCCCCACGGCGGGACTGAAGATCCCCACGGCGGGGCAGAAGTCCACCACAGAAGAGCAGACAGGACTGAAGATCCCAACGGCGGGGCAGAAGTCCACCACAGCAGAGTTGCCGGGACTGGTGACCACCACAACGTAGATGAGGACCACCATGGTGGAGCAGGCAGATCTGGTGACCACCACGGAGGAGCAGAAGACCACCAGGGCAGATCAGACAGAACTGGAGAAAAGAATACATAGAGGTTAGGGTTGGTGGACTCCAGCTGGCGGATGTGACAATTACATCTAATGTTGTTATATTGATGTTTATTGTCATGTTTATTGATGTCATGTGTGTTACCATAATGGTGTTCAGTGTTTGTTTGAATGACACTGTGTGCAGCTTCTATATATTAGTATTTACTTTCTCAGCTTGTGATGAGATTTGATTCATCATGTGACTTTCTCATCACCACCTGTTTCTGGTGGTTGTCAGTTTATTACAAAGACGCAAAATAGATATTAGTAGGTCTACTTCAATAGGTTGTTAAATTAACATACCAGTTAATGAAAAACATCTTTTTACTGTAAATTTAAGTTAAATCTGTAAAACATAAAATGTTGCTACCTTGTTTTTTACTTTAAATTTCTGGCAACCACTGCTGTGCAGCTCTTAGCATGTTATTTGGGGCGGCTCAGGTGAAAGTAATGGAAGCTGGTTCCATGTCAACAGGGAGGACAACAAAAAAGAAGGAATTCATTTCTCTCGCTGTGCTGAGGATGAGAGCATTTACAGTTGCAGGAAAAATATGTGAAACCACTGGATTTCTCAGCCCGTTCTCATCCTAGGGCATCATATACTGACGCTTTTGACATTTCGTCTACATCCAACGCACATGGCACCCTTTAGCGTCAATATGAGATGCAGATAGATATGGGCCAGAAGGCTCCTCCTAGCGGTCTAACCCTAACCCTACCCCAGACCTAAACCTACCCATAACCGAACAAAGCTCTGTGCGTGTCATATTGACGCTGAAGGGTGCCATGTGCGTTGAATGTAGACGAAATGTCAAAAGCGTCAGTATATGACGCCCTAGGATGAGAATGCGTTGGGATTTCTTGCATAAACTGACTGTAGATTATGATTGGATCTCCAGCTGAGTCAAAACAATAGGCAAACACAGTTTGTTATGACTGTTTTGAACATGACCCATTCATAGTGGATGATGGAAAAGGTATGTGAACCCTTGAGTTTAATAACTTGTGGTGACCCTCCTTTGGCAGCAATACTATCAACCAGACGTTTCCTGCAATTGTGGATCAGACCTGCACATTGGTTAAGAGGAATTTTTTCACCATTTTGCCTTTAAAAAAAAATTCTGTTTAGCAGTTTGGATCTCTAGTGTCATCTCAATCATGTTGAGGTCAAGCCTCTGCCACAAAAGCATATTTTCTTGTGTTGAAGCAATAACTTTGTTGATTTACTCTTGGGCTTTGGGTTTTAGTCCTATTGTATCACCCAAATTCTGTTGAGCTTCAGTTGCCAACAGTGGCCTTATTCTCCAGCAAAATGTCCTGAAAAACCAGGAGATTAATTTTTCTATCTATGATAGCAAGCTGTTTAGGCCCCGAGGTAGTAAAGCCACAAACCATGAAACTCTCAGAAAAAAAGGTACAAAAGCTGTCACTGACGCAGTACCTTTTCAAAAGGTGTAACTTTGTACCTGAATATTTGTACATCAAAAGTGTACAAATTAGTGCTCAAATGGTACATATTAGAACCTTTTTAAAGGGTATAGTCCCAGTGACATATTTTGACACCCCCCCCTCCCCAGCCATGCAATAGCACTGTTTTTTTTGTTTTTTTTTGTCAAAACAACTCATCTTTGACTGAAAATTTTCGCAGAATATTTTGTGTTGCAATTGTTGTTTATTGCAAACAACTCATCTATTCAAATATTCACAGAATATTTGCAACAATTTAATGTTTTTAGCGCAATTTTCCACCGGACAAATTGCGATTGTTAACTCATGATTTCTGTTCTGTGCGTCTGTGCGCACCAATCTTGCACTTCTATCTACTCCTCAACCAGACCACCTAGAGACTTCGGGTTTTCGGCATTATGTTAAGGAAGGTCTAATCTCGGGAACGCACAAAAAAAATCCAGGAAAAGATTTACTCTCTCATAGTGTTGTGATCCCATGAGGTGAGAAAATTGCGCTAAAACACTCACTGAGTTTTTATTACTTGTTTCCCCAAACAACCCAACTTTGGTGTCATCTCATTGATAGATCATTTGTCTTACTGCGGACTGATGAACATGTCCCTAGACATGACTGAGATAAGACTGAAAACTCCCTACCATTATTTCTTAGTTGTGACACAAAATATTAAATGCAATATAAGTATTGGATGTTCTGTGTCATGTTTTCATTCTTAAAATGAAAGTATTACATTTTTGCTCTGTATAGTAAATGTTAGTTGACTGCTTTGAAAAAAAAAAAAAAAATGGTAACATTAATTGACTGGTTTTATTCAAGTCAAAAATATTATTTAATATTGATCTAAATACATACATTTGTACCAACAAAATCTGGGTTCAATCAGGCACCAATATCTTTTTAAGGTAAGAAGTATAGGTTACCACTTCTCACAGTGTGTGCGAGTATCTTCACCCCTTTAATCCTATAAAGTTAGTTCTGTCAGTGTTTATCAGTGTTTGTTTGTTCCTACAATGGAAGTCAATGGTAACCAACACTGTTTGATTTTGGTATGCATTTATATAGTGTGACTGATTTTTTAAATCCCCCACCAAAGAAAAAAAAAAAAAAGTTTTTTATTGGGGTTAAGATTTTTACTGAAAAATGTATGCTGAAGACATGTGAGAATGTGTTGACACCTTTGCATCCACAGCGTGGATTATTGACGTTTAATGACCATGCTGGTGAAAAGCCTCTTATCATCTCTAGAATCACAGAAAGCAAAGCTAGTGCCATTCAGTGAGAGAGCTCATATCACTCTGCTGTTTAGTAGGCATTACTGGAGCCAGAGTATCAGGCATTAGTATGGGCATCAGAGGTTCACAACCCAGTGCTCCACTGCATTCTAAAGAAATGCTCTGACTTCACAGAGACTATTGATTCTGGATAAAGAAGGATTAAGACAAATATGTTGCAGTTGATTTAATATTGCACTCTTTTTTATTGCACTTTTTGAGACTGCAACCACTATTCTACACAGTTTTAGGAGTTTGCATGCCCAGTCTGACCCACTATTATTTACTCTAAACATGGGAGTCCTGATTGCATAATATACGTTTCGTGTATCTGCTGTGGCATTAATAAAAAGCTCATTTTAGGCTGTACAAAAGCAATTAAATAGAAATTGATTCAATAGGGTGGATGACGCACTTCAGATTCTAAACGCCCTCATCTCTCCATGGGGGACTCAAAGCACACTCATTATACCTGTATGTACAAATATATGCAGCATGATTACTGCAGACTCTTTTGTAGTATCTTTTGAAATGACCTCAAATGAAATTACACCCCCCCCCTCCCCCTCCCCCCTCCCCCCTCCCCCCAACCAACAATGTATTTCTCACAATAAAATCACAATGGAAAACACAACAAAAAAAAAATCACAAAAAAAATCACAGCTGGACTGAGTGGCATAAGAGCCTGCTGCATGACTGGATTTAATAGGGGAAACTGCGAAAACATTCAAATATATATGATGTTTTCGAAGTAGACATTTTCTTAAAGGAAGTAAAAAGGGACTTTATATCAGAGGAGAATTGGGATTACAGTAAATGGTTCTGGCTTTGTGAAGATTAAATTTACCCAGAAGACTAAGTAATAATACAGTATTATCAAGATTAACATGAAAATCAGACAAACACAATATAGATTATGTAATTTGTGTCTATAGGCATGTCCGTTCAGATCGAGTGCATGCACTGCATTAAAAGAATGCGTATGTGCGCAGGCGCTAGTCTTTCTTTACAAAGTGACATCGCCAACTACTTGTCTGGCATGCAGAATACAGCACATCGTCATATCGTCCCGCCCTAAAACTTGTTTAGATTTTGTCAGTGTTTATTTAAAAACATCCAATTATGCAAAATATAAGATGGTAGCCTAAATATTTTAATTGATGAGTTGTCAATACAATATATAACAATGCAATATATGATATTTTAATATCTTACCCCCAAAATGTAATATATTGACAAAAAAATAATAACTACACAGGGTTCTCAAGTTTTATCAAAATCTTGGAGTGAGATCACATGCGGTTGGGGGAGGAGCCCTAATGGAGCCCCGCCCCCACCTGGCCCCGCCCCCCAATTTTAACCATTGTTCATAATTAACCAGCACAAATTGAAATTATAACAATTGGTAAATCTGATAAATGACAGAGCAATTAATCACATCAAATATGCTCTTTAATGTTATATTTCAAAATTACAATTAAGTTACAAAAATTACAAAAATATAACAAATTGCTCCAAAAGGTTGGAAAAACAAATATTTTTGCATTTTGAATGTGCCTAGTAGAAATGGTATAATGATTTATTGTGTGGTGGGACATTGAGAACAAATTACATATTAGAGTATTATTAAGGTATTTGTGTGTGTTTGTGTGTGTGTGTGTGTGTGTACACAAGAGTACACACTCCAGCTTATGAAATGTGTTTTGTGTTGCAAGTGATTGAAAAATACAAATGCAATGGCAATCAATGATTCATGTAACGTTATGTTTTGACAGGATATAATATTACCCAGAGCACTCTGCTTTAATACGTATGTAGCCTTAATGTAACTAGAAATACTATTAATACAGTATAATATATAATATATTTTAAAATAAAATAAATACATTTAAATTTATTTAAAATAAAATGAAGAAATACATCTTCATTCCTTCCCATACCCACTAACATTTCCCTTAGTTTCAGATAATGTAAGCTAGCCAAACTGAGCCAAAGCTTCTGGCCTGGTTGCAAAGTAGTTGTAGAGTTTTTGACTGCATCAATAGTAATGTATACGATGGGCTATATATTAAATGTTCTAGCCTAAAAATGTTAGACGAGCTTTCTTCCAACTTAACTTCTCCATCATCACGACGTGTGTTCGCGCGATGTTGTTGGTTACCTAGTAACGAACGTACGGTGGCCGAGAATGTTCCGTCAACTTCCGTGTGTTCGCGCATAGACATCATCATATAATATCTATGTGTTCGCGCATCTATGTTGCCTATTAACGAACGCAATCTGGCCGAGATACGTGCTGGCGGCAGGAAACTTCACTTTGTGTGCCCGCGCCTCATATACAACGTTATATATAAAGCTTGTAGGACAACTTGGTTGGCATTGCCTTTTCAGCGTGAGAAATACACGGTGTGGCGTGTGAGCGTGTGAACTGGTACAATAGTGAACACGGCCAATGCGTGAGACTTGAGAACCCAAGTTACACTGAGGGGCGTAACCACTGAGGGGCGTAACCATAGTCACTCCGGCCAACGGTGACGTCTCGTGCATACCCTCTATAATACGTGTACAACCGATGGCTATAGCATAATGCTCTGTGAGGGTCGCACCGAGTGAATTCCTGCGTCTCTCCAAATGATGCTGCCCGCAGCTGTAACAATCATCCATCCATTTTCCAAACCACTGGTCCGAAGTGGGTTCAATAGGTATGTATACGTAGATGCCTAATGTAGTGGCTACAACATAATGTCCACATTCCTTTTTGATTATTAAATTGCCTAATTAAGGTTTATACGTGCTATTTTTCATGACCGAGTACAAAATACATCTTTTCATTACTACTGGAGCTGCCGGTTTGCAAAGTTTAAAATGATTATTAAACAGCAAACACAAATGATGCAAAAGAACCAGCCTTTCCGCACTCGGTGTCCGAATTCACTCACTTGTTTCCATTTAAAGTGGACTATTAGTGGACTAATGTAGGGAATAGTGAATGAGGGTATATGGGATGATTTCGAACACAGCCTACTTCTTTGATGACGTGTTGACTCCGTTAATTTGCTCCAGGTGAATATTGTTGGTGTTACAGGGCTTGAGTTATTTCAAAATGCGTATTGCGCATAATTTTATTAATTTCCGCAGATTTTGTGCTCACACCCAAAGTGTGTAGGCTACACATAAAGTCATCTTGAGTTCATTTTCGCTGCCTTATTGCACTTAAACAGTCAAGTACACACAAAATAATATCAAAATGCCGGTCTTGGCCTGTATACTACGCGTAAACACAGTTTGAAGTAAACATAAACAGAGATGAGAAAGAAATAGCATGTGTAACAGTATAATGGATTTGTGAGTCAAATTATGAGATAATATTCAAAATATCTATATGGCAGTTTTTCCCCATGGTATCGATGTCAAAATTGTGGCCAGTGAAAATAATGAGTAGCTTGTAACTTTGGAAAACCACTAGCCACAGTGGCTGGTGAGCAAAAAAGTTGATGTCAAGCCCTGAGTGATTAATTTACCTAATCATTAAGCATGTTAAAAACACACTCAAATGTGATGAAATGTGTGAATTTTTAGACAATTTTTAGACAATGGATTTTGGAGGATAATTTACTATATTAGGTAAAACTGTACACTGGCAAAACAAAGTAAGGGCCTGTTCACCCCAAGGACGATAACTATAATGATATAGATATAGTTAAATATAAATATTAGAGATGCACCGATATGAAATTTCTCAGCCGATGCCAATACAGATGGTGGACAACCAGAATGCCTATTACCGCAGCGAAAATAAACCAGCCGCATTTCAAAGTCGTTCCCGAAATGACCGCCAGGTGGCGCAAAGGGACATTGTGCAAAACAGCAGCAATTGCCGTATTTTAAAATGTAAGTGGGTTAAATATAAAACCCTAAGCCTAATAGGCATATTTTTCATATATATAAATAGGCCTATTAGGCTACAACAGAATAGAACCAAAGATAGAATCAATTTTACAGCTGAAAAAATAGAATCAAAAGTTAAAAATAGAGACGATAGGAGCAATGACGCTGAATATTTTTACTATTCTATTGAGGAAGATAAACGAAGAGCTCTCGTGAGCGATACAATTGCACAGTAATTTATAGTGATTTCAAAAGCAGTCCTTAAAAAAAAAATACATGGAGTAGTGTGGCATAATTTTTGAGAGATTACGCGGAACATGTTTTAGTTAAGATCCTGGTTTCAATGCCCATAATGTATATAGGCTAGGCTACTGCTTTAAAAAAATGTCACAACGCGTTTTGAGATTGTTTTGAATTAAACATTTAAGTTTAAAATGTAGTGTTTTGGCACACCAGGCCGAGTGGCGTTACGCATTGTTCAAAAATCAGGTTTTATTCTGGCATGTTGAATTGGCGTTAGAATTTTTTTTTTAAATTTATTAGATTTAGATTTTAGGTTTCATTAGATTTATTTTTCTCATAACAGCCAAAATAACTTAATATATGCCTTGTCTTAATATGACCTAGGCTACTTAATATAGGCAATAGGCATATAATAGCCTATATAATAAATTAGCAAAACTTGGCCACTAAATATTTAATTTTAAATTATTTTAATTATCACAATTAAAGTTTTAATTTTATTAAATTGAACAAGCGCAACAATCAGCATTTAATCAAATATTCTAAAAGATGTATTATTAATAATAATGTTATTTCAACATAATATTTCGTGCAACAAGCAAGATGTGTAGGCCTATTTGTAAATCCGGTGATGCGTGCATTGATTTTTATCAACAAACTAGTGTTTTTTGACAGTGTCGACTGCAAAGATGAAGTTGACGATCGCCATATTTGTAGTGAACGCACCTAGAGAGAAATGCACATAAAGACATAATCAGAGTAGCCTTTTTTCTTTTCGTTTTGCATTATTTCGTTTGAAGACATTTCAAGCTTTGTGTATTTGATGTATTTATCATGTCTGTGTGAGGCATACGCTGAGTTTCGTTAAATTAGGAGGATGAGATGCGCTCCAGCTGACGTGCAATGCAAGTGACCTCGCGGGCGCCTCCATGATTAGTGTCTGTTATATTTGCTTCTCTTTCTTATTGAATCCAGACAATTGGGTGATGAAAAATTGCTTAAAATTAAGATACAATTTATAGAAAACGAATTTCACTTTAAAAAAAGGTTTTCTACTAAACAAAACTTAATGAAGTGGTCAAAATCATGTCTGACCCATGCACTCCATATCCATCTCTCGATATAATGCATCTTATCTTACTCGTGCTGTTCACTTTTCATATTCAACATAGATGGAAAAAAACAACATTATAATATTTTAACAATATGATACTAAATGAGATTATTTAATGTCTACAACAGTATAGTAGGCCTATAGACTCTATTTGTACAAATTGCTGCACATTAATTTAATTAAATGAAACCTTGTAACGAATTCACACTGTTGGGTAGACTGTATATAGTTGAGACACCTTAAAGAACTTGCGTTCGCAGCAAGCACAAGTTGTGATTTTTGCTGTGCACTTGCATATTAGTGTCTGGGAAGGAAATATAGAGACCAGACCTCTTGGAACTTTAATTGAATACATAGCGTTGGTAAAGCATACTGAAATTACATCCCTACAAATTTATTAGGCCCTACTGAAAATAAATGTATCGAATTTAAGCAAAGTAGCCTAAATGTTAAGACTGTAAGCCCTTTGCTTTTTTACGTAGCCTAAAGGACTCTTATAGCCGACTTTGTGTTAATTTAATTTGTAGAGGATTTTTTTAACTCAAACATTAACACTGAAATAAATTAAACTAAATTATTGTAATTTTTTGGCACACCACGACGAGTGGCGCTATGCATTGTTCTAAAGCCAGGTTTTATTCTGGCATGTTGAATTAGTGTTCGACAAACGCGGCGGCGCGTTCATTTGAATGAAGAGCGCTTCTCGCTCGTGTGAGGGAACACACACTGGAATGTTAGGCCGTTTCGCAACGAGTGAATCGTGGCCGAGTGGTTGAACTTTCGTTACGATCATTTAGATGACACGGGTTCGAATCCCGAACTACCTTGGACTACTGGTATTTTTATATTAGCCTATTAATGCATTTTATAGTCTATTGTTGATGCAGAGAGATTTGTCTTCTAAAACATAGTTTTTTGCTTATAGCCTATTTACAAAATAAAATCGCCATGCATTTCCATTTTACACTAGGAACAAATATTATACAATGACTTTACTTCTGTAGCCTATAATCATTCATATATATATAAAATATATGACGTTTAAACGACAAACAATAAAATCAGAACCAGTATTCTGTTGCGTTCATGGTTCCAGTGGCAGTAATGCATCCACGGCTTTTCAAAATGTCACAAAGCGTTTTGAGATTGTTTTGAATGAAATATTGAAGTTTATAATTAAGTGTTTTGGCACACCACGACGAGTGGCAAACTCTTTGTTTTGTTTTGTAAACTCAGCTAGCCTGTGGGGGGTTGGAGAAGGCAATAGTTGCTTTATCGTGGGGGTGCAGGACAGAGGTGTTAATGTTCCGTCTTTCATATGGAGAGTGTCGGAGCCAGCCTGAGGCAAAGGCAAAATTCTTTTAAGGATTAATCTCAAAATCTCCAAAAGTCCATAGCCTATGTACAGTAGGCCCTATATCTTATTAAATTATATATTGTAGTTTTATTGATTGTATTTAAAGGTTTTCCACAAACAATTTCAATTAAGCAGATACAGAGCTCTTTAATTCGCGAACCACCTCGTTTTATTGTAAGGTGAATTCAGCAAGGCATGTTGTATCTTTGAAGGAACAAAAGCTTTTTGTTACAGTTTTTTCTTTCGTGATTTGTGTGGATGACACACAGCGACATATACAGTATTAGCTGTATGGTGTTTTTTTACGCTGAAATGCTTAATTTCGAGAAAGACCCGCCGCGCGCAGTGAGGGAGACCAAACTTACCAAAAAAATATCCAGCGCGAGAAAGGCAAAGAAAAACGCCTGTTCTTAATTTATGTTGCTTTGAACTTTTTTAGTTTTGTACCGTTTTAATTTTTTTATTTAGCTGCAATTTCTTTGACAATAGAAATTTAAAATGTTGCAAGAATAGGCCTAAGATTCTGTGTTTCTTATTTTGCATCACAAAGGGAAACTCTATCGATGCAACCCTGTTTAAATAAATAAACTGTCCTGACACTTTATTCATATCTTAAAATGTGCGATGGGTTTTCAAACTTAATTAATTTTCTTTTTCTTTTACATTTTCATTGTTTATTTTTTAATTGAAAGCAATACTGTATTGAAAGTATTTTTCTGATTTGTTCGATCTGTTTTGAAAAATGTCTTCCGTTGCTATGGCCGGGTATCACTGTCAGTCATCTCAATCTCGTGAATGATTCACACACACACACAAAAAAATAATTTAGCAGATTAAAGACGAGCTTCATCATCTTCATTTTCTGGTGCGATCGACTGACAGTCTTCCTTCATCAAATGTGTCGTCTTTGCAGCGGGAATGTAGCAAATTTATGTTGTAATGTACACTTGATAATTAAACAAGATGATTGACTTTAATAAACAGATGTATATTTAAGCATCAAGAACAGAAAAACATAAACACTGTCGGCTACAATGAGATTCGATCTCAGATCGTTTGAAGCTCCGAGAGGCTCTTGTTAATGCTTTGACCACAGAGCTAACGTCTGAATAGCCTAGGTCTACTATTTTCTCTGTTTTAAAAGTTTGTAACATGTAAGGCTATTTAGTTCTTCTGAATATAACAAAGAATGCTTAAACCGACTAACATCGGTTAGTAACTGCAAGTCCTGAAAATGTTTAAATTTTACGGTAAATTATTTTAATTTATTTCACTGTTATGTTTCAGTTAATAAATCTACAAACACATTAAAATAACACGAAGTAAATGACAAGTAACCTATTGACATAGCCTTTCTAAATTATAGAAAAACTGGGCACACAATGTTAACGTGTGTCTACTTTGTTTAAATTTAATGAATTTGAATTCGTTTAACCACAATATTTATCTTGAATTTATCTGTGACCTCAGCTCAGATTACTGCCGCGGCAGATTACGTCATAAAGAGAATAAACTGACACTTTTCAAAGTCTGTGATTACAGCGCCACTCAGCGGTAAAAGGCAGCAAATACACATCCCAATTTTGCCACCGCGGGAACGGCGGCGGTAAAAGTCTCATTCTGGTTGTCCACCATCTGTAGTTTGTTTTTTCTTATGGATAAAAAATCTCTCCCAAATAATTCTGCAAACTATACAGAGAACCCTCTCATTTGGTACAGTATAATATTAGAGGTTAAAATTAACAACAGAGCTATTATATTCAACTGCTATTTATTTCCAGATATAATATTTACACTCAAATAAAAACTGAAATGTTTGAATACAACTCAGTTACACATACTATTTAAGGTAGGTTTCATAACTTGTCTGGCAATTTTATTCAAACACATTTAATTAACAGTAAATAAGCTCCTCGCTTGTTTTTTTTTTTTTTTTTTTTTTTTTTTAAAGCTAACCAGAATGACTTTTCTGAGGTAAATGCAACATTAAGTATGCAACATTAAGTGATATTGTTCACAAGCTTCATAAGCAAGTTTTATTGACATCTTTCCACAGTTGAAACACTGACCCCCAATTTCCACCAGATGCGGAACGGCTGCGGAACGGCTCCGCTGCGTGACAGCTCCGTGTTCCGTCATCCGTCAATACCCACCAGGTCCGGATTTGTTGCGGAACGGCTGCGTCCATGACTGACAGCTGAAGTCACGAGGACCCACGAGATCTCGCTAATTCACGTATGATCGCTCGATATATAGTTTCTATAAACAGAACGTTATGAGGAATGGCATATTATGACTTTTTCAAGGTGTAGTGTAGGGAAATATGATCCGCCATGATCACGGTGTATTTTATTTAGAAAATTAACCGGATCTTTTATTTTGTTTTGGTTTGTTCTGTTTTTTTGCTCGACTTCCTGTCCTGCGCATTCTGCCCTGTAGTGCTGCGGAGCTCTCCGGCATCCGGCAAAAATAGAAGCTCTGCGTATCTGCTCCGGAGGGCTGCGGATCGCCGGAGTCGGAACGCAGCTGTACCGCATTCAGTGGAAATACACTCATTGACTTTAATGGAAACCTATTGCCTCCGCCGCCGTGCCGGAGCCGCAACGCAGCCGTAACGCAGCCGGTGGAAATTGGGGGTGATTGAGTGATTACATGAGACATGATACGGATTTCGGTAAGTTGTACTGTAACTTTCAACTTACCTTCTGATATTCATGCATGTTTTTCAAGATATAATTTGTGGAAGTGGAAGAATAGACTCGCGCTCCGCACTGCTTGAACTGAGGCGCTACAGTCACGTCACGTCACATTTAAGAGTGTCAAAACGACATTTATTGTTTGAATTTTGTGATAAAATGGACAGAATTTGAAAGATGACACTTTGTTTCTTTGTTTCACAGAGCTATTTGCGATTATTGGGTGAGAGGCACTCTACAAATAATGTTTAGTATAGGGAAAAACTGCAGATCTGGCAACCCTGGTTTGAACTACGGGTGATTCATAGGGTCAAATAGAGCCTGCTTTTATGTAGCTGTTTTTAGTTGTTAATGCGTTATTGTCGCATTAACTTGCCCTAACTAACTCAACACGAGAGATTTTCTTCACACACAGTGCTGTCGGTCATGTTTTACCGCACCCTTTTGATTGACATGCAGGATATAATCGGCACTGATCATCAGCTGTTTTTAAACAATCGGCTGATGGCCGATAGTGAAAATAATTGCTTTTATAGGTCGATACCGATTGTTGGCTGATACTTCGGTGCATCTCTAATAAATGTAAAAGAATAGCAGATTCCACACCACAACTATAATGCAGCAGATAAAAATGATAGTCGGAATCATTGGAATCCCGGTCGAGCCCCCAGCACATTCATTTATGTTACAGCTGGCTCTAGACCAGATTCAAACAAATGGTTAATTCGATCTAATGAAATTTGCCTTATTTTTATCATTTGCCTTTGTTTTTACTTTAAGGGAAAGGGAATTCGGACGAGTTTTTGAGATGTCTTCTAAATTTGGAATATGCAATTCGGCCTTTGTGGGCAACAATTAGAAAAATGTAGAAAGATAACAATCGCGGGTTTATATCAGATAAGGATGCCTCGAGTTGCAGAAAAGAGAGAGATTAAGGAAGTGGTTATGAAATATACGGTGGAAAATGGGATCCTGCCAGAGGAGGGCAAGCTAGCGGTTGTTGCAAACCCAAAACTGAGTTTCATGGGGGAGGAAGCGGAGCAGACCAAACCCGAGGAACCATTCAGCATAGATCCTGCTGAGCTGCTATCTCCACGAGACCCATTATTGACTATTTAATTAAAGGACCTTGAGTTGGAACTAAGCCGGCAGCAGTACCAAAGTCAGCTGTTGCACGTAAAAACAGTCAAGCTTGAAACAGTGCTCAATCTTTCTGAAAGAGCTGGAGCTTCCACTTCTGGCTCTGATTCTGTGTGTGATGGCCGCATTAGCAGCCACACATGGAAACGACTACTAACTTACAGTGGTAACTCTTTTATTTGTTTTGAGCACATTATATGTTATTCAAAATAAATAACTGGACACACTTTGGTTTTAAAAACAGTTTTATTAGTTATTTGACTTAGTTTTCTATTTGGGTGCACACATTTAGTTAACTTTGTTAATTTAGCTCATTTCAGGTTCATTAAGTTTATTAAGTTACGTTTTGTGAAATTAATACATGTTTCTTTGAGTTACCAGTTCTTGGGGAGTTGCTGCTGGGGGTCTCTGGCTGGCTGACAAGCAAAAGGACTTTCAACTGACTCTCAGCTGTTTAAGTAGGGGAATGGATAATTGGACTGCGCCATGTTTTCCCATATCATGGGGGTGGCAGAGGATTCCATTTGAGTTGTGTTCTTTTCTTTGTTAATTACATTTTGTTGTTATCAAACAACAGTCTGCACAACAGGAGCAGCGGTTTAGGGCACTCCAACATCAGTTCCAACTGCTGCAGCTTGAAGTGCAAGCCCGCACTTCCCCAATTCCAGAGAATACATCAGCAGCTCTGGACTCAGATGAACCTGGGCCCCAAGTTCAAACAGAGCTGGCACCAGAGTGTGTTCCATCCACTGCCTCAGCAGGTCAGTTTCGGTTGCCCCCAGAGCCCAGATTAGAGAAATTAACAGAGCATGATGATATTGAACACTTTCTTATAACCTTTGAGAGGATTGCAGCAGCATGTCGGTGGCCTAGGTCTGACTGGGTTTTTCGCCTCATTCCATTGCTTACTGGTAAGGCTAGAGGGGCCTATGTGAATATGGACTTAGATGATGCTCATGATTATTACGGTGTTAAAGATGCCATTCTAAAGAAATATGATATTAACCCAGAAACCTACAGGCAGAGATTCCGTTCAGCAGATATTGATCCTGGTGAAAGTCCCAAGGAGCTGTATGTAAGATTGAAGGAGCTATATGGGAAGTGGATCCAACCAAAAGGTAAAACTGTTAAAGCTGTTGGTGAAATTATAATCTTGGAGCAGTATTTGTGGATGCTATCTCCTGAGCTGCAGGTATGGATCAGGGAACATGATCCCTCAACGGCAGCAGAGGCAGCTTCACTGGCTGATGTGTTTGTGGCTGCAAGAAGGAAAGGACAACCGTGGAGCTACTCCACCTGGAAGGCTACAAAAGACACCCACAGGCCCACATCCTCTCAATACCACCAGAGGGCAACACCAGGTGTGGGTAAGGCTCCCCTGAGGGAGCACCAGCCAATAAATACACAAAGGTCTAGTAAAGTGCCTATTTGCTACCTGTGTGGCCAAGAGGGTCACACAAAACCAATGTGCCCAAAGAACCCTGCTAAGCTCACTCAGATGTGTGTTGTGCCATGGAAAAATGACTAAATATTATAGTAATCAATCCATGAAGATGACAACTGTCAGAGTCAATGGTAAAGCTCTGAAGGCCCTAATAGACTCTGGCAGTGATCAGACCTTGATGCACAGGCAGTTTGTACCATGTAATGTTGTCCGCACCTTTGAAACCATTCCCATCTGCTGTGTACATGGTGATAAGAAACCTTACCCCACTGCTGATGTTTACATTGAAGTGCAAGGACAACCCTACCTGTTGAACATTGGAGTTGCTGACAACCTTCCTTTCCCAGTAGTACTGGGTAGTGACCTGCCAGTCTTGTTTGATTTGTTAAACCAACCTCAAAGTTGCAATGTTGCTGTAACCAGAGCCCAGGCCAAGCTGGTAGAGGAGCCTTCTGTTACCCTCAGTGCCCTGCCTTTTTATGATACAGACCTGGAAGCTCAACCAGAGAAATGCCGGAAGTCACGCAGGCAAAAGAGACAGGAGAGGTTCCAGCACAGTCATAAAACCCCCAGTGGCAGTAGCTCCGGACTTGCCACTGGGTTTTAAGATACCATCAGACATTGTTCAGATGCAGCACGATGACCCCAGCCTAGTGACTTTATTGTGTAGCGCTAAAGAGAGAGAGGTGGGGAGTGAGTTTGAGTACAATTCCAGGGAGGAGTATTTTCTGCAGAATGGTATTCTCTATCATCAATATGGACCAGCTAAGCAGCTAGTGGTTCCCAAGGTGGCCAGAGACACCGTACTTCTCTTGGGTCACTCTGTTCCCTGGGCTGGCCACCTAGGCAAGCACAAGACCCTGGCTCGCGTTAGATGGTACTTTCACTGGCCTGGTTTGCGGGCAGATGTAGCCCAGTTTTGTAGGACTTGCCCTCAGTGCCAGAAGACTTCAGGTAAAGGACCGTGTAGAGCTCCACTCCAACCCCTCCCCATTGTTAGTACTCCCTTTGAGCGTCTTGGTATGGATATTGTTGGTCCAGTTGAAAAAAGCAAAACTGGAAACCGTTACATGTTGGTGATCACAGATTACTCTACAAGATACCCAGAAGTGTTCCCCCTGAAATCTGTCAAAGCAAAGAGTGTGGCATTCTCCTTGGTACAGTTTTTCTCTAGAGTTGGTTTCCCTCGTGAGATTTTAACTGACCAAGGCACTAATTTTATGTCCACGCTTCTGAAACAGGTTTACCAACTGCTTGGCATCAAGAGGGTGCGAACAACCCCCTATCACCCACAGACAGACGGACTGACGGAGCGGTTCAATCAGACCCTCAAGCAAATGCGGAAGGAAGGCGGAGGTATTGCTGATCAGAGCTGTGGAGGAGGAAGAGGTGGTAGATGATCAATATCTGCCCTCACCAGCCCCCACGGAACCTGACTTGGGCCATCTGTCGGCTGATCAACAAAATCAGGTGAAAGCTTTATGTAATCCTCAAATAGTTCAAGAGTACCCAGGTTGCACAAATATGGTGGAGCATGATACCGTGTTAAAAGAGGAGGCTCCAGTTAAACGAATGAGTTACAGGATCCCAGAGCGCCTCCTGGTGTCTCTGAAAAAAGAAGTGGACCTGATGCTGTCTCTGGGGATCATTGAGCGTTCGAAAAGTGAGTGGTGTAATCCAGTGGTGTTGGTTCCAAAAAAGGATGTTACAATACGGTTTTGTATTGATTTCCGGTACCTGAACTCTGTGTCAAAGTTTGATTGCTATCCAACGCCACGTATTGATGACATGATTGAGCGCCTGGGGAAAGCAAGATACCTGACCACCATCGACCTGTGCAAGGGCTACTGGCAAGTGCCTCTGACTGAGAAATCCAGGGAGTTGACTGCTTTTCGTACTCCGTGGGGACTCTACCAGTTTACAGTGTTGCCATTTGGACTGCATGGGCCCCTGCAACTTTTCAAAGGCTCATGGACCAGGTATTGTTTGGATGTGATGACTATGCCTGTGCGTACCTTGATGATATTGTGATTTACAGTGCTACTTGGGAGGACCATCTCAAGCACTTGAGGGAAGTGCTGGAGCGCCTCCAATCAGCGGGCCTGACTATTAATCCTGCAAAGTGTGTCTTCGCCAAGTCTGAGACTGAGTATCTGGGTTTCATTATTGGAAATGGAGTGATTAAACCACAAGTTCACAAGGTACATGCACTGGAGTCCTGCCCCCTGCCTCAAACCAGGAAGCAGCTGAGGTCTTTCCTGGGGATGGCAGGTTTTTATCACCGATTCATCCCCAACTTTTCGGCCAGAGCTGCCCCACTTACAGATCGGACCGGATCAAGGTGTTCCAACCAAGTCCAGTGGACAGAGGAGGCCGTGGCAGCATTCCGGGACATTCAGCAGTCGCTGGGTAAGAACCCAGTCCTCTATAGTCCTGACTTTGAAAAATCTTTCATTCTGCAAACAGATGCCTCTGAAAGGGGTATTGGAGCTGTCCTTCTGCAGGGACCACAAGGGGACCAGCATCCAGTGTCTTTCATCAGCCGCAAGCTATTCCCTAGGGAGAGGCGATACTCGACAGTGGAGAAAGAAGCCCTTGCAATCAAATGGGCCCTCGACTCACTTAAATACTACCTGTTGGGTAGGGAGTTCACATTACAGACTGATCACAAGGCCCTCCAGTGGTTGCAGCGAATGAGGGACACTAATGGTCGTGTCACTAGATGGTATCTGGCCATGCAACCCTTCCGTTTTACGGTAGAGCACATTCCCGGCAGACTCAATGTGACCGCAGATTACCTCTCTCGCTGTTACAGTGAGAGTTTTGAAGGGGAGGAGTATGTGATGGCCGCATTAGCAGCCACACATGGAAACAACTACTAACTTACAGTGGTAACTCTTTCATTTGTTTTGAGCACATTATATGTTATTCAAAATAAATAACTGGACACACTTTGGTTTTAAAAACAGTTTTATTAGTTATTTGACTTAGTTTTCTATTTGGGTGCACACATTTAGTTAACTTTGTTAATTTAGCTCATTTCAGGTTCATTAAGTTTATTAAGTTACGTTTTGTGAAATTAATACATGTTTCTTTGAGTTACCAGTTCTTGGGGAGTTGCTGCTGGGAGTCTCTGGCTGGCTGACAGGCAAAAGGACTTTCAACTGACTCTCAGCTGTTTAAGTAGGGGAATGGATAATTGGACTGTGCCATGTTTTCCCATATCATGGGGGTGGCAGAGGATTCCATTTGAGTTGTGTTCTTTTCTTTGTTAATTACATTTTGTTGTTATGATTATTTAATTGATTTATCTTTTGTTCATATCAGGTAGCATTGGTTTAACATGTGTTGTAGTTATTGTGGTTTGTTTATATATTATGTGTTTTGTTTACCCCCTTTTTGTGTCAGAATGGCCTGATCAGCCACTATATAAGTTTTCCCCATGTCTCAGTCTAGTAGGTCTGTTTTGTTTGTCCAGCCTATGTTAAAGGTCCCATGACATGCTACTTTTTGTAGGCTTTAATATAGGCCTTAGTGGTCCCTAGTACTGTATCTGAAATCTCTTTCCAAAAATTCAGCCTCGGTGCAGAATTATAGCCACTACAAGCCAGTCCCAGAATGAGCTTCCTTCAGACGGGCCGTTTCGGTGTCTGTAGCTTTAAATGATAATGAGGAGGAGAAAGGCGGCGCAAGGTGGAGGGTGGGTGTGGCCTTGACCATCTTGCGCAACGGTACCGTGGCGTGCATGTTTACGTTGGATATATTGCAATGGCACGAAGACATATTGCAATGGCACGAAGACACGCAGTCTTTCAAGCATTTCAGTTTGACCCAGAATCTGATCCGGATGGAGAAGCAACGGATGAAGAAGTTGCAACTCAGCGGCTCCAGCAGGACGTTTCCGAATGGTTAGTTTAAAATATTATGTCTGGATACGGTACTTTATTCAGATGGTTTACAGTTATTATCATGTAGCTAACGCTAACCTAGTGTTGCCTTTTCATGAGAGATCTGTAACGTCTGTATTTATCTTATTACAATTACATCAAGCTCTGCGATCTTGAAATGCGGATATCGCGCGCGCCATATAACCAACAGGAAAACGGTTATCCAAATAACAAAGAAGTGTACAACACTCGCGTTACAGGGTGTGTATTCTTCACACACATAAACTGCATAGCTGCATAGCTAATGTTACAGCCACATTCTACGTGTAACAATCTAGGTAACCATAAACAGTAAAGCAACACACTTATATATCATTAGTTGACTTACTTGTCCGAGGTGTGTAGCTGAGCTAAAGAGAGTGATCCAGACTTTAGTTTCAGACGTTCAGCAAGCCCAGCTCTGTATTGACCCTTCGGTGTTCATTTGTACATCCAATTATTGAGCAATTGTTATGCTTCGCTCGCTCAAAAGCCATGATATCTCTCGTGGACAAACTAAAATCGCGCGCGCGCGTTCCTACTTCCTAGCGCATTTTCTCATGGGCGGAAAATATTCTCTGGGCGGGGCAAAGCAGAGACAGGGGAGGTAACATTTCTCCTTATGACGTCACAAAGAGGAGATTCAAGATCAGCGCGTATGAGCCTCCATTTTCTCAAAGGCAGAGAAAGATAGCAAAAGCTCGATTTACACCGATTGAAATTTCTAGAAACTTGGGGACCATATACAGGCTAGGGGAACTCATATTAATGTTAAAAAACCTCAGAAAGTGAAAATTTCATGTCATGGGACCTTTAAGGTTATGTTACCTGAGTGAAGTTCTGTTTAGTTGACCTCTTTTATGGGCCCAGAATTTTCTGTTATTCTTTAAATTAGTGTTTTTTTTTTGTTTTTGTAAATAAATTTATTTTTTCCTGAAACCCTATTTTCTGACTCCTCATGCCTACCAGCTTGGTATCTCACAGTGTCTCGACACAACTTACAAGCAAGTCAAAGTTTTGATATTAGAAAAATTGTGTTAATCCCGCTCTTCCGTGAAAGTGAAGTAGATACATACTTGACTGTGTCTGAACGCATCGCCGCCACGCTTCAATGGCCGCTAAATATTTGGGCGCTGATGTTGCAGTGTAAACCTGTTGGGAAAGCTCAAGAAGTTTGTTCCACATTGATTCTTGAGCAGAGTTTAGATCAGGGGTGCCCAATCCTGCTCCTGCCGATCGACTGTCCTGCACAGTTCATCTCCAACCCTAATCAAACACACCTGAAGCAACCAATTAAGGTCTTCAGGATCACTTGAAAATTAAAGGCAGGTGTGTTTGATTAGGGTTGGAGATGAACTGTGCAGGACAGTCGATCAGCAGGAGCAGGATTGGGCACCCCTGGTTTAGATTATGATGCAGTGAAGAATGCTGTGTTGCGCACCTCTGAATTAGTTCCTGAAGCATGTTAAAGTTCCTGTGCAGTGTGTACAATATATTTTTACAGTCTGGCATAAGTTCGGGGCTTGTCAAGTTGGTTGTTTGTGCTGAGTTACCTGTTGAGGGAGCATCACACATTCTTGGTAATGACTTTATGTTTTCTGTTTACCTGAAGTGACTGATTACCCCGTAGATGTAAATAAAGGTAACAATGTGTTACATGAAACATTTCCTGATGTGTTTAGTGCTCGTGGTGTGACTCATGCTCAGTCTCGTAAGTTTGAGGAGACTGTGGATCTTTCCAAATCTTTTTTGTCCACAGATGTTCCTGATCAATATGTAAAAGACAATGTGAATGAGTTGACTGTGTGTGATGTTCCTAATTTTAATCTGCCCTAAGGTAAACTGGAATTGATCAAAGCAAAGGATGCTTATTCTACTCTGGTCCCTTGCTTCACAACCACAGTGAAACAATCTGCCTTCTGTTGTCTATTACTGTGATGAAGAGGTGTTGATGTGTAAATGGTCTCTGCCTAAAGCTGAGGAACCAGATTGTGGTTCCAAAGCCTTGCCGACTGCAGGTATTAAGTGTCGTACATGAACTCTCAGGCCATGTTGGCATCAGGAAAAGGTATGATAATTTGTTAAAACCTTTTTTTTTCTGGCCATCTATGAAATCTGATGTAGCAAAGTTCTGTAAGTTGTGTCATGCCTGCCAGCTAGCCGTTAAACCTAACCAGGTTATTCCCCCAGCTCCGTTAAAACCAATCCCAGTGCTTGGAGAACCGTGTGAGCGTATTTTAATTTATTGTGTTGGCCCTCTGCCAAATACAAAATCTGGCAACTCTACATCCCTAATGTGTGTGACAACCATCGCTTGGTTTTAGCCCATCCGAGTTAATTTTTGGTAATTCTGTACATGGGCCATTGAAAGTTCTGCAAGAACAAATACTAGGTGATGATCATTCCACTCAGCCAAATAATTTTTTAAATTACGTCAGTAGTTTTCGTGAGCATTTGCATTCTGTATGGAGCTTGGCGAGAAAATCACTTAGTGCTGTTCAAGAGCAAATGATCGTAATGTCATGCAATGTTAGTTTGGGGATCGAGATCTTGTTTTATTGCTAATACCAGGCTCTCCATTGAAAGCTAAATTTGTTGGCCCTTATGAAATTCAGGCAAAGTTAGGAGAGACTGATTGTGTTGTGAATACTTTTAATCGCAGGAGAAAATCAAGAGTTTATCACGCTAATATACTCAAGGCTTATATAACTCGTTCTGATGTGTCACATGTGGCTGCTGCTGCAAGTTGTACCTGTGAATGTGTCCCCGTCTGACTATTCACCTGAGAGTGATGATTTAAAAATGAGAAGTGCTTCATTTTTGACTGCTCGTTTGTTAAACTCTGAAAGCTTGAAAAATCTGTTCACCACATTACCACTTTTACCTGTTTCTGCCCAAGCTGATCTCAGAAATTTGATCAGTAAGTATCCAACATTATTTAATGATTTTCCCACAACACGCATGTCACAGAACATGCCCCTGTTAAGCAAAATGCTTACAGAGTTAAACCCATCAAAAGGAATCTCATGAAACAGGAAACCTAGTATCTGTTAGAACATGGTTTAGCAGTTCCCTGTAGTAGTCCCTGGTGTTCACCGTGTTTGTTAGTCCCCAAGTCTGATGGTACATCCAGATTTTACACCACATTACACGTACATGCATTGACTAAACTGATTCATTCCCATTGCCTCATGTCGAAGATTGTGTTGACCATGTTGAAAATTCGAAATTTGTCACTAAACATGATCTATTAAAGGATACTGGCAAGTACTTCTTACTGAGAAGACCTCCGAAATTTCTGCCTTTGCTACTCCTGATGCATTCCTTCAATATAGAGTGATGGTGTTCGGACTACGGAACGCTGGTGCGACATTTCAGCGTTTAATGTCAAGAGTGTGACTTAATGTTCCTAGTTGTGATGCTTAACTCGATGATGTTGTCTGTTATTCGGATTCTTGGGATAAACATGTCCAACTTCTAAACTGTGTCTTTTCACACTTGAAAGAGGCCAATCTCACATTAAATTTGGTGAAATGTGAATTCGCTTGTGTAACCATAACCTATCTAGGAAAGGAGGTTGGAAATGGCAAAGTTCGACCACTTAGCTCTAAAGTTCAAGTTATTTTGTATTTTCCTGTGCCTACGATGAAGAGAGAGCTGGTTTTTTTTCCATTTTTTTATGTATGACTGGCTACTATAGAAACTTCTGTAGAAACTTTTCAGATGTGGCTAATCCTCTGACAGGTTTACTCAGCAAAGGGATTTCTTTCAAATGGACTCCTGAATGTCAGTTTGCCTTTGAAGTATTGAAAACTCTGTTGTGTAGCGCACCTGTACTTTCTGCCCCTCATTTCACCAAAGCTTTCAAGTTGGAAGTGGGACAAGTGCCGGTGCAGTTTTAATTCAGACTGATGATGCTGGAAGAGAACATATAGGACTATAGAAAAGGATGCTCTTGCATTATTACTTGCCATTCAACATTTTGAAGTGTACATTGGGTCCAGAGCAAAATCCCTTGGTTTTCCTTCAACGCATGTCAAACGCAAATCACAGGCTCATGCTTTGGGCACTAATTTGTCAAGGTTTTAATTTGAATATCCAGCATAAAATGTGATCGCTCTCTTTCTCGTATCCATTCTTAAAAACCTATGGTTTTTATTTTTTACGGGTGGGGGTGTTACATCTTACGTCTTTTAGAAGTGTGTATTTGGTGTGTTTCTGAGTCTGTCTGTTGCAGGAGAAGGTGTGGCCTGCACTCAAGCCAGCAGAGATTCTGATTGGTCTGGTCCTGGTTCCAGTGAAAAGGAACCTCTATCGAGGTTGAATGCGTGCCATCTGATTTGTTCTGTCTTGGTTTCCTCTGTGATTGTGTGTACTTTGCAAACTTGCTTTTGTTCAATTCGATTTACAATTCTTATTATTACTTTTGCCTTCAGTTATATTGTGTAAATATTATTTGTAAATACTCAGTTTAAGGGAAGTAGGGAGTAAGACGCCATTTCATTTGCATATATCACTTGTTCTATGTTTTGGGTTAAGGGGGTTAGGGGAGGCTGCATTGTAATTTTTCTTTTGATAGGTTTTCTTTCTTTTAGGGAATTTAGAGGGTACTAAAACTGGTTATTTTTGTTTGTTATTTTGGCCTTGTCCTCTCCTGAATTGAATCCCTTTGTTTCTGGTTTTAACTATTTTTTTTTTTATTAATAAATCTACTTTTGTTGGAGATTATCTTTGTGAGTGAGCACATGAGTTTGTTATGGCTGGCCCTAGTCGGTCTTAAAGGAGAACTCCGGTCAATTTTAACATTGAGCTAATTTTTTTGTAAATTTGGAGTGCTGTCAGTACAGAGAACAACGACAAAAATCGGTGTTGCCTACACCGTGTTATCCTCTTTTTAAAATGTGCACCCTGTTGACTTAAATGGGGCAAGTTTTAAACCTGCTTTTAGCCTCTTAACATCCTTGATGTGTCATTACAAGTGCCCAGCCATGTGAGTGATTCCTTCAGAGTCAACACGCGGTGAATCTGATTGCAGTAGATGTGCAAGATATGAATAAAAATGATGTTATATGATGTCAATGTTAAAATTGACCAGAGTTCTCCTTTAACAGATTTTTTTTTTTTTTTTACAGCTGATGAATAATAAAAACATTTACAGCCAATTAGAATATGTTCTGCTTTAAAGAGCTTGAACATTTAAAGTGTTAGACGACTGTCACTTTCTGTTAGTGTTAGTTTCATTTTCATGGACTTTTAGTTTGTTTCTCTTCAGTTACCCATTTCCTTTGTTCTAGATTCCCACCAGTCATTAGTTGTCATGGACATTAATTTATCAGTTTAACCTGTTCACCCTTGAGGTCATTATCATTGTATATTTAAGTTCCTCTTTTTTTTTTTTTTGCAGTTTATCGTCCAGTATTGTTGTGTCTACACGCTGTTACGTTGCCTTCTTTCCTGTGGATTACCTACATTTGTTTTACTTCAATAATTTAGTTTTTGAACCTTTTTTGCATCTTGATGACCTTAGTCAGACTGTTACAATGACATAATGTTAGCAAAAAGAAGACAACACAAAGGTAACATCCACAAAGGTCGTTTATAGTCAGGTAAGAGAGTTCATCAAACAGTTGCAAACACTTAGCTGTGAATAACCAGTTCTTCTCTTTGCAGGTACTGGAAGGTGCAACAGGTTGGGAAGTAAGTTGGGAAATTAGCTCAGTACAGAACAACAATATCAGACAATAGTGAAGTTTATAGAGTGACTGCTTATAGTGATTTCTTGATTATCTGGTGCAGGTGTTGCTGATCAGAATTCGGGTGACTGTGAGGGAGTGGGTGGAGCGGAGAGGTCTGGTGCTGAGGATGTGACTGGCTCTGTGACACATAACTGCAGCGTCTGCTGGTGTGGATGGTAATATAGTTATTTTTAGAGTTATCGTTTTTGGTGTGAACGAACCTTGAGAGATAAAATTTGATCTGTGGGCATCAATATGATTAGATAAAGCTCTTTCAAACATGTAAAAATATTCAAATGGTTTAGTCACAGGAGTCACTTTAACAAAATAGATGGAAGTGTTTTAATGTGTTGAATTATAAAATATGAGGATTCATAAGATTTTTTGACAATTATCAAAGGCCTCATAATGGCAGCTTGTCATATGTGTCTGCATGTTATCTGTCTATGAGGGATAATGTATTTCTGCTGATCTACTGTGTGCATAGTATCATAACTCTTAGCTATGTGTTTTCTCTGCCACAGTTGTCAGTCTCCATTACTTGCGCTGTGACCCACCACTATGTTCTGTGATCCTAAAATTGATTTTAGCTCCGATCTCTTTTTCTCACTTTATAAGTTCAGAATATTCAAATATAGTCCTTTGTGTTTTGGGGAAAAGATAAGTTTTCATTGTTTGGTTAAATGGCAAAGCAGTCAGATATTTTATTCTGTGATATAAGATTATCTCAAGGGGCGTATTGCTTTTATAAAACGGTTACTCCATTAAAAAAATTAATTTAAAATTAATTTTATTCATAAAATAAACACCAGCAGCAAAAAATATAATGTTATAACCATAGACTGTAAAAAAAATGGACGTAGTGTCCGTGACGTCACCCGTAGGTTTCTGAAGACCGTTTTTGAAGCCTAAAGTGGGCGTGGCCGACCGTCGCCATCTTGGTAGCGCGTCACTCCCGAATTTATTTATTTTTACAGTCAGACAATTAGGTAACGTGATGGCTAACAAACAGCAGACAAACGGCTAATGATGACTAATGACCACAGCAGTGGGAATCCACCTATCACTCAAAAGTGGACACCCTTAATTATGCAGAAATTTATGGCTTAATATAATTTAAACGGATGAGTTATAAAAAAATCTCCCCCTCACAGTTGTCATGAAGGGCAAAATTAGCTGTATAGACTAAAGCCACTTTTTGCTCCAGGCTGTAAACGTGTTTTTTTCTGCTGTAAAGTTGGGCATTTTAACGTGGGGGAGATGCAGATTTGACTCACTTTTGCAGCCAGCCTCAAGCAGCCAGTTGATGAATTGCCGTTTAATTCACTTCCGTGTTGGTTTCAAGAGAGAGACAGGGAGGTTGCCGCTTGGGTTATAACACATTTATTCCTCCGCCAAGCAATGTAGTTCCAAAGAGGTTGCTAAGCAACACATGCAGCAATCAAGCGGCAACCTCCTCCTTCATGACAACTGTGAGGGGGGTGAATTTTTTTATAACTCATTCGTTTAAATTATATTAAGCCTTACATTTCTGCATAATTAAGGGTGTCCACTTTTGAGTGACAGGTGGATTCTTGCTGCAGTGGTCATTAGTCATCATTAGGCGTTTGTCTGCTGTTTGTTATGTCTGACTGTAAAAATAAATAAATTCGGGAGTGACGCGCTACCAAGATGGCGACGGTCGGCCACGGCCACTTTAGGCTTCAAAAACGGTCTTCAGAAACCTACGGGTGACGTCACGGACACTACGTCCATATTTTTTTACAGTCTATGGCAGCAAGTAAAGTCATCTTCATTTATAGCGCTTTTAACAATGTAGATTGTTTCAAAGCAGCTTTACAGAGATAAGCGCATCATTTAAGGTAACAGAGATTGTTTTGGCTTTATAGCGGTTCTTTAATAAAGTTATTTTCCAGCTATGTTAGTTTTGATTGATTCGCTTCCGTTGCAACGATCATTTGTTATTAAGTTAGGGGCCGCTAAGACGACACCATTCTCTCTACACAGACTTTAAACGCAAACCTGTGATAAACGCTGATGGCGTTCACATGCGCATTAAGAATTGGTTCTATAGTTATGTGCGTTTGAATATATGTGCGCAGGTTTGTAATTCCCTACAAACCAAGCCTAAACAAAGTACTGGTCTTTCCTTATAAATTTTGATACAGAACTTTATTTTATTTTGTCACTTCGGGGTAGGTACGCGAAACGAATTTTCCCGACAACGCTTTATCTGTAGAGTGGTAAAGGGATCCTCCATAGGGAGAGACTAGTTGGCACTTCAGCACTGCGTTGACATCGGGTCCAGGCAAAGGTCCTTCATCAGATCTGGATACGGCCTGGATCCGGCAGGCTGCGGGAAAACCTCGGGATAAACAAAGACTAAAATTAGCGTAGATGCCATTCTTCTTATGATGTAACAAGTACATCAGGATTTATGGGAAAGTGTTCCCGGTTCTGGCTGACCTAATCTATGCAGCCTAACATTGAATTATAGAAGTCTATATAATGTATTATGTGTATGCTAGGTCAAAGAGATGTGTCTTTAATCTAGCTTTGAACTGACAGAGTGTGTCTGCTTCCCTGACAATGGTAAGAAGACTGTTCCAAAGTTTTGGTGCTAAATAGGAAAAGGATCTATCGCCAGCAGTCGATTTTGATATTCTAGGTATTATCAACTGGCCGAAATTTTGAGATCGTAATAGACGTGAAGGACTATAATGCGTTAAGAGCTTGCTCAAGTGCTGCGGAGCTAAACCATTTAGTGCTTTGTAAGTAATCAGCAATATTTTAAAATGTATGCGATGTTTAATAGGGAGCCAATGCAGTGTTGACAGAAATGGGCTAATATGGTCATACTTCCTGGTTCTGGTAAGAACTCGAGCTGCTGCGTTTTGGACCAGCTGTAGTTTGTTTATTAAGAATGCAGGGCAACCACCCAGTAGAACATTACAATAATCTAGTCTTGAGGTCATGAACACATGAACTAATTGTTCCACATTTGTCAATGAGAGCATATGATGTAGCCTAATTTAGATATATTTTTAAGATGGAAAAATGCGGTTTTACAGATACTAGACACGTGACTTTCAAATGAAAGATTGGTATCAAAGAGCACACCCAGGTTCCTAACCGACGACGAAGACTTGACAGAGCAGCCATCAAGTGTTAGACAGTATTCTAGGTTATTACGTGAGGAAGTTTTTTGTCCAATAATTAGAATCTCTGTTTTTTCAGAATTTAGAAGTAGGAAATGCATTCTGTTAATTTTGTGAATTGGTAAGTTTCATTAAATTCCCTCCATCAATTCTACATTTATGTAAATGCTGCGTGACTTCTACGTGTTTTAATGGGCTTGCGCACTGAATATTTGAGTTGCATTTGAACTGGAGCAGAGGGCATTGTCATGGAAACGGGGCGGTAGCTCAACTGACAAGCAGCAACTGAGTTCGAGTAGACGCGTTCCTGGGTCAACAAGGGAGGTGCTTAAAGGCGGGCATACACTGTGCGATGTCTGTGCGATTTCAGCAAGGTATCTACTCACACTGAACGAGTAGAGCGCATGCGATGTAAAGCCAAAGCTCAGGATTTATGTGCTCACACTATAACGGTCGAGCTGCGATTTCACTGCTCACACTATAGCCTACGTGTGAATTATTTGCGAATCAGCGCGATAAACCCTCGTGCCTCGTACCAAACCCCCATGTGTCCAGAGATATTGTCAAAACAAGCATCAGCTATCAATATCAAGATGATTTAGCATTTCCAATTTATGTATTAAATTATTATTATTATTATCATTATTATTAGGGAAGGCTACTTTTATTATTAAATTGATAGGCTATTATAATTAAATTGCCACGCAATAATTTCATAGCGCATCACCACATAACCAACGCGCTGTGAGGATAATAAAATATTACATAGAAGCTTCTCCTCCTCATTGGAAATTGTCTAAAACATTTAGGTCGATTACAATGAATTATAGGCATATAATTGATTATTAACAGTCTATAATATGTCCGAACACTGCAATAATTCATCAATGAAAATTAAAAACAGCTTTATTTCAAAAACATTGTTGAACAAATTAATAAAAGAGGCAAAGTGTACATCACAGGTGGCTTGGAAGATATAGTTAATCCATTTTGCAACATGAACTGGAGGTAAGCAACAGTAATTTGTTGCTAGTTTGAACTACAGAACTTAAAGATCTCCCTCTTTTCGTTTTTTTTTTTTTTTTTTTTTTTTTGCTGCAGATGAAACTTCTGTTTTCGCGCAGACGCAGTGAGGGAAAAAACTCTGAGTTTAGGGCAATCAGTTCGTAGCTCTGCTTCAACTGTGCGGTCACGAGGAGTGACCAAAATTTCTAACATGGCAGAAATTCATCCGACCATCCAGTTGCCGGTCGGGAGAGGTTTACCGCCTCTCGTTTACCCCTGTACACTGCACGAACACTGCACGACAAACGACGCACGGCAAAGCTGAAAATCGTCCTGACCCAAAAAAAGTGTCACATGAGTCAGAATTTGGCTCAAAATCGGACGAAAATCGCACAGTGTATGCCCGCCTTAAGGTAAAAATTTATCAACCAATCAGATTCATCACGTGGCATCCTCCAGGTTGAGCGCCACTTTTTGAGTTTCTCAAGCTTCAACGTCTCTACTTTATTTCACAGAGGTAAGTGCAATTTCTTTGAAATGTATCATTTCAAATGCGTGTCCGTATCTACTCAGTGTCATGTATTAATTTTAATTTCACATTACCTACTAACATTAACTAAACTGCTCATATATGGTGCAAATCGCCCAATCCCCTTTCCTATTGGACAAGTAACTTAAGGGCGCTTGCTATTGTTTCACCATCCGACCAGTGTGGTGTTTTCCCCATGATCGTGTCGTCGGATCTTTTCTCCCATTGATTTATATCACTTTTCCCCTGCATTCGTTTAGCAGACCCTTGTAGCCTACTAAATCTTTTGCAAAAGAGAAGCAAAACACTTTAGTGGATGGGACCAATTTGCCATAAGGTATAGCTATATGCCTTATGTAGCCCCGCCCCTTTTCAGCGCTGCGCTCATTGTCTTTTGACTTCCGGTCTGTATTTTCACAGCGATTCTGCGTGTTTATTAATGAACGGCTCGTTTTAAAATCATCCCGGTCGACTGACATATGTTAAGTCATCTGCTTTAAACATCACAGTCCTCATGATAACTTTCGTTAACTTTACATTAAGTAAATCCACTTCAAAAGCTAATTACTCCTGGACAGCAGCGCCATAGCGACCGCAAAAATGGAAGTTAAAAGACAATATTCTAAAGATGGCGGCGCCCTCGTTTCTCTGGCGCATAAGGTCTATAGGGTTGGGCAATAGGCAAGAGCCAAAAAAAATCTGAATTTTTGGGCTAAATGGCATGTGGTATAATCAGTATACATTTTTTTTTCTATTTGAATTAAAAAAATATCTGAATTTAATTTAAAAAAAATGTTTTTTTTCATATCCCGATCAATATTCTCCTACAATGTTCATATTGAAGGCTATGAAAACAAACATAGTGAATGTAACCTTGCAGTATCTATTGTGTGCAAAAAAAGTCAAATCATATTACATTCTAACATTGTATCATTACAATCTAAACACAGAATAATGCTTTTTAAAGAAGACCTTAAATTCACTAAACTAAAAATGAAAATAAATAAAAACAAAACTGCTATCATAAAAATACACTTGTAGGTTTGAAATTCTATATGCCTAGCACATTCACCACCAACATTAAATATTCAACAAATATTTTAGCAAAATATATTTATATGTTAGTGTTAATGTATACTTTAGTCAGAATTCTTGTGCTCCTATTCTATTGTGCTCCGTCTGTTCGGTGCGCATGCACGCGGCGGCACTTGTTCACGGAAGTTTAGCTTAGATAGCTCCAGACAGCAAAATGGAGATATTTGCTTGACTTTATAACATTTACAGATGGAGAACATGTCCGTGAAATGTAAGTTATGCACTGAGGAAATTATTGGATGTCACTTCAGCTTAAAGATTATCAATAGAGGTATATTTGTCCCCACCAATCGCTGCACAAGTTAAGGTTACGTATGATGACGAAAGCACGTTAGTACGAGCCCTCCTGGAACCCATAGAGAATGCATTGCAGTGCCAAAAAAATTTGTATGGAAGTCTATGGGAACACCCTGGGCGATTCTTGGCCAGAGTGAAATCGCCCAAAAAGAGGCGGTAGGCCTACTCCACAGAACGTGACTTTACGCTGATTGGACTATATCCAGAGGCAGAAAACCAGTGACAGCTAGCATAACTTTGTGGTTGAATCATGGGTTGAATGCGAATGTGTTTGAAAAGTCCCTTTTGCACTTTGGTGGTGGTGAGTCGCCCAATCGCCCTAATGAAGAAACCCCGGGACCAAATATCTATAATGCAGGTTATTCAATTACTGTATTTAAATAATAATACCAATACAATATCTAGTATAAGACAAACTGTAATCTACCACTATGTAATAATGAAATATCTTGTGTTGACCCAGGGACACCATATTTTTATGTTGACCCAGGTACATCATTCCTAATAACTCATCTAATATAAGACAAACAGTAATCAATCACTGTATTTAAATAGCCTAATCATTTAAATTAGTCACATAAATAAAAATAACACAAAAATAATCACATAAATAAGACGTGCCCGTCTCTCACTGTTGTTTTCACTACTTTCAGGTAAGTTTAGTTCCCAAAATTACACAAATAGTACATACAAATGTTTCTGACACATTCTTTAATGTAAATGACACGCTTCCATTTAATATTTACGTTATAGAAATGGTTTAGTGTCTTCGGGAAAAGTCCGTTAGCATCTCAACCATTAGGCTGTAGCGTTTATACGCCCGTATAAATATAATTAATTATTATTCATAACGGATTATGATCAATAATTAATAATTTAATTATTTTCAGAATTTACTGTAGCAGAATCAATAGTATGATCATTTTATCAGTTCATCCAATGAACAGAAAGCATAAACAATTATTAACTCTAGGAAATATAATATCTTCCTGGCCGAGAAAGAATAATCCCCAGCTAACAGTAAATTAAGAAATAAATCAAGGGTAAAAGCATAGGTAACTTAGATCGCAGTTCAAGACAATAAATTCGTAAGCACATAACACAAGTAATACTTCTCTTTTCAAACACAAACAATACTTTATTGATTATATACTAACACATAAAACTAATATCTAACACAAACACACGCACACACATACACACACATTCATACAAGTCGCTGAAAGAAAGAAAGAAAGAAAGAGTTTGGAAAGAATGAGTTTAAGAGTGAGATGATGAAATCTCAAGATTCCATGCACTTATAAGACATAACCTGAACGAACCATCAAGCATTAATTCAACCCTTCTATCGTTTTAGGCAGGTTATTAAATTTATATCAATGCACCAGTTCAGTTTAAGAGTCTGGAGGTACTTGCGTCTTTGCTTTTGGGGATTCCCTTCTGTCGTGGTAAAAGGGACTTCTGCCTGGATAGATGTCTGTGGCGGCCACTCACGTGGTGTGGATGGCGGATTGATGGAAAGTCTTTGTTGAAGCTGGCTTTGCAGAAGAAACGTGGACCGAAATCTTGCCGCAAAACTTAACTTAGAACCGAGACTCTCAACGGAAAAGAAAGGAAAACTCAGAAAAGAAAGAAAATTGAGAAGAGAGTAGGCTAGTAAGATGGCTTGAATAAAGCTGTTGAACCCGTTCTTCTGATCTTAATTTGGATTCCTTCGTCTGCGCGTTTACATGGTTACTGCCTGTCTTAGATCTTCATCTCCCGCTGCATTTTTGTTCTGCCCACCCTTCCAACTCTTAACTAACGCTCTGCGCTGGTTTTTAAAGGTTTTTTAAAACAAAAAGAGGTTTGTTCCTCCTACAAAAGGGGAGTTCTGACTGCTGTTTTGTTTTCAAAGTCATGTGTTCCCTGGGGGTGTCGGTTCTCTATAGAGTTTTAAGCGGAGACCAGATGCAACAGTTTAGACATGATTTCTAATTATCAGAATACGAAACATTTTACACAGATTTAATTCCAGTTATCTTTTGAATTAAAGGAGTCATAACCTGCAAATTTCACTTTTCCACGAGAATCAATGTATGTTATGATTGCATAATGATTATACACTGGCCGGGAAGCCGATATTTAAAAGTGAAGCGTTTGTTTACCTCAGGGTTTGTAAAATAGCCCACGTGCACGCGCACCAAAAAAGCGAGATTTTGATTTCAGCCCCGTCTTGACGTCAAGACGGGGCAGGATATACCATATATGGACACCGCAGCAGGAAGCCCGCCCTTCCCCTCTCCCCCTCATATTCAGTTCAGTCGCGAAAGATGGAGAAACCGAGTGCACACGTGAGTTGCTCTGTGGTTGACTGCCAGAAACAACATGCGAATGTGTTTTCTATACCAAAAACGGACCAAACTATCAGGGACCAGTGGATAAAATTCATTTTTAATGACGCTGTCCCAGCAACACTTTCAACTGGCTTATTGTTCGGTGTCTGCGCTAAACATTTTACGCCGGAATCATTCACAAATTTGGGCCAATATCAGGCGAAGTTGGCCACGAAGCTCCGTTTGAAAAAAGGTGCCATTCCAACCATCCGGGACTTGCCTGAAATTGAAACGGTAAGACTGTTTTTATTGCTCTACTGTGTGTAACAAACAGCAGCTAACTACTAATGCGGCTATTGTATGTAACGTTAGCTTCAAGGTAAACACGGGGAATGGACTCTACGTCCACGACAGCCAAAACATCGCATCAGATCTCGCGAGACAATAATGCCTTCAGAAATAAAGGTTTTAGGAGCTCTGTTTTTATTTTTTTTTCCACTTTTATTTTTTAGAAGGGCATGAAAGACTATAATACAGCAGTAGGTATCCAAATTAAGACTAGGTTATGACTCCTTTAAGAACATACGATCATGCTGACAGGAAGCACGACACACTTTCATTCACACACCTAATAGTTATAACAATTACATGAATTATATGGCATCTAAGTATATTAGATGCACACATATATTGTAGAAACAACATAGAATGATGTAGTTGCATGATGTTTGATTTTAAGTCCATTGAAAATTGTTCTTGAATGATTTTATGTATAGTTATAGGTAAAATCTCAGTTCTGTGGTTTGAAAAGATTTTACACCCTGAGGTCATTCAGAGGTCCTTAAGAAGAAGATGGTCTGATTTGTATCTCTCTCGTGGGACCTTGGTCTCTGTCATTCTCTTAACCAATCAGTGTTCGGCAACAAAGCTAGCATTGACCAGTTATTTCGGTAGTGCTGGGGGTCAATTTTAAATAGCCAGACCGGTGGCGCCAGCCCCGATGGCAAGATTGATGATGATCATGAGACGTTCTGAACAAATCTCCCCCCCTCATTCGGCGAGAAGCGGAAAGGTTGAATTAATCTTCTGGAAGAAGATTAGTTTGTGTTTGGTTCATCCTCGCCGTCGTTACAAGGCTAACTAGAGGTAGGTTAACTGTAGACTTGAGCTGTAAGTTTGGGCTTTTAATCACATCTTATGTGTAGATGGGAGATTTTGATCGTTTTTTTAAAGGTTTTGCTGGCAATTTTTCAATGTGTGAATGCAAGTAAACTCATTTATTTAACTTAAAAGTATTCACTGGACGGTTAATTCATTCATAGTTTTCACGTGACGTTTAATTCCAAATGAAAGGGGTGGTATAATGCCATTTACGCCTAGTATTAACATGAATCAACATGTCACACAACCGTTTAAACCGTTTAATGCACAGGTATTTCCAAGTCAGTTGAATCACCGTTTTATATTAATATGCTCTTTTAAATTAAGCGCACAGCTGCACACACGTTACACACAGATGCCTACTTCAAAAAATCGATTTATTCCTGGACAAGTAATTTATTTATTTGTATTTTTTTTACAAGTGAATGACCGATTTATTTGTCCAAAGGACAAGTACAAGACCAGGGTTAATGCCAAGCCCTGGTTTATACATTTTTCATAATTTTATTATAATAGCTTCAGAAGACTTCAGCAGCTGTTGTCTCTGAATAAGATTCATTAATTTAATATGTCTCCAAATAAGACAGACCTCAGTCACAGAGATAAATAAAGGATGCAGATAAGTGTCCTAGATAAATGTGAAAATCATGCCGCAGTGAGCATTTTAATGAGCCTTTTGTATTATTGAACATCTCAGAGTTATTTGACAAGAGCCTAATTGCTCACTGCACATGTTCATTAATTAGTTACATGACACTGAGCCCACACAGCACACATAAAGTGAACATGTCAATAAAAGGTTTCAATGCTTATTACATAAATCCTATTTGCTGGACCAACCAATAGCCCAAATAGCCTACAACAAAGTTAATTGACCAACAAATTGTTTCCTTATAGTTATCTCTGCATATTAAGCTAGGGAAAAGTATTTAAACACTTTAATCGCCATGGGGGGTCATTATATAAAATGTACCCATGCACAGGACTACTGTTTTGATATGGCTAAAAAAATTATGATGTCACTGTATTATGCCACTGTCTTCACAAAGTAATGTCTAGAGTCATGAAATTATTATTTTAGTCATCAATTATGTTCAAAAGAGGATCCGTCAGAAGCCCAGTTGACCCGTGAAATTTCTCCACCATCAGACTCACCATCACTCATGGCATTTAGTGGCTCTAAAGCCGGGACACACCAAACCGACGCCAAAGAACTAGCGCTGATGAAAGCCGACTGTGTTGTCGAACTTGTCGCCTCGCGTCGCCTGCATCGGGGGAAGAGCTGCACTTGAACACACCGACCGAGAGAACTACAGTCGACTGTCAGCTAGAATGCGCGTTCTGCGCCTGCGTGTAAATGAGATAACTGTCTATTTCTGAAGATATATTCATCTATAGATTCTATATTCGTCATTCAAAAAGGTAAACCGACGCTGCAGGCTGCAGATACACAAACCATAAACAAAGCAGTGTGTGCTTACCGTTTTGAATATCAATCCTGCTAAACACTTTCTTTATTCCACTCCGCTCATGTTAATATTGAAATATTCGCCGAGAAACACTCAGGTAAGATGACTTAACATTAGAACAGCCTTCTATCTGTACCGTTTTGATTTCTTTGCTTGCTGTTTTGCTATTATTCTTGTGCACTGACTCGTTCACTAAGCTGAACAGCCAATCAGAGAAGGCCAAAGAAAAAGCAGACGATGACCAATTTCAGCCTACTGTGCGGAACACTGAAACTTAGTCGACCGACGCACATAAACTGCCTTAATACCTGTTTGGCATCCATAAATCAACTTCTTTTATCCATTGTGACTAAAACTGATTACCGCTATCTCAATGGGTGAAAGGCATTGCTAGTAACATAAAATGTTCAAACATAAGCGGCGCAAAAATGACAGCGTGAAAATAAAGGCATTAGCCTATATAGGTAAATTTGACCTGCTGGCACTTAAAGGTATAAATGCCCCATTTTTAATCTGGTTTTATCTAAACAATTTTTAACAACAGGGGATTGTAACTAACACAATTTTAGTCAAAGTCAATGACTGGGAAACTTGGATATTTTATTTAAAAAATCTGTTATATAGCCTACATGTACATTTGAAAATTGAAATACCTATGAAAAATGGTAGCTATATTTATAAAATAACAGCACATTAACTATTATTTAAAAAAAACCTGAAACTGAATATAATACAATAAAAATTAAATATACTGTATATTTTTTAAGTTCAGTTGATGCAGGTAGCATGAATTACCTATGAACAATGAAATATTTATTAATTAGCATTAACTGTCATGTAAAGATAGTTGTTCATTGTTAGTTGTCACTTATAGGCCTACGGGTACGTTTACACGACAACGATATGCTTAAAACTGAGAAGTTTTTCCTTTGAGTTTTACACGGATTCGCGAAAAGACTAAAAACCCTGTACTCTGCTGCCAGGCCATTAGATGGCGTTGAAACACTATAGACTAAACATGTAATACGCATGTGCATGACGTCATCGTATTTTTGTTGTTTACACGGAGACCATTTTCAAAAACTTGCACTTTGAAACTCGTTTTCAAAACTATGTTTTCAGGCACCCAAAATGCCGTTGTCGTGTAAATGAACGGCCAAAACGCATACAAAGTTTTACGTTTTTAGTTGAAAACGGTGTCGTGTAAACAGCCCCTATGTCTGGTTCTATTGTTTTCTTTCCATAGTTTTCACTGTCACCATTTACCTGAGTTCACATTCATTATTAGTTGTTATGGTTCCTGATTAGTTACACACCTGTTCCCTGTTTCTTTGATTATCATCTATTAAAGCCCTCTGTTTCTTCTGTTCAGAATCTTGCGTTAATGTTAATGTGTCCAGTGCCCAGTCAGCCTTCAGCCATGCCTACTACAGAGCATAAGCCATAGCCCACCACGAAGATATAGCCAGAGCAATTGCCAAAGGCTACGTTCGTCCCGGAGCCTGAGCTAGGGCTGGGCGGTATATCGAGTTTGTACGATATATCGATATATATTTTTGAAACGCTATGGAATGAGGCAATACGGTTTATATCGATACAGTAGTTTGATATGAGCACATCTGAAAAACAGCGGAGGACTCAGTGTGAGCTCCTGCAGAGAAAATACATAGTACAATTTGTCCTAAACATGACACAAGCTTATATTAAGGGCTTCAAAATAACTGGTAAGATATAGTTAACAAGTTTTAAGCAGCTTGCCCTGTCAGATGCTGTGACAGATACTGTTGCTGACTTGCAGATAAATACTTAAGCTGTTTAATGCGTTTGAGATGTGGTGCTTTCCTCAGTGCTTAACTTACATTTCACAGGTATATTCTCCATCTGTAAATGTTAGAAAGTCAAACAAAAATGTCCATTTCACTGTCAGGAGAGGACGAGCTCTTCTGGAAGTGAATCTCAGCTCAAAGTCAAGCTTCCGTGAATGTGCGAATAGAATAGTAGTGCAATAATTCTGGCTAAAATATACATATTGCTAAAATATTTGTTGTTGGAGAATTTTAAACCTACAAGTATATTTTTATGAAAGTGACCATTATAATGGGGTAATCAAATGCAGGCTGATATAGTTAGTTTGTGCTTTTGTTTTTATTTTCATTTTTAGTTTAGCCTTTAGTCAATTTAAAAACAAAAACATTATTTTTGTTTTTAGACTGTAATGTTACAATGTTAGAATGTAATCTGATACTACCTTTTTGCACATAATATATTGCATAGCCTACATTACATTCACTCTATTTGTTTCCATATCCTTCAATATCAACATTGTTTGTAGGATATCATTGGGCAGGATGTGAAAAATATATATATATTTTTTTAAATAAAAACGTATAAAGTACCGAGATATATATATCGTATCTATTGTATATCGCCATTTAACCAAAAAATACAGAGATATGATTTTTTGGCCATATCGCCCAGCCCTAGCCTGAGCCCATCGTGGAGTCTAAACAGGTTTGTGTTCTGGCAACAACATCTGTCATAGAGGGTATTTTAGTGGAGTTTGATGGGATTCATATCTGGAATCTATTCCTTTTATCACTTTCACAAACTAAGTCATATATACACTTGAATAATTCATTTACATGCCTTTTCACAAGCATCAACAGCTGAGAGACTCATCTGCATTTGGTTCATTTACACCTTGAGAACCATCCTGAAATGCGTCTAAAATGAGTTCAAATGAAGCACAGAGAAGCAGGAGGGGCATTCTTTCTTGAACGGCAACAAATGAGTGTCCCAGGGCAGAGCTTTCTTAGAGACAATGCAGTTGACTGCGGATTTAACAAAAGAAGAATGTGATTGCCCTGGGGACCTGTGCAGCTTTTTAAACCATGAAGCGGCAAGGTTGTTGAAGAGAAAGCTCGGTAGATCATCTTCTAAAGACTGGGAGAGAAAAGCGCTGGTGCAGAACCGTGCAGTGGATGGGGCGATGGAATAGACAGGCCGAATTACAGAGTGTTAAATGACCTCCACTTCTGAGCGGATGGGGAGAGCTGGATAAAAGGGAGATACAAACAATGAGATTCCAACACATGAATGTTAAAAAGGTCTCTGAGCTCAGATTGTGCACCTTAACATTTTGCGCTGACAGTCAGCAAAAATGAAAACAAATATCAGGACTTGAAGTCAGCTTAAATACAGCTTATAACTTCCTCAATTTAGTTGACAAAATTCTTTGACTTCACTTAATTTGCATATAAATCTCTCTGAAGAGATCTCTTCCACAATCCACAACCTTTGAATGAGGTGGCAATCATTTCAATTCTCACCTCTTTATATTTTCAATCTCCCTTTCAAATGCTTACGTATTTGCATTCGTGATTTTCAAACATATTTGGCAGCATTTCTACTTTGAAGGACATCTTCATGTCTCCCAACATATCTTAAAGAGAAAGTTCACACAAAAATGAAAATCACCATTTACACACCCTCATGTCATTACAAACCCGTTAATCTTCACAAAATAAATGTTTTTTAATGAACACGTTGTCGCTTCTTCTTGAGTCTCTTCGTCATTGTCCGACTCCAGTTAAACATAAAAAGACAGAACAGTTTCTGACATTTTAGTGCTTGTCTGCATGAGGTAATAGGAGCTGCTAACACACACAAGCTGATGTAGCTCTGCCCTCTGTGCCAGGAGCAGCAGCTCATTTACATTTAAAGGGATACACACAAAATGATGAGTTTTTAATGACCCTCAAAAAGGGAAAATTGTAACATGCTGTAAAAATGATCTGAGGGGTATTTTGAGCTAAAACTTCACATACACACTCTGGGGACAACAGATAATTATTTTACATATTGTAAAAAGGGGCATTTTACCACCCCTTTAAAGCTCCAGTCTCCCCCCTAAGATACAGAAAAAAAGTATATTGGTTCCTCAGTGACTACTTCACTCAGAGAAGCTGTCAATCTCTACTGTCAATCATGATATAAAAAAAAAACGTTTTTATAGCATCAAATAACTAACTAAAACCAAACTTATTTTAAAAAAATGGACACTTGAACTTACATCAGCATGACCTAAATGACAGAAACTATCTTTGGAAAAAAATATATTTTAAGTGTAATTTGATTGTGTAGTTTTTCTCACATCCCATTTGATTACATGGAGAGGGCGGGTTTATGACATATACTGCATCCAGCCACCTGGTGGCGATCAAAACATTTTGGCTTCACTTTTCAGGGCTTGTGCAGCACACTTGGTTTGCACTCATGGTAGCGTTCACCTTTTCTATTCCGGAAAATCGATTTTTTAGGGGGCTTCATCAAAGAAAATAACTTGAGAGTCATTGGGGCAGTATTCAGACTGCCCTGTTTATTTTCACATTACCTCGCTCCAGACCAAGACAATATCAGTCTGCCTCAGCTGTGTGTATATTTGTCTGCATCAGGTCAGTAACTAGTTGGCATGTCTATTCTTTGTATCAAATAAATGAAAGGTTAAATGTGTTAATGTGAATAGCCTTTGTATAGTTCTGTTGTGTGTTTTTTTTTTCTGTTTGTTCTGAGAATTGAAATTACTTTCTTTTCCTCACTGGAATTCCTTAACTTGTAACATTCTAAAAAAACATTCAGAGGCAATAAATACTACATTAAGGCAACACTAAGGGCCCTTTCACACCTACCTTGTTTGGTCCGGATTTTCAGACTTTTCAGTTTGATCCGAATCAAAATTACAGGTGTGAAACCTCCCCCGGACCAAACAGACGAAATTTGGTCCGACGAAAAGAGGTAGTCTCGGTCTGGATCAAACTGAACAAAGGTTTGGTTAGTTTCTAGTGTGAAAGCATTTTCTGTACGGTTCGGACTTTCAGATCATTTACAGGAAGTTCCGGTGGTTCTCTCAGGATTGCTTGCAGTCTTCTCCTCCTTTCCTGCCGGCTATGATAAAATGTTCGCACAACGAGGACATTCATTTGGTGAATTCGAACTAGCCTCGAGTATAGTTGGTGCTGCAGTAGGGCTGGACGATATGGCCAAAGTTTATATCACAATTTATTTCTTAATTTCGGTCAATACGATATAATTCCAATATCGATATGAAAAATATAAAAGCCTCAGAAAAAGTGCCAAGAATGCCCACAACGGATGTATGTACCTACAAACCTCTGAAAAATGAATTTGCCAAGTCTATGAAACCTCGTCCTTGTCATGATTCATGTCTGTGTTCCCCTGCCTTGTCCCATGTTTAGCAGTTCCCCATTATGTTGATTAGTTTACCCAGGGGTTTCTGATTAGCCACGCCCCCTTGTTATCTTGTTTAGCTTGTTTGCCTCTGTATTTAAACCCTGTGTTTTGTGTCTGTGTTTGTGGGTTCTTGACTTTGTAATGTTGTTTGTTCTGTTCCTGGGTCCTGTTCCCTGTTATCTAGTCTGTCTGTCTGTCTGTCTGTCTGTCTGTCTGTCTGTCTGTCTGTCTGTCTGTCTGTCTGTCTGTCTGTCTGTCTAGTTTTGAGTTTATCTAATAAAGCTGCTGCACATGGATCTTGCTTCCTCCTTTGATTCAACCCTGCAGCATTACAGTCATTACATAAAACTATATACTTTATAAAATAAAAAAGGTACAAATAAATTAATGTTCACCTTTTATTTGTATTCACCTTCATCCAAACAAGAAATGTGTAATCACTGTCAAATAAACAAGACTCTCAACTTATTAATATTAATATCTTTAAACTTTAAACAATAAAATAGGCTGATTATATTATTCTTATAGATTGAAACAAAAGTGCTTCAGCCAGGACAAAGAATATGAAAAGTGCTCAGAGTTGCTAAAGAAAAGAGTGATCAACAACAAAAACACAAGTTGCTGGGGCAAGGACATTGTTGAGTGTTTATGACACCCTGAATTCATTCCGATTGATCAATCTGAATATGGTGTTTACATGAACGCTAAACAAGTGATCGGGTTGATGTGCCCACTTCAAATCGGAATATATTTTTGACTTGCGATCACTGCACTAAAGAGTTCCCCAGTGTTTGCGCATAATAACCATTCTCCTACATTTGTTATTTATTTGTTTTAAACAGCAGACTTAATATTTATCCGTTTCTGGTCATAATTTGGAGACAATGAGCATATGAACCGTTGTGCCGTGCTGCTTATATTTATCACGCAGTAAAAATGCCCCTCCCCACGCCCCAAAACCAGACGTCTGTGGATGAAAATCGGAAACTAGGACTGGTGGGACGTTGTCTTGCTCCACTTCACAGACGCGGAATGAAAGGATAATTTCAGAATGACGGGAAACTCATTTGTATGACACTTTATTCAACAGGAAGAACAGCTCGTTTCGTGCGTCATTACGCTATTCTATGTCATTGCACATGCGCTGTCCTTTCAGTTTCAGTTGTCAATATGATCAAGTGTTTACATGTTCTCTCGATCGGTTTAGGAAAGGAATAAACCACCTATTTTATTCGGATCAAGCTCAATCTGATCAATTAAGATGTTTACATGAAGGCTTTGCAGTCTGATTAAGCCATCAATATGATTATCAGGCCTTTCCTAACTGAGCATGCAACACAACTTCTCGTCCAAGCCCTGGTCATCTCTAGGCTTGACTACTGCAATGCTCTTCTGGCTGGACTTCCATCATGTGCAACTAAACCTCTACAAATGATTCAGAATGCTGCAGCTCGTCTTGTCTTCAAGGAGCCCAAAAGGGCCCACGTCACTCTTCTCTTCATCACTTTGCACTGGCTACCTCTCGCTGCTCGCATCAAGTTCAAGGCATTGACGCTTGCTTACAGATCTATCACAGGCTCAGCTCCCTCCTACTTTCACTCACTCCTACAAGTCTACATCCCTACCAGAAACCTACGATCGGTCGAAGAGCGACGCCTCGTGTTTCCATCACAGAGAGCCACAAAATCACTTTCCAGAACATTCTCATTCACAGTTCAATGCTGGTGGAATGCTCTCCCCACCCTCATCCGGAATGCAGAATCCCTGGCAACATTCAAAAGACAACTGAAAACCCTTCTCTTCCGTGAACACTTAACTTAAAAAAAAACAAAAAAAAAACCTTTCCTTTTCCTTTATATCCTACCTTTCCTTTTCCTTTATGTCCTCGCTTATCGGGCTTATGCTACTCTGAACAATGACTGAACTTCGTATTTTGAGCACTTCTTGCGTTGTTTTTTGCCTCTTCACGATGACTTGCTTAATTTAGTCCTAATTTGTAAGTCGCTTTGGACAAAAGCGTCTGCTAAATGACTAAATGTAAATGTAAATGTAATGGATTATTTGGGTTACATGTAAAGTGCCAGTGACAAATGCTGTAATGTATATTGAAATATCGGAAATGTGTTAAAAATCATATCACTGTTATTGAAAAAAATTATATCGCGATATATATTGATATTTAATTATTTTCCAGCCCTATGCTGCAGGTAGTAATGTCGTAATAATAACAGTATAGTGGCAACGATATGCGTCTGTTCATTCATTTTTGTCAAAGTTTTTTTTTTTTTTTTCATTCTTGTCAAAGTTACCCGCCGAATTGACAACACGCTGATGTCGGACGCACGTCCGTTTACAAACCAATCAATGTCAAGATGCAGCCCACATAGATGATGACGACAAGACGCAAGTAGGCTATGTCATGTAAAGTTATTTAGTGCGCTCGCATAATTGCAATGTGAAACCAAACCAAAACTTACCGAATGTATACAATGTATACAATGTACATTGTATACAATCAAATCATGAACTTTGGTGCGGACTTTCAGGTGTGAAAATGCCCTAAGATAGCATTATATGCATGCCTGTCAATCAACATTAAACTGCCACCCTCAGGCTAAATAATGCAAGGATATTAGACCTCTGCCAAAAATGTGTAATTTGTTCAGCGATTAGAATATAAATGTTTATCATAAACTAGCTCTAAGACCCTGAATCTGCCCTACCTACATTTATGGTCAGGAGATGCTACTGCTTTGGACCAGTCTTTTGCTGTATTTATAGCAAAGGGGGCGGGACGCTTTAGACTCTAGAGAGAATTTGATTGGACAGAAGATGTGATGAGAGGCTGAAGTCGGCAGTGATGTCATAAAAATCCGAGATCCATTTTAGCAGAAGTGAGAGACTGTAAGTTTTGATTGCTTATATCTCCTAAATGAGAATTTTGTCGTTGCTTTGGAACACACCATAACCTTAAAGGAGCTGTATGTAGTTTTCATCGGCCTCTAGCGGTGATGTTTCATATTGCAACCAAGAAGTTGACAAGCGCGTGCTCTTGCGCTTGCTCGAATTTATGAGCGAGCACTGTGGGTACCGGCCAGACTGAGACGCGTCACGCAACATACCAGAGAGAAAGCATCCCACAACATGCTGGAAACTCAGGTAAACTCCCACTGCAACGTTACAATAATAGGCTACTTTTATCAGCTTGACGTTGAACTAATGCTCCATGCTCGTACCATGATTCAATTCAATTCAATTCAAATTTATTTGTATAGCGCTTTTCACAATACATATTGTTTCAAAGCAGCTTTACAGAAAGTGCATTTCAGAAATGTACATAGAGAAATACAGTTAGTTAATCATGTATTGATTTAGGGCATAAACATCGCCAGCGTCGAGTCGTCTCTTCACAGGCGCCGAGTCGTCTCTGCACGGGTGTTGGAGAATCTGTAGTTTCCATGAGAGGCTGGATACAAACTGGAGCTGACGATCTGTATTTACCTCGGGACTAGCGTCCCGAGATAACAACAGAAAAGCATATGGGAAATAATTAGCGTAGCTGCTGTATAATACGCAATATTAATGCATTCAATCTGATTCAACTGTAGTATAAAATGTAAGTATTATGTGAATGCCTGGCTGAAGAGATGCGTCTTTAATCTAGTTTTAAACTGGGACAGCGAGTCTGAGCCTCGAACAATATCAGGAAGGCCATTCCAGAGTTTAGGAGCTAAATGTGAAAACGCTCTCCCTCCTTTAGTGGACTTAGATATCCTAGGAATGACCAGAAGCCTCGAATTTAGTGATCTTAAAGAGCGCGATGGATTGTAGGGCGATAGAAGTTCCGTTAAATACACGGGAGCTAAACCATTTAGGGCTTTATAGGTCAGTAGCAATACTTTGTAATTGATACGGAACTTTATAGGTAACCAATGTAGAGACGACAGAATTGGTGTTATATGATCGTATTTTCTTGATCTAGTAAGAACTCTAGCGGCGGCATTTTGGACTAACTGTAGCTTGTTTATTGAGGATGCAGGACAACCAGCTAATAAAGCATTACAGTAATCTAGTCTCGAGGTCATAATGATAAGTATGGAACCCTATCAACCGTGCCGAATTTTGCCACTGCAAGTGCTACTTCACATTTTCTTCAGGAAATGTACATTCTAGGTTTGTAGATAAGGTTTCTCCATGATTCAAATGCCCTGCCGATGTTGATCCGTGTTTTTTCACCCGAAGTTCATCCGATTCACGTCTGGCCTTTAATACGAGCTTCAGCAGAAAAAAACTTTATATTGTTTTTTATCAATATGTGGAGTTTGTGTTGGAGTCTGTGACGTGTTGTGCTGGCAGCAGGTCGTTTCTTAGTGTTATCAGACATGTCATAAGTTGCAGTGTCGTCGTTGTTGAGTGCAAAGTCAGTAGGCTAGACGAGGCGAGAGGCTAGACGAGGCGAGAGGCTCGGGAGCGCGCATGCAGGTGACGTCACTGGATTTCGCGGTTAATCCGACCCGGCACCTTCACATAAAAATAAGAGTACTTGCTTTCAGAGGTAATAGCAAAACCCGCAAAGTGGATCATTTTAATGTGAGATTACAACCCCTTCACACACAGGCAATAAAAAAAGGATTCGTTTTAGTAGAAAAGCTACATACAGCACCTTTAAGGCTAACATATTCATACTAAAAGCTAAAACACTAAAACATTTATTTCAGGGGGTCTTTAAGTGGTGGTAATCATGCAGTAGATGCAGGATTGATTCTGCCCAAAAATAAATCATATAAAATAAGCATAGAAAAAAAGTGCTGTGTGCTTTCACAAGGGGGGACAATTATGTTCATAGCAGAATGCTAATGGGTTTGCTAATTGTACTCAGGGGCTACATGCAAAGCACAGTTTAACTGACTTATTTAAGATGTAATTGGTAAATCACTGGATTTGGATAATCAGTGGACACTAGAACACCTGAGCCTCGCTTTCTGCCAGTGGCTGCTAGTTTTGCAAAGCAAAAATTGATTGCTTGGTGCGCCTCCAAAGACCCTAACCCAAAGTGTAGATTTGTAAAGTTTCACAGTGCTGTGAACAACAACAACAAAAAATATATGGCACAAATGCAAATCAAAATTAGTGTGAATTTCCATTTGCAATCCATTTTACTTTATGATGTATTTCGGAGTGGATGAACTTGATTTTGTCCATTGTAACTCAATTGGATTATTGTAACGTGGCTGTTTTATAATAGAGTCAGACTAACTGCTTTGGAATAACATACACTGATGAAATGTGCCCAGTAAGACCAGAAACATGTATTCCCTTGTTAAAAAGAGTGATTATTACAGAAATAATATATGTATATAATATATACTGAAAAAAGCATGTCACAGCTGCAGAGAATGAAAATAAAGGCTGGATCTACATTATATGCAAGAAGTATACAATAATGAAAACAAAATATCACTTCTCAGAATAACAGATTACAAAAAACACAGCGAACAGAAAAACCACTTTGTAATGACGAGATCAGAAAATGAACAGAACAAACACAGGGCTATACAGTAAAGGCCCTGATATACTCACGGCAAAGTTCTTTTTTGTTTTTCGCTTAAATGAAGTTCGAAATACACGACCAGCGATATACTGTTAGCGAACATCCGACGCCGCCCACACTGCTGAGAGCAGCGTATAGATGAAAATGTTTGTATGAGCCATATTCATTTTGTATTTTATGTAATTTTGTCCTGTACCACTAGGGGGCTGTATGTGCTTTGTGGCTCAGCTGATCTCGGATCAGCCCGGGTAGGCCATTTAACTTAGAGGAAACCCAGACACAGGTGTTGCTGATTGGGAAGCAAACAGTTTTCGACTGTGCCCAGTGTCTTTGTGCCTTGCCTTTGTGGTGAACAATTCGGTTTGTTGTTTTTGTTATATGTATTATGAGTTAAGATATTGCCGCTGTATGATATATGGAGGAAAATAAACTTGCTAGATAATACTTAACATTACTGAATTTTCCGATTGTTTTGTGTGAGGTCGCACGGGCTTCGTTTAGGACTTAGTCAGTACATTTAGGTCGAAAACTGCTTCATTTGGATAATCATTCATCGTAAGGTTGCGGACCTGTCATATTGTGGATTTAACGGTGTTCGTTTGGAAACCACGGATGTGAGGTGTGCAAATGTTTGGAGTTGCCGATTGCTGAAAGGAGCTGCACCGGAGCGAGTTAAAGGGTCACCGGAATACCAGCATCATCACATCGAGACACCATCAAAGCCGGCCAATGCTCTATTGGGGTACGTGGTGATCAGCGCTGATATGAATGGCCATGGTAATTTGTGTGCACACATTCGCATAAACCAATGCATTGGTAGCAAACTCGCAACCGTCTAAAAATAACTTTGCGCGTCTAGACAAGTTGTTGCGCAACATTAAACTATTTTGCGGGCTTATTGAATAATAAGCCAATTCAGTTTGCGTGGTCATTATGGCCGAAAAGGAAAAAGGCCAACTTGGCCATGAGACTGAACTTTGTGTGGGTGTAGGGGTAAAATCTGTAACTGAAAAACATGTGGTTAAATTAACACCCAAAGCTTTGTTGGAAAAAATAAGCACTTTAGAAAAGGAAAGAAAGTCTAAATTTAGTAAACTGTTGAATGCAAAAAATTCTATTGCTAAATTGATGGGTGATAAAGAGCATGTAAGTGAGGTTGAAAATGAATTTAACACGTTCAATAAGTTGTGTGATGAGATAAAGCATGTACATACATCTTTATTGGGTTTATTGCCTGCTGATGAAGCAAACAAACATGAAATATGGTACCAAGCTAAAATGTTGAGTTTCAATGAGTTTTTTGTGGGTACAAATCAATGGTTGTATGACACTAAAGCTTGTTCAGTTACCAAAGTGGATGATGATCATGATGATTTGCCGGGTCAAATTGAAACTCAAACTGTTGATGTCAATGCTGAAAATGGAAATGAGGTTGATGCCAGCAATGGAAGAGGAGCTGCTGGTGGAAAGGATGGGGAAGAGGAGGATCAGATTCAACCTCAAGACAGCATTTCAAATGTGCAGTCAAGGCACCATGGCTCAAGTAGCGGATCCTCCAGTAGCAGATCCTCCACTTCTTCAGCCAGACGCAGGGCGAAGGCGGAACAGGCTGTGCTCTTGGCTCGAGCTGCTACCTTAAAGGAGAAGCATGCATTGGAGGAGCAGGAGCTCATCTTGAGGAGAAAAAGGGAGCAGCTTGAGCTGGACATTGAGATAGCTGCCACTTCTGCTAAGCTAGCAGTGCTACAGGTTGGTAGCAGCGTCCATTCAAGGCAAGCTGATGGAATGGCTTCCTATATCAGGAAAGGGGCTAGATCTAAGCTCCCGCCCACCTCTCTCAATCCACAGGCCTCCATATTTGTGCCTCTGCCTTCACAGCGACATGCATCTCTACCACTACAAAGCAATGCTTCACCATTAGCCACGCCAACTATCTTGCCAAAGCCAACTATCATTCAAGGCTCTCAAACCCCTCAATTACAATCAAAGACAACCTTCAGTCAAAGCTTTCAACCCACTCTAGACCAACAAGTGTTTCAACCCCTGCAAAGCCAACATCAGACAGCAGGTCTCTACAATTTACTGCAACAACAGAATGACATAACAGCTCTCCTTGTCAAAATGCAAACGTTACAACTTCTGCCTCGCCGAGAAATTCCAATTTATGATGGAGATCCTCTAAGGTTCAACACATTTATAAAGGCATTTGAACACTGTGTGGAAGCAAAGACCAGCTGTAAAGGAGACTGTTTGTACTATCCTGAGCAATTTACTATGGGGCAGCCAAGGGATATTGTGCGCAGCTACCTTCATATGACTGCAGATAAAGGATTTGATGTTGCCAAAAAATTGCTCAAGGAGCACTTTATAAATGAGTTTAAGATAACAGAAGCCTACATGGAGAAGGTCACAGGATGGCCAAGTATCAAAGCTGAGGACCCCAAAGCGCTCAAAGCTTATGGACTCTTCCTCCATGAGTGTTCCAATGCTATGGATGATCCTCAGTACTTGGAGGAACTTAACATGCCAGCAAACATAAAGATTCTGAGTCAGAAGCTTCCGTATAAACTCAGAGACAAGTGGAGAGTAAAGGCATGTGAGATACTGGAGAAAACTGGTCGAAGAGCACGATTCTCAGATATTGTGGAGTACATCGAGCGCCAGGTCAGAATCACTTCAGATCCAGTCTTTGGTGACATACAGGACACTTCACCTGTTATCAAAGGAGCTACAAAAGCAAGTAAGTCACAGGTGAAACCTCAGCTGGGAAGAAACAGCTTTGCAACACAGGTGGTCATTGAGGATGGATACAGCAAACCAGATAGTTACAAGAAGGAAAAGGCTCAGAACAAAGTGACATCCTTTACCAATACTGATTCTATGTCCTGCCTGTATTGTGCTGCTGGTAATCATGTTTTGGAACAATGTTTTAAACTGGTAGGAAAGACACACAGGGAGAAACTGGACTATCTAAAGGAGAAAGGTTTGTGTTTCAGTTGTCTGTGCACAGGACACTTGAGTAAGAATTGCGACAGGCACATCATTTGCAACAAGTGCAACCGAACGCATCCCAGTGTTTTGCACAAAGGAGAGAAGGAAAGGGTTACTCAAAAGGATCAGAAGGATGGTGAGCATAAAATTACTGAGCAGTCAAATACTTCTGACAGCTGTACAGCATCCTCCGCTTGTTGTCTTACAGGGGCTGACCACTGCAATGGAATTCTTCCCATTTTGCCTGTTAAGGTGAAGTGCTTAAAGGGAAACAAGGTTATTGAAACCTATGCTTTTCTGGACCCAGGGAGTACAGGAACTTTCTGCACCAGGAAGCTCATTGACAAGTTGAACATGGAAGGACACAAATGCAAGATTCATATCCGCACCTTGGGCCATAATAATGCAGTAGAAAGCTCCGTTGTTGATGGTTTGGAAATTTCAGGATTTTCTGGTGAGTGCTTCTATCCACTTTACAAAGTGTGTACCCAGAAAGAGATGCCTGTCTCTACAGCCAACATAATCAGTGAAAGGGAGCTGAGAAAATGGCCTTATTTAGAGGATGTAAAAATTCCCCATATAAATGCTGATGTTGACCTGTTAATTGGCACAAATGCCTCCAAGTTGATGGAGCCTTGGGAGGTGATTAACAGTTGTGAAGGTGAAGGACCCTATGCGATCAGAACCCTACTGGGATGGGTAATAAATGGTCTGTTACGGGGAAGTAGCGACTGTGGAAGTGACCACCCTTCAGTTTGTGCCAACAGAATTGCGATTGACAGAATTGAAGAACTGTTAACCAGCCAGTACAACTACGACTTCAATGAGCAAGCTTCTGCAGAACAGGAAGAAATGTCAAGGAAGAAAAGAAGTTTGTGGAGATAATGGAAAGCTCTGCTCAGCTTCAAAACGGACACTACACGTTTCAAATGCCTTTCAAAGGGAAAGATGTTTCGATGCCAAACAACCTCGGTGTTGCCATGCAACGTGTTAGTGGTCTAAAAAGAAGACTTCAGAAAGACGCAAGCTTTCATGAAGAGTACAACAACTTTCTTGCTGATGTCATTAGCAATGGCTATGCCGAAGAAGTGCCGAAGCATCAGCTGGAAACGCCAACAGGGAAGGTGTGGTATATCCCGCACCATGGTGTGTACCATCCACGGAAAGGAAAGCTACGAGTGGTGTTTGACTGTGGGGCAGAGTACAAAGGGATCTCACTCAACAGTCAGCTCTTGCAAGGACCGAACCTCACCAGCTCGTTGGTTGGAGTTCTTATGAGGTTCAGACAGGAACAGGTGGCCATAATGGCAGACATAAAGGCTATGTTCCACCAGGTTAAGGTGGCAGAGAAACATCGGGACTACTTAAGATTCTTATGGTGGCCTCAAGGTAACCTGGAGCAAGGTCTTGTAGAGCATCGCATGACTGTCCATTTATTTGGGGCGGTTTCATCACCCAGTGTCGCCTGCCTTGCTCTTAGAAAAACCGCTGAAGACAATCAGGCCAACTTTCCAACAGAAGTGATTGAAACGGTCAACCGAAACTTCTATATGGATGACCTACTGAAGAGTCTACCCTCTAAAGAAGATGCAGTCACCATCTGCAGTGCAGTGGTGTATCGAGACGGATACTTTCAAATTCAAGCTGAAAGTCAAGGAGAAGCCGGCAACCAAGCGAGGCATGCTATCTATCATCAGTTCCGTCTACGATCCATTGGGGTTCCTGGCACCTGTAGTACTCCCGGCCAAGCTGCTGTTGCAGGGGTTATGCAGGACGAAATGTGATTGGGACGATCCAATACCTCCAGCTTTCCAGCAGAAGTGGAACAAATGGCTGACAGATCTTGAGAAGGTGGCATATTTCAAGATCCACAGATGTGTGAAGCCTGTAGGATTTGGGAGGACTGTCAGCGCCCAATTGCATCACTTCGCCGACGCGAGCGAGAACGGCTATGGTACGGCTACTTACCTGAGGATGCAGAACGTGGATGAGAGGGTTCATGTTACTTTCTTATTTGGCAAAGCCCGAGTAGCCCCCCTGAAGACTGTCACCATTCCCCATTTAGAGCTTACCGCTGCCGTTGTTGCAGTACGAGTGGACAAGATGCTTCAATCGGAGCTCCAGTTTCCACTAAAGAAGACTTGCTTTTGGACTGACAGCACATCAGTTCTTAAGTACATAAAGAATGAGGACAGAAGATTTCAAACCTTTGTAACAAACAGGGTAACCATCATCAGGGACAACTCGGAAATTGAGCAGTGGAGATACGTTCCCACTTCCCTGAACCCTGCTGACGATGCTTCACGTGGATTGAAGGCAGAAGATCTTATAAAGCAAAGATGGATAGAAGGCCCGGAATTCCTACAGGAACCTGAAGAAATGTGGCCAACATTTCCTGTGGATACAAGTGTCACTGCCGACGACCCAGAAGTAAAGAGAAGTCTGACGGTCAATGCCATACTTGTTGACACCAATGCCACATCGCAACTGATGACCCATTTCTCTGATTGGCAAAGATTGAAAGTTGCAGTTGTGTGGCTCATTAAGCTGAAAGGAACTCTGCTCAAACTGAAAGAAAAAAGAAAAGAGTTGGAGCGTGCAAACACCAGTGCTATTGGAGCAGCAAGGTTGGATGTGCAAAAGGAGATGCAAGCTTTCTCAACATCGCTTGGGAATCAGAAGGTGACGCTGGAAGATCTCTTGGAGGCCGAGACCTCCATAATCGCTTTTTGCCAGCAAGAGAGATTCCCCACTGAATTTGCTGCACTAACCTCTGGCAAGCCACAAGTGCCGAGAAGTAGCAGCATTCTCAAATTGGATCCGGTTCTAGAAGGAGGACTTCTACGAGTTGGGGGACGGCTGAAAAAGGCAGCAATCCCGGAGGACATTAAACACCCCCTCATCTTGTCAAAGGACCAACATATCTCCGATCTTATCCTCCGTCGTGTCCATTTACAGCTTGGACATGGAGGTAGAAATCATGTTCTTTCCGCTACAAGGAGAAAATACTGGATCACAAGTGGACCTACTGCAGTGAGGAAGATCATATCAAGATGCCTCATTTGTAAGCTCCATGGTGGAAAAACTGGTGAGCAAAAAATGGCAGACCTGCCAGAAGAGAGAGTGGTTCCTGATCTACCACCGTTCACTAACGTTGGCGTAGATTACTTTGGGCCAGTTGACGTGAAAAGAGGGCGTAGCATCGTGAAAAGATATGGAGTATTATTCACTTGCATGGCAAGTAGGGCCGTGCACATGGAAGTGGCCTATTCTCTTGACATAGACTCGTGCATCAACGCTTTGCGAAGGTTCATCTGTCGAAGAGGACAAGTCTCGCACTTGAGATCTGACAATGGCACCAACTTTGTGGGTGCAGAAAGGGAGCTGCGAGAAGCCTTAGCCTCTTTGAATCATGACCGCATTGAAAGAGCCTTGTCCAAGAAGGGAATCAAGTGGAGCTTTAACCCTCCAGCTGGGTCACATCACGGTGGCGCATGGGAGTGCATCATACGGATGATCAGGAAGATCTTGTGCTCTGTGCTCCGTCAGCAAACCTTGGATGACGAAGGGTTCCATACCGTGCTCTGTGAGGCTGAAGCTATGCTTAACGATCGCCCCATCACAGGACTGTCAGAGGATCCCAACGATCTTGAGGCATTGATGCCAAACCATTTGCTATTCCTCAAAGGAAAACCAGTTCTCCCACCAGGACTGTTAGACAAAAGGGATGTTTACGCAAGAAGAAGGTGGAAACAAACCCAGTAAATCTCTGAGCTCTTTTGGAAGAGGTGGATCCGCGAGTACTTACAGGAGCGTCAAAAATGGAACCAGGAGAAGAGGAATTTTGTTCCTGGAGACCTGGTCATGGTTGCGGACTCCACAGCACCACGTGGGTCATGGATTCTAGGAAGAGTCCTGGAAACCTTCCCTGATAAGAGAGGTCTGGTACGTGTGGTTCGTTTGAAGACCAAGACAAACATAATTGAATGACCCATAACTAAAATATGCTTGCTTAATGAAGCTAAAGTGTAATTGGTTCCCATTTCATATGGGCTATATTTCGGTATTTATGGCTCTTTTGAATTTGGTGTAATTGCTCTGGCAGACGCAATTAGGGGCTGGAGTGTATGAGCCATATTCATTTTGTATTTTATGTAATTTTGTCCTGTGCCACTAGGGGGCTGTATGTGCTTTGTGGCTCAGCTGATCTAGGATCAGCCTGGGTAGGCCATTTAACTTAGAGGAAACCCAGACACAGGTGTTGCTGTTTGGGAAGAAAACAGTTTTCGACTGTGCCCAGTGTCTTTGTGCCTTGCCTTTGTGGTGAACAATTCGGTTTGTTGTTTTTGTTATATGTATTATGAGTTAAGATATTGCCGCTGTATGATATATGGAGGAAAATAAACTTGCTAGATAATACTTAACATTACTGAATTTTCCGTTTGTTTTGTGTGAGGTCGCACGGGCACACGTCTAAAATTAATCCGTTTAGCAACCAGTACTAGACTTCGTTTAGGACTTAGTCAGTACAATGTTAATATGTGCTGCGAGCTTGCCTCTCAATAACAAAATAAACACTCAACTAAATTGAGAAAACAGCAAGCTTTTTAAAAAAAATAAAGCATAAGAAAAGTATCTGATCATAGCAATGTGGATATGTTTGCACGAGCTCTGCAATTTGGCATTCTAGTAAAGTCATGTGATGTTTATTTATATAGCACTTTATACACTAGATTGCTTAAAATCAAGTTCACGGGCAATGATTGCAGTTCTTGGTTCATTATGATCATCAGAGTCCAAAAGTGTGTGCACATTCCAAGAGGCAAGACGCAGTTTAATCTTTATCTTTTGTACCTTTTGTCGACCGCAGAATTGGATAAGTAGCTGGTCATGGTGAACCAGAAGAGTAAGTGGAATGGGTTGTGTTTGAGGTACCTTTTCTATCGTATCCCCAATCTGTCAAGTCCTCTAAAACTGCAGTCTACCCTGCTGAAAAGACTGTAGGCTCAGATCAGTATGAATTTCCATGCTGTGCATGCTGGTTTAGCTGGTGAACCAGCACATCCATAATGGGAGGTGAAAGAAAATGTAAAGCCATGGAGCTGATCCTCCACACAACATACAATGGTTTCAACAGAAGACCATCATTTTTCTGTGGATAGTATAGTAATCCCTGGTTTATTTATTTACAATATGAGAAGATTTGTTTAACTGCAACTACTAGAAAATGTTCCTTTTGCTCAGATTCCTCCCTGACCTATGGCCAATTACTTGAGTAATGAACCTAGAAGCCCTAATGCATTAAGCAAGACTGCGCTTCATATGCAAAATAAGCGTGTGTATTTTAAGAAAGTCATTACCCTGGTGATGCATGAGCAAATTTTGGTCAATGACATAAAATATATATTACATGGGTGAGGAAGGGGGGGGGGGGGGGGGGGGTGTTTGTGTTTCATAAACATCTCATCAGAACACATCATACCAAACCTGCCAGGAAAGTGATTATGCACTTTTACTATTTTATACTTATTCTTAATCAAATCAGATGGATTTATTTTTATGAAATACAAATTATGCTGTAGCTTTGTGATGATCGTGATATGCAAACTATTTGAACATTATACTAGAGCAATATTTATTACGTAACTGCATTATGACCAAAAAGCTAGATATAGCCTTACTTTGACACACTGACGTTTACTAAACCTTTGATAGAATATAATAAGAAAGTCTCACTATTCACTATGAGATTTAATCTGATATGGCAAATGCTTTCCAAAGCTCATATAGCTTAATAACCTGTTTTCCATCAAATGATGCATGCAAAGTTTGGTAATTCACAGACATTTGCTACTGATAATTAGATTATGACAAGGCAACTGTAGACTTAACAAACAGCTAAACAATAAAATTGAACACACGCGTGCTATTTGTAAATTCTATTCTATTCTGATTTTTCAAATGCTTTGGCAATATGAATGGACAAATATTCGTCATGCCAATAAAGCACTTTGGAAAAAGAAACTGAGGAAGAGATATTATTTTTGTTGTTGTCATTCATTTATTTATGTTCTATTTTTTATTTTGCACCTTTAAAAGTACTCTATGTAACTTTTTTTTTGTTCACAATTAACAAAATTTAAATTATGAGTCAATACATCATCAGTCTTCCTTCCAATGACAATCACTATGGTAAGCCTATTATAAATATATATTTTAGACCTAGGGCGATGGTTTTACCGGGAAATTGCGTACATACGTAACTTGCCCATGCAGTCTCGTCATATCCATAAATAGAGAAAAGTTGCTCCAGCTACTTTGACACATGAACTGTGTGGGAGTGGCATAGGTTAGTTGTCACAACGAGTGAGAAAGATTGACATGGAGCATGCTAAATCTTGAACCGCCAGAGAATCACGTGTTTTATTCTTTATTTAATTTTTTTTAGATAACTCAGAAGAGAGGAAAGTCTGCTTGCAAAAAGAGAGTGTGATAGAGCTGAAGTATACCAACTGAAGTTGCATCCTCTATCATCTCCTGCTAGCCTAATACTAAAGCATTATACTTGCACTGGATTTCATTTGTGGTCTATACTCACCTGTTTTGAAGAATGTTCAATAAAAGCTTTTATTATATATAGCTTTTGTTATATTAGCAACTCTTTTATATAAATAAAAGAGTTGTTAATCATCATCTCTCTATCAAGTCTCTCAGGAGCTTTAGACAAAAACCAAGGAGTTATCATCATATCGTTTGAAAGTAAATTTTTTGCAGATATGTGTATGATTTATAAATTAATTAATGATATTGCGGCACCACCTCTTAAACAATGTGTGACTCTCTGTAAGGACAATTCTAGGGAAACCAGAGCAATCGTTAGAGGCGACTGCTAAATTTAAGAAAACTGTCAATCAGCTTTTTTCAGTTAGAGCAGCAAAAAGATGGAATTGAGTGCCTGTTCATACAACATTTTGTATTTTGTAAAGTTGCACTCAAAAAATGGCTTATGAAAAATCAATTATGTGATCATTGATTTGGATTTGATATATATATATATATATATATATATATATATATATATATATATATACAGGGGTGCACATAACTGGTGCTCACGTGTGGTAAAAATAAACGACGCGCAGCAGAAAACATGGAAGGAAGCGCTTTTGAGTACCAACATTTTGGGCCAAAATGTTGGTACTCAAAAGCGCTTCCTTCCATGTTTTCTGCTGCGCGTCGTTTATTTTGAGCACCAGTTATGTGCACCCCTGTATATATATATATATATATATATATTAGGGCTGTCAAACGATTAATCGCGATTAATCGCATCCAAAATAAAAGTTTGTTTTTACATAATATATGTGTGTGTACGGTGTATAATTATTTTCTATATATAAATACACACACATGCATGTATATATTTAAGAAATATTTGCATGTATATACTGTGTATATATATATTTATATTATATATAATTTATATTATATATAAATATTTTATATATAAATAACACATTTTTCTTAAATATGCATGTGTGTGTATTTATATATAGAAAATAATTATACTCCATACACACACATATATTATGTAAACACAAACTTTTATTTTGGATGCGATTAATCGCGATTAATCATTTGGCATTTAAATAAATAACATTATGACTTCACAAAGCCTGGAAAAAAAAAATGCATTGTAGTCCAAACAAGTCATTCGATGTAGTTCTTGGAAAGTGGATTCTGTCAAATAAAATATCCCTTCGGAGCGGACTTTGAGCTTTGTAACCGTGCAGATCTTTTTTTGTGCTCAAACAGCAACTTAACACAATAACTAAAGTTGAAAAAGTGAAAAAGCATAATAGGACCCCTACTTTCATAGGTTAATTGTTCACTGCAAGACTAGAATTGTGCGCTAACAAAGTAAAGGAATTTGATTTCCTGCAGACTCAACTATTTTTTCTTTAAAAAACATAAATTAACGAATAGTGTGTAAGAATATGGTGATTGTAATGAATAATTTTAAATTTAGCAATAGAGTATGACATTATCAGTTCTCTTACGAGAGGTTCTCTCGTATTGCGTAGTTACTACGCTACGGGAAAGCCTTTCTTTCTCGAGATACTGAAGCCAAAAATTATCCTTAATTTTTATAATCTTGTCAACGCAGTGCGGCAGCCTGCAGACCTAGGGCAGGCTTACTAGCGTGCCCATTGGCTGCCCTGCGGCAACTGCAGCAGCCTACCGCTGAGCCCTTGGCGTGACGTCACGACCAATGAGCGCGCTTGGCGCGCTTAATGCGTCACAGCCCGCGAAAAGGGGTGTGGCTTAGCGTATAAAAGCGGGGCTCGGAGGCTGCTTCTCTGATTTCTGTCTTTTCAGCGAAGCTCTACGCATCGCTGCTCTCTGAGGAAGCCGCCGTCGAAACAAGCGACCAGCACGCCGAGGATCTCAGCCTGAGGACGCCGGCCGCCTTCGCCGCCTTCAGCTTTCCCTGCCTGCTTCGCTATCCGGCGAATATATCCTTTTACTGCTCTGTGTTGTATGTGTTTGTGTGTTCGCCCCGCGACACACTTTGCATCTAAAAGAGCGCGAGGCGTTGTTGCAAATGCCTCGCTCATCCTGTGGCTCGTGCAGAGCCGCGCTCAGCGACGGAGACCGCCACGTGATCTGCGCTCTCTGCCTGGGTTTCGACCACGCAGCCCGCGCCCTTCACGGGCGGCTGCGAACAGTGTGAGGACTTGCCGATGTCGACCCTGCGGGCTCGACTCGCCATGTTTCACGATCCTCCACCTTCTCCGGCTGCCTCTTCCGGGCCGCGTAAGAAAAAACGCCGCTCTCAAAGGCCTTCCGAGCCGGTGGTTATAGCTGAGCGCTCGCCGGAGCCCCTCCCGCGAGCCTCGCTCTCTCCTTCTCCCCCGCCCTTCACCGACGCGCAGCGGCCGGCCTCTGCCCGCACTGCCGTCGCATCAGGGGGTGAAGCAGACCAGCTGGTTACTCCCCTCTGTCAAGCCGCGCAAACGGCGCCGCTCACAAGGGATGTCAGAACGGACGTTCACGGGCTATAGCTTCCTTTACGTTACAAGGAAGCTACCCCCCCCCCCCCCCCGGATGACGCACGCCCTCTCCCCCTCTGTTCGAGCCGCGCAAGGCGCCGCTCACAAGGGATGTCAGAAGTAGACGGTCACGGGCTGGCTTCCTTTACGTTATAAGAAAGCTACCCCGCGCCTCGGTCGCGCGCGTCACTCTCCGGCCACCTCCGTTTCTCACACATTTCTCAGTCCCCTCCTAGCTCAGGCGACTAGAAATATCTATATTGCAGTAAACGAGCCTGTTGTTATACACGCACGCCTGCAAACAAACGATGTCACAGCACATAATGACATCTTCCCGCTCTCTCTCCCTTTGTTCGAGCCGCGCAACTGCGCCGTTCTCAAGGGATATCAGAGCGGACGTCACGAGCACCGGCGAAAGGAGGAAGAGAGAGTGATTTCGTCCCGCTTAGGCCGGACTTCCTCCAATCCTCGCATATTTCTCAGTCCCCTCTAAGTTCAGGCGGCTGGAAATACTAATACTGCAGTAAACGAGCCTGTTTTAATACACGCGCGCCTGCAAACAAACGCTCGGTCATATGCTCGCACTGACTGGAAGCTCATGTGTGCCCCTGTGGCTCAGTGGCAGAACATTAGGCTTCCGCACCAGAGATCCGTGTTCGAATCCGGCTCTGGCAGCAGAAAAACTTTTTTCTGCTTGCTTCTCCGAGTTCGCGGCCAGCTTTCTTACATACAGAAAGCAAACCCGCATCTCACGGGATACATATTTCTCAGTCCCCTCTAAGTTCAGGCGGCTGGAAATACTAATACTGCAGTAAACGGGCCTGTCTTAATACACGCGCGCCTGCAAACAAACGCCGAAACGAAACACGACGCTCGGTCATATGCTCGCACTGATCGGAAGCTCATGTGTGCCCCTGTGGCTCAGTGGCAGAACATTAGGCTTCCGCACCAGAGACCCGTGTTCGAATCCGGCTCTGGCAGCAGAAAAACTTTTTTTCTGCTTGCTTCTCCGAGCTCGCGGCCAGCTTTCTTACATACAGAAAGCTAACCCGCATCTCACGGGTTAAATATTTCTCAGTCCCCTCTAAGTTCAGGCGGCTGGAAATACTAATGCTGCAGTAAACGGGCCTGTTTTAATACACGCGCGCCTGCAAACAAACGCCGAAACACGACGCTCGGTCATATGCTCGCACCAACTGGAAGCTCATGTGTGCCCCTGTGGCTCAGTGGCAGAATATTACGCTTCTGCACTGGAGAACCGTGTTCAAATCCGGCTCTGGCGGCAGAAAAATATTTTTTTCTGCTGGCTTCTCCGAGCTCGCGGCCAGCTTTCTTACATTCAGAAAGCGAACCCGCATCTCACAGGATGGTGCTTGAGTATTTATGAGCGTCTAAACATATGAGCCATCAAAGCATTTGCTCTACAACGCCGATGGTGTTACAAGTGTAGAAAATGTGCCCACTCCCATGTGCTCACTGCTACACACAAAACACGGTCTCCCCGGTAACGCTCACAGAGCGCACTCTCATAAAGCGGACACATGCCGCTTGAGTACTAAGTGTAGTAAATGTGCCCACAACTCTGTGCTCACACCTAGCTGCTGCCCGCTCTATCACACAGTTACCCCGGGTTGCAGATCCTCTAAAGCTCACAAACATTCCGGCTCTGGCCGAAGGTGTCATAAGTGTAGAAAATGTGCCCACTCCCATGTGCTCACTGCTTCACACAAACATGGTCCCCATGGTAACGCGCATAGAGCGCTCTCTCATAAAGCGGACACAAGCCGCTCGAGTACTAAGTGTAGTAAATGTGCCCACAACTTTGTGCTCACACCTACCCGCTGCTCGCTCTGCCATTCAGTTACCTCGGGTCGCACACCCTCTAAGCTCCCAAACACTGGCCGTGTCATAAGTGTAAACTCTGCGCCCGCTCACGTGCACGCGCACTCACTTTTAGACATTACAATCCCCACGCCGCTTTCGCGCCAGGGGTGTTTGTCAGCAAATCGCGCTCCATCCTCTGGGACCGAGCTACCGAACGCTGTACAGCCGGCCAATACTGTTTACCAGCCCCCGTGTTCGAGCACCAGCGGCGCGCACGCCGCTCCATCCTCTCTGATACAGGTTCCCCAATCCCGCGCAGCGCGGCGATCTGAACCCAGAGACCATTCGACCCCTAGCTATGCATGCGGAAGCATGGGAAGCTATTCAGGGCGCGTCAGAATGGGTGCTGAGTACTATAAAACACGGCTATTCGCTTCAATTCGCTCGTCGCCCTCCGCGCTTTCAAGCACAGACGGAGACGAAAGTGAGTTCAGAAGCTGCGCACCTGCTTCAAGCTGAAATAGCGAAGCTGCTGCGCAAAAGGGCTATAGAACAGGTTCATCCTTCTCTGAGCGAGTCGAGCTTTTACAGCCGCTACTTCCTCGTACCCAAGAAGGACGGAGCGTTAAGACCTATTTTAGATCTGAGACATCTGAACAAAGCCCTCATGAGACGGCCGTTCAAAATGATCACAACCAGAAAAATCCTCGCGCAGATTCGCCCAGGAGACTGGTTTATCTCTCTCGATCTAAAAGACGCATATTTTAAGATCCAAATAACTCCCCGTCACAGGCCATTCTTGAGATTCGCCTTCAACGGTCGAGTATATCAGTACACAATCCTGCCCTTCGGCCTGTCTTTGGCACCCCGTACATTACGAAATGCATGGACACGGCTCTCGCTCCCCTGAGAAAACAGGGAATGCGAATACTGAATTATCTGGATGATTGGCTTATTCTAGCGCTGTCAGAGACGGAACTTGTGTCTCACAGAACAGCGCTTCTCAGCCATCTGGAGGATCTGGGTCTCTCGGTCACTGGACCAAGAGCTCGCTATCGCCCCGTCAGTCAATTTCCTTCTTGGAATAGAACTGGACTCGGTGGCTATGACGGCCAGACTGTCGGAGCAGCGCGCGCGCCGCATCCGCCTCCTCGCCGCATCCCTCCAAATAGGCAGCCGGGTTCCGCTGAGGACATTCCAGCGTATCCTGGGGCATATTGCCTCAGCTGCAGCAGCGCTCCAGCTGGGCTTACTGCGCATGCGCCCGCTTCAACGCTGGCTGAAAGCGCGCGTGCCCCACCGAGCCTGGGCGGCCGGCGGCTTGCGAGTCAAAGTGAATCAGAGCTGCATTTCAGCCCTGCAGCCCTGGCTGGCAGCCGAATGGTATCACACAGGAGTGTCTATGGGAGTGATTTCACACCGGAAAGTTGTCTCGACAGACGCTTCCAACCTAGGTTGGGGAGCGCTCTTCGAAGGCAGACCGGTCTATGGCCGCTGGTCAGACCAGGAGAATCTCCTACACATAAACTGTCTAGAGATGCTCGCGGTCGAGAAAGCGCTCAAACACTTCCTCCCATTCCTCCACGGTCACCATGTTCTAGTCCGCACGGACAATACATCGGTAGTGGCCTATGTGAATCGCCAGGGCGGTGTCAGATCAAAGACGCTCTGCACCCTGGCGGAACGCCTCCTCGTGTGGGCTCAGCACTCTGCGCTCGCTGAGAGCCGCGCATGTGCCTGGCCACCTGAACGAGGGCCCCGACAGACTGTCCAGGGACAACGTTCCCCCTGGGGAGTGGTCTCTACACCCCCAAACAGACCAGTCACTGTGGCGCCGTTTCGGCAAAGCGAAAGTCGACCTTTTTGCGTCATAAGACAACGCTCATTGCCCAGAGTTCTTCTCGAAGAACGAGGACGCGCTGGCCCAGACCTGGCCCAGCGGCCCGCTGTATGCTTTTCCCCCGGTCTCTCTGCTGCCTCAGGTCATCAAGAGAATCAGGGAAGCGCGCCACACAGTGCTCCTCTTAGCCCCATACTGGGAGAACCAAGCTTGGTTCCCGGATCTAATACAGCTGGCAGACTCAGCCCCCTGGCCGATACCGGTGAAGAGAGACCTTCTCTCTCAAGCCCGCGGCTCGATATGGCATCCCCATCCAGAGCGCTGTCTCTGCATGCGTGGAGCCTCAACGATTACACGCTGATCTGCCAGACGGGGTCATGAACACGATCATACAATCTAGAGCCCCCTCTACGAGGCGGCTCTACATGTCGAAATGGTCAGTGTTTAACAGATGGTGCACTGCTAAGGGGCTCGATCCACAGACATGTGGGGTATCGCGAGTACTGTGTTTCCTTCAAGAGTTACTGGACGCGGGCAGGTCCCCCTCCACGCTCAAAGTCTATGTCACGGCCATTTCAGCGCTCTCTGTTCAGAGCTGGGCCGCGCATTAGGAAGGAACGAGTTCGTCATCCGCTTCCTTAGAGGAGCCAGGAGGATGAACCCCCCGCGACCCCCCTCGGTTCCTATGTGGGATCTTTCACTGGTCTTGGAGGCCCTGAAAGCGCATCCCTTCGAACCCTTGGAAACTGTGGATATGAAATACCTCACGCTCAAAACCGTTTTTCTGATAGCACTGTCTTCAGTCAAACGAGTGGTGGAACAGCTCTTTGTTTCGTTTGGCGGGCGCACCAAGGGTCTCGCCGCCTCGAAACACAGCCTGTCCAGATGGATAGTGGACGCTATTGCTGCTGCTTATGCGTCTAAAGACCTGCAGTGCCCATTGGGCATTCAAGCTCACTCCACCAGAGGCATGGCCTCGTCGTGGGCGTGGTCCAGCGGGATTCCCATTCATGACATTTGTGCAGCGGCAGGCTGGGCCTCCCCCTCCACATTTGTTAGGTTTTACAACCTGGATGTTCCCGCCTTGCAGGCGAAAGTGTTATCAGTCTAAGTCTCGCGTATGCCAGCCCACTATCTGTGCGCGGGCTACGTTGTGTGATTTAGCTCTACTGGTTGAGCTGCACTATACAGGGAATTGTCAGTTCGGACCGGCCGTGCCGCTCCTAACCCCCTAGTGTGTGCTTATGTACGGCGCTAGCCCTCTGTGGGCCGCCCGGCTTTCTGCTATCACGTTCCCCGGGCTCTCCCTGGGACTCATTCAGTGGATGCTGGGCGCGCACGGCGTTGACAAGGGTGTTCCCGTAGCGTAGTAACTACGCAATACGAGAGAACCTCTCGTAAGAGAACGTTTCGGTTACTAACGTAACCTCTGTTCTCTCTAGAAGAGGGAACGAGTATTGCGTAGCCCGCCGTGCTCGCGCCACGAGCTCATTCGCTTCATGCGACAGAAACCAGAGAAGCAGCCTCCGAGCCCCGCTTTTATACGCTAAGCCACACCCCTTTTCGCGGGCTGTGACGCATTAAGCGCGCCAAGCGCGCTCATTGGTCGTGACGTCACGCCAAGGGCTCAGCGGTAGGCTGCTGCAGTTGCCGCAGGGCAGCCAATGGGCACGCTAGTAAGCCTGCCCTAGGTCTGCAGGCTGCCGCACTGCGTTGACAAGATTATAAAAATTAAGGATAATTTTTGGCTTCAGTATCTCGAGAAAGAAAGGCTTTCCCGTAGCGTAGTAACTACGCAATACTCGTTCCCTCTTCTAGAGAGAACAGAGGTTACGTTAGTAACCGAAACGTTTTATATATCTGATATATTAGCAGTACTGGTAGATGCTTCCAGAACCTGGATCTACTGCTATTCTTAGGTTGAATGCTGCAGAGACGTACTCATCTTGATCTTCATTTTGTGTTCTCTGAAAAACCAGGCATAGCTTAACAAGTTATCCGGGGTCATAGGTCTCTTAACAGTGCCTGCTTCATTCCCTCAACAGGTCTTGTAGGAAAGTGGGTGGTTTAGGATACAGACAGGTTGGAAATGTGTGTAAAACTGTAGTGCTACGTGAATGTGTGTGTGTGTGTGCGCGCAAGGTTCAGCAAAAATCTCTTTGTTTCCATGGTACCCATATTTTTTTTCTTCATTTATGGCTTGTGGCATTGATAAGGTCAGTCACTCAATGCTACTATATCACTACGTTTTGGAAGATGGTTTTATATCTTTTGAGATTTCTTATATTGTGTGTAAGTAAACAGTTGTGACATTTACTACTTGTTTAGCCCTAAACCCTTATACCAATGAGATTTAAACTCCAGATTCAGTGCCATCGACAGAGCTAAAGGGTTTTTTGAGAGTAAAAATACATCTTGTTTGCTTTTGTTGGTTCCTAATTAAATAGAATAAAATCTGTCACGGATGGAATAAAGGTGAAGCGAAGATTCAAGTGCAATAAATGAAGGATCTTTAATTAAGTGGTAAAATAAAACAAAAGTACAAACAAAACTACCCTGAGGGGGAAAACAAGACAGGCATCTCAAAACTTGACTTTGGAAGGAAAACCAGAAACACGAAGATAGAACATAGTGAGGAACCAGCTCAGGATTGCAAACACAGGGAGACTAAATAGGGAAGCAAACAAAAGAGGGTAACGGGGAAAGCAGGTGGGGCAAATTAATCAGTAATCAGGTAACAAGATGGGAGGGGCTATACAATCCATAGGAGAGCACATGGCACAAGGAAACACATAACAAGCCATGTGCTCACAACAGACAGGCCTGTATCCTCGCTCATGACTCCTCAGGAAGATTCCTCACTTTTTGTTCCTCGCCGCCTCATGGTGCAATTAGAGAATTGAGATGCCCTTCAATATAGCTGAGTTCGATCAGTTTCCGGGTCAAGGGCTGGAGGACAGAGAAGCATGGAAACAAGGAAGCATCGATTTGAGTATTGAGAAGCACCCAGTGTAAATGCAAAAAAGAAAAAGAAAACCACCTAGTTCAGCTAGAATCTGACATTTTCAAACAACCAGAGCAGATTTATGAGAAAATTTCCTCATATGGTCAATAATGCTATGTGTATGCACACATTTTTGAAAAACAGCAGGCCTCTAAATGGGCTCTATTTTATTCTTTGTCCCTTGATGTTGAAAACTTTTAGTCTGTGGGACATCATTGCTTATCCAGCTGCCACATTGGTGACTATATTTCTGCCATCATCATTATCATTTGTTTTCAAATTTGTGTCATGATTACTCGGTTGTGTTCCCTACAATTAAAAGCCAAAATGGCATTTGATATATCATCTGTTGTACCATATGAGATGATACAATTGGGTACTCAGTACAGTACTGATGCCTGCCAAGCACTGCTTGCATTACAGAAAGAGAGTTTTGACAGATCATTGCAACAAATAGCCTAAGTATTGGCTTGTTTTCTTTTTTCTGTAATTGATTGTGTATGAGAATCTGTTAAATCCCAATGCTTAATTCATCCATTATTAAGGTGTCATTTGAAATTGTAAAATTCTTTGCTCGGAGCTGAGCGTCACAAGGAAAACAAAAAACAAATATGAAATAAAATCATCAAACACGCCTTCACACTATGTATGTGAACACAGTGTGATAAGTGCTTTGATGTTTTCACCTGAGGTGTATTCACTGCCCCCGTATTGTTGTTCTGAAGCATACTTCTTGTTCTGGCCAATATCGATATCAACAGACACTGACTCTGAACAAATGAGAAGTTACTGCAAGTTTGTGGAGGTTTGTCCTTTTTAACAGGATCGCTCTGACAAAAAAAGTGCCATCATTTACTTTACCTCATGTTGTTCCAAACACGTATTTGTCAGGATTCTGTAACTTTGGTCGGTCTTATTCTTAGTTTGGTGAAAAGATCTTGACTCCCATGTGTTGTATCGTCTTGTCCATGTGTCCATATTAACAATACAAAAGAAATACAAAGTCACTTATACATCAAGGGCAGCACACAAGAAAAAAAAATCTAATCATTGGACTGATGGTTGCCAGCAGGGGAAGTCTTGAGGCACCAGCAACACTCAAATAAGAATCCTCCCCGCTAATCAACAGCATAAACCGCATGTCTGAAAGAACGCATTCATGATTAAAACAAAAATTACATCAGACCATGACACACGAATACAAAGAAACTACATATCTAGGGTGCGAGGAGTCCCAGTCACAACAGACCAGAGAGAAATCAACACGCACAATGTAAAAAGAGCACACAGTATTTCGATATAACCGTACGCGGGAAGGATTAACACCACAAACAATGCTATTTGTTCCTACCTGTGAATGGGACACGTCGACCATTGAAATCCGTACAAATGCTCTCCCACAAACTGTAGGGATCAAACAAAATATGTGGAACCGGAGAACCGTAATACGATTCTTCACAAGGCAGGTCTATATCCTCTGCCTCTAGCTGTGATAGGCTCACTCAATAGACCCTAACCAACCAATATTAGCCCGAGACTAAACACCAGTGTGCGAAATACCCGTCAATATTCGGGGGGGGTCCCCATCTCCCGATTGTTGCGCAATACCGATCTAAATTTTCACAATACACAGTAGGCCTATAACATTACAATATTTAATGGATGCAAGCCAAGACAATCAATCTATAGCCTACATGAACACACACAAACCTTACACTTTTTGATAATCCAATAGGCTCAGTGATGTAGTGGTGCCTGGAAAAGTGGGTACACACTTAATTTATGCCCCCAAAATTTTTTTAAGCATCCCAGCAAAGTATGAACGTGTTATAAAAAGTGACATGTAAGACTAGTATTGAATATTAGTTCCCACCAAAATGGGCCAGTATATTTGCACATTATCACTTAACTTTTGCTGATTGACTTCACGGAGAAAGGCTTCATCATTAAGAAATTATTATTAGCCTATTAATATATGTATATTAATATATATGAAATTAATATATGACTATTCCTTAGTCTATCCACACATGAAAATAGGACAACTATTCAAGGGATTACCGCATCACTGTCTTTACAGGTACAGGGCCGTACGCAGGGTTTTATAAACACAGAGGTTCCAAAAAAGATCTTGCTAGGGGGGTTGGGGGGCATGCTCCCCCGCGAAAATTTAGATTTTCTTGATCTCGACATTTGCATTTTAAGGTGTTTTGAAGGCCAAAAAAAGGGACAACAGTAGCTTTAAAAGTATGTCAGTGGGCAGTAGAATAAAGTATTTTATCAGATTACAGATTCTTAAACATGATGTCGCAATGAATGATCCACACTACAAAATGGAAATGCAGAATGTTTATGCTTATGGTTGACAATACACAAATCACATATTCGAAACGGGAATGGCCTTAAATAAGAAATGATTCAAGGATTATTTTGCATAGATGTTACATTTCAAACAAATGCCAATGCAATATCATATGTTATAGTATTCGTAAAGCAACACTGACATAGGAGGTTGCATTGGCTAAAGTTGTTTGTATGCACGTTGTTTTATAACAAGGAGAGGCAAAGTTGTGCATTACAATGCAGACATGACAATAATTGGCACCAATCTGGCGCACTTAAGAGCAATCAACTGAAAAAATGCCAGGTATAGCCTATCGGAGACTGGCACGCAATCAGTGCACTTGGAAATGAGAGCCTGCAGTAGCCTATCATGGAGTGACAATATCAGCCTGCATTTTGTTCGCAGATTTAGTCGCACAAACAGCGCAAGCTGCTCGTGACAGAACGGAGACCGAATGAATGACACTTCAATTTAAGTAGAAAATCTCAAATGAAGATCGCGGAACTCCAGCTTACTTGTCTGTGTTTTCAGATCATCGCACTTCTTCAGCAGTGTAGAGAGCGCGCGCGTATGGTTGCCAGATACTATTGAAAAGGCCGGGTAGAAAATGTGCTCTTTTAACAGAAAAGCTCTGACTGGGGTTTAAATTATTGAAATCTGACAACCGTAAGCATGAACGCTCGTAAAAGCAGTCTGTAATGCGTTGTCTCCTCCTTTATTCGACAAAAATAAGTGGTTTTGGTCAAGTTTTTTTTTTTTTTAAACATATTTCAGTCTCGTCTTTTTTTGTCAACGATATTGCATGTGTTGATATAGTCACAATTATTGTTTAATGACGTGTTGTCTTGTCTCTCATCGTCTTGTCTTAGTCAGGGGAAAAAAGGTCATCAATGTACATTTTTCGTCATAGTTTACGTTAACGAAATTAACACCTTTATTTAATTTTTTTTTTTACCAAATTTGAGACCCCCTTCAAATTTTGCTTTTGAGGCTTTCAGGGGGTCTCATGGGTTAATCGGGGGGGTCGAGCCCCCCCGGACCCCCGTATTTCGCACACTGCTAAACACCCATACTGCCACAAGTCTAAAGGCACATATATATATAATATATATATTTAATATATATTAAAGTGACATCGCCATCTACTGTCCTGGCATGCAGAATACAGCATTTTTAACTATTTTCGCGGATAGATTTTAGAACATCGTTGTCGTGTAAATGTACCTTTAATTTGAAACATAATGTCCACACTAGAGGCTTAGTAACTTCAAGCTAGTTGGAAACTAGACTAATAAAATAATTAGTATTATTTTGTTTGTAAATAACATTCAGAAATGGTTTGAAATTTAGAATCAATAAATGAATACTGGTACAAAAAAACCCATAAGAAATTACTTTCTATTTTTATGAATGATTTTATTTGACATGCACAACACAAACTTTTGAATGATAGTGTAAGTCATTATCCGGCTAATCAACATTTGCTGTAGGACTATGCTATCGTCACGTTTTGAGTGTGTTCATGTCTGTTTCTAGGTTGCTTTTCTTGTTCTGTTAATTAGTTCTGTCCCCTATCAGTTTGTCACAATGGTGTCTGATGTGATCAGAGTTTGAGTTCAGGTGTCTCTAGTTAATTAGTCTCATTAGTTCCTCTGTGTGATGTGAATTTAAGCCCTGTGTTTAGTCCTATCTAGTTGTCTGTTAATGTCGAGTTTTCCCGGTTGTTCTCTTACCATTTTCATAGTCAAGAGTGTTTTGTTTCTAGTTCTTTGATTCTTTGATAGTTTTGGTTCTAAACCTTTTACTACTGCACCTAGATCAACCGACAGTGACAGCTATCTTATAAAGCCTCAAAGATGGTACGCATAGACTAAAAGAAAGGACATTTCTATTTAATGAAAACAGTGCATTTTATAAATGATGTTTAACCCATGTCAATAGCCTTTTATCTGAATCTTATGTAGTATTAAATTCACAGCAGTGTTAGAGGGCATGCCTCTCTTTTCTTATCTGCTTGCCATGCTGTTGATTTTGCTCCCTGTGTCTGCGGGCAGGAACAGAGTGGGTCTGCGCTGTATATATCGTGCTCCATCTCCATATAGCAGCCCTGTGATCTGAGTATTATTGCCTGCAAGGAGGGGATATTACATCCGTGCTGCCTGGGTGGGAGATCAGGGAATGCCATCAGTGAAACGGCAGGGACTCTCTCTCCTTTCTCTCTGTCTATCACAGACACAGACCAGTCAGAGTTATTAGATTTGCAGGCATGTACATCTACAGCAGGGAATAAAGCAGTGTACAATGTCAAACTCTGGCACAGCTTGACTGAGTGACAGAGACTAAATAACAAGTATCACACTTTTGCGGGGGAGGATATTCAAACTTTGAAGAACTGTTTCAGGGTTTTATTGTGGCCATGGGGTCTCAAGCTCGAAAAAAGACACACACACACACAGGAAAAAAAACACCATACATGAAGGAAAAGCCACAATAATTGTATGTTTTTTTTATTTTATTTTTTTTATTATTTATTCAGTAAAATTAGTTGGCCCAAAACTTCCAAAACAGAATCTTCTCAAATCTTTTAAAGGTGCATTATGTGAGAATGATAGCTAGTGGTTGAAATGGGTACTGCAGTCCAAATTCAAAATATATTGTGGAAAGTTGTTTTCCCCACCCTCCTGCTTAGACTGACGCTCACGCGGGTTGCCAGATTGGGAACACGCAACAGGAACGAGCGCAATTAACAATGGAAGGCGAGAAGATTTACACACTCTAAGTTGATGAGTTAATTTATGGATTTATGAGTTGATATCGCATTTTAATATGCTCCTGTTCATAGAGATTTTTAGATAGGTGCAGAGGCTTTTTAGGTCAGGTTGAATCTGCGATCTCTGACCCAGTTTGTTTGCTGGCTTCCATGGCTGCGATATGCTGTGTTTTCCGCCAACTGGCATCCTGTGGTGGTGAAATACTGTTGGGTAAATTGGCAATGTGCGGTATCGCACAGACCAAAACAAAAATAGATATTCTGACACGGAAGGCACATTTCAAAGTAAAATAACTGGCTGTAGCATTGTTTTTCAGAGAAACGGGTATGTGAACTCAGCATGTTTCCTAAATATCTGCAAACATATTATGGTATTTTTATGCTTTGGTACAGTCAAAAACTTACATACTGCAACTTTAACATTAGCAGTCATTTAAAACCTAATAGAATCGGATGCAATCAAACTAGGCTGATGTTACATTCATAATACACAATTCATAATGTAATAAACAATGTAATGTAACAGTGAACAAAAATGTTCCGAAATGTGTATAGTTCTTTATGTGTATAAAATGAGCATATCAGTCAATACACAACACATTCTGAAACACTAGACAAATTCTTTAATTGTGAATAAACATACAAGCAACTCATGCAAGTTGTTTTGGAAAATACATATTTTAAAAACCTTTAAATCCCAAGAATGGAAATAACATCAACAACATAGTTTAAATTGTGTGGACTGAACCCTCATTTCTGATTAAATCCTTTTAATTTGCTGATTTGCATTTCTTATTATCAATGTTGAAAAGTAAAACCAATGTTGAAAAATAACCAATGTTATTTCCATTCAGTTGTGCTGCTTAACTTTTTTTTCTTGATTCTTTGATGAAAAGAACGTTCAAAAGAACAGCATTTAATTCAAACAGAAATGTTATCATTATAAATGATATAAAATTATAACTAAATTGTAAATGTCTTATACTCTTACTTTTGCTCAACATTTAAACAGATTTCCAAAAAACAAAACAAAAAAAACCCTCTAGATTGTTAGTGTAACTGTCCATTAGGATGAAGATGGTTGAATTGCACTTGCACATACTTAATTTGGCCATGTTGAGTATTTTGTCCATTAGGTTATTACTAATGCTGTATTGAACTTTAAAATTATTCCTGTTTTTCCTTTCTACAAAAGCAGTCTACACACAATGTCACAGGACATGTTGTGCAAAGTGTCTTCGCATGGCAAATTCAAATATGTGAAAGTGCGATACTGGAGAACACCTTTTTTTAGATTGTATTGTATAACTCAATTCAAGCATTGGTTCCATGGCAGTGCGCATTGCTGTGTGAAATACAACGAATGAATGTGTTGACTGGGTTGAAGACTTATCCCTCCTCTTTGACAGAGATAACTACGCTTCCAAAAATGTGTAACTTCAATGACCAAGCAGCCCTTTTAGTTGCAGATATTGGGGTTAGAAAGCAGAAGAGGATTTTTACCCATTCACCACTGCTTTTGATGGTGACAGACTTCTCAGCATGATCAACATATTTTTGATTGCTTCAGGAGTGTCACAATCAATGCATGTGGGCTGTGGAATTTCATATGTTTTTCTTTCTCCAATGAAAGTAGATGACTAGCATAATCACACCATTCCTCTTAGGGTAGAACATGCATTTTAACATTATCTAAATAAATTGCTTGCTTAGAAGTAATTTTAATAAATATGTAAATGCATTACTGTTAATCTAGGGAGCTTTGGCGTTCCTTGGGCAAGAAGGATATCACTCAAAATTTGTCAGGCCTTTTTTTTGCGAGCTAGCATTAAAATAAATTACAATATTGGCTCCCTGCATATGCCAGCTCCATTAGCGGCAAGTTGAAGCGAGAGAGGGGTATGAGCAATGAAACCTTCTTGGAAAGGTGTTTAATGTTTTTCACTGCTAATGGTCTGCTGGTCATAATAGGTGGGGCTAATTATCAGACCATTATCACCTTACCTGAATATCAACACAAATTAATTTCCTTACGGAGGAGAGCCAGGAGTAAGACTCAAAATAATACCAATGTACTGCTATTACAGTGTCACTGGGTTTTAGTTAAATGGAGATTCTATGACACTGAACACAAGCGAAAATAATCCCTTGTTGCTAATGGGAAAGAGGTGATTGCTGAAAGTAATGCATGACGAATGTTAGGAATAAAAACGCAGTAGTAATTTATTTTTTGTTTGTATGAAAATACATTTATTAACACATATTACATGTTAACATATTTTCCCTGCTGTCTAATATTGCATCAGGCCAGCAGTGACAGGGAGCAATGTCACTAAGGGTACGTTTACACTACAACGATATGCTTAAAATGGAGAAGTTTTTCCTTTGAGTTTTCCGTGTACAGACGAAACCATTGTCAAAACAATCCCCATTCACACTGATCCGCGAAAAACGACTAAAAACACGGTATTCTGCTGCCAGGCCATTAGATGGCGATGAAACACTATAGACTGAACAAGTAATACGCATGTGCATGACGTCATCATCTTCAGAGATTCATGTTTTTGTTGTTTACACGGAGACTGTTTAAAAAAAAAAACTTGCACTTTAAAACCCGTTTTCAAAACTTTGCATTTTCAGGCACCCAAAACACCATTGTCGTGCAAACGAACGGCCAAAACGCATTAAAACTTTTACGTTTCTAGGTGAAAATGGTGTCGTGTAAACAGGCCCCTAAAAGTTGTCAAAAGCAGTTTTAAATATCCTGTAGCTTTTTAGTAGCAAAGTAATTTTTTATTTATTTATTATTTTATTTTTTTACAAAATTTCAGCAATAAAGACTTGTGTGTACAGTATTCTGTCAGCTATTTCAGAACAAGTGCGAATCAGGAATAAACTCTTTTGATTTTTTTTATCTGGTCTGTATCATTGGATACAGCAGGTTTTAAATGGCTCAAACTGCACAGAGACTGCGCAAATCACACCTTTTGGAAGGTTTTAATAAAAGGGCATTTAAACAAATTACATCCCTAGTGAAAAATAAAAACACTTTAGCATACTTTATATAGGCCTACTTAAGTGCAGACTAATTAAATGAAAATGTATTTTAGTTTAAATTTGTATTAAATGCAGTTAGCTGAATTTTAGAGTGCTTTTTGTATGTTAAGAAACATTGTCATTAAAGTGTACTCTCTTTAAGTACACTTAAGTGGTTAAGTCATTAATATTATAATATCTGCATTTAGTTAATAAAACTAAGCACACTTCCTTTTCACAGGGGATGCTATATTTCACATAAATTATAAAGCAGCTTCATTTTAGAAAGCTACTTTTTCCATGTAACTTGTAGTGAACTAGCACTTTATTACACTTTTATTACAACTTTGCAAGTACATGTCAACTAACTATCAGATAATTTGCCAGTACATGTCAATTAACTCTCATTAGATTAAGGTTCTGATTAGTAGAAAAAGTTGACATTAACTTATAAAGTTACTTGTAGTCAGTAGAATGTGTTTTGTGGGACCATAACAATAAAGTGTTAAAGATGTTAAACAGACAGTTTACTAACACCCTAATGACTGCTGATGTGAAGTTACAAAGTTAATTACAGTTAGTAGAATGTCTAAAATTAACATTGAAATAAAGTGTTACCAGAGTGACTTTCATCTTAGCCTATCTCATTTTATGTAGAGTAGGTTTAATTTATCTAGCCACTTTTTTTGAGATGGCTGCCGGGTTCACAAACAAGGCTTGAGTCTAGTCCCAGACTAAAATGCATGTTTGAGCTGTCTTAACTGAAAGCAACTTGCACTGACACATCTTAAAATGTCAGTGCCATTGTTTTGTCTCAAGATGAACCCCAGATGTGAGTTTTTTTTTTCTAAGGCACGTTTATAAAATTAACTTAAATGCCCTAATTAAACTAAGGCCTAATCCTGGCTTAATCTAAGCCCTGTCTGTGAAACTGGGCCTTAATCTAATTTTTTATTTACACAAATTGCTGGCTATAGTGGTTTTCCTTCAAATTGTAATTGAAGCAATAACATTTTGTCCATTATTCACAAGATTACAAGTGGTAAATAAGGGCAAGACCAGTCATTTGGACCAAATATTTAGTGGATAAAAAAAAACTGAGCAAAATGCAGACCTCAAAGTCCTGTCCGACTAAACCAAATCCCACTGACAAAACATCCAAATTACAAGCAGGAGGGCACCAATCCAATCTTTTACACGTTATTTATTTTCCTTTTATCGAAAGCTTTTGTATAATGGATAGACTCCCTCAGGAGTTGGACCAATTCAATATGAAGACAAAAGCTTGTATTGTGCCCTGCAAGAACAATAAGGGTTTTCACCTTTAGACAAGAATATGTATCAACTCTCTTGTGCTGTTTATCAATCCAATTAAAGTAATGATCATGCGAATGGGAGAGCCAAATCTCCACAGACCAGACTGTTTTCAATCACACACAAGCAAGCCTGTCATATTTGTTTTTTTGAAGCCCTACCATTGAAAAATTGTGAATTTTTTTTTTTATTGTCTCTAGTAGGTCAATGAATTCTACTTTGGACAGTTCAGGATTAGTTGCTTCTGAATCTGACACAAACCGCCACTGCAGTGGGGGCAAATCACACATGGATTGCTTTAGTATTTCTGACAATTATTTTATAATCTCTCTCCTCCTATTCATCACGTCGTAGCAGGAAATTGCCTTTTTTTTTTTCTTTGGCCAGTGTGGGTTGGATAAGGGAGAACGGTTTTTTTTTTCGTCCTTCAACCTTTATCTTTAGAAACTTCAGTCATCTAAATGTTTATGAGCTGATCTTTCCCAAGACTTGTCATGTCCAAGAAACTCATCTTTCCTTGCCACACAATTCAGGATATTTCTGATCATCTATATCTATTTATTAAAAAAAAAAAAAAAAAAAAAAAAATGCATGTACCGCATTAGATTAAACTGGAAAGGGTCATAGCACTTGCATATTGTTGTCCTACTGTTAGTTTAACTGCTTCTATTGTTCTCATTTGTAACTTGCTTTGGATAAAAGTGTCTGCTAAATGAATAAATGTAAATGCAAATCATGAGATATATGTACATTCATTTAAATTTTTCTTATATTTGTATATATTTGATGTCTATGATGTAGGCTGGCTGGCTGTACATTATCCCACTTAGTACAATGTTACTTACTAAATAAATGGACATGACATATTTAAGTTGAAATTATTATATGAGAAGAAAAAGACTGCAAAGGGTTCGAGACCATACAGCAACTGTATGTAGGAAATAATTTGCTGTAAGGAAGATGTAGGCTGAGTGGAATCCATAAGCGGGTCTTTATTAAAGGATCTGAGCATAAAATCCAAACAATAGTCACAACTCGTAGTCAGGTCACAGGCCTTGGTCGAAGCACAGGTAAAACAATCCAATAGCAGACGAATCCAAAAAACAGCAATTCAAAAGCATGAGTCAAAAGGCAAAACAATGGTCATAACAGTCGTCATCAAAAGAGAATGGTAGAACGCTTAGTAAGGCAGAGAACTGGCAATACTTCGCAATAAGGCAGTGATAGCACATGGCTTAAATACAGGGTGACAGGAAATGACAAGACAGGAAATGATGTGGCAGGAACAGGAAGTAACAGAGTTCAATATTCAGGTGATGGCTCCCTCTGATGGACTGGTGCCTGATCAAACGTTACAGATTCCCCTCCCCTAGGAACACCTCCAGGTGTTCTTCTCATAGGATGACCCCTTGGTCTGGGAGCCGGATGATTTGGGTGAGCTTGGTGAAAGTCTCTGATGAGTGATGAATCCAAGATGTCCTTAGTTGCTACCCACGATCTCTCCTCCGAGCCGTATCCCTCCCAATCTACAAGGTATTGCATCTGACCCCTTCTCCTGCGAGAATCTAGGATCTCCCGAACTAGGTAGGCAGGAGCTCCATCGATCTCGAGCGGTGGAGGAGGTTCTTCATCAGTGGTCTCGGGGCTCGATGAGCCGTGGGCAGGTTTCAGGAGGGACACATGAAAGGAAGGAGAGATGCGGTAGTTATTGGGCAACTGTAAATGGTATGTGACAGGATTAACTTGATGTATAATCTTAAAAGGGCCAACATACCTTGGACTTAATTTCTTGCAAGGAAGTTTCAGGCGTAGGTTGCGAGTGGAAAGCCACACCATTTGACCTGGCTGATACTCAGGATGAGGACGTCGGTGTCGATCAGATTGGATCTTTTGAGATCGAACAGCTCGCTGGAGACGGACATGAGCACTGTCCCAGACCTGTTCACTTCTCCTAATCCAATCATCCACTGCAGGCACTTCAGATGGTTCCCCAGACCAGGGGAATAGGGGAGGCTGATATCCTAGGACACAATGGTTGAGGGAAAGTGCTTGAGGGAATTTTGGGCATACTCTGCCCATGGGAGGAATATGATCCATTTTTCCTGTTCCTGGCTACAGTATGATCTCAAGAATCTACCAATTTCCTGATTAAGACGTTCCAGTTGTCCATTAGCTTGAGGATGATAGCCCGATGTGAGACTGACATTGATGTTTAAATGTTTGCAAAAGGCTCCCCAAACCCGTGATGTAAACTGTGGCCCTCGATCTGTTACAATATAATCAGGTTGTCCATAAATTCTAAAAACTTGATTGAACAGAACTTGGGCAGTTCACATGGCAGTGGGCAAACCTTTCAATGGAATGAGACGACAAGACTTAGAGAAGCGGTCAATGGAGACCATGATGGTGGTGAATCCTTGAGAGTTAGGAAGATCAGTGACGAAGTCAATGGATAGGTGTGACCAGGGTCGTTGAGGAATGGGTAGTGGTTCTAGTAGTCCTGCCGGCAGTTGTCAAGGTGTACGTGACTGAGCGCAGATCTGACAAGCAGTTACATAGCTCTTAACATCTGCAGATAATGTAGACCACCAAAATGAATTTTTGACAAACTCGGTGGTGCGATTAATTCCAGGATGTCCAGAAGCAAGGGATGTGTGGACCCATTGAATGATTCTGTTGCGAAGACTGGATGGAGCATAGATTTTCCCAGCTGGGCACTCTGGAGGGGATGGCTCTTCATGTAGGACATGCTGAATCTCTTCCATAATATCCCACTGGATGGGTGCGATGATGATGGAGGGTGGTAAAATAGTTTCTGGTCTCATCTCAGTTGTGGATACATGACAATGCATCTGCCTTACTATTTTTGCTCCCTGGACGGTATGTGACTGAGAAATTGAAGCCCGAAAAAAGAGTGCCCATCTTGCCTGGCGAGGATTCAAACGCTTGTCGTCTTTGATATACTCTAGGTTTTTGTAGTCTGTAATGACTTGAAAGGGATGAAGGGCACCTTCTAGCCAGTGTCTCCATTCTTCAACAGCGGCCTTGATAGATAGTAATTCCTTGTTACCAATATCGTAATTTGTTTCTGCTGGAGTTAACTTTCGTGAGAATAATGCACGGGGTGTAACTTGCCTGGCGTTCCATGACGCTGGGAGAGGACAGCACCAATTCCACAGTCCGAAGCATCAACCTATACGATTGTAAACAATTGTGTGATTCTGACTGGTCAATTTAGCTCAAATGAATTAATTAATTTATAGGGAATTCGAAAGAATCACTTATTACAACCGAGCAAATGACTTGTTCGCGGTTCATTTGAACTGGCTGTAATTCTCAGCTCTGCAGCGAATTTAAATATCCAAAACTATAGTGAAACACTATAGTTAGCAAGGTAACTTAGATCAGCAGTTTAAGACATTAAATTCATAAGCACATAACACAAGTAAGACTTCTCTTTAAAATACAATCAAGACTTTGATTATTCTAACACATAAAACTAATATCTAACACAAACACACGCACACACACATTCATACGAGTTGCAGAAAGGAATAGAGTGAGGAAAGAGTGAGATGATGAGTGAGATGATGAAATCTCAAGATTCTATATGCACTTATAAGACATGACCTGAACGAACCATCAAACATTAATTTAACCTTTCTATCGTTTCGTAGGTTATTAAATCTATATCAAAATACACCAGTTCAGCTTAAGAGTCTGGAGGTTACTTGCTCGTTTTGCATTCCTTTTGGGAATTCCTTTGGTCGGCGTCAAAGGGGGTTTCCCGAGTTCGTTCGTTGGCTGGTGTTCCCGTGCTTGGATAGATGGGGCGGCCAATCATGGGGTGAATGAAAGTCTTTGTTGAAGCTGGCTTTGCTTTGAGACGAGAGTAGATGATGACTTGAATGAAGCTGTTAACCCATGTTCTTCTGATCTTAATTTGGGTTCTTTGTCTCTGCGCGTCTACATGGTTAGTAGTCTGGTTTAGATCTTCATCTCCCGCTGCATTTTTGTTCTGCACTAAACTTCAACTTTGTTCTGGTGTTAAGATTTTAAACTCAAATGTCTGCCCAGCCTCCTGGATCAGTTCTGACCAATTAGACACTGTCTTTATTTAGGAGGTGGCGTTCTCTTCACTTCTTATCATAAATCAAGCTTATCTGTGCTCTCCTTACTCTCTAAGCTCTAGCAGAGAGGAACGAGGCCACAGTTTAGACATTATTACTATTATAAGAATACGGAACATTTCACACAGATTTCACTCAAGCCATCTTTTGAATTAAGAACATACGATCGTACTGATAGGAAGCACGACACACTTTCATTCAATCATCTAATAGTTATAACAATTACATGAATTATATGGGATCTACACTCTAAAATTGGCTGGGTTAAAAACAACCCAATTGGCAACCCAGTGCTGGGTAAATATTGGACAGAACACATGCTGGGTTAAATTAACCCAGTGACATTTTAACCCAGCAGGCTGGGTTGTCTAGAAACCCAAGATGTAGTAATTTTTTTACCATTAATGGATTTGCTATTCTGGGTTATTTTTGCTGGGTTATTTTTCTTTTTCTTATAATTTCACCTGTGCTTTACTGTAAAACTTTGAATTAAGAAACAATGAAGAACATGTTTAGACTTAAAATAATTTTTAATGCTTGTCAACTGACATTCACAAATGTGTTAAAATTGGCAACAATGACAACAACTGCACATTATATTTAAATGCAAAAATCATTTAGTGCTGACATCAAAGTAGTTCAATATTGTCAGTTTTAATAAATAAATAAAGATTAGTTCTAAAACTATTACATGTTTAACGGTTTAAATACAGAGACATTGACAATTATATTTTAAATTCAGCAAATGCAAAATCATTTAAAAATACATCAAGTATTAAATAGTCAAATACAATTAAAGAAAGAAAGAAGATTAGTTCTGAACAATGACATTTATACGTTTAACTATTACATGTGTAACGGTCTAAATACGCAGTGAAATCAACAGACAATTCATTTTAAAGTCAGCAAATGCAAAATCATTTTTAAAATATGCAAAAATGTACACAAGTATAGTTAAATAAAGTCAAATACAGTTAAGAAAGAAAGAAAATTAGTTTTGAACAATGTAATTTATACCATTTAATTCTTAGGAAATTAAAGTGAAATTCACAGATGTGCAAAATTGTAGGCCTATTTTACAGTATGTACACAGTGAAATTTACTTTTTTTTTGACTCCGAAGAAGACGACGACTCTTAGACACGGGTTATGTAGACTCTGCCCGGTTTAGAAACTCCACCATGTTCGTTCCGACCTATAAAAGAAAATAAACACAAAAATACAGATTGTTTAAATGGCAACGGTTTCATTATTCAGTTGAAGTCAGTTCAGTGTTGATTCAATTCAGTTCAATAACTGTGTGAAGTTTATCATGAAATGGAGTTTATCATGATTTCAACAATCAATATTTTTATTTGGCGAAAAGCCATATAATAAGTGGTATGCTTTACATTATGTCTTGTTTGATCTTGTTTTTTTGTCTGGGATCAAAGTTGCTTAACAGTAATTGTTTTGAGGTAATGTACATCCAGTCAGTTTTCATCACAAAATAAACTCCTTCAGGGTGATACGAGATCCCTCCACTTTGTGTTGATTACCCTGTTGAAGTTTATTCTGCAATATCAACTGGCTGGATGTACAGTATCCCTTGCGTAATGAACAGGCAGTTCCAGTCAGGTTACAATGCAATTTAAATAGCAGTTATGCGGTTTTATACTTACTAGTTGAAGATCAATGAAAGCCTTTCTAGCTTCGTCAATAGATGGCCGATTTACCTTCTGACTGTGGCAGGAAGAAGGGGAAGGACCAAAAGAGCAAAATCACCTCTATTCTCTGCAGAAAAGAGACATAACATCTCAGAAACAGGACCAGCTACAACAAATATACTAAAGTTTGTGCAAAAAGCTACAGACATAAAAAATAAATATGCAATAATGATACTAAATACCTTGCCTTTTATGTTGTATTGAAGATTTAAAACAACAAACATCACCTTGTGGAATATTTTCCAAAGACTGATTCAATTTTTCTAAATTAATTGCAATCCTTAAAATTTTGTTACATAAAATAGGCTCTCTCACTTTGGAGTGACTGATTTTTGTAACCTTACAGATCTTTTTTATGCAAACAGCAACACAACACACTAACTAAAGTTGAAAAAATTAAAAAGAATAGCAGGGCCATACTATAGTAGGTTTGAATAGTAGGTTCATTAAAAAATTAACATGTAGCCTAGCTACTGATATTTATCCAAATGAATCGACATTGAATCAAGATCGGAATCGAACCACAAGCTTAGGTATAAATTGCTAAATTCAGAAGTTGGCAGCCTTGTGAGCTACCTATATTTAAGCACGGATCAAATTTATATGCGTTAAGTTTCGCGAGGTTGAGTTGATTATCACAGGCAGTCAATTATAGATGTAAAAGCAGCAAAAGTGTATAATAAACATGAACTTACCGTTAAACTTGTCGATAAGACTGGGTAACTGCCACTCGAAGAGAAGAGTTCATATCCATATGGTTTTCTAACTAGGAAAAAAAAACGAAATTTTAAATTACATCACTTACCAAAAACGAATTTATGTAGCCTATGTAAAAAATACTTTTTGTACCACACCAAATCACCTCACTGGTCCAACCCACGGCACTGATGTAAGCACGCACGCACTTTGAAAGTGTTCGCGGTGCTGATAAGTCGATTCATTTCCGGGAATCATTTTGTTTCAAACTTGCAAGTGTGAACCGGTTTATTTGAACCGGATGGTAGTTTCTTTTATACCTGCGGTCCCACGACATTTACGTAGGCTACTTTTTATGTATTTTACATGTCGGTAAGGACAATTGCAGGCGTTTTACCTAAGGGCAGCGAGTCATATTACTCAATTGTTTTGTTTTGAGTGACTCGACTCACTTTGTTCAATTCGCTTGTCAGTGACAGAAACGACTCTTTCCTCTGTTTTCACAGATATTCACATATTTCATAATTCCGTGTGATACAGAATCATTAACTGTATTAATCTGTCGTCTCACATTAAAATGACTATGCGAGTCAATATCTGATTCTGAGGTAACTTAATAGCCGTTTGTTGTAAGTTGCATCATTCACCAATTTTAGTCTGAGTCTGACTATATAAGTTTAAGAATTATTGGTGCGAAAAAAATTATAATTGTGCTAATTCAAACTAATTATTAAGAAAAAATAAAATAAAACATTATATAAACTTACCTTAAAACAGTTGCACCCAGCTGCTTTGCCCCTTTGTCCTCTCAAAATGACAGCTTGGGAGCGAATTTAAACATATCCAAGGCGGGAAGCTCGTGAAACAACCCAGCGTTGCGACCCAGCAGGTTTAACCCAAAAACTGGAAAATTAAAACTACCCAAAGGTGTTTTAAATGTGATAAAATAACCCAACAAAATTACCCAACAGACTTGACCCAACATTCTGGGTTAAAAAACAACCCAGCATTTTTTAGAGTGTAAGCATATTAGACACACACATATATTGTAGACACAAAATAGAATCATGTAGTTGCATGATGTTTGATTTTAAGTCCATCAAGAATTGTTCTGGGATGATTTTTATCTATTTTTGTAGTCAAAGTCTCAGTCTCTTTGGTTTGAAGTGATTTCAAAACTCTGGGTCATTCAGAGGTCCTTAAGGAGACTGGGGTCTGTTTTGTGTCTGTGTGGAGTCCAGCAGCTTCTCTGCTGTTATCTTGATCGAGCACTGAGCTGTGCCATCTCTGAGCCAATCATTCTTTTCCAAGCTATCTCACATTGACAAGTTCTTCCTTTAGTTTGGCTCATCTCTTTGAAGCTTGCATGGCCGTAAAGTTCTTAGCTGGGGGTTTTCGTTGGTTAGGTAGACTGGCTGAAGCCTTCTTTTATGGCTCTGGGGTTGGTGATTTGGTGTCTGGAATGTTTAGTTCTGTGTGGAATTATGTTTGAACAAATCACCTGGAAGATTCATTTGTATTTGATTTGCACTCAATCCTACAGATAAAAGGAAGTTTTGGGTCAGGATGCTTAAGAATTGGAGCTGAGGTGAAACTGGACTTGAGCCTGTTGAATGCTGATGTAGCCACTTCCGGCCATACTAACTTCCTGGGTTTTCCTTTAAAAAGTGAGGTGATGGGTGCAGCAATGGTACTGAAGTCACGGCTGAATCTACGGTAGAAGTTTTCAAAGCCTAGAAATCATTGTAATTCCTTGACAGTGTTGGGTATGGGCCAGTCCAGGACAGCTTTTACCTTGGCATCATCCATCTCAACTCCAGAATAACTAATATTGTATCCCAGCAATTTGGTTGACGTAACATTTTTCGACCTTGACAAAAAGGTCATTCTGGAGTAAGTGTAACAGGATAGTTCTTACATGACAGATATGTTCTTCCATGGAGTGTGAATATATATCGTCTATGTAGACAATCACATACTGATTCAAGAGATCTTTGAATACTTCATTAACCAAGGACTGGAAAACTGAAGGAGCATTAGCCAGCCCATAAGGCATAACCAAATACTCGTAGTGCCCCCTTGTGGTGAGAAAATCCGTCTTCCATTCATCACCCTCACGGATTCTAATGAGATTGTAGGCAGACCTGAGGTCCAATTTGGTGAAATACTGGGCCTCCCGTAATAGCTCCAGAGAAGAAGGAATAAGAGGCAAGGGATGGCGATTCTTAACAGTGATTGCGTTGAGTGCTCGATAGTCAATACAAGGTCTTAAGCTACCGTCTTTCTTGTCAACAAAGAAAAACCCAGATGCTGCGGGAGAGGTGGATGGTCTAATAAATCCATAAGATAAGGCTTCTTCAATATATTCTTCCATGGCCTTGGTTTCAGGAATGGACAATGGGTAAACACGGCTTTTAGGTGGAGAGGTGTTAGGAAGGAGGTCGATTGCACAGTCCGAGGGGCGATGAGGTGGCAACTTGGTGGCCCTGTCTTTACAAAATACCTCAGCCAAGTCAGCATACTCACTGGGGACATTATCTGGTAATGGAAAAGGATTCTTGGCTAGATGGATAGTGCAGACTGTAAGTTTGGTGGGCAGTTCCAGACAGTGAGCGTGACAATGAGGTGACCAACGGACCAATTCCTTTTCCTTCCATGAAAATTGTGGGTCGTGAGAAGATAACCAAGGATATCCAAGGATGACTGGGTTTCGTGGTGATGATATGACATATGTTACGAACCTCCAGTGGAAAGTCCAGGGGAGGAGGAGGTTGGTAACAATTATAAAACCATCTCAGGTTGAAGGAACAAAGGAGACCGATTGATCAGTAATTATGGCATTTATTTACAACATTGATTAACCAAAAGGTACAACAGATACAACAAGGTAAATCTCAAAACACAAAAACAACTACTACTACAAAACAACTACAAAAGGGAAACAAACACATCAGTATTTACCTCCCTCTCTCCACCGAGAGAGTAAACCCCCAGCACGAGGGTCAGACTTGATACACACTACTGCAGGAACTCCACAAATGCCACTGCAGTATCACCCAGCTCTGGTAAGCTGTATGTATATAGACGTCTGCTCTCCACACGCCTCAACATCAGTCTGCCTGTTCTCTTCCCTTTTTACCAGCTCCCGCTCTCCTGCCGATTGCCAACAGGTGTGCACACTAATTGATTGCCAACTGGAGACAGGTGTGCACACAGGACCTGCAGAGGACAGACAAGCAGCAGTACACCTGGCATACATACACACACACATGGCCTAAGGGCCGTAACAACATAGAAAGTGATTTCTTCAGTGTGAAGCAGGCCAACTCTGAGTTTTATGGGGAGTGTTTGATGAGTGATATGACCTTTACAGATGAGACCATCATCAACGGCAGTAAAACGGCAGTTTTCTGTTTTGAATGTCTGAGAAAATCATTGAATCATTCACTCAACTGAACTGGGGTGCGTTTCCCAAAAGCATCATTAGCCAACTAAGGTCGCAAGTTCCATTGAACTCTATTTATAACGACGGAACTTGTGACCATAGTTAGCTTTGGGAAACGCACCCCAGATTGGTTAAAAAACAGAGATTCATTCAGCGACACCCACTGTGTGTCGATCAGAGATGACTGATTTGGATTCGTTTGGAGCTGGTGGATTTCAGCGGTGGATCAAAAAACAGACAAAATGTCAAGATTTTGTCCTCATTCTAAGCTACTCGGTATTGACTTCGATAACAAATGAAGGTGGTCTGAATATCATCAACATCACTCTTGCTCGTGTGATTTGTCTGTTGATATCAGTATTGTACAGGGGTGTTTCTAGCTCCCATTAAAAAGAATGTCCCCATATTTTGATACTTACTGTGAGGAAAATAATTATTTGAACACCCTGCTATTTTGCAAGTTCTCCCACTTGGAAATCATGGAGGGGTCTGAAATTGTCATCGTAGGTGCATGTCCACTGTGAGAGACATAATCTAAAAAAACAGAAATCACAATATATGATTTTTTAACTATTTATTTGTATGATACAGCTGCAAATAAATTTGAACACCTGTCTATCAGCTAGAATTCTGACCCTCAAAGACCTGTTAGTCTGCCTTTAAAATGTCCACCTCCACTCCATTTATTATCCTAAATTAGATGCACCTGTTTGAGGTCGTTAGCTGCATAAAGACACCTGTCCACCCCATACAATCAGTAAGAATCCAACTACTAACATGGCCAAGACCAAAGAGCTGTCCAAAGACACTAGAGACAAAATTGTACACCTCCACAAGGCTGGAAAGGGCTACGGGGAAATTGCCAAGCAGCTTGGTGAAAAAAGGTCCACTATTGGAGCAATCATTAGAAAATGGAAGAAGCTAAACATGACTGTCAATCTCCCTCGGACTGGGGCTCCATGCAAGATCTCACCTCGTGGGGTCTCAATGATCCTAAGAATCAGCCCAGAACTACACGGGAGGAGCTGGTCAATGACCTGAAAAGAGCTGGGACCACCGTTTCCAAGGTTACTGTTGGTAATACACTAAGACGTCATGGTTTGAAATCATGCATGGCATGGAAGGTTCCCCTGCTTAAACCAGCACATGTCAAGGCCCGTCTTAAGTTTGCCAATGACCATTTGGATGATTCATGGGAGATGAGTCATGGGAGAAAGTCATGTGGTCAGATGAGACCAAAATAGAACTTTTTGGTCATAATTCCACTAAACGTGTTTGGAGGAAGAAGAATGATGAGTACCATCCCAAGAACACCATCCCTACTGTGAAGCATGGGGGTGGTAGCATCATGCTTTGGCGGTGTTTTTCTGCACACGGGACAGGGCGACTGCACTGTATTAAGGAGAGGATGACCGGGGCCATGTATTGCGAGATTTTGGGGAACAACCTCCTTCCCTCAGTTAGACCATTGAAGATGGGTCGAGGCTGGGTCTTCCAACATGACAATGACCCGAAGCACACAGCCAGGATAACCAAGGAGTGGCTCTGTAAGAAGCATATCAAGGTTCTGGAGTGGCCTAGCCAGTCTCCAGACCTAAACCCAATAGAGAATCTTTGGAGGGAGCTCAAACTCCGTGTTTCTCAGCGACAGCCCAGAAACCTGACTGATCTAGAGAAGATCTGTGTGGAGGAGTGGGCCAAAATCCCTCCTGCAGTGTGTGCAAACCTGGTGAAAAACTACAGGAAACGTTTGACCTCTGTAATTGCAAACAAAGGCTACTGTACCAAATATTAACATTGATTTTCTCAGGTGTTCAAATACTTATTTGCAGCTGTATCATACAAATAAATAGTTAAAAAATCATACATTGTGATTTCTGGAATTTTTTTTTTAGATTATGTCTCTCACAGTGGACATGCACCTACGATGACAATTTCAGACCCCTCCATGATTTCTAAGTGGGAGAACTTGCAAAATAGCAGGGTGTTCAAATACTTATTTTCCTCACTGTGTATAACCAAGGAGTATTTATATCCATATACAGTATGTCCATATATTTATATGGATATAAATTGTCTCTACCTGTAGTACAGCTGCCAGTTTTGCAAAAAGACATTTGCCAATTTTATTTCCTCCAATGTATTGTAGTAGGTAAATATCAACCTCATCCAGCATTCTTTTTGTTTCCTGTCTTATAAATCCCATAACTATTTCACTGTGAGAAACTGCTGCAAAATTGTGACCTGTCAAATGAATCAAACTGAATCGTGAATGATTTCAGACCTTTTTGCAAACTGATTATATCAAAAGAGTGAATAATTCATTAATCAGTAATCACCAGTTCGGATTCAAAACAGCAGATAGAAACAACTCAGGACATGGGAAATGATTCTTGTGTCAGTATGTGGTAATCTCCATTGTCAGACAAGGATTTATCAGTAATATTTTACTGGGGCACAGCAGTATTTCACTGCGGCTCGTACCCCCAAAAGGGTGTAGTGATCCCCTGATATTATTTTTTGTCTGAGCTTTTTTATCAGAGCAATCAACAGCTTCAAAAAATCCCATTTTCAAATGTGACATGATGAACACGAGTAAACAGGAAATCAGTTTGTTCCTGCGGGCCCCGCACTCACTTCACCTCACCAGTGGGTCATGCTTTACAACTGAACCTGGCATCCTCTGCGCTCACTCTCAGCACTATATCATCTGCCCTCTATCAGAGCTGCCAAGGTGGCCACAGTCCAGCTTGCAATTTACTGAGCAGTCATCACCATATCCAGATGTGAAATGAGGATAATTAGCGGGATGCTTGTGTGCTTTCATGTGCTAAGTGGATCTCATGAAAATGTAACATCCAGTGGTGCACCTGAAATATTAAGTAATTTTTTGTCCATTTTTTGGTTATTGGTTGGTTTTTCTTTGCTGCAACAGTGGGATTATAATAGCTGCTTTTAAATTGAGGCACTGATAAGTGAGGAATGGATGACAGAAGAACAGGTATTAGAGGAGGCCAGGGGAATTCTGCTGGAGGACAGATGATGTGATGGTTTTGGTTTGGCAGGCCGTCGTAGGATGAATAGGCATAGGTTCAGTACTCACTCATTAAAGATGGTCGCTGAGGATATTAGGGTTGCCGCCTGTGAATGATTTACTGAGGTCTTGGGTGAGCTGATGTCAAAGAAGGTGAAGGAATGGATTGTGTCAAGGTCATCAGATAGGCCTACTGTATGGTCATTTCCCACTGCCGCTCTGCTGCACAGGATTTGTAGTATTTGTAATATTTTAATTAGAGATATATACAACCTACTGTATCATATTTAATAGACAAATTTCTAAGGCCTCAACATGATAAAAAAACTTTGTCAGCTACAGTATATGCCTTCTATCATCTGATAGTTTATATTTTTTGGTATCATTGTAATCAAATCGGCCTTCAGTTTGTGGTACATGTGTCTTTTTGCAGTGAATTCTCTTTATAAACCAAACTTAAGAATTACTTTCATATTGTTAGTAATATTTCAAGTTAAACACTTAACTACTCGACTGAAGCAACATAGGTTTACTTGATTATCAATACATCATTTTTTAGAAAAATGGAGGAATTTGATGAACGTTTATTTGTACACCTCTCAATAAATCATTGTATTGCAGTGTAAACCTCAAAAGCTTAAAATAACTTCAGTCATTACTAGAGAGTTATAATTTTTTTTTACTTTAGAATACTGTTCCAAATAATTAGTGATTCCTTCTAAAGGATTAGATCATATTTGAGTCATTACTAGTGGGTTACCATATCTTCACTTTAGAATTAATTATACATTATGTATTATTTACATTAATTATGAACCTGTACGTAGTAGTTCTTAGTAGTCCTCTGGGAGGTATGGAAAAAATAATAGTTTTTGATTAGCTAATAGTGAACTACCTCATTCAACTGAGCTTTATTACTTACCAATTTGTTAATCAGAGTTTCTTGTTAGTTAAAGGAACACGCCACCGTTTTTTGAAATAGGGGTTATTCAACATCTTAGATACATTTAGATAGGTGGGCAAACACATTTTTGTCTCAGTGCATGCATTGGCTTAGTCTGGCAGCGCCGCCACTAGCTTAGTTTACCATAATGGATGGAATCCTTTGTTGCCGGATAGCATGTCGTGAGTAAAAGTGATAAAAAAAATAAAATAATTACTTCTTGTGGCCTGCGTTTCCACAATGAGTACAAATAGCAATGCAAATCAAGACTAGGCGATTTCCTAGGCAGATATTGACTTGGGACTATATTGAGGGGGAAGCACAGGCAAAGCACTGCTATTTGGGCGCAGAGATATCACGTAACACCTGAAATCTGCTATCTCTGCGCCCAAGATATCTGATATTAACTGTAACTTTAAGATTAACTGTAGTTGCTTATTAGCATGCATATTACTAGGATATTGGCTTTTTATTAGTACTTATAAAGCACATATTTATGCCTTATTTTGCATGACCATATTCTACATCGGTAACACTTTACAATAAGGTTTCATTTGTTAACATTAGTTAATGTATTTGTACTAACCATGAGCAATACATTTGTTACTGTATTTGTTATTCTTTGTTAACGTCAGCTAAAAATACAGATGTTCATTGCCTGTTCATGTTACTTTACAGTGCATTAACTAATGTTAAGAAATACAACTTTTGATTTAAAAAAAAATATTATTAAATGTTAAAATTAACATTAATAAACATTAATAAATGCTGTAGAAAAGCATTTCATTATTAGTAAATTTTAACTACTGTAGATAACGTCTCGGTTACGTATGTAACCCTCGTTCCCTGAGCTGGGAACGGAGACGTTACGTAGGATGACGACGAATGGGGTTTCGCTTAGAAAGCCTATCATCTTCGAGTATATAAAATGAGCCAATGGCAATGAAATGCCATGGGTCTGCGGAATTTGCATAGCGTAACTCCGCCCCACCCTGTGGGTATATAAGGAAGTACGCTGGCAACATGCAGATATGTCTTCGCTGAGGAGCCGAGACTGAACTCAGGCGTTCCAGCGGGAGCGCAGACCACCTTGTCGGTTGATGTACGCTACTGTTGCGGTATTGTCTGATCGGACTAGTACGTGCTGGCCCCTGAGCAACGCACGGAAGTGGTGCAGGGCGAGACTTACAGCCAGCAACTCGAGGCAGTAGGGTGGCGACCTCCTCTCTCATGACAGGGGCATTGCCACCGACCATAGTGAAGCGGACTCCCCTGAAGCGGGGAGGAGACCGCACGAACTGAATCACGTAGCCGAGCCTGATGGTCCTCGCGACCCAGCGGGACAGTCTGGGAAGCTCCAACCAGGCTCCCAAGTACTGTACCAGCGGGGTCATGCGGACCACAGACGCACTCTTGGTGGTGCAGCGAAGCAGAATGACCGGCCCAGGCGTGGGTGGCATAGCGGCCCGGTGCGGGGGCACGGTCATTAACCGCGTCCTGCCAGAGGAGGCCAGGGGAGGACCAGCATCCCACGGGGCGTGCTCTGGCAGGGGTCTGGCGACAGAGGGGGACGAGAGTGGCGAGGCTCGAGAGCGGCGCGCACTGTCATCCGAGAACTCTGTGTGCTCAGAGATGGGTGTGTCAGTTCTTTCTTTAACCGAAATAGGGTGCTGCCCATCGTTGGATGGGCAGCGGGATTCGGGAAACCAAGGATTCTCCCCCGGCCCTCCACCGGGAGAAGGAGCGGCCCTGCTACCGTCTTCTGGAAAGAACTGGATGCCATCTCTGAGCAGCCCGTCTCAGGAGCGCCGCTTCGCCTGGCATTTAGCGGGGCGCGGGGCAGGAGAGGGCTGTGGTGCCTTCCTACGGCTTCCTCGACTATCCTCGACTATATATACGGCTATCCAGCCTGGGATATGAGGGTGTCGAGGAACCGGGTTTGCTCGGCCTCCCGCATATCAGCCAGGTTAAGCCACAGGTGTCGCTCCTGGACAACACATGTGGACATCACCTGACCCAGGGAGCATGCGGTCACCTTCGTCGCTCGGAGAGCAAGGTCGGTGGCGGCACGCAGCTCATCAAAGAGCCCTGGGTCAGTCCTCCCCTCGTGCATGTCACGCAACAACTGGGCCTGGTAGACCTGCAGCGTTGCCATGGCATGCAGTGAGGAGGCTGCCTGCCCCGCAGCTCTATAGGCCTTCGCCACAAAGGTGGGGGAGAACCTACAGGCCTTGGAGGGGTGCTTAGGGTCACCACGGGAAGAAGCACTCTGAGGACATAGTTGCATGGCAACAGAGCGTTCAACCTGGGGAACCCCAGTGTACCCTTTGGCAACCGCCTGATCGAGAGGAGGAAAGGCGGAGGAGGCCGCCGAGCGATCACGGGAAGACAGGGGTGCCTTCCAGGACCTCGTGACCTCCTCATGCACGTCCGGGAAGAAAGGGTGTGCGGATGAGGGGACTCTCCCTCGAATGAGGTCATTGAGTCTCGAATGCAACAGCGCGATGATCATGTTCCCGCAATGGGAACATGACTCATCCACAAACGCTGCCTTAGCGTGGTCAACGCCCAGACACACAAGACAGCGATTGTGCCCATCAAAATCAGATATGACGCGACCGCAACCAGAAGTGCACGGGCGAGACATCTTTAAAAAGACGTGCCGTGTGCAATGCTCTTTTGTGAAAGGAGATTTCTCCACAAGTGTTGAAGCGACCAGGGAGATGAACACACAAACACTGGCAAATCACTGCACAGATAAGCAGGGAATGTGCACTCGCTGGAACTCGCTGTCACACCAACACCTGGTGAGAGGCTCGTCTCGAAGAGAAGTAGAGATGAACTCAGAATTGGCTGTGGAGTGAAGTGAATGAACCTGGCTCCGAAGCGAAAACATATCTGCATGTTGCCAGCGTACTTCCTTATATACCCACAGGGTGGGGCGAAGTTACGCTATGCAAATTTCGCAGACCCATGGCATTTCATTGCCATTGGCTCGTTTTATATACTCGAAGATGATAGGCTTTCTAAGCGAAACCCCATTCGTCGTCATCCGACAAAACGGATGTTAACTAATGAAACCTTATTGTAAAGTGTTACCTCTACATCCCTTAAGCTTACCCAATACCTAAACTTAATAACTACCTTACTAACTATTAAAAAGCAGTAATTAGGAGTTTATTGAGGCAAAAGTCATAGTTAATAGTTAGTTAATAGAGAGAATTGGACCCTAATCTAGAGTATGACCAATTTTTCTTACTATCATTTCATATGCTATTTACGATTTTGCTCACAATTTAGTTTAGGGTCCAATTCTCACTATAACTAACTATTAACTACGACTTTTGCCTCAATAGGTATTGGGTAGGATTAAGGGATGTAGAATATGGTCATGCAGAATAAGGCATTATTAAGTGTTTTATATGTACTAGAAAAACGGCCAATATCCTAGTAATTTACATGCTAATAAGCAACTAGTTAATAGTGAGAATTGGACCCTAAACTCAAATGTTACCAGGATTTTTAATAGATCGACATAATTACTCATATCTAGTCACATAATCTAGACCCATTCTATGCAATATAGTGAACATTCTTTGCTATTTGTATCTAATAGTGCCTGATGAGTGTAAAAAAAACAAGCAAGCAGTATATTCAGACATGTAGAAGTTTGTGAAAAACAATGTCCTCGTATAAGGGCACTGGATTTATTTTCAGACCAAACTGTCAGTACACAACTAAAATCAGCACCATCACAGTCTGACTAATGTTCTGCCAGAGCTACTGCCTGCAATTTATTCAGCAAACTTTCTGATGATGACCATCCAGCTGAAAACACCTGAAAAAGTTGATGTCAAACTATTTTAATCCATGAACTGTAATATAAAAACAACAAATTCTGGACAGCACAGTTATTGTGGGGGCATTGTAATGTTTATAGTGGACAGAGGCTATTTGCACTTAGTATAAATATGATAGATGCTATTTATACTAAGGGTACGTTTACACAACAACGATATGCTTAAAATGGAGAAGTTTTTCCTTTAAGTTTTCTGCATACAGATGACACCATTGTCAAAATGATCCCCGTTCACACGGATCCGTGAAAACGACTAAAAACCCTGTATTCTAGGGGTGCTAGGGGTGTCCTATCCTACTCCTGGATGACCACTGTCCTGCAAAGCTTAGCTCCAACCCCAATTAAACACCTGAACCAGCTTATCAAGGCCTTAATAGGCATACTAGAAGCTTCCTTGCAGATGTGTTGAGGCTATTGGAGCTAAACTCTGCAGGACAGTGGCTCTCCAGGACCAGGACCAAGTTTGGACACCCCTGCCTTAAGCCCTCCCCTTCACCTACTCCTACTCCTAACCCTAACCATATCAATCCTGCTGTTCAGTCCTTGAGGGTCCCAGAAGGGAACCACGGTTTTGAGGGTGGTAGCGAAATGCTGTGATGCGCCAGCCCATCCAAGGACACCACATCCAATTTCAATTACAGGTCTATTAAATACCCGTTAGGCACATTATTTCCACTTTTCAATTATTTTATTCATTTTTTTTTTTTTCAAAATAAATGTATTGTTAAACTGATATGCAATGGGAATAGGGAGAAGAATTGGATGGGGAAAAGGTTAATGCCAACTTGAGCCAGTTGTGTTAAAAGCTAAATCCACTGTTCTTACCGTCTACGCCAGTTACCAGCTTGGTTCCTTTTGTAGTTTTGTCTCAACCAGACAAAGTTGGCCAGAGTTAGTGTAAATAACCTTTGACAACAATACAAGGTTATTAGTTATTAGTAAGTTGAAAGTTGAAAGTTTATTTGCACATATAACATTTAAAATACAACTTTACAAATCCATAAAAGAAGAAAACGAAAATACTGTGCGGGAGAGAGTGAGAAGACCATGAGGTCTTATAAAACCACCTCCCCAAAATCACATTAAATGGACATAAAATTACATGATCAAACAAAACAATACAATCAATACATCAATCATTTCAATATAACAAATTAACAAGATAAACTTATTTACATGTTAACATTATTTTCAGCTCTCTTTTGAAAGAGTTTAGAGTGGTTTTAGTCTTTAAAATGGGGTCTAAATGATTCCAGAGGGAGGGCCCTCTGTATTTCAGTGTAGATTGATTGGCTGTAGTTCTACAAAAAGGAAGATAAAAGTCTTTACAGCGCCTTGTGGAGTAGGCATGAACATCCGAAGAATACATGAAAAAGTTATTAAAAGCTCTGGGCATAATATTTATCATATTCACATACTTGTACATAAAAGATATTTATGCAATAGATGTTAACATTAAATATTGTCAAAATGTTATATTTTATGAAAAGCGGAGCAGATGATGACGATCTATTTGAATTACTCATAATTCTTAAGAATTTCTTTTGTATTAATAAAATCTTATTTAGATATGTTTGGCATGTTGCACCCCAAACAATATTACAGTACAGAATGTGGGGAAAGATTAAAATGGACCCCTGCGGTACCCCACATAAAAGTTTTCCCCTACTTGAGCTCAGATTGTTAACATAAACAAATTGCTCTCTCTCTTCCAAATAGTTTTGTACCCAATTTAAGGCTATATGTTTAATACCATCATTTTCTAATTTTGCTAAAAGAATATTATGATTTACTGTGTCGAATGCTTTCGACAAGTCTAAAAATATACCAATAGTGTTATTTTTCTCATGCAGATTTTTTGTGATTTTATCGACAAACTGTAAGAGCCATTTCTGTAGACATGTTCTCTCTGAAGCCATACTGGTGATCATATAAGATCAAATTTTCTGTCAAGTGTTTTAATATCATTTTATAAACTAATTTTTCCAGTATTTTAGAAAACAAAGGTAGAACTGAAATAGGTCGATAATTATTAAATAAATGTGAATTCCCAGACTTAAACAAGGGAGTTACTTTAGCTAATTTGAGATCTCTTGGTACAACGCCTGTTTTGAGTGACAAAGAGAGAACATAAGTTACAGGCTCAATAATGGAGGAAGCTACTTTCTTTATGAGACTAGCTCTAATTTCATCATGTCCTGGAGCTGTGTCCTTCATCTTTAATATGATTTCAAGCACTTCATTAGGAGTTGGAGGATCAAATTCATTTAAGCAAGGATGAGGCAAATCAAAAATTTGTGAAGTAAATTTTCCTGTATTCACAATGATTTTTGCCAGTGAAGGACCAACATTCACAAAGAAATCATTGAAACCGTTTGCTATATCGATGGAGTTTTGATAATTCTCGATGCCATCGGATAACTGAGATGGAATTCCTTGAGTTGTTTGTTTTTTATTTAATAATTCATTTATAACATTCCAGGTCTTTTTTATATTTTCACATGAATTTCCTAACTTTTCAGAAAAAATTTTTTTCTTGGCATCTTTTAGAGCTTTGCTGAATTTGTTTTTCTATTTTTTATAGTACGCAGTATTTAACGGTGTGGGGCTAATGAGAGATTTTTTATACAACTTATTTTTAGTAATGGAAGATTTTCTTAATGCTGGTGTAAACCATGGCTTAGAAATATTCCTGTTTTTACTTCTACTTTGTACCAATGGAAAACATTTATTAAACAAAGATGAAAATATATTCATAAATGTCTGATAAGCTGTTTCGGCATCCTGATGTCCGAAGACATGATTCCATGATATCTCAGCCAGTGACCTTTTAAAAGACTCAACATATTTAGAAGTAAGTCTACGATGTTTCATACTATAGGTTGGCTTTTTTTGCTGAGAATTTGTAAAAAGCAGAAATACAGGGAGATGATCTGAAATATCAGTGAGCATTACACCTGATGTGATTGAATTTACAAAATGATTGGTTAGTATATTGTCAGTTAAGGTTGCCGATGAACATGTTATCCTTGTTGGTTTATCAATAAGTGGATAGAAATAATAAGAATAAATTGTATTTAAGAACTCAATGGAGGAATTAGATTCATGTTTCAAAAGATCAATGTTGAAATCTCCAAGAAGAATGCAAGTCCTATTCTTAACACTTATAATCTCCAGCATAGAGGACAAAGCCTCATTAAAAATGTCAATATCATTATCAGGTGGTCGATAAATGCAACCAATAATTACAGTTTGACCCCCAAAACAGCCACATTTTGGAATTTCTATAAAAACTGCTTCTGCATCAGTTTCAGAAAAATGAATACTCAGATCTTTCCTTTCAAAGAATTCAAAATCGTCATGAATAAAAAGAGAAACTCCACCACCTTTTCTATTAGTTCTACAAAAATGTACTACATTGTATTGAGGTAAGGAGTAAAATTGTCTGATGTCCTCATTCAGCCACGTTTCAGTCAGAGCAAGCACAGAAAACTGATGTTCTAAAGTTGATAGAAACTGTATGAATAAGTCAAAATTCTTAGGTAGACTACGAATATTCAAATGAAAAGCGGAAAACATGTCCTGATTATAATTTGATTTACTTTTGGACAGTGCATTAAATTCAACTTCATTATAATAATGACATGTATCACTTGACCTTAAATTTAAACTATTTTTATCTGGGTCAACCAGGTCATTATATGATCTATCCTCATCAATATCATCTGGATTAAAGACCAAATTACTCGCAGAGAAACTGTGTGAAAATGACATAAAGAGTTAAAAACCAAACAAAAGGCAACAGTTAAATACCTTTACATGTAAGGCATTTTAACTGGATCGAGGAGGATGTACAATCAGTTGGTCATACTTTAGGAAGGCGATGTTCCCCTTTTTCCTCTCTTCTCTAAGTTTAGGAAGCAGTTCCTTTCGCTTCATGCGGACCTTGTCAGAGTAGTCCTCATTGATATAGATGTTTGTGCCTTTTAGGGACTTTGCTCTCTTCAGTATTTCTTGTTTGTCCTTGTACCGAAGAAGTTCAATCAGAATAGATCTTGGTCGTCCAGTAGAATCATATTTCCCAATTCGATGTCCTCTTTCAAATTCAATATGCTTTGGTTGTATTTTAAGATGCTCCAGAAAAAGTTTCTTTACTTTTGCTTCGGCTTCAATCCATGTTTCAGACTTTACATCAGGAACTCCATCGATCACAATGTTCTTTTTTCTTGATATGTTATCCATGTAATCCAGTTTACCCGTTAAGCTGTTTAAAGAAGCTTGGTATTCACCAAAACTTTCTACAATGGCTTGATGTTTTTCTGCCATCTTGCTTGATTTAGCTTTTATCTCATCTACTTCAGCCTGAGAAAACTGGAGACTTGTTTTTAGGTCCTGAATGTCTTTAGTCACACTTTGGACATCTTTGAAAAGGTTGTCCATGCGAACACACATAGAGTCCACAATCACTTGAACACATGGTTTAAAACTCTTCTCTTGTTGATCAAGAAGTTCTTTAAAATAAGTCTTTAGTTGTTCAAGCATCTCCTGGACCATAGGCAATGACACAGAGTCGTCCTCACCTTTTCTTGGCATTTTGATGTTTTCAGAGCTTGATTTGTAAAACCAGGCTGGACCAGCTTGAGTAGGCCTTGTATACAATCTGTCAAATATCACTTTAGTTGTCAACCATCCACCTTTCGTAATCCACAATCCAAATGTATCTTGAAGTATGTTTGGAAAAATATAGGTATGGTTATTCCAAAGTGACGTTCAACCATAAAAATAATAAAATACAAGTTCACTGAGTCTTGCTAAGGCTCATGCTGCTGCCACACAGGAAACAGGAAACAGGAAGTTCAATGAAACCAGCCAACAATTTGTGGCGGGGCCAATGTAGAGACAATATGGGTTTGAGGAATGGGCCCCATATAGGCATGATTTCCGTGATTACCGGAAAAACTTGTCCATGCCGGCATTAATTGAATTGGCTCCAGGCAAATCCTATATGAGATTCCTATGGGCTCAGTCAATCAGGGGCGACATGGAACTCATTGCCATACCCTTTTGGGGCCTACATCTCAAGCCTATATTGTCTTTACATTGGCCCCATGAGTCTGTATAACTCTTTAAAATAAAGCTTTAAAATAGGGGGTTTCGCAGCAATGCTATTGAAGAACAATTGTTGGCTCCCCAAAGAAACTTTCAGTGAACCGTTCTTAAAATAACAATTTTTGTTTCATAGTTTAAATTTCTCATGATCTAATGACCTTTTAATAATAATAATAACAACTTGTGCTTAAATGCTTAACTCAAAAATGGAGAAAATCATAATAAGAAAAAGTAGGTGTGTCCAAATATGTTACTGTACATGATATTGTTACTACAGTTTTGATTTAACGCTTTCCCCTCCAGCGTTTTCTAAAAGAGTTAATTTAGTAACTTAAGGCAGCTTTGATTTTTATGCAGATCTTCTTCTTCACTTTTTTTTGTATTTGGAGATGTTGTACTATTTAAGCAGATGCGTAACAGCGCCCATACTGGATATCAGTGAACCAATGGATTGCCGGAAAAACTTGTTAATTGAGGGGAAGCATTGTGTCATAAATTATGGAAAATACAGTACTTATGATGGAAGGAGTTAATAGGTGTTCCATTGTTCTCAGGTGAGTGACAACATTTACCGGCCTGGTATATTGTCTCTCATAAGACTATTAGAAAATAATCACATCAAAGTAAACTACAAAAACAGATTTTTCACGGATACAGTCTTCTGGGATTGTGTCCCCACAAAGTTGTTGAACCTAAAAGTTTACACCCATTTAGGATTTGAACATTCCTTAATTTGTGTAAAAGTCTATCAATATCATGGTATTGAACATCTATCCATATATATACTAAAATGTATCTCTACACTTTGAAACGTGTGGGTTTTTTTAGCACCACTTTTGAGAAAAGAAAACAATGAGTAACAAAGATGAATCATTGATGTTGCAGCTGTTCTCCTGTGGTCTCCTCATTAACCGCACCATCATCAGGGTGTTTTGAGATCGAATAACAATTAAATTCTGCCATTTAAAGTTTGCAAATGATTTTTACTTTTGTTAAAGAGTTCCAATTAGGATTTTATCTAGCCTATATATAAATTAGCCATTGCAGGCTAATCCATTATTTACTGATAAATGAGTACTCAGTTATGGAATTGTTTTGTCAGAGTATTTTACTTGTATAACTGCTCTTCAATGTGTAACTGGTTTATTATTATTATCATAAAAAAAAAAAATAATAATAAGTTAAAGCATTAACTTTGGTAGGCCTACTTTTTATATAACACAAGCTATATGGAGAGGATTTCCAGAGGCCAGATATAACGATGGCACATGATGCAAGAGAGGCAGACGGAGCTTTTACTCAAACTTTAGTTGAGTGAATGTTGAAGGCGATGTTGAAGTAAACTGCACTACTGGGAGGATTGCGTGCAGATGTTCAAATCATCATATAGAGTGAGTGGGCCCCTGTGTTTAGGGACGAGGCAGAAGGCTGTTTCAAGTCTGTCGAAAAAGTCTAAAAAGACCAAGGAGAAAACATACAATGTATGTAACATTTTGAGAGGTGAAAACAGTAAAAATGTCTAGACAGAAAGCTTAGAAAATTTTGTACGAAAAAAATCACATGATGAAGACACTTATCCCCGGGTGACCAGACTATCAGATAAACAAGAGCTTCCCAACTCTGGCATTGAGGTCTATTTTCCTCCAACCTTGATCAAACTCACCAGTAATCCTGAAGACCTTGATTAGCTTGTTCATGTGAGTTTGATCAGGGTTGGAGCTAAACTCTGCATGGACCAGGGTTGAGAAGCCCTGCGATTAACAATCATGATTTTACAAGTCTCGCATTTAGACAGACTTACAGTCTTAGTTTAATCGCTGTAAATAAACATTTTAAATGGGTGTGATTTGTACATGTGTAGTCTTAGGCATTGTTCAACCAGATACAAATTCTGTCGTCATTTACTCGCCCTCATTTTCTTCCAAACCTATATGATTTTAATGTGCCAAATGTCTTTTTTTTCTTGGCCAATGAAAGTCAGTGGTGTTTTAGATCTCATTGACTTTTTGTATGGACAAAAACAGAATATTTATTTTTTCAAAATATCTTATTTGGTGTTCCACAGAAGGCTGTTGCCATATATGTTTACCATTATGCATAATAAAGACTAGACAAAGTACAATACAATTTTCAATGATAACTGTTTTGTTAATAACCCTCTGTCAGACGGAGACATTTGTATATTTGATAACACAAAATTGCATGAGATAACCAACTCAGAATTGGGGGCACATTGATGCTGGTTTTTATTTATTTTTATTTATTTAATAATTATTATAATTGATGGAGTTATTATTTAATTTTCTTTTTCAGTACATTTAAAACATTATACATCATAACCTAGTCCAGTTGAGTGGAATCCTTAAATCTGTGTGGGTTGACAGTTTATTGCTTTTAAGACATGTCTATTAAAAACACAGTTCAATCATGACAACTCTCGGAATAGAATTAAACAGCATTTTATGTATGGAATATACATAAGCTTTGTCTTGGTGGACTAGATTTGCTGCTGCTGCTGCTGCTGGCATGAGTGAAGGCTGAATAAATATGTTAGGATTTATATAGTATATAATAGGATATGAGCTGATGCAAGGAAATAGGGAGAACCCCTTAGCAGATAGGCAGGTGGTGCTGGGGAAGGCGAGGGGCAAGGAAAATTCCTATGGGTCACTGCACTGAGTTGAGCCATCAAGAACGGAAATAAATAGGTTACCTAGATAGAACAAAAAGATTGACTGCCCAAAGCAACCGGCTTTGCAAGAACCAATCAGCTGCTCTGAAGAGGATTATGGCTGAATTATGTATATCTGTATATACTGTAATTCACAAAATATTTTGGATTAAATGCCCACTGTTCTTATGGAAGGGGGAGGGGATATCTTACCAGGCCACAACTCTGAATTGTCCAGATTATTATTATCTATTTTTTTCATCATGATGAGTCTAGACTAAAACAACCTGTGTGTGAAAGCACAGGTTAATTGTAATGTATCAGGGGTGGCAGTGTGTTTTGGAGTTAATATTCTCATTAAGAGATCAAGAGACATCCTTAGGCTGAAAACATGCATTTTCCCTGCCCCTTTCCCAACATAGATTGCACAGAATGTTTTTTTTTTTTTTTTTGCTTTGCCTTGCTTTGCTGCTGGTAAACCACAAGTTATGCAATCAACATGAAATGATTTCATTACCCTCTATTTATGTATGATCTGATTTTAATTCCCATTTGGTTTGTAGTATGTCCAGGATATGTTTAAATATTTGCTGTGTGGAGGGATGTTTATATGCATGTCAATGCAGTCAATGGAGGAAGTGAGTTTATGAGGAACTGGGTTTATCTGCTTTTATGTGTTTGCTTGTTTGCTGATTCATTGTTTTTGTGACCTGTCCAAGGACTACAGGACAAATGTAGCCATTTGGCTGCTGCCTATAGTAATATAGATAAATGAGCATTGATGTTGTCAAGTTGCATCTTAAGAGAGTTTGGGACATTCTGAGCTCAGCAGTTCTTTGCTGCATTTGTTTCATTCTGTCAGGCAGAAAAGAAAAGAGACAATAAAACTGTAGAGAAAATGGATAATTGGCTCGCATGAAAATGTATTGCGTGATCTAATTTGTTTCTCTCAGAGAAGGAGAGAGAAATGTTTCTTATCCCAAGGCAGCGTTCCTTGTTTTTACATGATCAGCACATATTTTTGTTTTATCCCCATATGCAGCTTTTCTATGTGCAGTTGCTAGCATGTGGTAAATCACTTTGGGAAAAAGCTGTACCAAATTTAAACGAAACTACCTCAAATATGCTACGTTATCAGACAATGTCCAGAGGTAGGACGACACATTAGAAACTGCCCTGAAACCTGGACCTTCATATAAAAACTCACTATTAAAGGGATAGTTCACTCAAAAGTGAAAATTCTGTCATCATACTTACCCTCAAGTTCTTCCAAACCAGTATGCGTTTCTTTCTTCTGCTGAACACAAAAGAATACATTTCAAAGAATATGAATAACCAAACAGTTGATGGGCCCCATTGACTTCCATAGTATAGAAGAAGAAAAAATACTATGGAAGTCAATGGAGCCCATCAACTGTTTGATTACAAACAATACTTCAAAATATCTTCTTGTATACAGCTTTGGAACAACTTGAGAGTGAGTAAATGATGACAGAATTTTCATTTTTGGGTGATCTCTTTAAGCAACTGCAAGGCAACTCTATTCTGCTGGAATTGCATTGTAATGTGGAGAAGTGATTCATTACACAATTTACTGTATGTTAATCTTATGTCTTGCAATTTTACTTTTCTGAAAAAAAGTTTTTTCCTCCCTAATATTATCATCATTTGGCTGGACACTTTAAATAGAATAACATGATCTAATTGGAGTCTATTATTGAAAATAGCCTGTCATAAATCTGCATCTGAAGACTTCAGATGTAAAAGCCTTTAAGTCCGTCTAAAGTTTTTGTTTAATATTAACATTTTTATCAGGCCCCTATGTATAGGTTAAGTACCGGCATTTCAGAATGGGCTGAGGCTGGGATTTAGTGAGTTAGAAGTGAAAGTATTTGATGAATGTATACTATGTGCGGAGAGCATTCACTCAATATTATTATCTCATTTTTGACAGAGGTGGCTTTTAGAAGCTTTTGCAACGGAGGTCTTCATATTGCCCCAAAACACTATTTCACTAACACTATATACTTACAAAATGTGTACTTGTGTAGTTTTAGATTCTACCAATAGTGGATTTTGTTGTGTACTACTGTTATTATTTCAGTCCTGCAGTTACACTACTTAATAGAGAGATTTTCAGTATTAATAAGCATGAACCAAGTTGTAGCTGTACATATTTGTATGAATGCAGCATATGGAAATGGTTGGAAAGTGTCAAAACAAATGAATACACTGAAACATGCTGCAAAGAGACATGATTTACTGTTTTAAATTGCATTTAGCATTTCTTATAATGGTTAATTGTGTTATAATTATTATTCATGCAGTTTGACCTCATGTTAATTGAGAGTTAACAATGAATATTTATAGGAGAGAGCAGGGATAATTGTTACATTTGTAATAATGTAATGTACAATGCACTATATTATACATTATTAGCTATTTGCACACATAAATGAATGCTATACCGACAGTTTTTGTTTTTCAACTGTCCTTTATTTTTAGGTTTTATGGTTGTAACTTTATTTACAATCATTCAAATAATAATTTAATTCAAATTTAAGGGAATAAAGAAAAGAGAATGAAGACCATTAAAAGAAGTAGAATTTGTCGTAATCAATTCAAACTATTTGCAAATAGTGTTTTTATTTTAAAATATGCAAACATTCAGTCTTAATTATGCTAATGTTTCTTGTCACATTCAGTTATGAATGACATTAATCAAGTAAATTATTGCATCTTTTTCATTCAAAACAGAAAAAAAAAAAAAATTGTGTTTGTCATAACAGTTGTCAAATATAAAATTTTAAGCTTCTTGCATCATCCCTTGCTCCCTTTTTCCATTACAACTGAAGCATCATGTTTGGTTTTTGTGAACAGTAAAGCCTGCCAATTTGCCCATTTATTTGTCCTTCTCAATATCTCACACAGGCCTGTGTCAAATAACCTTTTCAATCCACAGATTCTGAGGCCCACTGGTACATTTAACTTCTTTTGGACGATGGGCTGATATAATAGGCACTTTAAACCGAAGCTAAACTATCATCCAAAAATGGCATCCAAAATTCATGCCTCTTTGAGACAGAGGTCAAACTTAACATATGGGGATTAAGTGAGACGAGAGTCTAAAGGGGAGAAAAAAAGAGATTGACCCCAAAATAAAGGCAAGAGTTTGTGACCTTCTTATAAGTGAAGAAAAGGAAAGACAGAGAGGAGCTGCAATAAAAAAGATGATGCCTTGAAGTGCTCCAGTGAAGAGGGTAATACGCAGGAAAAACCTCTCGTCACATGATCACAGCCATCAGAGAGGTACTAGGAGAACAAAGAATGAGCCAAATGAAAGAAAAAAAAAAATCAGATTCAAGGACAGTCGCAAGCGTGCTGAAAACTTGTGAAGTGTCTCTCTAGTTCAACAAAGAGTAATTTCCATAAAACTGCTCCCATTTTCTCTATTGAACTATGGAATTCGACCTATTCACGTGGGTTATTGATTGCCAGAAGACACATTTACTGCATAGATGTTGCTAGCTCAGGAATCTGAAACTGAAACTTTCCTCAGTTCTGTTTAATAAGGCAATCTAAAATAACTTTGTCCCAGATGTTTCTCCCAGAATTCTTTAGGAAAAAACAGGTACAAATGCGGATAGCATAGCCTAAATAATTTGGTGTTGGAAGAATTTGATGAGAAATGTGATGGATGGAGTTATGACTAATCATTTAGTAAATGTGTTCCAGACCCAAGTTGTGTTTTGGTGCTCACATAGATAAGGAGGTTCATATCCAGCTAGTCCAACGTGATCTCATGAGAATACGAGTGTATTTTTACGTAAAGCGTAGTTCTACCATACGTACATTTATTTACGTTTTATACACACAGAAACGTATAATACTGACGTATTTACAGCACAAAAACGTAATTTATTTACGTATAAACAACTTTACCGACGTATACATTTGTACGTAACGTTATTCCTATTTAACTTATGCATATTAAAATCGTGGGATTAATGTTTTGACTCTTTTGCATTCAGTTGTCTTATCAATTAAATTTTAAGTCGCATTTATTAATACAGTTTAACGTTACTCATAAATAATAACATTTCGCTCTGTTCGTGCCTTCTGCTGCAAACTCGTTTTGGAGGATTTAGCCTACATGGTGTTAAACAAGAATACACTTTAAAACCTTACAAATACCTTATTTAATCGTTTAACCATTTTGTAATATTTTGTTTAGGCCTATTTACCGTGAGACACAAAAGGCGTTTTCTCCTATATAGACCCATAATACACTAAAACATAAATTCACAAAATACATCAATTTTATTAGCTTGATGTAATCCAAATCTTTAGAATCCATACGTTGTTTGCAAGAAACAGATCCAAATTCAGCCCTTAATCCAGTGATCTTCATCTCAATTTCGCAGCAGAGACCGTAAACCTCAATCCCGCGCTCGTGTTGAATTCAAATTCAAAAATTGCGCCCGAAGCGTTACGACATGTTTTACGGCAGTGATATCAAACGCTCATTGGCTCTCGCATGCTTCGTCACCGATTGCGACATGCCATGTTTAAGTTGGTGTACTAGATTTGAAATGGAGAAGCGCACGCGCCTTCACAGAGCGAACAACGAACCGAAACCGGATTAACATTTTCATGGATTAATAACTTAAATTCTGCTCTGTAACGTTACCTCATACAAAACTATTATATACTGCCAGAGAGGACTGCGACACATCGTCATGTGAACGACTTTTGGTACCGGTTTTGACATTTTCCCAATAAATAAATGATTATGATTATACGTGTCTGTCTGTTGTTTTTCTTTATAGTTGTAACTTTAGACTAACGTTACGTAGTTTTAAGAAATTGTTAGGTTTAGGGGTAGGGGTAGGATTAGTGGCTCAAACTATATTTTAATGCTATATTGTTAATAAAACGGCCATTTCCCTACACATATCTGTCCATTACTTTTTATCCTTTTAATATTGTCTATAAAATGGGTAGGCCTATGTTATGTTTAGGTGTGGGAGTAGGGTTAAGGGATCTTACATTTATAATCTATAAAATGGTAAAAGGGAAATTATACAGATATCTTTATGATATGAAATATTCGTAAATAGTTTACGTTTTTTAGCTGTAAAAACGTAATAATGTTACGTTTAAACGTTGCAGATACGTCCTTATTATACGTTTCAGCATCTATCCAAACGTACAAAAAAGTACGTTTTCTATCTTTGAAAATTACGTATTAATACCTAGCCTACGTATTAACAATGAGACCAGGCTGGCTAGTCTCACCCTCAGATGTCTCACCTGTTGGCTGAACATCTAATACGTAGTTTCTAATACGTGGTTTCGTAATTTCGAAGTCTGCATCTGATTGGTTGAACTGATTGGTTACAGGATTTCCGGGAGACGTGTGTCGTGTTCTTTAACGGTTTGCCTAGAAACAAAGCCGTTGTGTTAAAAAAAATATGATAGAGAGTGTGTACCAGGATGAACTAAACACTGGATTTTCAAAGTTCTTGGCATAGATAGACCATTACAAGACATCCCCTGACACAATTTAGTGGTTGTATGCCAGTCTGTTATTGTAGAGATATGACTTTCACGCACCTAAACATGACGCTGAACAAATCGAACTGTGATTGGTTGCTTTACAAGTCAGTCAGACGTCCTCTGTTTTTTGAACAATCCAAAGGCGTTTGCTAACTGTTGCACCGTTTCATATGAGTGCGGGTTTGAACTCATCTAGCCAGAATTGTTTTATTATGTAAAAAAATTGATGATTTGATTTCATGGTGACTTGAAAAACCAGTGTGACATGCTGTGATCTGAGGCCTCAGGAATTTCTTTCCAGGGACAAATAGCGCAGTTTGTGATATTATCTTATCTTTACCGATGCCCCATTTCTTAAAAGATTATGTCGGTGCTTCTGAGGCAGTAGAGCTGTGTTTTAGGACAATAGTTTTTATGCGATTAGATTTACCATGATTCTTCTTAATGGGCTGGCTGGCAAAAATCCCAACTCTCTTTTCTACATCAAAAGCTAATGCACCTGTTGCTCTTAATGTCAACCCAATGCACATTTATCAAGTCACTCTACTCTTATTGTGTAAGATGGGATATACCATATCTGTGCAGTGTAGCATTTACGATCTATTCCACTTATTTTTTTTGCAATCTATATGTTGAATCAATTACTATGGATTTAGCGAACACAACAGCACTCAAAGTGAATAAGACAAAATGTTTTGTGGTGTTAAAGTGCATGCAGAAACACAGAAATTCAATGATAATTTAATGAATGTAATGTTTCCTCATTACTTCAAGTGTGTTACACGACAGTAATCTCCTTACACGTTTTATTTCTGATAAAACGTTTTTGTAACTTTTTTTTCTGTATTTTCCCATTTGTCCTATTTTCTAGTTCAATTCAAAAGTGAAAAATGATATCGTTTAAGCACATCCTGTTCTGATAGGGTTTGAGATAAAAATGTGTTTATTCACCACCACATTTAATGACAAAATAATTCCAACCGCAAGTCCTTCAAACTGTTTTTGAATATATCTGAAACACAGAGTTGTGTAGAACTGCATATGATTCTTCAAAATGGTATGTTTGGCTGGTCTGGACACAATATCTACCAATATAGCATATAAAAGAGCTTATTTTCGATCTGGGAGCTAATTAAATAAAGCAAATGATGACTGCATTTACATTTTTTGGACAAGCTATCCCTTTAATATATGACTTCCCAATTAGTTCCAGTTTTAATTATGCAATGAGCATTTGTTAACTGGTAATGAAAGTGTGCAATTGTGTGTGACTTAAGGACACGAATCAACATAACAAGTATCATCAGGAAGTTCAAAAGGGCATTTTTATTTGGTATATCGTATTTTAAGAATGGAGATGCAGAGAGAAAAATTAGGGTAAGGGTGAGAGATACATTGAGATCACAACAATTGTATCTGGTGCCGGTGTGATGAATTCTGCATAAATTGTATAGCCTTTGAGCAATTCCCCCATATTCTCCACTGGATAAGTTCACAGTGTCATAATTCATATTTAATCTAATGAGCTTCAACACTAGCATAGCACAAATCAAATTTGGTTAGTGAAAGGAAGCTTTGAAATTTCATTCCAATGAACCTCTCCTGCCATTTTGACATATACAGGAAGGAGCTAATGCGATTTACTGCGGACACCACATGAATTATCTCCAATAATTTGAATTAAATGTGCCAGGTCTTGTGCTACTCTTTTTAGCTAATTAAAGTTCAGAGATGAAAAAAGGGATCAGAAGGTCATCAGGTTTCCTTTTATATTGTATTTTTTTAAAGAAAAAAAAACACAAATGAACTGTGCACATAAAAAAGAAAAGAAAGTATGATTCCTCGCTCAGGGAGGAGGAATATTTTAGCAAAGTAGACAGCTACTATAATTTGCACATCAATTATACATCTGGTGCAACATTGTAGACAGCAGGCTAATATTCTCTAACCGGTACTTCAAAAACATAACTGTATTTTCTTGCCCTACAGTGTCATGGTGTTGAATTTGAGTGGAATGTACATGATGCTTTAAAAATTGAAGTTAAGTGATCTCAGGTCATCGTTTTGCTCATCTTTTAACTGCCAATGTAACAGTTATCGCTGATACTTGATGCAATTGAAGAGCAGCACCACAGGGGATAATATAGAAAAAATAAAAAAGACAGAATTACTTGTTGGATGAGCCAATATGCAGCTTAAATCATGTTTCATACGCTACTGTCCCCATAAAGAGCTGAAGCACTCAGAATCAGCTGAAGAAATTGAATTGCTTTGCTATTATCATAATGCCACTATTACATTTGGAAAAAGAACAGTTTCTTCAGTTCAGACTTTTGGGATCTCATTTCAAAGCCCATGCCTATTAAATCTGATTAAGAGGGATTTATCTAATGCCGTCTGATTTATAAGCTCCTCAAATCTATGGACTTGTATTTTTGTCATATAACAGTGGTGATAAGTCAGAACAAAACAATCTGCAAAGTGACCTGAGATGAAAAAAAAAAAAGTCTTTGACATTTTTAATGTATAAATTAAAGAATATATAATTTTCTAAGATTTCCTGCAAATTATTGAAGATGCAGTTAAAATTGTAGATGAGTCTAATATAAATGTTATTAAACATCAGTACAGGTACTGTTACTCTTTCCTTTTTTTTTTTTTTTTTTTTTTTTTTTTGATGTTGTCACAATCAGAAATTGTCATAGCCAAACAAAAAACAAATGCTTTTTTTACAACAGGTTGTACCAGGTCTGGCAGAGCATAACACTAGCAACAGCAAGGTCATGGGTTTGATTCCCAGGGATACATAGACAGCCTGCTGATTAAATGCAGTATGTACCTTTAAATGTACTGTAAGTTGCTAGATTTAAGGTGTTTTCTAAATTCAAAAATGTAAAAGTCCATAATATACAGAATTGCTTCTCAGAATGCTTTATGTAATACATTTCTGCATGACTGACAGTATAAACGGCAAGGTAATTAGCATCATCATAATTGGTATGGCAGTGTTTGCAAATCCGTGCTGAGAAATAACCATTCAGTATCCATTATGAGATCTTCAACTAGTCAAATTAAACATTTCAAATTAAACAGCTACAAACCACTGTTGCACCTGCAGACAGACACAGAAATTAGTTTGGGAGAAAGGGTGCCTTTGACGTTTTTCTCATCAAAAACGAACCCGAGAATTGTTCAGTGTTTGTTACGTTAGCAACACTAGACTGCATTTTTCAACAATCAATGATTTATCCAATTGACCCTTCGCTAAGCCACGCCCGAAAACTGCCACAGGCCAATCGTGGCTTAGCAACCGTGACTAAGCGCAGGAGGTCTGGCAAGCGTTGTGCGTATGGATTGTGCAAATCTGATATCCTGTATCCTAAAATTTAGAATTTTTTCCCTTCCCGAAACCTAAAATCCAAGGGGAGAAATGCCGGGTGTGGATCAAGCAGTGTGGGAGGCCCCATTCACAACTAAATGTCGACAGGATTAACAAAAACACCTACGTTTGCTCCACGACGTTTGAGCAGTAAAGTTAGCCTGGCGCGCTAAAAATATAAGCGGGAGAATGTTATCATTACAAAGTGGTCAGGTTAATGTCTTGTGTTTATTCCACAAGATATATGGATAAGTAAATTTCACTTACCCTGCTGTGCATGAACATAGCTGTTCCTCAGTTTGTGTGTTTCCCATTTGAATGGTCAGCGTATGAGGCGGCTGCTGCTTGCGCTGGGACCTACAGTATAGGCTTTAGCTTCAATTTTGATTAAATTATTCTCTAATCGGTTGCATATTATGTCATGGATATATCCCTCGAATGCATACTGCAGTCCCTTTTGTCTTGCTCTCTCAGATATTTCACCCGTTCGCCAAAAATTACTAATTATCTCCTTGGGAATGTCTGACACCGGTGCATACATACTGTAGCTTGTCAGGCATAGCAACAGTAACTTAGGAGGGCGGGGCTTAGCGAAGGGTCAATTTGGACGTTAAGTTTTGGCTTTTAGGGAGGAATGAAAGCGCACCGCTGTGAAGGAAAGAAACACACTAAAATCACACATCTGGCAAATTTATTGTCTTTTTCTTGTAGAACTGCCAGACCGGTGAATTGAACTGCCAGTCTCGCGGGTTTGCGTCATCTGGTCTACTTCTGATCAAACTATATAAAACATTTATCGGCCAATCAATCGGAACACCCTTAAAAGGGGAACTATTATGCAAAATTCACTTTTACATGGTTTTTTAACATAAATGTGTGTTGGCAGTGTGTGTACACAACCACATTATAGGCTAATTGTAAAATTTGCCCACTACTGTTGACGGACTCTGATCTATTAGCATAGACCCTGCCCTGAGTGAGCTGTAAACAGGGTGTCATGTTTATCTCCTCGCCAGAGCATTTACAACCCGATCTCATGGCACTTCCTATGTATTTTACGAGGTGGCTAATAGGAATTCGTACGACCTCACTCGTATGAATTCGTATGATTTTTGCTAAATTGTACATATTTTACGAGTTGCCCAATTTGTATGAATGTGTTTTTTTTTTTTTTTGGGGGGTTTAGACAAATTAACCACCTTTTACTCGTATGAATTGGTCGTGAGATAGCGTTGGCATTTAACAGCAGCATTCAAGTAAGAAATGTATTCTTATTAAAGCTACTAAAGTTATTCAGTCAAGAGCAGTGAGTTATTTTCTGTTTTTCTTTTGTTGTTTGATTCATATTAACAGCATAGTATAACGCTGCTTTCACTTTAATACACAGATCTAATATACACATGCGAGTTCTTTCGCTGCTGTTTATGTTCACAGACATAACCGACTGTTTGTGAACTTTGTGTGTTTTTGACAGTTTAAGCACAATAAGACGTGAAAGAGAACTTAGTTTAATACTCACCAGACACGCCGTCTGACAGCCAGCTTTCTGTGCGTGTGCTTCGGATGTGTGCGCTCAATAAACATCAGAAGTTTAGATGTAAAAGCTTTAAAACACATTAAGATGATAAACTTTCATGATGATGAAGAACTGCAATGTTACGTGAGAGTGACCACGATAGAGATAATAAACAAAACAAAACAGATATTTTAGTTTTGACAGTTTTATCCTAGGCACAAGCTGTAGGCTCTGCCCTTTTCTAGAAAGCGGGGTGGGGAGTACTCATTTGCATAAAAAGCATGTTTTTCCTTACACTGAATTTTTTTTTTTTTTTTATAATATTTAATAAATGATCTGTGGGGTATTTTGAGCTGAAACTTCACAGACACATTCTGGGGGGACACCTAAGCATATCACATCTTGTAAAAAGGGGCATAATAGGTCCTCTTTCAATTTTGTACAATCTCTTTGTACTTTTTTTTCGTACAATATACACCCCAGTGACGGGCATGGTTAGGGGTGAACCTTCATGCTTACTTTTTTCTAATAATCGTATATTTTTGTATGACTCACATCTTAAAATTCATAAGAATTTGCCACCTCATAATGCAGAACCTGATTTCACCAAGTGCAACATGTTCCTGGATAAAAATGTGTCGATCCTGGAACAACATTCCAATCAACCAAACAGATTTGAGGGACACGTTTACAGTTTATGTCAAGTTCAGGCTTACAATCAGGGTTTGGTGCTTTTACATCAGTGTTATTCACCTATCATTTCCCTCTGATTTTAGATATGTGTTATGGTTAGGTTTAGGGATAAGACAGGAATGTTGCTCCTGGATCAACAAAATAGGTTGACCCAGGAACGCGTCTAACTCTGCAAAATCGTGACATAGTTACGTTTCCCGTGAGATCAGGTTGTTCTTGCCTTCAGTATTTCACCTTTCAAAGTAAATAAGCACCTTTTGAGTGATATAAATAATTTTGTTCAACAATTTGTCTATGAAAGCAAGCATCTGAAAAAGGGTAGCGCTCAAGTGTCTTGTTTTCATAATGCAGGTGATGTTTCTCTGCTGAGTATTTGTGTCTCAGAGAAGCATGCCCATACAATGACAGTTTGTTTCTTGTGTTACTCTGAGCTTTTATTATATTTATTTTATGTATTACATGAAATTTATATTTAACTATTTATATTTTACTGTTTTAATCATAAAACTATTTTTCAATATTGCTCTGTTTTAGCATATTGCTCTTGCTGCCCTTTTATAAAAGCAATAAGCAGCTTAACGTTCTGTGTTACAGGGTTTTTAGCATATAAAATGGGAGCTTTAGCCATGTCCTATTGCTTTATTTTAAGATAGCGTAGCTCAATGTCATCTCTTATGAGCTAAATGTATAACAGGCCAATGTGATTATTTTTAAGATGTTTGGCACAATGACATTTTTCTGCACTTATCTGAAATCCTTCAGAATCTTCCTGTCAGAAATGCTTTGAAACCGAGATGATTCAAGAAGCATCAAGAGTCACTTCGGCATGTACAATTTACCATTCAACATCACTTCAAACCTTAAATTTGCATAGCTAGCATGGCCACACTGATAGGATATATGTTTTTTTTGTGTGTTTTTTTATTGCAATCCCCTCGCCAACTCTCAGTTAATGTGCTGCTGTTTGAAAGTATAATGAATTGCATTTTTGCTTGCTCCAAATCTACTGTTATCAGATTTGCTGAAAATTTGGCATTATTATTTACTAAATATTATTAGATGAGCCGGTGTGACTTGCATTAAGATGCTGAATAAATAGGTTACGGTTTTTGGACATATTAGTGATTACATGTTTGTCATATAGTGAAGTGTTAAGTTACAACATTTGCATGATGAGATATGAAGTAGCAGTTGAAGGTTGTTTCCACCACGGAATAATAATAATAATAATAATAAACAATTATAATAATAATAATATTTTTTTCTCAATTGAGAGATATAAACTTCAGAATTCTCAGAATTGCACATTTATATCTCGCAATTCGGACTTTATAACTTGCACTTGCAAGTTTATATCTCTCAATTGTGACATATAAACTCACAATTGCAAGAAAAAAAGTCCGAATTGTCAGATAAAAAGTCTCAATTACTTTTTTATTGTTATTATTTCCTGGCAGAAACAAGCTTCTACAATGGTTAATGTCTACTCTTAATGACCACTGGATGTTAAAATGACTTTTTTGCAAAGTACAAGTAGCCAACTTTAACTGATCAGTATATTTTCTGTGTATTTATAGGGTAACATGGATGGAAATTAGTTTATCCAGGTGTAAGCAATGATTTTTCCCTCATAACCTAGAAACAAGAAACAGTAATTGCAGTGGGCGGATAGCATGTGCTGACTTCGAGTGCTTAATTAGCAAGTGAGTGACTCAAGCAATATCTGAGAGAGGTGTTACAGCACAGCATCAATACAGGTTTAACAGAACTGTTGGATAACTTGATTTGTTGCTTTCCACTTTTTGACAGTAATTCTTGCCAAGTAACTGAAGAGCTGCCAGATCAACTGTCACTTTTCTCAACAGCTTTATTAGGATGATTTCCTAACATATCACTGCACAATGCACTGTTGTCAGATTTAGTCAAACAATCATAAGTATTAATATTGCCATGTGCTTTGAATTCATGTTGGATTCTGCAAGGTATATGTAATTATTCATAGACTCACAAAGGACACTACGTTTTTGGGGAGTTACACCACTTGACATTTTATAGCCTGAACTAATCTAGCCTTTTCATAAAAATGAGGATCTGCAAGGATTCTCTCTAGATATTAATATCATTTCGGTGTTGGTTGCACCACATGATTTGACTGTCAAAAGATTTTCAGATATAAATCAAATATTAATAATATAATAATAAGACATTAATAAAATTAAGCAGTGATTTTTTAGAAGCTTTTCTGATAACACTGCTAAAAATAAATGACTATGCCAAATTATTTTCTATTTTTATTTTAATTATTCTTTTTTTCCCTTTCATTATGAAGTCAGGACGGTTGTATCACCTTGTGTTTTTGACTTTGTGTCCCCAAAATAAGATTTTTTATTCATTATTAATTCAGAAATGTAAAAAAAAAAAAATCTTCATAGAAGATGTGTATTCATGTCATTTCATGACATTTGGAGGAATTGTATTTTTAAAATAAATGAAGAGATTCAGACAATCGAATCCACACCATGTCACTGACATTTTGAGGCGATGATCATTTTTAGCAATGCCAAAAAAATGCAAAAGTGTCAGCTGTTGAATACACCACCAGTGCCACATTTGAATGCTGTTTGAATAAGATACAAGTGTGATGTTTTGGTGGTGCAGCGTGCAGGATAAAAATAGTGATGTTTCCTGTGTGTTGCATCTGAGCTGTTTAGACCCTGTGCATTTGAAGGGCCTATTCTTGTTAGCATGGAAAACATTCAGTGCAGACATATAGGCTACTATTTTATCCAACAATGATTGTCAGGATAGATTAAGCTCATTGAAAGCCTCATCCATGTGGTTTCTAAAGCATGTCTTTGCATTCGTAGAACCAGAGCTGTCTTCTCGAAGCAATCCCTGTCGGCCTGTGGGCTTTCATTGAATTTACTGCCTATTCCACTTCATCAAATGCTTTTAGACCTCTTGATCTTGACACTTCAGCTCGCCTGAACTTTTTAATACAGGAGAGTAGCCTGGTGTATTGCAGTTTCACATATACACAATGTGTGTAATGCAGTCAAAGTGTGGGCAGTGAGTGGATGAAACCTTCTCTTTGTGCTGTGGGGCATATAAGGTGCGTTCCTCTGGGTGCTGGAGACGAGTACGTGAGTACAATTGTACACTCAAGAGCAAAGCAGAGGAGGACTTTGCTTCGTCTTGTTTAGTGGTTACTGGCACTCTAGAACAACTTGACATTGATACTTCAGTTGCGGACACTCAATCAGTGGTTCATTCATGCTTGCGTGCCTTCGCTTCTATGTGCTTGGCCAACACAAGTGCCTACAGGAGAAGATTTACAGCATTTTCGGCCAACGTTTGGTCATCAATCTTGACCGCTGCGACGCTCTAAAATAAAACAATCAACAGTGCGTTAATAATCACGAGCGAACACACAGATGGATCAAGAGTTCAGTTCAGAGAACAATTATGAGGAAATGGACCCCAGCTGCAGAGCGAATGAGGTTTGGATGAGTGCAGAGCTCTTGAGTTTGAAAGAGCACAAATGGCTGGAGTGACATTGCCAAGGTCACATGCAGTAGTGCCAGGAAGTCCAGCTCTTTAATCATGAGACTCTCAAAAGTCTGGCCCCAGGCCTGAGCTCAGTCTCCCTCCTCTGTATGTTCCAAAGGGTCCTTGAAGCGATGGATTTTGGCTCTTTCTGCACATAGATGTATGCCAGTATCATAAAAACGCCTCTGCATATACGGTGCTTTACAACGTCCTGTCAGATGAAGACAAATGCTCTGTCCGCTGTGCTCTCTGTGTTATCAAATCATCAGAATATGAAAAGCATCTGTACTGGTTTTGGTTTTAGGCTGTCTTAGCCTTTTCTCCGGTTTACTAACGTAAATGTGTCAAGGCTTCTACTGCTATTGAACTGCGGTGCTCTCCCAGCACTTACAGGTATTTTTATAATCCTTATATAATGTTCAATATCCTCAGGCTGAGGTATTCAAGAACACCTTATGCAGAGACTTGCAGCATATGTGTACATTTGAAAGCCAGAAAGTCATTGAAACATTATTTTTCATGCAATTTGTTCAGCAGTTCAAGGCAGGATTGAGATGAGGAAGCTGGGTAATGAACTGTGCATAATAAGAATTAATGAGAGTTAAAGGACAGTTGATCAAACTACCAAATGAAGAAACACAAAATATATTTAGTAAAATGTTTCAGTCATTACAATGAAAGTCAAAGGGGTGTAATGTTGCTTTCAAAATATCTTCTAGGTTCCACAGATGAAAGAAAGCCATATTGGTTTGGAACAATGACAGATTTTGATTTTGGGGTGAACTATCTCTTTAAATCTCACTTAATGTGTGATTGGTTACAACAACAACAACAACAAACATTTGGAATCATTCATGTCAAGCCTGGATTAATATGTATTCATGCACACAAAAAAAAAAATATGCAAGTGTGAATACGATTTCAGAATTATGTTGGAGAGACAGATTGATCAATAAATAAGGACTTCAAAATTGTTTGAATTGTCATTGAATTGTATTTTTATTCTTGTAAAATACTTTATCTTTTCTCTGTTTAATATAGGCTATAAATAACCAGATGTTTGTTGGGAGTAATAATAATCAAAATTCCAAAACTGTTGTCTTAACTCAATTCACTATGTTATAAGCCAACAATAGTGGTTTACATTTTGAGTGGTCGGGTCGGAATTGGTAAAACATTTCAGCTTTACATTATTCACCCTTGCTGCTATGGCTACTGAAGAGGCAGATATACTACTTGCTCTGAAGACATACATTTTGGACATACGTCGTAGAGGACTTTCTTCTTACTATTAGTGATGTTGTTAACTAAAACCACAGCATCTTGGTACAGCATTACAGATCACCAGTAACCATGGGTGTACCTCAAACCATCAGATTCATCCATGCTGAAGAGCAGTGCTGCATGGAAGCTAGTTTCCGCTATTGAATAAAACAATTCAAAAGATAATTGCGACTTTTTATCCCACAGTTCACACTTTTTTTCCTCACAATTGCAAAATATAAACTCGCAATTGCGAGTTATAATGTCAGATTTGTGGGATATAAACGCGCAATTCTGACTTTTTTTTCTCGCAATTCTGACTTCTTTTCTCAGAATTGTGAGATACAAACTCATAATTGTGAATTATAAAGTCCAATTCTAAGGAAAAAAGTCAGAATTATAAGACATAAACTCGCAATTGCGAGAAAAAATGTTAGAATAGTAAGAAAAAGTCGCAATTACCTTTTTTATTATTTATTCAATTTTGGAAACAAGCTTCCTTAGCATAGAAAGATAACTGATATCATATTAAATAATAAACATTAACTTGCAATTTAATGTTTCAAACACAGATAGTCAATAGTTTACAAATTTGTCCATATTTTAAAATCTGTTCCTCACACAAAGTCAAAACTTGACAAAACTTTGCAAAACTTGAAAAACAGCATGAGTTGTTGGCCTATATCCTGCTTTTATGGTGCTTTTTGTCCTTTTGGAGCTCGACAGCCTGATGACTGTATGTATATGTTATCATAGTTTGGATTAAAGCAGTATGAATATTCTGATCTTTTTTTTTTTTTTTTTTGTTCCTTGGAAGAAGGTAAGTAATTCAGTTATTTAACAACATGAGGGTGAGTAAATGATGACTAAACTATTCTTTAGCACTCACCACATTTCTCATATTTCTTACTTAGACAAGCCATTCTGCATTTCAGAGAACTGAAAACAATGCTGTGGTGCAACTAATGATTTATTTATCCTAGCCAGTGGCTTACCCAACTGCTGCTTTTCTCCCTGATGTTTCCTGCCCACTCATTACCCTTCATTCTTGGCAACAGAAGAGACTGTCAGCTTTCTGCAATCGCAACAGCTTGTTCCTCAGGCAAGCTTTATTCCACTTATGCGGGATCTTGTTCCATCCAAGTGAATCCCTAAAGTTCCTGCTTGTAAGAGGTCCTGCCAAAGTGAGCTCAGATCAGTGTGCAAGTGTGATTCCTACCAACATCCCACATGTTCTCCAAGACCACCTTAGACTCAAGGACATCAGCCATCTTGATCCATCATTTATACGTTGCCCCACTGGCTCTTGTCTTTTCCTCACTATCCAGAGATTGCTTACTGTCACTAAGAATGACAGAGCACTGCCCATTTGCAGAGAAGGAGATGAGCCATCTTTTGTGTTGAGAGCCAAACGCCAGGGCCACCACCTCGTAATTATATAATTTAATTAATGAGCGCACCCCCAGGGTAGGTTTCTCTTTTGGAGTGAGCTTCATCTTTCATTTCAACCTCTCAATGTCAGATATGGAGATTTTAGGGGAATTGCTCTCTCGACACTTTTTCCTTGCAAATGGTTCCTACGAAAAGGTCTTCTCATATCCTCAGTCATTAGACCAATAGTGGTGCTTGCAAACGCAATGCGAAACATCCAACCAAGGTTCATTTGTGCAAAAGGATTTTTATGAGTGAAATGTCCAGTGAGTTGTGCTAAAACCGTGTTTAGTTTTGTCCAAAACAGATGAATGTGAATCTGGCAGCATTTTATTACGTTGGTTGATGTATGTCCCGTGGTAAAGATGGTGACAGGCTTATAACCAGTTCAGGCTTATAACCAGTGTTTGGTGCTTCTACATCAGTGCTATTGACCTATCATTTCCCTCTGATTTTAAGAATATGTTAGGTTTAGGTTTAGGTTTAGCGGGAATGTTGTTCCAGGATCAACATTAGTACGTTTTGGAGTTTTTCCAAAACAAATTTAGGTAATGGCACAATTTCCCAATGAGCCTTTTGAAAACTTAGCTGTTGTTATTGCTCATACTTGGGTTAGGTGTTACGGTCTGAGCCTTATGTTTATTTGTGTATACTTCTATTTCTTTGGTTTATCTGGTTCTCTCTCTCTCTTTCGAACTAGGCTCCGCCCCTGCGCACCTGCAACCTGTTCAGTGATGTTCTGGGCTGGATATATAATGAGAGAGTGGAGAGAGAAGGGCGCGGAGGTTGACCAACTACGATTTGTATCCACAGCGGCGTGATCGCTTCGATCACTGTTTCAGCTCTGTCAAGAGCTTGGCATGCACTGAGGTAGAAGGCCTTGAGAGGAGTGACGAGAGAGCCCTGATGTTTCCGCCAGCCGCTGATAAGCTGTGTTACAATGTTGTTCGTTTCAGTGTTTTGTTGGTCTATGTTTGTTTATTTCTGTCAACATTATCGATTGCCTTCTGATTCGTGAGTCTTGTTCCAAGAATAAACTGTTAAAACTGTTATATTTTGCATCGCGTGTCTTTATGTTGCTTACCCCCTCCTTTAACGAGCACTTTAATAGTGGGGTTCGCAACATAGGGATGCATTCACCTTCAACATGTAACTCATTTTGCACCACCTGTGCTATGGGCATGAAGAGCTGAAGATAGTTGTGCTCTTACTTTTAGATATTTAAAATAAACTGATATCATGTAACTGTCATTTCTAACTAGACAATCAAAGGTGGTCAAAGTCAAGAACAAGCGAAAGTTTTGATAAAACTGATAAATTGATAAAGGCCTTGCGGGATAGATAGATTTCAAAATCACTCTCATGGCAATTCATAACTATTTTACACATTGTATGATCTCATTTATGCGTTTTCTTATATATCTGCTTATTATTATAGACAGTTAGGTTTTAGGGTGAAGTTGGAATGGACCTTCATGCTTGCTTTTTCTTAAAAAAAAAAAAAAAAAAAAACAATGCTAGTTACATTTTCTCATGAGATCCAGTTGAAGATTAAATGTCATTCAAATTTCAATTAAACTTCTTATGGACTAAATTCTCACTCATGAATTGAAAGGAAACCAGTTCAATTACAAATTTTTATCAAATTTTGAACTACTGGTGTCCACAATGTTTGACTCCTAAAATACCTATGAAAAGTCAATTCTGCTGGATTCCAAAGCTACAAGTATGTCATAATTTTGAACACTAAACATGAACAATTATAACTCAAAGCGATTTTCATGATGTAATCATTCTCCTTGCTGCTTGCAATGCTTCAATGTCAATAATTATTTGATATAAGTAAACAGAACATTTAATTACACAAAATAATGCAATATACAACATTGCTAAGATAATGAAAATGCATACTGACAAATAGCCTTTGCAAGGGAACTAGCATCAATATAACTCAAAAAGTGATTGAATTACAGTGAATAAGAACCTAATTAATATTTAACACTTTATCAACTATTCGTCCACTGGTAAATTGAGATTAGGGTATTTTATCAATTCTTTACAGAATATTATCCCGTGGCCTACGGTAATAATATCATAAAATTATGATCACTGATTATGAGCAAGGTAACAAGATCTACAGTTTAAGGCAGTAACTTGTAAGCATACAGCACAAGACACTTGTATGTAAAATCAATCAAGTCTTTATTGAACTACTCTAATACACACAAACTAATCTAACGAAAACACAAACATTCATTCAAACAGTGACAGAGAAAAGTGATGTTTTAACGGAGTGTGAATTGAGTCCCAAATGTCTAGCGTTAGACACTATTTCTTGACCGCAACCTGAGACAATCAATCTACTAGCACTTTAATCTTAGTTTGTTTTCTTAATAAGATTTGCACCAGTTCAGCAAGAATTAGGAGATTGTGTACTTGTGTTTGGATGCTCCTGTGAGAGCGTGCATTCCCTTCTGTGACGAAATTGCTGGAGGGAATCTCTTCGGCGCTGATTGGCTGGCAGTCGATGATGCGTTCAGAGCATAGACAGTAAAAGAAATGGACACAGCGACCCCATTGGATTCAACGGAGAAAAGTGAAGTCAATTAGAAGCACTCACTTCCTGATGGCTGACCGTACTGCGCAGACTCAAACTAAGCTTGACGGCGTAGATGTGACGTGAGCAACCCATCTGTCTTCTAGCTGTGCCAAGAGAAATCCGAATCATTCCCTTCCGAATCTTGCAGAGACGGAGAGCGTGAGTATGAGCTGTCCATGAGCTAGGAGCAGGAGAAACTTTTGCTAAGTATTCTGATTAATTATTTTGTCATTTTGCCTCCACGTCCCCCCGATTGCCCGCAAGCTTCTCCTGTCTATACGGTAATTTCTCTACTGTGCGACAGAGAGTTGCGTGATTATGACGCAATCGTTAGCCTATTTTTACAAAAACTGCTTCTACGGGGCCATAACGTAAGGTAATGGAGCCTTTTATACATTTTCGTGTTTCTTTAGAAATAAATAATGGACAAATGGAGTATTTAAACCCCTCAGATATAAAGTTATTCGCTGTCAAAGTGACGGCAAAATGAATGGGAGTCAATGGCATGCTAACAGCAGGTGATGGTCTGCTAATCATTGGCGGCCCCCGGGGAAGCTTCAGTTTTTTCTGAAAGATTACCCCCTTGGTTCGGAGGGACAGCACTTGATGGTGAATGGTTGGTTGGCTTTGCCGGATGGCGCTTCGTGTGCGGGTTTTCCTGGATTTCCTCTGAGTCATTATGAATTACTTTTGTGCCAATAATAATGAACGTAACCTTTCAAGAAACTAATGAAAATATTAATTGAAACTGAATAAAATATCTTTGAAACTGAAAAAGAATAAATTGCAGGCACATTTTTTTACTTCGTTTTTAATAAAATGCATGTTTTGCTCATCTTTTTTATCATCTTTCGATGTGAACTTACAAATGCGCTTCCACAGTTTGTCTTGATTTAACTGTTAGTCCAATCATTACATGACTTGTTTATCTACATACGGTTACAGTCTTCGATTAGATCATATTTGCTTCGATTAGATCATATTTCCCCCCAGCCACCCCAAACAACATTGGGCTAGATTACTGTACAGTATCTGTACTGTAGCCTACAGTACAAAAAGTACTGTGTCAGACAATGACCAATGCCATTGGACCAGAGCGCTGTCAATCACTGCCTGATTCAACTTTGGCAATGTAAAGCCTTTTTTGTTTACCATGCCAATAAAGCTATTTAAACCTGAATTTAATGCAGAGTTTATAAATAAATATTGAAAAATTTTAAGCCTGCAATTTGTAACTGTATGTGGGATTTCAAAGCAGTTTGTGTTGTTAGATTATAGTACATTTCCTTTCTCATTTTTCCAGGGAGGGGAGCAACTTTTCCATAAACAAAATTGTGATGCTGACACAGAGGATGGAGTGGTAGTACTAGAGATCCACTGTCCCCATCAGACAAGAATCTTACTTTATTCACTTATTTTACTCACCCTCATGCTGTCCCAGATGCCTTTTACTTTCTTTCAACAGATAAACACGAATTAAGATTATAAGGAAAGTAATTCATCTCTGCGAGTCCTATAAAAACCACACAGTGACCGTGATGTCCATGCGACCTCAGTGGATGAATCAATGCCTTCTGAAGTGAAACAATAGGCTTAATAAGAAAAAAAAAACGAATAATGTAAACTGTTTTAACTATTAAAAATCACTTCCGACCAACTTTCATACGTACATGGGTTACAATCCTCTTGCATTATATGGACTCACAGAGATGGATTATTTCCTTAAAAATCTTTGTTTGTTTATATGAAGAAAGAAATTCATATACATCTGGGATGGCATGAAGGTGAGTAAATGATGAGAGAATTCTCTTTTTTTTGGTGGACTATATCCTTGTACCCACCCAGTCACTGTTTTGTTACTTGTACTGCAACAGGAACTGTTCAAAGGATCATTGCATCATTTAAAATGTATATGAATTTTAAATATGTATACTGTATTTGTATAGTAATGTATATCATGATAATACTGTGCATTTAATGTTTTGTGGATTCTGGTCTTTCCTGTCACAACATTACATCCAAGACTTTCACTCTGATACTTGTGTATATGCTTTAGTGACAATAAAGAATGTACATTTATTTGAATTCATATTTTCAATTACATTCATTCAACTGGTTTTATATTTCACAATTGAAACTGATTGTTAAAATATATTTACAATTTTAAATGTTAGATGATAATATTAACTAAATTAAATAACTAAATAAAATTATCGGCATGATAAAAAAAATGACAACAAGAACATTCTTTGTGTGAAATATTTAATGAAATGTCCTTAGAAGTCTGCATCATCTGACAGCAAGCCACGATTGTAATTTTCATATTGTTTAAATTTCTCTTATTTAAGTGATCATTATTGTTGATGGTGTAAATGCATATGCTAACAATGAGTAGTGTGATGGCCATGGTTGCCAATCAAAAACTCAGTAGCCAATGAGAACACACTGCTGCTAACCCCGCCCCCGCGGGAGCTATGTGCCAGAATGACGAACGAAAGCTCAGGGAGCGTAAACGAAAACTTCAGAAGTGTAAATGAAAACTCTGGAAGCGCATTTGTAAATTCAGATTAGCGAAAGATGAGAAAACAGTTAGCAAAACATGCATTGTATTAAAAACGAAGTCAAAAAATTTGCCTGTGATTTATTCTTTTTCAGTTTCAAAGATATTTTATTCAGGTTCAATTTATATTTTCTAGTAATTCTAGTAATCATTTACCCATCAAGTAGGTACCAAAATAACATATATTTCCCATAGTTGAGGTGGAAGTTAATAAGGATTGAGCTGTGATAAATGTTTAACACACAAAATGAACTTGGGTAATATAAAGCATACATAATACAGAGGATACATATATGAGGCAGCTTCTGGTGATTAGTTCCTATAACTGAGGTAGAACACCCTATATGAATAGGCTGTAATAAAGGTTAAACACACAGAGAGAACTCCACAGGTTATATAAAACATACATGATACTTAAGATATACAGTATGTGAGGTAAATACTGGTGATCAATTCAGCTTATTGGAAGCAGTTTTTGAGACCGTTGTTTGTTAGAAACCCCGAGTGGGTTTCAGGAGACAAAAGTCTCTGGAATTTACAGTTACAGAAAAGAGGTGTCCCTGGTTTAAGGTCTGTGGTGATTCCGGGCCATGGGAACGCCTTAGCACCCTTCGTTTCCTGATAAGGCTGTGGATTTATGCATTGGGGTCACCACAGGGTTTCTTGGCCATTTAGTCTTAAGTTTGGGGAACAAAGAGAAATCTTTTCCTGCTGTCCTGGCATCGCTGGTGTGAGATTAGACAGGCACAAAAAGAGGGGGGGGGGGGGGGAGGGGGGAGGGGGGAGGGGGGAGGGGGAGGGGGGGATGACATCTCCTTTTAGCCATCTTGACACCATGAATGTGTTTTATGACTTACTAATGGTTCGATGGGAAATCGTTCCAAACTGTGGAATGTGGTGTTGTGTTCATTAAATGGCCTGTTCATGGATAATCCTACATCTTAAACACTCTTCTTCAGATGCTCCTGTTTTTGATCTATTGGCAAGGACTTTCTCTATTATAAATGTCAGTGTTTTCGTACTACTGAGGTTCTAAGTTACATTTTTATAATGACTTAATTGCATTATTCAGGTGGGTTTGAAATATAAAGTCCTCCACGTCATCAAGAGGTCAGAGTCAGAAATTCACTTGATCTTGGTAAACTGAAAATTCCCATATTGTCCTTTTAAAAAGTTAGACTTTTAACAGCCAATTCAAAATTGACACTAAAAAAAACGTACCTATGTTTATTTATGCCGCAACATAGACTGATGCAGTGTTTATTTGAAGGTATTGAGGCATCCTCTGCACTACTTTCAACATATTCTATTGTCAAAAGTCATTTTAAATTCAACACAAAAGGGACCTGATTATAGTAATTGGATTGGTAATACGAGAGGCTACAGATTGAATGGTTTCCAGTCTGCTGCGAGTCTCAGAGGACAGCAGGGAAGACATTACCTGTCTGGCATCTCAGTAGTAGCTTAAGTACAAGTCTTCAAATCAAATCATTTAATGATAACCATAGCCACAGACTATGTTATATTGCACTTCCTGGAACTTAAAGCATTGGTGATAGTTCAATAATTAGTGACTGGACAGATCAGATAGACCATAGTCAGTCCATTATTGTTTCCAACAGTTCATTTGTCCTAACTAATCAGCTGTCAGTGATAGTGACGGCAGTTTCTTTCAGTTTTTCCCTTCCGTTTGGCCTAAAACACTGTGTTCGTGTAGTCATTCAGTTGACTACAAATACAGGCTTTTCAGATTTTCCGCAGTGGTGTTCTCTCCGTATTTGTGATTCTTTGCAGCCTTTAGCCACAGCCTTACAATGCACTGGATCCTTTACTGGAAACTGAAAGTAACTCATTCCAGCTAAATGTTTACTCTTTGAATTCTTGCACCCAGGAACAATACAAGTCGGCACCATTATGACAAAAGGTTTGCTAAGTATTACCTACTAAAGCAAGGCAGTATTTGACCTGGTAAGTGTATCCATAGCAGACTTGTGGGAGTGGCCTTGGATGGCAACATGCCTAGTGCATTATGATTGTCAGAGTTTTCCTATTTGGCAAAAGGAAAAACAACAGCCTATTTTCTCTGTTTTCTCTAGTCAGGTAGCACAGATCTACCGTATGGGCAGCCAAGTTTTATTGAAAGCCCATTTTGCCAGCGGTGAAGTAGCCCTTTAACATTCAATCTGTTATCTGGAGATATATAAAGAAGATGATTCCATTGTTTGCCAAGCATAGAGGTTGCGAACACATAGTTTTGCACATCTTTTTTATTTTGCAATGTAAGATTGACCTTAGACATTGTAGCATTTGGGATGTGATCATAATGCGGGACCATGTCAAAAGGCATCGTGAACCTCCTCTGTAGATTTGAAAATCATGCTTTTCCCCTTTTGTTGTTTAATTCACAGGACCAGACACCAGTTATTTTGCCAAGAGATATCTTATTTATTTTACCATATTATGTAAGACATAGGAGAGAAACAGGCATAGCAGAATAAGGCTACATGAGAGGTGGTCTTCATTCCAGATTTCTCTCACCCCATCATGCCAGATGTAATGGTTTCTCTGGGTTTCTCCTCCCTCACCCCCTCATGCCTTAGTTTCCCCTTCCTCTCACCCGTCATGCCTCTATGTTTCTCTGGGGTGGTACAGTAAGGATTTAGCTTATATACACCAGTGAGGGACTTAGTTACAACTTTCTTGTAAGGTAGCAAAGCATGTTGCTTATGTTATGTTTAAAAAGGAATATAAGAACATGCCAACTGTACACATTTGATGTATCATCATCATTGGAACATCTCTGCTCAGTGAACATGTTGCACCGCACACATACCTCTAAGCAAAATATATAACTCTCCCAGCTCCCCTTCCTGTGTCAAAAATATGATCCTTAAACACATGTGTCCATGCAATCTATAGTATAAATTTTAGTCTCCACCCTCCATTCCCCTTTCACTCTACTAAATCACCGGCATGTCTCCAAAAATTCTGGAACCAACAGTCCGGTTATTACTTTTGCTACCATTGATGACACTAGTCAGGTCAGTTTTTGGACCTCTCTTCGAGCTTCAAATGCATTCCAGGTGGATGGACAACTCCTCCGCCACCAGCCATGGGGCACAGAGAATACTACAAACTTGCAAAACCTAGGAAAGAACACTGGCTCCATTTAACCCACAATCAAACTGCCCCCAAATGTATATTGTATATTCCTATGTTGTATGCAAGTCCCCATGTTGTATTAACCTCTGTAGTTATGTTAGTGCAACTCCAAATGCTTATATCCAGATTTCTGAATGTATCACTGCTTTAAAGTTTTCCAAACCTTGTCATATTTTTTATCAAAATGACCATCTTCTAATTTCCTAAATAATGGTGTATAGCAGGGCTATTTAATTAGTTTCATTCGAGGGCCGCATTATCAAATCGAAAAGTTGAGGTGGGCCGGTGGGTTGGTTTGGGGGTTTAGCTTATTTATTGAAACATAACAGTTTCAATAAATAAGTTAAAGTAACCCTAAAAAAGTGTGGTATTTACTTGGAAACAACAGTATGCAAATATATAAAACCATAATAAATAAAAAACTTGATAATTTACAGCTGTGTTCAACTATTTTCCTTGGAACAAATAAATTATTTATACAAACTTATAGCTGTTGGTGAGAAATAATAATTATTTTATTTATAATTGTTATGCTTAAATGAAAATATTCTGACAGTGAGACTTGTTAACCACAGGCTACTCGCTCCCACTGTATAAAAAATGCCTAAACACAAGTTAAAAACTATACGCACCTTTACAAAGAAACTGCCATAATTTCATAACAAGCATTAATTATATATTCCTCTACCCACCTAATAAAACTAATGCAATATAAATCACTATATTTACTATTATACTATATAATATTATAGTAGCCTATATATATTTACTATATTTATTTATTACAACATAGTATTCAATATAAATATGGCACATTTCTGCCCAACCATGGTAAATTACTACAGTACATTCATGGTAAATGTTTGTAAAGGTGATAGGGGATTTACAGTCTTCTAATTTCGTTCATGCCTCAGTGTTTCTCCTGCTTTCCTCATCAGTCTTATTGGGAATGTTAAGGCTGTTTCATCCGATTTAATACTAATTAAATCATCGAGTGATTTGTGGTTTGTAACAGAGAGGTTTCTGTCAAACTGAAACGCCTCCCACTGGTTGTCGCAACGCTGTTTAATATAGTGTCCGGGACCGGGAGTAAACGCAACTCCGTGCTGGGCCGTGTTGAAACAACTAGTGAAACAACTGAAAACATCGCTATTTGTTGTTATACTGTACTGACCGAGAAACCGCTTCAGATGATTCAGTGACGGAGCGGTCCGAATGAATCCGAATAGTTTTAGACCGTTATGAAAGCGCGTTTAGAATCGAACCAAAAGAATGATTCATTCACGAATGATGGGTAGCCAGCCTATGGCTGGTTCAGTCGACATAAATTCGGGACACATATAATAACTGCTGAAATATTCGCACGTAAAACGTTTCTCAGGTCAATCGGAGAGTATCAAACTGAATTAGCCGCACCGCCAGGAAAAGAGGAGGAGGGAGGTTGGTGCCGTCGGGCCGCATGGAGATGATTGGCGGGCCGCATTTGGCCCGCGGGCCGCCAATTGAATAGCCCTGGTATATTATGCTACAGGTAACTTGCATCATACTCTTTTTTTATTGCACTTTGTTTTACTGCACAAATCCTCCAGACCACCATAAACATGCAAATAAGGTGTTGAGTGGGACAGAGGAATATTCTCCCGGTCAAAATTTGCTCCTCAGCATTGGTTAGTTCACCAGATATGGGTGTGACATGTAGAGGCTTATAACAAATGCCTATCCCCTTGATACTGGGACTCACCTAAGTCTGGTCTTCCGGCAGTTGTACCTTCAACCAACTTCAATTCCTATGTACCATCAGCTCCTCGGAAGGACTCAATGAGAGCTTCCAGCTCACTCCTAATGAACTCATCCAGAATCTCCATGCTCTACATGCATCCGGCCACTTGTTCAACACTAAAGCCAATGCAAGTAACCGCTTACTAGTTATTTAGATGTGTCTCTAGGTTTTGACCCCTCTATTAATGTGATTTTGATTCTCTGATGATTCTCATTAGGTTATGGTTAACCGAAGTTAAATACTGTCATTCGTTGCTCCTTTCTTTCTTTCTTTCTTTCTTTCTTTCTTTCTTTCTTTCTTTCTTTCTTTCTTTCTTTCGATTAATTCTCTGTTTTGTTTAGTTGAATGTTCCCCAGTTTCATCACTTGATGAATAGATCCACACTTGATTGTCTTTGTGTTTGAAACTCACAGATCAAGTCACTTAAATGTTCAATCTTACTATGTTTTTTAAATTTTATTAGTACAATGTACATTAAGAAAATTATCCTTCTTAGCCAGGAGAAAAACTTTGTTTAGAGTTAATAGAAGAGCAAACTGATTAGCCTAATCACTTGTAACTTTAATTCGGCTTCAGTTAATTCTGAAAGCTGATCTAAATATCTATAATTAATTATAACCTGTTATTATTAATTATACCTATTTCCTTTTTGAGCTAATTTGCTACAGCATCATGAAGATTTTATTAACACATTAAGTGTCAAGGCTTATTTACACTTTATGCGTGTATATATGCATACTCCATGGATTTGTCATGGGTGGTTGCGGGTAAACAGACGAAGTTGAAGATGGAGGTTCCAAAACAAGCTTAATATCAAATATCCAAAAGGTTAACAGAAGGTAGCAACACACACTAAATGTGAATGTGACCACTGACCAGACAGAGAATGAAAGTGAGGGCAAAACTTAAATAGGAACTCAAACAAGATGTTTAGTAGAACATAGCAGAACCAAATGAACTCATAATGATGGTGGCCATTGTAACAAAGAAGTGGCAGGAAAGTCAACAAAGGAATACATGAGAATGTATGAAAACAAACTTAGGGTACGATTACACAACAACAATATGCTTAAAACTAATTAGTTTTGGCTTGACTTTTCCGTGTACAGACGACACCATTGTCAAAACTATCCCCATTCACACGTATGCACGAAAACAACTAAAAACCCTGTATTCTGCTGCCAGGCCATTAGATGGCGATGAAACACTATAGACTGAACACGTAATGCGCATGTGCATGACGTCATTGTCTTCAGTAAATCGCATTTTTGTTGTTTACATAGAGACCATTTTCAAAAACTTGCAGGCACCCAAAACACCATTGTCGTGTAAACGAACGGCAAAAATGCATAAAAAGTTTTACGTTTTTAGTTGAAAACAGTGTAAACAGACCCTAAAAGTCCATGATAACTTAGACAAACTGAACATAACTGTGACAGGATTCAAGCATAAGAAAATTAAATAAAATACTGCATCTACAATGTTCTGGTTTTAACAAAGCGTCAGCAATTTTATTTATGAATATGATTTTAGTTCTGCTCAGTAGAGGGCTCTTGGAGAGGCAATTTTTATGGTGTGCGGGCACTGGAGATTAATTTTCTATGTGAATTTACTGAGAATTAGCCCAGCATGAAAATGTTCTCGACAGTATGGTTGCAAGCCACCTAATCTCTCCCAACACTGGGGAAAACTAATAGAAACAGCCAGTCAACCCTGCAGAGATGAGTTGCTTTCAAGTCTTTCTCTTTGGTGATGAAAACAAAACAGAGAATCAGCCTTTAATGGCTGGAATTGCTCGGTAGGAATTTGGGAGTTAATATTCTTTTCATGCTCTGCATACTTTTCCACTCACTGCTGGTTTGTTCAAAATGAAAGAGGTGAAGCTGCACAGTTTGTCTTTTGGTATTCAAATGAGGCGGATCATTTGGTAAAAAAAAAATGGCACATTTCATTCTGCTAATATTTTTGCAATCTTTTCATGCTGAGGAGTAGTAGACAGATGTCCTACAGGGACCTCAAAAGTTGATTAAAAGGAAGTTGATATAACTCTCGCCCAATTTTGACAATTGGTATTGGGGAGAGCAGGAATAATTAACACTCTTTGTCTTTTGCTCAGATATATAAAATATTTAAAGACTTAATTTTTATTCAGACATGTAAAAGTAAAAGTGAAAGTGTCATGTGGAGGCCCAGTATTTCGGAATTTGTTCTCTGCATTTAACCCATCCAAGTTAGTGCACACACATTAGCAGTAGTGAATAGTGAACACACACACCTGGGACCATTTTTGCACCCTTGAAGGGCACTTCGGAGGGGACGCCATTTGTAGGTGCATTCCAAATGAAAGTGAACAACAGAACCCCTTCACGAAGGGCCCTTCCACAGGTCGTTAGCGAAGGGAACATGCGACGGTAACTTCAATGAAGTAATTTAATCCTTTATGGACATGTGACCCAGAGGGGGGCGAATCCTCATGATTCATTTTAAATATAGATATGGTGGGAGAGTTGGAGTTAAAGGGTTAGTTAAAAAATGAAAATTACCCCATGATTTACTCACCCTCAAGTCATCCTAGGTGTATATGACATTCTTCTTTCAGACAAATACAATCGGAGTTATATTAAAAAAATGCAGTGAATGGCTGTTTATGTTTTGAAGTCCATCAAAGTGCATCCATCCATCATAACAGTAAGCCACAAAGCTCTGCTGGGGTTAATAAAGGCCTTCTGAAGTGAAGCGATGTGTTCGTGAAAGAAAAATATCCATGTGTAAAACTTTATCGACTAAAATAACTAGCTTCCGGCAGATGGCCGGTGGAAGTCTAACCCCTAGTCTTACGGCCGTCTGCCGGAAGCTAGTTATTTTAGTCAATAAAGTTTTAAACTTTAAAACTCCGCCCAGGCTCTGCGCTCCCTCAACTTTGCCGTGGTCCGCGAGCCCAGGGATTCCTCCGGGCTCTTTGTCCAGCTGTTCCTGTTTAGTTCCCTCATTTTTCCTTGTGTATAAATACTTCCTGTTTGGTTCAGTTTGATGTCGGTCATCGTCGATATCAGTCGTGCCGATATTAGTGTTGAAGTTATCTGTTATCTTTCTGAGTATTCGAGTTTCCTTTTAAAGGACTATCTTGTTCGATCTCCTGTTTCAAGTTTCTTTGGATTTAAAGACTTTGACAATTCTAGCTAAATGCATTTTTTATAAACACGTGAATGTGCGTTAGTTTCATAAAAATGCTAAGAAATTTGTAAAAAGCTGAGAAAATCGCATTTTTAGAGAGACCAAATATCAAAGACCACATCCAGATCGGATTCAGAAAGATGATCAAACAGATGGAGGAGATCAAGTCCATCAACACCCCTAATGCTTGCACAGTCCTATAGCTCATCCTGGGTCAACATTTCATTCAGTAACATTAGGCGGTTTTGATTTAAATACTGTTTAATGTTGATGATCGCGTTATTTTGCATATGCATATGCTTACATGTGATATCACTTGTTTCTGCTTCTTTTTCACCTGTGTTTTGTTCCAGAGATTCTGTACTATTTCAGAAGATGTGTCATAGATGTGCCCCCTATCATTTAGTGAAAAAACACATGAAGCCGGAAATGTCCATCAATGGTGGGGAAGCGCTGTCTCATAAATGACGGAAATTTCCATCAACGGCAGGGAAGTGTTGCCACATAAATGACGGAGATTTTCGTCAATGACGGGGAAAGAGTTAAAGGTCTTTACTTGTTAAACAGTATGAACTCAATCAGATGACAGAAGGCAAGTAGTGTAGTTATTTGTGTTCAATGGATTTTTCAGCAAAGATGGCCATGTTGATAATTTAGAGGCCTTCACAATTCGCATATCAAATATGATACAATAAACTTTAGGGTTAATAATGTGCACAGTTTACAGAGTGACAGTGTTTTAAAGGATGGCTAAATGTAAGAAAATAATTGCTGTGACCTAAACCTATGATTACAACTCCTTTGCCCCAATAAACCCTAACCCAACAAAATTAGAACGCAAACATTGGCTGATTCAGAAACGAGGAACCGTCTGCACATCAACTGCATGCAATCAAGAGATGTTTGCATTCTAGAACTCCTGTATCTGCAATTATAGAAAAAAATCACAGGTGGATGCCTCGTAAATTAAGACCCAGAGGCAATGCTCAATCATTACCATGTTAATATTCATCTGAACATTCCTGTCAATCAGTATTAGCAATGAGACTCTTCACAGTGTCAGATCTTAAGCACTGTAGCTTTAACTCCTATCTGTCATCATACTAAATTAGTCAATGGGTTTTCTCCATGCTTGGAGACACAGCTGCATTCGAGAGGTTGCTGGTGCCAGTGCAGGCCACCTGCTCGGACTGTGGAAGTAAGTGCTGCTTAGAACCAATCAGACATGATATAGCGGCCATAGAGGAAGCCCATGCGGAATGTAAAGGATCATTTCACGACTCTAATATGAGACTTTAATCTTGCTGTAATAAGAGCTGCTTTAACTCTGGCCATTAATGCCTCTTTGTGCTGATCCATGACCAGCTTCCTGCACCTAAACACTGGCCGTATTCATTAGGAATCTGATCATGCAACTGGCCTCAGATCGGAATCGGAGTGCATCATTCTCTCTCCCTCTCAAAGAAAAAAAAAGCCATTAGGAAGACTACTGCAGAGAGAGGGGCGACTGAGAATCCGTAAAGCAGGCTCGATCACTACTGCTCATTTGAACAGTTGCTATAGATACAGAGTGGTGATGATGTGACACTCCCGTGATTTGTCTTGTTGTTTTGGATAGCAATGTCACTGCGTTTTGAAATGGATGAACCAATCAGAGTCATTGCTTGCATCTGATCTCTGTCATGTTGTAATTGCAAATGATTGCCATGTTCAGGCCTGAGAATAATAATTACAGTAGGCTAAATCGAGAGGGATTGTAGAGTTACTAAAATGTCATGAGTACAATCTGAGTCTTTCTCTAGCACTACACAGAAGAATAGATTGAGGTGTATTTCAGTGTTATATTCAATCTCTAAACTAAAAGACTGTTCCAAATCACTGTTCCAAATCCAAATCACAAATAACTTAACGGCAGACCAAATGACACTTCTCATACAAAAATATAGTGTTCTGGCACAGATTGCTGGCAAATTTGTTGCAAGATATTTTCCAAATCAGATTTGTTGAAAACCGTTTGCAGGAAAATTTGTAGCAAGCAACAGAAAACCTTGAACCGTTAACAGATCAAAATAACCAAAATACAAAAATAATGGTAAGACTTATGTTTATTGCAACGTAGTTACACAATTAACATACATTTACTAACAGTAAATCAAGCATAATTACATGCAACTAAGAAGAAAATTAACCCTAAACCTATAGTAAGTACATGTTGTTAATTAACATTGCTCAGACCCCTTTGTGAAATAACATTGTAATAACATTCAAACCAAAATAATTAATATATAGCTCCTTTAAAATACCTCAAGACTTAATATTCAAATACTCTAACAAATGTTAGAGATCAAAAACAATATATTTAAAATATTTATTACCAGAACAGTGATCATATTCAACAAACTAAATCATCACTTCACTCAGATTCAACCAAAAATAAACACAATCAAATGCTAAGTTTCTCATTTTTTAGCTTTTTGATGATGACACGCACTGAAAAGGAGTGCAATTAAATTGTACTGTCTTTGTAATGTCCTTGAGTGTCATAGGGGGCTCTGCATCTTTGAAGCTGGCTTTGTAATTTCATAGTCCAAATGTTGGTCCTAGGCAGGTATTAGTTTTTTAATTTATGGCAATTATTTTGTCTTCTGCAAATTTGCCATAAATGAATGCAAAGTGTAAGGGTTCATTCACAGACCTGACTACAGCAAACACATTTCACAGTTATAAAAACAGCATGTAATCCCATAGGAGACATAGTGGAAATCACATTACATGTTTTCTGCCAAAAAACCCTGTATCAATCCTCAAGACATGGTTCCTGCGGCCATGGGAGAAAGCAGTTCAAGTTACGTTTAAAGAATTTTTAGACCATGAAGAAGAATCACGTTATAGGAAAATGTCTATACATCACATGCAACCTTGTAAGCATATAGCCTATGTAATGGATTGGCCATATAAGCAGCTTCAGATATTTTCATCAGCAACACTTCTTTGGATTTTAAAGATGAAAAACTAAACATTTATTCTTCAAGCAAGTCGTGCCAATTTTTTTATTGGAGAGAATTTCAAGCTCAAGCAGCTCAAGCAGTGCTGTAAGCTCAGATGTTAATGGAGTTTGTATTTCTGACTAGCTTCTTTTGCAAAAGTTTTTCAATTTTTTTCAAATATCCACATCCATGTACAGTAGTCAACATTTGAATTGGATCAAAAAAGGTTCATCAAAGTTGTCCTAAGACAAGAACGGGTATTGTTCAAAATTCAGGCATAACTTTGATGAAAGGTTTGGATCCACTTCAAATGTTGACTAGTTTGTGCCCATTAGGATTGCCAAGTCTAGTTTACCCACAGAATAGGGCAACTTTTAAGCTGGGTTTGTTTACTTTTGCGTCCATTCCTTATTACTTTTTTTAAATATGACGGGAAATGAATACCAAAATTACAATTAGAACCTTATGCACAAAATTAAGTATTGAGTTATTTTGCACCACTGACATTTTGCACCTTTATTAAAAATTTTTTTTAAAAATTGCATACATTATTAACAACATTTTTTTTTAATTTTTTGAGTTTTCTGTGGCTAAATAGAAATAATGTTATATGATAACCCCCTAAACTAACTTCTGTAACCATACAGAGAGGTACTTCATTTAAAGATTGACATAGAGAACCTGTCCCAATTGTGATTTACAATGAAATAAGAATTTTGTAAAAGGAAAATGAGTTTGTACAAAGACTTTTGATACAAAGACGGTGCACTCATATTACTTATGAATGGGAGAAAGTACATCACGCAGTATGGTGGAATAAGTCCTACCTTCTATAAATAAAAGAGCCAATCGCCGAATGGTAAAGTCATCGCGCCACTGAAGCTGAAGCTCCAGTTGCTATAGAAACAGTTAGTGTTCTGAGATGAGCACTTGTTACTGTGTAAAGACAACAACAAATCTTCTGCTAGTCAAAAACTGTAAGATGGATGCTAATATTTATGTCAACAATAAAACCAACTGCACTTAAGATTTAAATACAGGGAATTCACACATTGTAAAAAAATTCTAACCTCTCCAAGTCAAAATTTTCTAGTGACTGGTCACATCTAAATTTTTAAATTGGCCCAAGTGCAATTCTTGTTGCAATAGTCTGTTAACATTGGCTCAATGAGAAATAATACGTCAGACTAATTGAAAAATTTAGATGAGACCAGTCACTAGAAATTTTTCACTTGGGGATGTAATTTTTGTTTACAGTGCAAGTGAAATTTAATGGGTTACACTTTATTTCAATAGTCCACTTTAGACATTACAACTAACTATAAGAAACTTTGCAACTACATGTCAACTAACTCTCTAACTCTTATTATGGAAGTCAATGGGGTCTATCAACCGTTTAGTTACCGACATTCTTCAAAATACCTTTTTTTGTGTCTAGCAGAAGAAAGAAATATAAGAGGGTGAGTAAATGAAGTAAATTAATGTTTTTGGGGGTGCCTTTAAGCAGACAGTCCACTAATACTCAAATGACTGGTAGTTGATGTAATTGCAAAGTTACTTAAAACGGGCGGCAGTGGTTCAGTGGTTCATGTAGGTTGTCTACAAACCGAAAGGTTGGTGGTTCAATCCCCGGTTCCACCTGACCAAGTGTCGAGGTGTCCTTGAGCAAGACACCTAACCCCAGCTGCTCCCGACGAGCTGGATCGCCTTGCATGGCTGACACCGCCGTCGGTGTATGAATGAGTGAGTGAATGGGTGAATGTGAGGCAATATTGTAAAGCGCTTTGGTGGCCATTGGGTCAGTGAAAGCGCTATATAAATGCAGTCCATTTATATAAATGCAGTCCATTTACTTAAAATGACTAAAGTGGACAATTTGAATAAATTGTTACCATTAATATACAGTAAATGTGCCAATGAGGACCCAGAAAATCTTACATTTTAGTCTGTTGCTCATGCAAAGCTATCATATGGCTTAAACCTGGTGCACATTGTAAACAATTTATAATAGTCCTTTACGATTGTTGCTTGTCAGACTGAATGAACATGATCCCCGCTGTAAGCCATGTCACACTGTAGGATCTCAGTTTTTATTGATGTCAGACAGCAGTCAAGACACGTTAAAAATGGACGGACACACAAAGACTAGTCTGGAGTTTTACATCATCAATGTGTGATATGTTCGGTGTCTCTGAGCTGCATTTACATGCAGGATAGAAATGGTGGCTGGCTAACAAAAACAATCTCAAGCATTCATTTTGATCATGCCGTTTCTTGAAAAGAAAACTGGAAAAAAACTAGACTTGTGTGCGGAGCAAGTGGTGGTTTGTTGTTGTCTCACTAATTGCGTCATCAGGTTCTGTGCTTCTATTGGTTTTTGACACTGCCAGAATTTCATTGAAGGTAAAATTGGTTCACAGTGGTTATTGTCCACCCATAATATATTTCTGGAGGTTTCGATGTCCCTCCCCACAGGATATTTCGAAAGTTTTCTCCTGACTGTTTGCTAGTGGTTCCGTATCAGAACAGGCTTAACCACAAGCCTCCAAGCTATGAGTGTGTGGACAGGGGAGAGAGGATAATGAGAAAGAGTGGCTAGGGACGGTTTATGAGACAGCATAATGGCCACTGGCTACAGTTTACTCACTCAAACCTGGAGACTTACAGACAGATCCAGATTCCCAAAGTAAACTGAGCCAAAAAGTGTTATTGCACTGCATTATTTTTCCCCATCCTGTGCTCTTTCTGAGCTATCATCGCAAAACAATTGCGAGATGTTTTGCTGATTAGTGATGATTGAAGTCATGTAACCGTAATGGCCTGGGAGCCCAGCTGGGCTAAAAAAAATTAAGCATTGCTGCCATAAAGCTTTGTGAAATGCTTTAGTTGTTTTTTAATTAACAAAAATCGCAATTATGCATTTTGAATCAGGCAGAAAGTCATCATAGTTCTTTGTGTAACTCATTACTCTCTTTAGAGAACTGAATAAATCACAGCAAAAAAAATCTGAAAAGCATAAATGAAACAGTCTTTATTAATCATAACATAGGCATAAAAATTGACCAGTATATTGCCAAAACACTTCCCTAATTTGTAGAGTCTATAGTATTTTCAGGAGTTTTTTAAAAAAAAAAGAAAATCTATCAAAGGTGACAAGTCCAAAGCTCTCATAGTTTTCCAATAAAAAATGAAGACTTACTTTCAGATATTCAGTCAATGGTCAACCTAATTATCTTGAAAAATAGTAACTTCTTCAAACTGTTTCATCATCATCTGATCATGGCCTTGGTCAACCTTGAAGTGAATTTTGCTAATGGTGATTTTTTTTTAATGTGTGTGCTGGTAATGATATTTTGTCACTTTTTGGATAAAAGTTTGGATAAGCATTTGATTTAAAAGTTAGCTAGCAATCAACTTTAAATATATACACATGAACAAAAGGAAATTGTTAATTCAAATTCTTAAATACTGACGATTTGGTACCAATGCACCTAATAAAACGCTCAGATCATGAGGTACCACGATCGCAAATTGTTGTCAGGAACTGATGTGTCAAGATTTCATACCAGGATTCATAACTGTGTTTCTGTGCTTGATTCAACTACTGTTTCACTAGAGAAATGATGCAACTCTTGTGAAAAAGAATGAAGGATCAATACTTCAAATGAAGGAGAAATGTTTCTGTACCTGCCATCTGGCTGATGTTGATATGAGTCTTGGCTACGTTATCTAGAGTATGTGTTGTTTGCATTCATCATAGCCAGTGACTTCTGTTCAATGTTCATCAAGCTCATCATTTCCACCAGTTAACACTGGCAAACAGTGTAGATGTCTGATGAAAAGGAAACAAATATGTTCTTTCATATATGATCCTCAACTTGTGTCATTCAGCTCCATGAGTTAAAAAAAAAAAAAAAACATCATAAAAGCAGTTGATACAACTCATATGCTTTATTCCAAGTCTTCTGAAGCCATACACTTTGTGTGAGGAACAGGCTGAAATCCAGACAAAGCTATCATATGACTTCAGAAGAAGAAAAAATACATGCCATATGAGTTTGGAACAACATAATGGTGAGTAAAAAATGATGGAATGAATTTCTGGGGCAAACTTCATTAAAATAATGACAACGGCAGATTGTAAACTTGCATATTGCAAGTGTGCAGAGGGAAATGTGAGGGATGAAAAGTTCAGAAATCCCTGGTATAATGCAGTGGATCTCAATCTTTTTGACTTCAAGGCCCCCCAATGTCCTCCACAACATTTGAAGTCACAATTTCTACCTAATAAAATATTTTAGAGCTTGGAATAACTAGAAAGATGTATATTTGTTATCAAAAATAACCAAATACTAAGAAGTATATTGATTTGTATTTGTTTTAGCTAAATGTAATGCTTGTTTTGTCTTATTTTAAATAATCTGAAGTCATCTTGAGGCCCCCTGGTTGTGAACGTAAAAACAGCTGCCATGTTTATGACGGAACATTGCATATTACAGGCAACAAAAAAAATATTCTTATGGGGCAACCCAAGTTCTAACCATCAGTAGTAAATGGTTCTCTGCTGAACTCTTTATTTATTGATCATGAATAAGAATAAAGTGGCTCAAATTAAATTTGAACTAGACTACCGTATTCTGCCATACTGGTCCAGTGAACAGGCCAAAGTGGCAGGGGTGAGATACTTTTTACTGTCTTAAAGAAAGCGACCATCAGAACAAAATGTCAAACGGATCGATACTCTTTCCATTTGGGGAGTAAACAAGCCCTTTAACACTTAAACTAGAAGTGCTTCAACATTTCACCAGCAACATGACAGAGTGAAAGAAAGCTAACCTTTCATATAAATGAAAGACATTTCTACTATAATCAGTTTCATCTCATTGTCTCACTGCAACATGAAACCATCAACCCACTTTGGGCATAAAATTACAGTGCACTCCGTTTAACAAATGCTCTTCAAATATTAAATTGCCTGATGGTGCTGCTGGCCATTATGTTGCATCTATTTATTCTAGCATGATCTGAAGGTAGAAAAAGAACTGCTGGCAGTCACCATCACTTTGCACTTGGACAAGAATAGTATGTCATCATTTCAACCACCACTGGACATTTATTTTTATGGATGTCACTGCATGAATGCACTTAAAAACCATCAGAGCGGCATGTAACCAAAGAAGTGCTACCGATAAAAAGACTTCTGTTCTTATTTATAGAATGTTCCAAAGTCCTTCGTGTCCCAAATTCATTCAATCGAACTACTAGAGCATGCTTATCAAGAAGTTGCTTTTCAAAAGCAAGAGAAAAAGTTTCAAAACAAACTGCCATACATGGAATATATACATTTAAGATAGCCCATGTTTAAGCAGGTGAATATTTCTCTTGGTAGGGAGAACTGCCCAGGGGACAAAAAACAAAAAAACAAAATTGGAGATAGGTTGCAATAGATGTCACAATGGAATTTGCCATTTTATAGGCTTTTTAGCAAAAATCTTATCACTAAAACATGTTTTAAATAAAGAAGAAATGTAACAAAAATCAAGTAATTATTTTGGCCAACAAATATTGTAATACAAAAATTGCATACATTTATAAAAATTCTAAACACATTTAAAAACAAACAATGTGACAACTTGCGGCCCTAACCTGTCCTGAGAACTTTTCATATAACATCTACATTAATTTATACATAGTTGATTGTTCTCTGAATGTATGTCAGTGTGGTTTTATTGCGTTCAATATGTTTACCCAACAGCTGTAACAAAAGATTGGTGATATTGTAATTTTAGTTTGGTGGACCATGTTCACAGAAATTATCTACTAGCCCTGTAGTCCTAGCTCTGCATATGCACACAATTATACAATATTGCGAAATCATGATGCAGGAAAAAAAGAGACACAGTAACTTCCCCGATTGCAGCAATTAAAGCAAGCTTAAAGGAGAACTCCGGTCAATTTTAACATTGAGCTCATTTTTTTGTACATTTGGAGTGCTGTCAATACAGAGAACAACGACAAAAATCGGTGTTGCCTACACCGTGTTATCCTCTTTTTAAAATTTGCACCCTGTTGACTTCAATGGGGCAATATTTAAACCTGCTTTTAGCCTCTTAACATCCTTGATGTGTCATTACAAGTGCACAGGTCATGTGAGTGATTCCTTCGGAGTGAACGCGGGTCAATCTGACTGCAGTAGATGTGAAAGATATGAATAAAAATGATTTTTATTCAGCCAGCGCACATACCTGTATTTACATCCTGTTTTCGTTCGAAGTCCATAGGACCCGCGTTCACTCCGAAGTAATCACTCACATGACCTGTGCACTTGTAATGACACATCAAGGATGTTAAGAGGCTAAAAGCAGGTTTAAAACTTGCCCTATTGAAGTCAACAGGGTGCAAATTTTAAAAAGAGGATAACACGGTGTAGGCAACACCGATTTTTGTCATTGTTCTCTGTACTGACAGCACTCCAAATGTACAAAAAAATGAGCTCAATGTTAAAATTGACCGGAGTTCTCCTTTAAAGGGGAACTTGGCAACTATAGACATTTCTTCGCTGATTTTCACTTTTGTTGTCGCATGTTTTCCCAACGAGCTCCCCTTACAGCTGTGGGGCGTATATTTCACAACACTGTCGTAAAAAAAAACTCACTTGCAGCACCCTCCTCCCTCTTTCTACCACTGCTCATGTGCATTTGTTATTATCGGGGCCGGCCAACTTTATCGTGTGGCGCTATATCTACCAAGGTGGGTAATACATCATACACGGTATCATATGGTGTGTGTGTTTATGTCGAAATGCCGTAAAGCAGTTTGTGTTTCACGCTCGTTCTCGCTTCTCATGAGACTTCCTATTTCCAACTTACCGGGACGTTAGTCCCCATGTTGCAAGGTTGGTTTTCCACCTGGGAACGCTAGGGGGAGCGAGGAAAGTCACCATTTTCACCAGAACAGGTTTTTTAACCATCCAAATGATTTCTAAACGGTTTTATTAAGTTGAAATAGTTGTCAAGTTCCCCTTTAACTAAGGGACCATTTACATGACACAGTTTTCAACTAAAAACTGAAAACTTTTTATGAGTTTTGGCTGTTCATTTACACGACAATGGTCAGTCTGGTACATGTTCAGTCTGTAGGCGCATAGTGTTTCTATGCCAAGTGACATCGCCAACTACTGGCCTGGTATGAATAATACAGCTTTTGTTTTTGCGGATGTGAATGGGTATGAAAACATTAGCGTTTTGACAACATTGTCTTCTCTATGTGAAAAACACAAAAGGAAAAAAAAGTTTCCATTTTTAGTACATCATTGTCATGTAACCGTATCCTAAACAGGACATGATTATGACAGTCATTTCATGATAAGTCAAACTTTCCTTGATCTTTTTAAATAAAATACTTAAAGTACTATGAAAGCATATTGTAACACAAAACCTCCTCCCCAGAACAGCAAATAGCATATACTTAAACTAAACTGCAAAAGCTGAAAAATTTATAAAATGATTTTAAATATGTGCTTTGATAATAATAATAACAGTATTTTGGGGAAAATCTTATAATAATGTCTGCATTTGATACAGAGCTAGTACCCTTTTGCCCACAAATTCCCACCAAGAATTCTTTCATTTTGTTATGCATTTGTCTTTTTCTGCTACCTACTGTGAATATGATTAAAATAGCAGTGGGGAAAGCTGCTGTCTTTACACAGAAATAAACTGATTTTTTTTTTTTTTTTTTAAATCACAAGTAACAAAAAAAAAAAAAAAAAAAAAAAAAAACGTCAAGGCATAGACAGCACATTTTCTGTCAGGGATACTCAGCTCGGTTAGAGAATTAACCAATGCAAACACTTACATTTCAGCTGAAAGCTGATAAGAGTAATACAGCCTTATGTTGAGGACTGAAATAAACTGGAGCAATTCTTTAAACTCTTCAGGGACCTGCTTCTTTATAATATTTCATGCAGAAAATAAGCAACAAATGCGCTGGTTTCCTATGAAAAGGCAAAGTATTTTCACCTCATACCAATTTGTACCTTCTAACCTTAGTAAAATGATGCAATTCTGCAGCTAAAATTTATTTAGGCAAAAATGATTTACTGTTACAATAAAACTCACACATAGGGTGAATATTGCTTTCAGCCCTGTAATAGTGAAGCTCTTTACCTGACTTACTAAAAGTATCATCCTTCTGAATTTATGGTTAGCAAGACGCTTTAAATATTAAAATATTTTTTGCAAGCGATTGAATCTCCCATCTTAAATTCTTTTCTGATGCCCAACAAGATGAAAATAATTCAAATGCATGAAATCTAGGAAATGAAATGTTCATGTCTTGAGAATTCCTAGTGCACTCAAGTTAAAAAAAACATAGGGAACAATGTATGGTGTTAATATGAAGGAATTTTCAATAACACTTTACAGTAAGGTCCAATTAGTTAATGCTAACAATGAGTAATACATTTGCTATAGTATTTATTGATCTCTGTTAATAAAAATTCAACTGTTCATTGTTAGTTCATTTAAGCTCAGGTCCATTGAATAGCCTAATATGAACAGATTTTGATTTTAATAATGCATTAGTGAATGTTGAGATTAACATTAAAGGTCCCATGGCATGAAAATTTCACTTTATGAGGTTTTTTAACATTAATATGAGTTCCCCTGGCCTGCCTATGGTCCCCCAGAGGCTAGAAATGGCGATAGGTGTAAACCAAGCCCTGGGTATCCTGCTCTGCCTTTGAGAAAATGAAAGCTCAGACGGGCCAATCTGGAATCTTCCCTTTATGTCGTCATATGGGGGAAGGTTACCTCCCCTTTCTCAGCTTTGCCCGCTCAGAGAATTTGGCCCGCCCATGAGAAAATGAGCTATGACCGTGCGAGCGCGATATTGGTTTTTCCTCGAGAGACATCTGGGCTTGCAAACGACTGGCTCGTAGTGGCTGTAATTCTGCACCAAGGCTGAATTTCGGGAAAGAGACTTAAGATACAGTATTAGGGGACCACTAAGGCCTATATAAAAGCATCCAAAAAGCAGCATGTCATAGCACCTTTAACAAAGATCAATATTTTTCATTGTTGGCTCATGTTAACTAATGCAACTAATGTTAAAGGGGGGGTGAAATGCTCATTTTCACTCAATCTCCTGTTAATCTTGAGTACCTATAGATTAGTATTGCATCCTTCATATCTCCAAAAAGTCTTTAGTTTTATTATATTTATAAAAAAAAGATAGGCTGTACCGAGTTTTTCCGGAAAAACATGAGCGGCTGGAGGCATGACGTGTGGGCGGAGCTAAAGAATCACGAGCGCGCGTAGGTTTTTGCGTTGAGAGCGTCTGGAAGCTGTGACATCCTTTACCGTGAGGAAAAAAAACATCATCCAAAACAAACCATGGCTAACAGTCAGATTCAGCCATACATTTATGATCCAGAATCAGATCCCGAGGCTGAAATTGAACACGAGCAGCAGCAGCAACGACTACAGCAGGACGTCTCTATGTGGTATGTATTGAAACTGTATATATTTGCTTAGCGGTTTTTGTAAATGACTAAGTTCCACTTTATGTCGTCGTATTTTTTTTTTCTTTAACTATACGTGATCATGTTGTTTACTTGCTGTGCTTACGCGAAGCAGTAAAGTTTTAAGCAGTTTGAAGCAGTTTTACTCACCGCAACGCACAATCGTGACCCTTTTTCGTTGGGACTGCATCATCCTTAAGCATTAGACGATTTGCAAATCCGGCGTCGAACTGGGCCTTGTTTATAAAACAAGCATCTTCGAAATGCAGGGAACAAACAAAAACACTTGCACAACTCCGTTGATGCTCTGTAAAAATAAACTCCATCCACTGGTCCCTTAAAGCTGTTTTTTTTTTTGGTAATCTGTGCAGGGTTGTCTTGCCCTGGCAACCAAAAACACACTTCTTTGGTGACATTTCGCTCTCTCGCTCTGGTCAGTGAATGTCTCTGCTCTGGTCTACGTGTGCGCGCGCGCTCTTCCGGAGAAGTGCCCTTAGGACCCGTATAAGGAAATTCCGCCACATCTGACGTCACACATGCCCATACTCGAAAAAAACTTTCCGAAACTTGTGACAAACCGGAAGGAGTATTTTTGGAACAAAAATACTCCTTCAAACGTACAACTTAATTTTTGAAACTTTGTCCATGTTTAGCATGGGAATCCAACTCTTTAACAGTGTAAAAAACTCAGTATGCATGAAATAGCATTTCACCCCCCCTTTAACAAATGGTGCCTTAGTGTTACAAGTGTTTTAACCGTATTACCCGTGTTTTGGTTTAGGGTTAAAGGAAATGGGTAACACTTTTGTTAACATTAGTTACTGCATTAGGTAACATGAACTAACGAAGAATGAAGAATATTTTATAACAATGCAGAACCTTTGCTAATTAATAAAAATGTTTATATCTTAGTTCACAATCTTAGAGCATTAACTAATGTCAACAGATACAACTATTGACCTGAAAGTATTTAGTATTTGAAAGAGATTAACCTTATAGATTAATAAAAGCTATTGTTCTATTGTGCTATTGTGCTCTAATAGCTAAAGCTATTGTGTTGAAAAGTATGTTCATTCTTAGTGCATGTTAATTAATGTTGTTTACATTATGTTAACAAATGAAGCCTTATTGTAAAGTGTTTCAAGGAAATCTTTGTAAACAGATAATGTCCAGGCAGACAATTATCAGTACCTTTTCTGTTTTTCCAAAAAAAAAAAAAAAAAAAAAAAAAATAACAGTGCGTCCTGATGAACAATCATATCAATGTGATCTACAATATAATTAATTATGCGTTTGAAATGTGTGACCTGGTAAATCCTAACGACCTGCTGCTGAAAAATAGGATGATAAGTTAAATAATGATGGATGGGTTTGTGGGTGCGTGGGGTGTGCGTTCACACCACACATCAATGCAGGGTGGCCGACTTACTAATAGATCAAGCTGGGATTCTTTGTAATCATTTGTGTCAAGTCACGGAAAGGCAGAACTGATAACTCACAACAGCAGTAGGCTTAATTAATACAATCGTTGTTTATAAAAGAGGTCGTTTTAAAGCATTAAAGCTAATCGCGCATGCTGTTAGCATTAGGAAAACCAACGGAGACTAAACCTAAGCCAACAGATATATTTTTCTAAATACACAGAGACATGTGGTATTGATTTACATAATTTCTTATGCAGAAAAGTCAATGTGATAGTGGAGCTGTAGGTTGCCAGATCTCTATTCATTTAATATACTTCAAAACAAAACCACTGACCGTGTTTGTCCCTTAAGACTTAACCAAACAATTCACTGTAAATGCTTTAGGGAAGAACAATTTAGGGAAGACATGTAGATACTGTAAATTATTCAAAACATGTATTTTTATTATATATCCTTTTTCCAAAACGTTTGTCCTGTGTAGGGTTGGATCAACCCATCACCATGCCAACATGGGTACAACATGCAAACTCCTCCCATTATTATATATTATACAATAAATAATAAATACATAATATACTCATTGGCCACTTTATTAGGAACACCTTGCTAGTACCAGGTTGGACCCACTTCTGCCTGTAGAACTGCCTTAATTCTTCATGGCATACTGTAGATTCGACAAGATGTTGGAAACATTCCTCAGAGATTTTGGTCCATATTGACATGATAGCATCACTCAGTTGCTGCAGATTTGTCGGCTGCACATCCATGATGTGAATCTCCGTTCTACCACATCCCAAAGGTGCTCTATTGGATTGAGATCTTGTGACTGTGAAGGACATTTGAGTCTAGTGAACTCATTGTCATGTTCAAGAAACCAGTTTGCGATTATTTGAGCTTTGTGGCATGGTGCGTTATCCTGCTGGAAGTAGCCATCAGTAGATGGTACACTGTGGTCATAAAGGGATGGACATGGTCAGCACCAATACTCTGTGGTGTTTAAACGATGCTCAATTGGTACTAAAGGGCCCAAAGTGTGCCAGGAAAATATTCCCACACCATTACACCACCACCAGCAGCCTGAACCGTTGATACAAGGCAGGATGGATCCATGCTTTCAAGGTGTTTACTCCAAATTCTAACCCTACAGAATGTCGCAGCAGAAATTGAGACTCATAAGACCAGGCAACGTTTTTCCAATCTTCTGTTGTCCAATTTTGGTGAGCTTGTATGAATAGTACTCTCAGTTTCCTGGTCTTACAGGCTGCTGTAGCATCTGCCTAAAGGTTCGAAGTGTTGTGCGTTCAGAGACGCTCCGGTTGTAATGAGTGGTTATTTGAGTTACTGTTGCCTTTCTATCAGCTTGAACCAGTCTGGCCATTCTCCTCTGACCTCTGGCATCAACAAGGCATTTTTACCCACAGAACTGCTGCTCATTTTCTCTTTTTCAGACCATTCTCTTTTAACCCTAGAGATGCTTATGCGTGACAATCCAAGTAGATCAGCAGTTTCTGAAATACTGTAGTCAGACCAGCCCATCTGGCACCAGCAACCATGCCATGTTCACTTAAATCACTTAAATCACATTCTGATGCTCAGTTTGAACTTCAGCAGATGATCTTTACCATGTCAGATCATTGCTGCCATGTGATTGTCTGATTATATTTGCGTTTACAAGCAGTTGAACAGGTGTACCTAATAAAGTGGCCGGTGAGTAAATCATTTAATTCATAATTATAATGCATCATTTATAAAATATAATTTATTTATTTTTACTAATGTCCCAGCATCAGAAGCAGGTGGAAGCTACACAAATTCTGGTAACTATATAAATAGGATCCACTGACTGAGTTATACAAATTATTTTTGGAAGCTGCTGAGTGAGAGAAAATGCTACGTCTTATACACATGTACGAAACTAATATTATTCAAGAACAAAAACAGAATTCCCTGGGTCCCGGGGCCATTGTAGCCTACATTGAAGACAAAAGGATGTGATGTGGGCTAAGCATATGCATAAAACATTACTTTAGTGTTTATATCTTTTGACCTAAAATGCTATGCTAACTGAAACAATATTTGCTGCCTCGCAGAATACATGCTTTTGTACAAGAACCTTTGGTCGAATCTTGCCAAAAGCTTTTTATTTTATATTATGTTTCATAGTTTATTTTGATTGGGAATTGTGATAAATGCATCACTTAATTTTTGACAGCTTATGCAAGAAATCCTTTAAAAAAATCTCAGTCAGTGTATGATTCATCAACTTTTCATCCTCAATCAGGTTTGATTTCCAGTGGTTGCTTGCGATTATTAATAGATGCTTGTGCTGATCAGCAGGACATTCATGGCAAATCTCTTTAATGATTGTGATCTTTAACATTCTCTGCACAAATGAAGGAAATGAAGAGAAAAAAGATGTTTTAAATGATTGATCAGATGTGATTTATGTGATTTATGTTTTAAATGATTCATCAGACGTGATTTATGAACCTCGCTCAGAGAGTAAAGCACTATTATGCTTTTTTACATTCTTAAAGATGTTGCACAGTGTTTCTGAACTCCCTGAAATGCCTCGACTGTAGACACTTTTGGGGCTGTGTATAACTTCACTTTTAGACATACACTCAAAATACGTTTATTTGGACAGAACCTCGCTCGATCCCTCAATTTTGACTAAGGGACTGAGTCTACTCAACATGTCCACTTTAGGCAGATCCATAGACCACAATGCAACATGACTGTGATGTCACAGAAGGCCACGCTTAATATACCCCAACCCCACACAACTCTAGTGTATGATATTGGAGTTATTTTGACTTTCAACCACATGTAATACTTGTAGCTACCTTAAGCTGACTGTTTCTTAACACAGTTATAGTTTATTGTATTGTTATCATTTTCGTTTGTGTTTTTTAATATTTTATGTTTAATATAAATATATTATTATATTTATAATTATTATTTGTTTATATTTTTTTAAAACAAATGACAGCCCAAAGCATACATACAGACTATAGAATGGTGTTAAGCAAATTCATAAGGAAAAAAACTAAATAATAAATGAGGCTCCATTGCGGATTCCAAGTGATCAAGTCCATAGGGTGTTCCATTTAAACATATTGCAAAAGTTTCGCCAGCAGTGGGCACTGAAACGTAAGCAATGACGTACAGCCGAGTGAACGAGATGAAGGAAAGTAAGAGAAGGAAGGGCATAAAAAAGACTTAAAGGCCCCCTGAAATTTAAAGTTTTTTATCTTTTAGTATGAATATGTTAGCCTTAAGGTTATGAATTAGCTGGTGTGTTCCAAAACAATGACAAAATTCCCATTTAGGAGATAGAAGCATTGAAAACTTACAATCTCTCACTTCCGCTTAAATGGATCACAGATTTTTGATGACTGCAGCTTCTCATCACATCTTCTGTCCAATCAAATGCTTTCTAAAATTTAAAGCGTCCCGCCCCCTTTGCTATAAATAAATACCACCTGGCCAAAGCGATCATTGACACGCCACAGAGCAATATGGGTTGGAGTCTGGAGATATGTGTTCGGTTTCTCAAACGCTCGAGTTTTATTCCGTTTTCCAACTGTTCGTTGGTTAAGAATGAAATGGCTAGAATTTATTCACACCTATACTATTGAATCCAACGTATCATCAGCGCTCGGATTCGCTTCCATGGTGCTGTCAAGTACGACTTGCAGTCTGTGAGGTAAACTAAACGCTTTTGGAAAAGGAGGAGGAGCCTTTTAATATGTCCCGCCTTAGCTTCCTGTTTCAGTGGAAATTACGTCAACGCATCATACAAAGCTGCGTGTTCCAAGGCAGTTTAGTGGGCCTTTAAATGCAGCCTAAGATCCTACACATCGTAGTATTCCTCATTTAAATAATTCACCTCCATATGCAAAAAAGAGGCCTGGTTGAGTTGCTAGCGTTATGGTAAGGTTATGGTAAGGGACGTGGCATTCCTAAAACGCGCTCGAAGCAGCTGACCAATCACAACACACTGGTCCAGCCGACCAGTCAGAGCACATCATGCTTTCCGGAAGGAGGGGCTTCATAGAAGCAGGAACTAAACAGAGCGTTACTGACTGGGAAGTACGGAGGCCCGCACATGACATGCAATAATTTTTTTTATCATATGCACGATTTACTAATTCATTTCCTCAATTTACTAAATCGTGCGGACGATTTACTAATTTGTTCCCTCTATTTATAAATCGTCCGCATGATAGAGCAAATCAAGGGAACGAAATAGTAAATCGTGCGCATGATTTATAAATCAAGGGGCGAAATAGTAAATTGTTTGCATGATTTAGTAAATCGAGGCAACGAATTAGTAAATCTTGCGCACGATTTAACCTACTATTTTTTTCCAGCATGTCATGTGAGGGGCTCTGTGGGGAAGAGACGTGCTGCAACAATTTAAAATAAAAAAATAAGGTGTTTTTTGACCATTCAACCATTACATCTATTCCAGTAGGCCCCAAAAACAAAAACAATACTTTGTAAAAGTGCAAAATAGGTCCTATTTAGCGGTCAGAAGTGTTCATAAAGTGCTCAAAGCAATACAATATAGTCAGTGGCACAGTGACGTGTTAAATGCTGCTAGAACTGATGCTGACAGCTTGGCACTCTTTTGCTTGGCTCATTAATACATTACACTCATAATGTCTTCGTCCAGGCCACAAGCTGGAGCAGATCATCGCCGGCTGCAACTCTAACAAAATTGACATCATCACCATCCAAGAACATCGACTCAGCTCAACAGAGCCGATCACAACAAAATGCAGAACAGACGGCTGGACTCTGGCTCATACGAAATCAACACACGATTGCCATGGAGTAGCCGTCCTTTACAACAAACGAATAGCTCCACTGGTCCGATACATCGAGTACAAATCAGATCGCATAATCGCCACACATCTAGAAGGCAACCCACGAATGTGCATTATATCTGCCTACGCGCCAACAGACTGTGATGATAAACAGCAAAAAGATGCCTTTTACAATGATCTCAAAGATATTGCCCTCAAACAACCGCCACACACACTGACCATCATTGCAGGCGACTTAAACGCCCGCATCGGCAAGTACAGTCAAGACACCAACCCTAGGCAAGTTGGACCTCATTGCATGCACGACACAACAACTGACAATGGCGAACGCATGCTCGAACTATGCGAACTAGCAGACCTTCGACCAGCGCATACACACTTTCCAAACAGGAAAAGTCGGCTACTCACCTACTGTTCACCAAAGGGCGAGTGGTCACAACTTGACCACATGTTGATCTCGACAAAGTGGTGGAAATCACTCAAAAACTACCGCGCTTACAATACAATCGACGTCGGCTCCGACCATAAAGTAATGAACGCAAACTTCAAACTGAGCCTAAGAGCACCAAAACAACCAACCAACAATCGATGCAAGTTCAACTGGGAAAGACTAGCAGAACCGGAAATCAAAGAGTCTTTCAATTGCGAGCTTAAAAATCGGTTCAGCTTGCTAATGGATGAAATGGAAGCCCTACCAAGTAAAACTGCCAAGATCCAGCAACACACTGACGCACTGGATGCTGCTCTACGCGATACAAGCGAAAAAGTACTTGGAAAGAGGCGCAAAGCAAAGTTTGCGAGCTGGGTCACTGCTGAAATTCTCACACTACTCGACATCTGCAACAAGGTCAGGGCAAAGTACAAGCGAACACGACTGCCCTCGCACAAAATGACGTGGCAAAGCCTGCAGAACCAAGTGTCTGACGCATTCACACATGACGAAGAAGCGCATCTCAGCCACCTGCTTGAAGCGCTTGAGAACGCAGACAAGAAAAGAGAACACGGCAAAACCTGGAAGATCGTCAATCAGATCTCAGGTGACGACAACAAGGCCCACCCAAGCAAAGTAAAGAAACTCGATGGATCAATGCCCGAAGATAAAAACGATCTACTCAAAGGTTGGCGCGAGTACTTCGATTCACTGCTAAACAACAAAAACAAAAACGCAGATCAAACAGTCCACCCAGTTCCATCACCCGACTGTACTGACATCAAAACTGCTCAATTCAATCGATCCGAGATAGAGCAAGCAATCGAAGACCTAAAGCACAACAAAGCGCCTGGACCAGACTACGCAATGACAGCTGAAGTGCTCAAAGACGGCGGCGATTTCATAGTCGACGAGCTGCTCTATATCTGTCAAATGGTCTACGAAAACTGTCACGCACCCACTCAATGGACATCGAATCTCATCATACCTCTGCCGAAGAAAGAAAACCGGCAGCTAATGACAAACTGGCACGGAATCACCCTGACATCAATTGCAGCAAAAGTGTACAATCGCATGATCTTAAATCGAATTCGTCTGCCAATCGACATTATGCTCAGAAAGAACCAAGCAGGCTTCAGAACAGGCCGCAGTTGCATCCAGCAAATTCATATTCTGCGACGAATAATGGATGGAGCATATGCACAAGATATCCCACTTTACATCACATTCATCGACTTCAAGAAGGCCTTCGATTCAATCGACAGAGAAATGATGTTCGCCATTCTCCGACACTACGGCATTCCAGCAAAGATCGTTGATGCAATTCGGGTGTTGTATGATGACTCGAAAAGCCAAGTATACCTGCAAGGCCAGTGCTCCGAGCCATTCAAAATCACAACAGGTGTACTTCAAGGTGATGTCTTAGCACCATTTCTATTCATCATAGTCATCGACTACGTCTCAAAACTATCAGCTAATGAATTTGTATATCTTACACACAAAGGCAAGGAAACAGACGGAAGTTACAGAACTTTACGCACATCAACTCGCGTGCTAAGTCACAAAGTGAATGACCTAGCTTTTGCCGACGACATCGCACTACTTGAAGGAGACGCAGAGCAACAACAAAAACAAGTCACCGCACTTAAAATACAAGCACGCCAAGTAGGTCTAGAGATAAATATCAACAAAACCGAGCAAATGCGCCTGAACATACAGAAAGACGCAACTCCTGCTCCCGCACTCAAGATAGATGACCAAGAGGTAGCCATCGTAAATGACTTCAAATACCTAGGCGCCTACGTAGGATCAACAAAGAAAGACGTTAATGTTCGAATCGGTTTAGGTTGGGTAGCGTTTCACAAACTCAAATCCATTCTAAAAGCACCCAAGACCATGATCAACTTCAAGATTCGACTCTTCAAAGCCGCTTGCATCTCCATCTTGCTTTATGGCTGCGAAACATGGATCTTCACTAAACATCTAGCGAATCGACTCTACGCATATGCAACAAACTGTTACCGCATTATGCTTGGTATAGACCAGAAGAACGATCATATCACGAATGAACATTTATACGAGACGGTTCAACAGGTGCCAATAAGCACAACTATATGCGATCGCCAGCTTAAGTTCACAGGCCACTGCATTCGCATGGCAGAAGACGAACCGGTCAAACGTTTCATCTTATATGAGTCACAGATCAAACCAACAAATAGGCGCGGGGCACCACGAACATCGTACCGCGAACAAATATCACGCCACATCACCGACAAAAGCATGATCACTCTCAGCGAAAAGGAAATCAGCGAGTTGGCAAAGAACCGGAAACAATGGAACTGTCTTTTTGCCGCGCCTAGGCAAAAGAAACCCGAAAGGAGGGAAACCTCTCGTCGACCTCTAGCCCAGCTCGACTGATGATGATGATGATGATAATGTCTCTGCAAGGAAAGAGAGTTGTCTTCTTTATGTGTTTGTAAACCACAAAAGGCCAGCTACATGTCATTTTATTTATTTATTTAGAAAAGGGACAGTGTATATTAATCAACATTCGTGAATGTAAATGTACCCAAATTAGTCCGAAGGCTAGTTTTCATTGGTAGTCCCTTTGCCAGATGTTATTAGTCCTAAAACTAGAGAAAAGGGTAAAACATTACAACAATAATAGAACTAGAACTTGTAAACAACTCTGTAAAATACAATTAAACATATTATACAAAAAGACGGTATATATACACAATACAAAAGAAAGATAAAAAAAGACATTGTTATGAGTTAAATATAACTAATTATAATGAAATTATTATTAATAATAATAGAGGAAGCAGCATTAATGTTCACATTGTTGATTATGAAGGAGCCATTTCTTAAAATTATGCTTAAATGAGTTAAATGATGAGCATTCTCTGTTACCTTCAACAAAATATTTCAAGTTTCTGAAGTGACGTCCATCATTTGCTTTTGACCCTGTGGCAAGACAAGCAGATGAAGGATGCTCATGTTATGGTGTAACCTTAGATCTAAATGGCTAGGACGAATGAAGGTATAACAAAGTTAATATCTGAGATATGAATCAATGTAAGTACTCTAAAATCCGGTCCTAGGGCCATTACCATGAGGTTCCAGTGTGTACTACAAGGGGACCGTGCTATATACTGTAGGAAGGTTATCCCTATTGCACAAGTACCAATATCCTTCTGTGTGCAGTCTCGCATTGTACACAAAGCCATCAGTAGTACATTAAACAAAACATCACGGGACACTGGGCGCAAAAGCACTTCCGAGCAATAAATGGTTAAAATGAAGAAATCTTAATATGTTTTCCGTATCATAAACTGTGTAGTTAATGTGCGAGTATACATTTAGCATGCTACTCTCAGAGGAAGAAAATGAGAATTGTTTTATTACAGCGGCTATATTATGCACTGTCAAATAGCATTCTATTTTTTTTTCTTTTATGGTCTGTACATATGAAATTGTGATGTGCATTATATTATTTGTATTATGCATACGCACAAATCATATGCAAATTGCTGAAGTGAAATGCTCTAGCCATTAAAGCACTGTGTTTATTTATTATGCCATTAAACTTTCCAAAATGAACACAAATAAAACCAGCTGTCAGGGTGTGTGTTCCCTACAGTCAGGGAAAATATTGTTTAAAGGTCCAACAGGATGTATAAAAGTATCAAAATCACGGCAATGGTGTTTATATAGGACTGTCCTGCCATGTGAACCTGACAAGCTGTTATATAAAATATAGGCTACACGACCCTAATAATGTGGCCCGCCAGGAGATGTCACTGTCGTGTGACACGTCAAAAGCAACGTCAACTTCATGAGTTACTTGTGAAATTTTCAGTTGTGTATTGCACACACTTCTGGGTGATATGTTGTTGATTAAGATGTTTTGTTTTAAAATTAAAAATTGGCTTAATAATATTGCTGTTTTTATTCCTGCAACCAAAATACATTAAGCCACAAAACACCCAGAACAGTGTTTCAGTCTCTCCTCTGTTTACTCTGCACCTAACTGTAGCCTAATATAATATATATATATATATATACACACAAATTTTGTATGCTTATTTTTGAGTTAAGATAGTATACGTTCACGTTTATAATTCTTGCTTAATTTAATAGGCTAAGAACCACCAGCTTTTCATTTACAAGTTTACTAAACAAGAAATGTCATGACTGATCATGTTCTTTCACTGGACGATTGCACAAACTAATATAGACCTACATTTGCTACAATTTTGAGAGTGACTAAAACACACACTGCCTGTAATGTTGATAGATATTAGTTTCTGTTTTATGTATTTATATTTCTGTCTTAAATTGTCCTGTTTTTTTATTTAATTAAAACGTTTGCTACATTTTTACCCTTTTTAGTTAAACTGTTTAAAATAAGTTTTGATCGTGACAATATTTAAAATGTCTACCACCCATCATATTTACACACTCGATGAAACCCCTTCGAAAGGTGCTAATATGTAAAAATTTAAGGTACTAATATGCACCCTTAAAGGGTAAGTACAGAAAAGGTACAAATGTGTATCTTTTGAAAGGGTGCATTTCTAGTGACAGCTTTTGTACCTTTTCTTCTAAGAGATAATTAATGGATTTTATAAACTAGGCCTACTCTTATTTGTTGCAGACATATATGCAAATATTGTATCAAAGTATGATACCACAAAAAAAAAAAAAAAAAAAAAAAAAAAAAGCCTCCTGGTCTCTCCTAAAAAATAAATGTGGAAAAAAAAAATCCATTGAGAAATATTGGGATCACAAAAATCTCTGAAGAAAAGCATTTCTCTTACAGTAATGGGAATCCGGAGCTGAACTTTGTGTTGATCATCGTCTCATCATATTTCTTTTGATCTTGGGATGAAATGTGACCCTGTCATGCTTTTGTGACACGCACATGACGGACGCGTGGAAACGTCAGAGCGGTCTGATTGTAAAGACTCGTGTCACGTGACCGCGGTGAACTGAAGTGATTTGAAGGGTTCAGAGATTCACCAGCTACTTCAAACAAGTCCAGCGGAACGCAAAGCCTACTTTACGCCACAGCTCGAGTGTTGAAACGCAAAGTTAAGTTGTGTGACCTAAGGAGGGGTGGTCTTGAATAAATCTCTACTTTGACCAAGCTCAACAGTGAAGCCGAACCTCTATACAGACCGGAGCGCTGCATTGTTGAGAAGAATTTAGTCGTTATTTTTTCGGAAGTCCTCGGAAAGTAACCTCGGGAAAATAGGTTTGATACGCTACATACAGTGATAACAACAGAAAGGTTTATAATATGTATCGTTAATAGTTTACCGGGAAAGGTTGTGCTGGACTTCAGTTCCTGCTGAGAAGAATTTCAAGTCATCTTTCGGACTTCATCCAGGAAGAAAACACTTTTTTTCATCGGAGCGGACAAGTAAACGTTTATTTCCATGCATCGTTGGGCGACGATCTTGTTCAACATCGCATAACTTCAGGTTAAATATACATCGAAAAATCGGATCTCATCCATAACATAGACTGGTACAATTTGATGTCAAGGTTACTATAGGAAATTCTATATTGCCATCCAACACAAACGCGTCGTGTATCAGTTGTTTTGTGTGATGCTTTTGTAGATTATTAAACTAACAAGCTCGTGGACGACACTGGCATTGTGCTATTGCGATACCATTTCTGGCGTTTCATGCTTTCACGGGATTTATAGTTTGAATTAAAATCTCTGGATGGACGAAAACGGCTATATTCCGTGCCGTGTGGATTACTGAGAGAGAGAGATACGCGTGGGAATCGAGACACCTGAGCCGGATACCTGTAACTTTTCTCTCTCTGTCGAAAGCTCCTCATCGTACATGAGATTGGGCTTTCTGTCTGTCGCTGGTTGACACGGTCTTTTTTTTATTTAACTCCTACTGGTCTGGTATAATGGACGTGATAGCTCTAGATAAAGTTCACCAGCATCACAATCCAACAGATTCAAGCTGGGAATTCGTCGCTGGACTGTAGACGTCCGTCGGGAGATATTTTGGAGGAGTGCTGTTGTTTATCATCACAAACGGGATTTATTCGTGGAAACTACGATGTCCGTTTTACGCTCTTGGATGGAAACTCTGTTGCTGTATATGTTCATTTCAGATGGTAAGTCTGCTTATGCACGCTTGTTTTTTTTTTTTTTTTATTTTGTTTTTTTTTAATAGGCTACCATACTTGCTTGATAATATTTGGATGTTGTGAATGACTGCAGCGGATTTTATCCTATATGTTTGGATGTTGAGATGCAGTGGGTTTTATAAGTCTTAATTGGTCATTCAACACACATACACTAAAGCGCAGAGCTGAGATTAAACCGTTATTAACGCTTCAAGTTCTTGTTTTGTTGCTGTCTCCAGCCTTGGTGGGCAACGTAAGCTTCAAGTGCGCCTTTTTTTTACTTCATATAATGCTTTTTTTTTTAAAAAACACAGCAAACACTTATTATTCAAGCATAGCAACTGCCCGCAAGGTGGGAGCACGACTAAAGCTTGAGGCCAACCGTGAAAAAAAAAAAAAAAAAAAATCCCCTTTTTTAAAACAACAATGTGAAATCAGTTTTTGAGCCTGTTCTGTCGAAATGATTTTTTCTTATTATATTGTTGTGATGTAAAAGAAGGTTATGCATTAGGGAATGGGGAGTCTATTTAAGATTAAACCCATAAGTAAAGTAGTCAAAACAAAATATGTGGTGTTGATTGACTTGAAAAGTACACAGGCTATAATAAACCCAATTCTATGTAGGTAGCCTATTCTAAGATAAAAAAAATATTAGGGAATCATGAAAGTTAGGGGGTTAGTTCACCCAAAAATCAAAATGATCCCATATTTTTCTCACCCTCAAGCCATCCTAGGAACATACGACTTTTTTTTTTTCAGCCTCACACAATCGTAATTATATTAAAAATATGAGGAGTGGGAGTAGGCTAATAGTAGTGAATGGTACCTTGTTTTTTGAAGCCTAAAAACTGCGTCCATCCATCATAAAAGTAATCCATATGGCTCCAGGGGGTTAATAAAGGCCTTCTGAAGCGAAGCGATGCATTTTTGTAAGAAAAAATATCCATAATTATAACCACTGTAATCACTAGCTTCCGGTAATGTCCATCCGCGCGTTCACGAGAGAGTCAGAGGAAGAGTGACCTCTGACCCAACATATTACATAGGAGTAGCGTAAGCTTAGTTGAGAATTGACGCATCTTGCGGTTCAAATAAATAGGGCTGGACAACAAACTCAAGCTCCTCTGACATTTCTCATAATTTTTTTTTTTTTATTTGTGATTGGTGTTTTGTTTTGCTCTATCCTCTGTGTTCGTCAGTACGTCATACGTCGGGTCAGAGGTCACTCTTCGGGCCTAGCGTAGGGCCGTTACCTGAAGCCAGTCATTATAGTTTATAAAGTTATAATTATGGATATTTGTCTTACAAAAACGCATACCTTCGCTTCAGAAGGCCTTCATTAACCCCCTGGAGCCATGTGGATTCCTTATATGATGGATGGATGCGTTTTTTGGGCTTAAAAAAAAGAGGTACCATTCACTCCCATTTTAAAGCTTGGAAGAGCCAGGATATTTTTAATATAACTCAGATTGTGTTTGGCTGAAAGAATAAAGTCATATAGGGTGGCTTAAGGGTGAGTCAATTAGGCTATGTGATCATTTTCATTTTTGGGTGAACTAACCCATGTTTGATTGCGCATTGTTTTTAGGCGGCGCAAAAAAAAAAAAAGAGTGTCTTTAATATACTGTAAATCAGATTGTTTAAATGTCTGCCAAAACACCTTTTTTTTTTTTTTTTTTTTTGAGCAACGAAAAGATTTTAAAGTTTTAAATGTATTTAAAAGTGTTCCTTCTATTGAGAGGTTCAGCGTTGCATTACAGAATTTACAGAGGACTTGCGGGTGGGACAAGTTTGGATTATTAGCCAATATTTCCTAATTATCTGATGCTTGTTTACAAGGAATCAGTACCTGTTCAAGTTCATTTCAGATTTGCTCCCTCTGCAGTTTTCAAATGAATGCGATAACAAATTAGACTGTACTTATCTAATTGCCAGTCTGCATTCATATAAATACATTTATCTCTCTTTTTTAAAATTATTTTTTTGATCAGCTATCACAGCTGTGTCTCTCATTGTTTAATTGACTGCTTTGACTGATCTTTATCTCATCAAGAGCAATCCTATTGAAACACGAAACACGTCATTATAGGCTATTTTAGAGTCAGAACCATATTATGGCATCATGGTGTGACTAAGATTATTACATTGACAGTCATCAGTACAGAAGAGAGATTTCTTTGCAATATTCCTTTGAGGTCTAATCCCATCCCTTATTTTCCTTTCATGAAACCATAAGAACAAAGGCAACATCATTTGGGAGTCATCAAAGTTCTGAGGGTTTGTTGTGTGACTTGACTATAATCTATGGTATTTGACAGAAACTTGGATATGAGGAACATCAGAAAGGGAGTTTCGTTTGTAGAAATGTTTTGATTTTTTGAGTTATGAGTTAAATTTGATCAACTTGCTTGCGCATTTCACTCTTCCATGATTCATATCTTGAACATATAGAAGGCAGGAGCGATGGAAGGTCAGATGTGCTCATAATGTCATCTGTCAGGCACTGTCCAATACAATTGCGCATGTTTTGACAACAATGCCACTCAGTCATGCGTTTGCATCTGTAATCCAGACAGCCTTCGTCTGCGGTTGTTACTGATGTACTTGGGCACTAAATTGGGCCAGCGCAAGTGTGTCTCCTCCGCTTCCAGTTACAGACGTGACAGACAGGAACCAGGCATTAAGATCAAGGAAAACATCAACAAACCTGAGACGTGCCGTGAGCTCTCTAGGAATGTCTTGTTTGTTAATCCACAGTGTTGCACCTGTGCGGAGAGCCCTGGTTCGGTTTCAGAGCGGCTTCCTTGTGAAACCAAATCATCTGGAAAGAAATAGCTTTGTTTTGTACTCTTGTTTTATTTAGTAGGCCTGGGAAGTAGCATCGGTGGAGCTTCAGTGCCTTGATTGTTGGACCCCTGTGCTGCTTCTCATCCTTATGACAAACTAACCTGAAATTATTTTCGACAACTCTTCTAATTGAATCCTGATTATGATATGACTCCTCTTTCATGGTCTTAAAAGTTTTATGTATACAAAGAAAAAGGCTCAGAGTTGCGTCGTCGTGAATGCTGCATTTGGGAAATTTAAAGGGATAATTTAAAGGTCATAATTTATTCACTCTCATGTTATTTAAATCCAAACTTTTTTGATTTTCTGGTAACACTTTACAATAAGGTTTGTTAGTTAACTACATTAGTTAACATGAACTAATAATGAACTGCTACTGCATGTATAGCATTTATTAATCTTTGTTAATGTTAATTTCAGCATTTACTAATACTTTATTACAATCTTGTTAACATTAGTTAATGCACTGTGAACTAACATTGAACAGTTGCATTTTTATTAACTAACGCTAACAAATACAGTAACGATGGTTAGTTAATACATAAACTAATGTTAACTAATGAACCTTATTGTAAAGTGTTACCGATTTTCTTTCTTCTGCAAAACACAAATATTGTGAATGAATACATTTTGTGTGTGTGTGTCCATTCTTTGAAATTCAACTGGGTTGAATGTTGTTTTTCACAGACAGGGCTTAGGCTAGATTAAGCCAGTAGTAGGCCTCAGATCAGTTAGGATCTTTTATGAACGTGACTTAGATTAAAAAAATCACTGGTTGCATCTTGACACAAAACAACATGTTTTAAAGGGGTGGTTGAATGTGATTTCACTTTTTTAACTTTAGCTAGTGTGTAATGTTGCTGTTTGAGCATAAACAACATCTGCAAAGTTACAACGCTCAAAGTTCAATACAAAGGGAGATATTTGCTTTTAAAGAAATCAATTTCTAAGGACTACAGCAAACGGCCGGTAGGGACTACAAGACATTCCTCCAGGGTTAGTGACATCACTAACCCCAACATTTACATAAACCCCTCCTCTGGGAACACAATAAATAAAGGGGGCGAGGCCATTTTATGTTGCTTTGGAGAAGAGTTGTTGTGGTAGTAGAGTGTCGTTGCCGCCATGCCGTCGAAACGCTGTTATTTTCACCCAGATTAGAGGTCCACTTTGTTCAGTCTTCCTAAGGACGGTGGAGTTAGGGAGCAATGGTTACATTTTATTTGTAACTCGGTCCCCCAAATGTCGCTCTCTGTGCTGCACATTTTCCGGAGGAAAGCTTCCTCAATCTACGCGAGTTCAATGCAGGATTCGCACAACGGCTTGTCCTGAAAGATGGAGCAGTTCCAACTTTAAAAACAGAAGCTGTTGTTTACGAGCCACAGCCTGTAAGTATGATTTTTTCGTTGATGTGTTTTCCTGTAATAGTTCGTATTGTTAATTGTACGTTGTAGCAAGGAAGTAAACGAAGGACAGCGCTGTTTGGCTCCACAAACCAGTTTGTTAAATGCTAATTCATACTTATCCGACAAACACATACAAACTTCTGTTTAATATCACCAGCGCAGCGAACTTGGAATGTTTGTGGTTGTTGTCGTTTATGTGATCAGTGTAAATTATTCTTTGATTATAGCTTTTATGTATTGTTTATCTATATGCGTGTTTATCTACAGGCATGCTAAACATGATTTTGTGTTTGATTTGGCTACGGTTGTAAATCCAATGTTTAGTGTTCGTATTGGTTTAATAGTTCTGGCGACAGATATTTGGCTACAATCGTTATAAAAATACAAAAGTAAAGGCCTCATTATACTTCTGCATCGGACCAACGCCGGAGCCTATACGCCGTAGGCAACGTGTTGGTTTTAATTTATACTTCTGTGTTGTTGTCCGCGTTGACGCGCACCTAGGGAGCATGTGAAACCCCGAGGGAGGGGTTCTGGCAGACCAATCACAGCGCTTGTGTCCGCGTAGAATTGACGCGTTGTTACATTTTTGGAGAGGTGCACGTCAGGGTACGCCGTAGGGTACGCGCGCTACACACAGCCTACGACGTAGCTACGGCGGCAGTTCGACGCAGAAGTATAAATAGGCCTTAACAGTGCCATATAGTCAATAGCGATCACAATAGATCTGCAGTCAAACAAACAAACAAACAAAAAAAAAACATACCATTCTGAAACGTCCTTCATGGAATCCGGAAATCATCTGACCGTTTTTACAAGGAGGGACAGAGCAGTGTAGAATAATGGTTAATAAATGTGAAAAATAATGCGAATTTTTAAAAACGAAGCATGAACACATGTTACAGTGCACCCCACAAACACAATCAAGCCTTCGAAAAAAGGTGTTTTACCACCCCTTTAAGATATGTCAGTGCAGGTTGCTTTCTGTTAACTATAGCTCAAACATGCATTTTAGTCTGGAACTAAACCTTGTCTGTGAAACTGGGCCTAAATATAGCCTACAACTTATTTCAAAGGGTTCAAAGTTAACAGCTCTCAAAAGTTATCCTAAAATGGATTTCTAAGTCACAGCAGAAATATAAATCCTGGTAGATAATCGCCAGTCATTTTTGAGTCATTTCTTTGAACAGATGTATTTTAGAGACAGTTATCTGTCCAGTTCCTTTTTGGCGGGTTTGAAAGATTTAGATATGTGCAAAATGTAGGTGCGCCCACCTTTTGCCGGTTTTTGGAATGCCGGACCACTTGAACACTCCTTTAGGAATGCAAGGATAGTGCCCGTTTGTTATCACTTGGCCCTGCTTTTTTATCATATGACGTCCTTGACAAACTTGACAGAATTTGCACAGGTTCACCTGGTAGCCTACTAATGAGATTTCTTAATGGGATTTAGGTCTGTGTGACATTTGTAAACTCAAGCAACCTAATTACCATAAGAATAAGGTCGATTTGAACCGGAACAAACATGAAAAAAAAAAAAAAAACACCTTGAAAAGTTTTAAATTGAAGCAGGATGTTTTTGTAGAATAGTTATTTTTGTCTTTCCTAGTAAAAGAATATTTAATTTCATCATCTCTTGGCTTACACGTACACCCACTATAATCTGTGGCACAGCATGTCAAATCATTGATTAATGCAGTAATAGCATTAGCTGGCACCAACAGCGACACTACAAAACGTTGTTCCTTGAGTTGCAGTAAAAGACAGCTTTGTGAAGTGGTGGTTTCTACAGATATGGGATGACTGAAGACCTCCCGCACTGGCCCTGAAGGCACTATGGCCTTTCTTCTGAAAACACACAACTTGTTTACATTCACTGCACATTGCCCTTTAAAAGAAAGATCTCCTCCAATCACAAGCACTGTGATCAATAACTGCACCGGGATAGCAACATCCTTTAAAATGTTCTTTTATTTATTCAGAGGGTGGGCCTAATAGCATGAGATGGCTTGTACGTTATCATCCTTAAAACATCCTCTTTGAGTTTGAAGTTGACCCTTTGTCATGCGAGATAAATTGCCTCTCCCCAGGCAACCCGCCTGACCCATCTGTCAACCAATCAGGGAAAGAGACACTGCTTGTATCCTCCAGACTCTTTAGTTTGGTACCTACTGTGTCCATTCATCACTTATATCCTTCACTGTCATCATATACAGTCATCATATAGCGATAGCTCTGAGAATCATGACTGGAAACCTCTCCCAGACAGCAGGGATGAGGAAAAATCACAAATGGACAACATTTGCGCCATCCCTACATTTTGTTTTCAGCGTGTTTTTTTGGGAACGGCTGACTGTATCGTGCTCTTGCTTTAATAAGACTGCAGCTATGATTAAAGGGCTGACTCAGGAGACTGTAACCTGTATTTCCCAGTCTTGTTTCTTGCCCGTCGTTGTATGCCTGCCAGCTGCACAGGATTAGTGTCTTGACAAAAGGAATGCTTATTAATAAGGAAATTGTCTGTAGCTGCAGGAAAATTAAGTAGATGTGAGATGCATATTTTGTTAGTCTGAAAAATCTCTGTGAGGCTATTAATTAGCCGACTAGGAGCATTTGCTAGGACAGAAACAAATAGATTAGCTTGGAAAATGCCTCTTGCCTTTTCGAGTAGAATTATCATTATCGCATCTACTTTCAAAGGCTTAGCTGTGGCGGTAGAAATGTGCCAACAGGAACAGACTTTGCAGTAGCGCTTAAATGGATGTTTTTGCGCGGCTATCGGTGGGCAGGACTGGTTTACGTTATTTACGTATGAGAGCAGCAAAGAAATGTGGAGTAATTCAAAAATACATGACACAATTAGATCAAAATATTAATATTAATATTTTTGTTGAAACCATGATTTTTTTTTTTTTATGAGTCTTTTATTAATAGAAAGTTCAAAAGAAAAGCACTTATTTGAAATGGAAATCTTATGTAACGTTATAAATGTCTTTACTGTCACTTTTTATCAATTTATTGTGTACATGGATTAGGCACATTTTATACATAAAAAGGCAACGATTCATTATGCATAAAAAATAATATTATTTTTGATGTATGATTTTGCCAAGCTGTGGCCTTCTTGTGATTTTGATCTTAATCCACACCTGTACATGAGAAATAAATGATTATTTTTTTCTGCCTGCTGTAATGGAAATATAGTTGCTTATTTTTTCTGTCAGTGGCATGAACATATTTGTTTTTTCCCCCCTTAATTACTAAACTAATACTGTTAAACAACTAAGAAATGTTAAACAGGTCATCAGTATAGCATTGTGAAGTCCATACGTTGCCACGCATTTTGCCTCTACATGGGAGACTGTGATCTGTGATCACTGCAGTGGAAGCTGAAGAAATATGGCCAGATTTTTGCCCTCCAGCATTTCTTGGCTCCTCACGTGGTCTTGTTTGCCTCCCTCCCTTCCTCTCTTCCTCTATATCTGCCGCCGCTTCCCTCCCTCCCTCCATTTCTCATGTGCGGCAAATCTGCAGAAGTTGCTTGTACTCCCAGTGCCCAGGACAACTAGATGTCCCCTCAGCCTTTAGGCTTTGCTTGCTTTCCTTTTTCCTTACTTCAGTTGTGATATTTCTTGCTCCTTCTGCACTGCAGGCTTCCGCTTGGCATGAGGATTTCACAACCCAAAGTAAGCCCAGGTGGAATGATTAGAAGGGCAAATTGGTTGAGTCTGCAGTCCAGATATTTAAATCAGCAAACTCAGGCTGATGTGGGTGGTAAAGACACTGTCTGGCCTGCATCGTCATTACCTTTCCTAATTGAAGGACACCTGTGGCAGAAGAGGTGATGATGGCGACGAGGGCTGACTGTGGGTCAGTGTTGTCTCAGCGTGACTCATTAGTCTTTCTGCTGAGCTCTTGTGCTGCTGCTTTTAAAAATTCCTCAAGCTTACACCAGTGACAGTAGCACAGTAACCTCAAACTGTGAGTGCAGAGCCACACTGAGGGGGAAATGTGTGTGGGTTGACTGAATGACTGTCACTGTGTAATATTATGCAACAGTAGTAATAAAGTATTAAACAGGGGCATAATCTACACTTTTGTAGGCCAAAAGTATGCCGCATTCATATGTGCCTGCTGAATATTGTTTCAAAACCATAGCATTATTTTTTTTTATTTTTTTTTTTTTATTATTTTTTCTTTCCATTGCTACTAAAACAGCTTTTACTCTAGGGCTGCTCATTATTGGGGGAAAAAAACCCTGATATTTTGTTTTTCTGCAATATATATTACGATATGAAAAAAAATCCTGGAAGTTTCACCAGATGACTAGTTCTATTCTAGAATGATTGGGGGGATTTTGTTAGGGAGTGCATCTAGAAAGAAAAAAAGAGCCAAACTTTTTACCCTGAACTTTTTAAAGTGTGGAATCCTTTTAGGGCTGAATGAAAAACTTTTAAAAAGTGGGTGTTCATGATTGGATTTACTCTTTACAAGAACCAGCTCAAACCATAAAGTGAGGGGAAAAAATCAACAACTTTCCACTTCAGTTTTCATAGGCCACGTTTGCACTGTTTTTGACCAATTCAGTATGACTATAAGATAATAATAATAATTATGATTTTATTGTGATTATTATTAAACATATTAAACATTATTGTAAAACTATTATACTGTAATTTTTTAAATATTTTATTGTAAAATTACAATACTGATATTTAATTTCTTCATTTGCAAATGCTATACCATCAATTTTATTTTTACGGGTTGTCGGAAAATGTACTGCCGGTTTCAGATTGAAGGCAATGTATGTTCATTTACACGTGAGCAGCTCAGTGTCTCATCGTCTCGATCATCTTTATTCACAGTGAAAACACTGTATTATGAACTACATGTGTGTAATTGACGCACTTCACTGAAACAGGTAGCACATATACTGTATTTACTTAATTAAATAACAACCTGCACAATTTGAAAATCGCACTAAGCATATCATGATATTGATAACTTATGTGTTCATATTGTATTCTACACACATGCATACTTGCAGAATGTACTTTATTAAAGGTGCAGTATGTAATATTGACAGCTGGAGGTTCAAGTACTGCAGTCCAAATTCAAAATATTGTAGAAAGTTGTTTCCCCCGCCCCCTCCTCCTCAGACTCAACTCTCACATGGGTTGCCAGATTGGGGACACGCAACAGGAGCGAGCGCAATTGACAATGGAAGGCGAGAAGACTTACACACTGTGAGCTGATGAGTTGATTTATTTGCGTTTTAATATGCTCCTGTTCATAGAGATTTTTAGATAGATGCCGAGGCTTTTTAGGTCAGGTCCGCGATCTCTGACCCAGTTTACTCTGTGTTTTCTGCCAGCTGACAACCTGGTGTGTCGAAATACTATTGGGTAAATTGGCAGTGGGTGGGATCACACAGACCAAAACAAAAATAGATATTATGACATAACGCACATTTTAAAGTAAAATAACTGGCTGTAGCATTTTTTTCAGAGAAATAAGTATGTGAACTTAGCATGTTCCCTAAATATCTGCAGACATATGGTAAATGGTAAATGGACTGCATTTATATAGGCTAGCGCTTTCACAGACCTATGGCCACCAAAGCGCTTTACATAGCCTCACATTCACCCATTCACTCACTCATTCATACACCGACGGCAGTGTCAGCAATGCAAGGCGCCATCCAGCTCGTCAGGAGCAGCTGGGGTTAGGTGTCTTGCTCATGGACATCTCGACACTTGGTCAGGTGGAACCGGGGATTGAGCCACCAACCTTCCAGTTTGTAGACAATGTACATGAACCACTGAGCCACTGCCGCCCCATATGATGGTATTATGATGGTACTTTTACATGCATGATATACAGCACCTTTAGTGGCCGAATTGTGTATGATTTTAGTTCATACTAAGAAGGATTTGATTTTTTGTTAGTCAAGGTTTCTTGCACAAAAAAAGGTTTATATTTCCTCACTTTGAAGTAAACACTACACTCAGCTGCTGTGCCTCTATAATCAAATGACCCATTTATAATTAGATATCCATAAATATGTTGTTATTGTGAATTCTTTTGGCCACAATAATTGTTTAGTTATAAATCTGATATTGTGACAGCCCTAGGAATGTTGCTGTAAAAGGCGTTGATATTGTTGGTAATGCTAATTTTCTCATGGATGTGACATCTTAAGCTTAGACTATTTCTGAGTGACCCAATTTTGCTGCTTGAGTTTCTTTAATGTTCTGGCCTGGGGAAGGAGCATTGTGAATGTATTTGTGAATTTATTTATTCAGGAGCAGGGAAATACTTCCATTATGTGTCACAGGACACGTATGTGTACCGACAGGTTGATTGAGTTGAGAGAATCGGCCATTATTCTCTTCAGGCCCTGGGCTGAGCTAAAACCGAGGAATGAGTAAAGTTTACAGGCCATTATATATAGAGCTTTAAAAGACATTATAAGCTGTTCACAGGACATGGAGTTGCACAATATAGCCGGATCCTTCCACAACTGCGTCTTTACCCCTGGAAGAACCTCACAGCTGTCTGCCAGAGATCTGAATTAAAGATTACAATGACAGCACAGTCAGCGTGTGATCCTGCACAAGCTTTCTTCATTAAGGCAATAAGCTCTTTTGCCTTCTGTTTTCTTTATGTAACTCTTATTAGGTTCCCTCACAGGTTCTGCATGTACTGCCTCATCTCAACAAAAGAACAACACTTCCGTTCATGACAACCAACGCGTTTCCGTCAAACCATAATCATGGACAAGATGACTGTGGGAAAGGTTTGAGAAACATTTTTGCGTACCCAAGACTTTTTCCAATCTGCTCGTCACATCACCTCAGAAAAATCCCTCTCGAGTCAGTTTGAAGTTGACTTTGATGTTCCCTATATTCCGACAAGAATAGTCATGGTTGCTGGTGACATGCCATATCTCGTAGCCATCATTCTGGATAGACATTCAAAGTCTTAACTATGAGAAAGAGGGATCCACTGTCTGTAGATCTGATCAGAGTATATTTGTACCTGCAGAAGTCACTGAAAATCAACAGTATTCAAAGTGGTGTCAGTTATTATGATATCAGAAGCTTTAAATCTGTTTTACAATCCAGTATTTCTGTGTCTAGAGGAGTAATAGAGCCATCAAACCCACCTGTGCTCATTCTGTCACTGACCTTATTCATTGTTTTGAAGACAGAAGAAGTTGCCTCTCAGTACAACAGTGATAGTCTTCCCTGGAGACCTCAGTGGTGCCTCAACATGGTTCTCATCTCTATGACGGTCATGTAAAAGTGTGACCCTGCTGTTTTTTCCACCTCCCAGAAAGATGTAGAACATGTTTGCTCTTGATGCACCTCTCCAGTTGGCTTGTACTGCAAAGCTAGCACTACAGCTGGGAGTTTGTTTTCAGTTTCAGCCATCATATGTTGACATGTTAGAGTGTCTCTGACAGCCGTATGTTTCTTCCTGTCCTTCCAAGCTCTGCCGGAAAGCCTGGCAAAAATACCAGTCTGCTAGGCACTGAGATCAGTGAACAGACAATCATGTTTTCATACTGTGATGCCTGGCAAAAGCTGGCAAATGCTGCCATGTTCATGAATGGCAAGCAGGTAGGCTATTCCATTTTGATTGTTCATTACAACAGCTTTATTAACCCCAAAATGAAAATTATATTTTTTTACTCTTATGCCGTTCCAAACCTCTGACTTTTCCAATATTTTTTTTGTGTATGCAATGACAGTCAACAAGCTAACACATGGTAGCAACATGTTAGCAAGATACTGTAAAAAGTGTTCAGTTCACTTACTTAAAAAAGAAAAAATAGTAAACCCTTTGCCTTAAAATTATTAAGTAAATAAACGTAATGCTTATGTTATGTAAACAATTCCACATTACTTCATTTTTTTGATTAACGTTTATTTACTTAATTTTAAGACAATGGGTTTCCTCAATTTTTTTTTTAAGTTAAGTCAGCTGATCACTTTTTACAGTGTATCAACTTCTAGAAATACAATAAAACATTGAAACATGTGAAAACAAGCAAGCTTTCAGATGGCTTTGGATGACTTTGTTTAATCCTGTATGCCTTTGTTTCAACTGTTTTTGGTCGGTTTTCTCCATACATTGACTTTCACTGTATGGAGAATTTTTGTTGTTGTTGACATTTCTCAAAATAGCTTATTTTGTGTTCCATGTAAGAAAGTAAGTCATACAGGTTCTGAAGATGAGCAAAAGTTTATTTTGGGGTGAATTATCCTTGTAAGTTATGTTAAAAGTGTATACTTTGATGTTTCTCCTATCCCAGTTTAATGAGCGAACCAACAATGGAAGACTGATGTTTTTTAAGACTCAACAATGCAATTCCATTTGGTGCCTCTAATGGTGTAGAAATGACACACTTCATCTTTACATCTTTACTGCTATCTTGTTGCCTGCAGTGTTACAATAACCAGTAGGGAGCTCAGGAGAAGATAGGAGAATACCTTGCAGAAAAATAGCTTTCCGGGCATTATAATCCATTTTTATTGTTGACTAAAGACGTGGCACCAGTGAGATTGTGACACCTCCTCTGGTAGAAGCGGATTAACCCAAGACAAGCATGTTGCCGGATGAGGGATGAGAACACCAAATCCCTGAAATAAGCACTGGGACCCCTGGGAAATCAAACTCTATAGCGACTGGCGAACGAGAGAGCAACATGCGTACAACTCAGAAACGCACTGCATCACACATCATGCCCTTTATATGTTCCCAACTGATGTCAAAACCCAGAATCCTCTCAAAGCGCACCGTCTCATGCAAACGCACATGCATGCACTATGCCCATTTATCTTTCTGTTTTTCTCTTATGCACACAAAACAGTTGTGAACTATAGAAGTACTTCTTACTGACTTAAAAGAAGTTTAGCAAAGTTTATTTTTGTATTTATGCTTTGGGCAAACATTTCACGTTGCCTAAGTTATTTGACATTTATGTGTTTATTATTTTTTTGTTTATGTTTGAAGGGGTGACACTTATACTGAAATCTAAAAATAATTGTTGTAATACAATTTAATGACCGTAAATATGATAATTGAAAAAATAAATCTGAATTTGAAAGTGCGGTCACATTCAACCATGATAAAGTTATTCTTCAAACAAAAGTGTCCAATAACAGCAGTTGCCGAGATGAAGTTCGTATTCGACAGTAAAACAGTTTTCATAGACTACTGATATGAATGTGTGTCTTTATCTCATCTGAGTTTTCATGATTTAAACAATGGTCAAACAATGTTTTGTGACTGAATGTTAGCTTAGAAACATGCTACTGCCAAACTCTGTCTCCAGTTTGGCGAGAGATTTGTGCACCATATGGAGTTGCTTCCTATGTTGAGCAACTATGTTTCCAAATCTGACACAAGGTTCCATCTTTATTACAATACTGGCTTAGAAGGTGCAGTAGACACAAATCACACTATGTTTTGGAACTTATTGTCTGCCCACAGGCATTTACCTGCTTTTTTGGTTCCAAGGGCAAAAAAATCTATAACGATTAAAAAATTCTCTGAAGCACCACAATTCTAGTATGAGTCAAAATGAGATTTGTATAATGGTCTGTGAAATGTTTAAGGAGCCTGTGATGATGAACAAAGCAAAAATCACATCTCCATGTTATTTCTCCCTACAAGCCACTTCAAATGTGGCTAATGACTCAGGAAACATTACTGCATGGATTAAGTTGAGCTTGACAGTTCTGGCCCAAGGGATTTGTTTTATTTTCTCTGTTTAGGTTGTGTTTTATGCATTGTAAGAAGATTATTTGAAATATGAACAGGATTACTACACAACCACCATAAAATGATATTGAGAAAAAAAGTTTACACTGGCCATGTGTTTACAGGGATTAACCAACCATATTAAGTGTGTGTCTGATTTCCGCCACAGAATGAAAAATGATAATAATAATAATAATAATAATTGCAACTTTATCTCACAATTTTGACTTTTTTTCTTAAAAAAAAGTCAGAATTGCTAAATAAACTTACAATGCTGAGAAAAAATACTGTCACCCCCCCCCCCCCCCCCCCTCAGAATTGGATTGCAAGTTTATATCGCACAATTCTGAGAATAGAAGTCAGAATTGCGAGATGTAAACTTGCTTTAGCTATTTCTTGCAATTCTGACTTTATTTCTTGCAATTGCGAGAGAACAATAATACGTAATGTCAAATTTACCCTTAGAAAAGCCATTCAATGCTCATAAATTCGTTTGTCAGCAAGAAAAATAACTATAGAAAGGGGCATTTTGCTAAATATGCACTAGGCCTATATCAAATAATCCTTATATTTTTACTTAACCTGTTGTCTACATGAGAAAGAATGGAAGATGAAATTCAGCACTGCCCATATAATTGCATGTGAAGAACTCCCTTTTACTAAATTTACCTCAGATATTAATGAAGAAAAATAGATAGGGTGTGTGTGTGCAGGGCACAAACAACGTTTATAGATTGCATTTGGAGGAGGCCAAACTACTCATTGTCCAATTGATGCTGACATTATTATGGTCTGTGACACTGGTTCAGATTCTGCTTAAAGATTTGTGATTATTTAGTTCTCAAGTTGGAAAAGCAATTCAGTTCCTACTTTAAGTGAATCTTAGTTCCCAGGACATCCACAAGATGGATGAAAATGCCGATGCTGTAAAAGAAGGGCAGACGTGACAACGCATGACAAAATTAAAACACATTCTTTTGTGGCACTTTGGTGCCCTTTTCTTTTTTCCTTTTTCCCTGAATTGATTTTTTTTTTTTTTTTTTTTGTCTGGAGCCCTGCCATGGTATTTATGCTTATAACACATTTCTTTTCCAGCCCCTTTCATGGCCTCAGGTTCAGGTTCAGGATAATAGCAGTGGCCAATCATAATTTTGTCATACAAGAAACCGTGATCAGATAAGCATGAGAGTGTTTCTCATTGTGCACCTGCAGAGCAGAACTATAATTTAATTTAAGTAACAATGGTCACACCTGAGGGATGTTCTCTAATATTTAAGAATGCCTTTGACTGGGGTTTCATAATTTTTTGGAGCAAAATATTTTTAAACTGGATCAAGCTGAAATAGTCATTAGAGTATTTAATGAGGTGCACATTGACCGATACAGTACATTTAGTATATGCACAGATCAAATCTGCCATTAAATAGATTGTTAGAGTCCTGGATGCTGATTGGTCAATACAGAGTCAATACTAAGGCTATGTTCACCGTCTGATAATTTGTGTATCCGATTGGAATCTGATCTAAAAATTATTGACTGTACATAGTTCACTCACAAAAATAAATGTTTTAAATACTTATGGTAGGAAATTTTCAAAATATCTTGATGGGAACATGATCTTTACTTAGGCTAATATCCTAATGATTTTTGGCATAAAAGAAAAATCGATAATTTTGACCCATACAATGTATTGTTGGCTATTGCCACAAATTTACCCGTGCTAATTGTGACTGGTTTTGTGATCCAGGGTCACATATTGTGTATCGAAACTGCTCAGGTTTCATTTGTGTGTCCCATGCTGCTCTTTTGTTTTCCGGAATATCTGCTTTGGTTTTTTAAGGGCAATGACATTGGGTTGGTGGGCGTACGGCAAAAACAGCCACAACAGCAACATGGAGGGGTTTGGAATATAGATGTTGTCTTATTTACAACATTGACAATGTGTAGCCGCCGTGCTTGGCTACTGCCCCTTAAGCCCTATTCGGACGGGATTAACTTTACAAGGGTAGATGGAGTTATGTCATTTTACCACAGGACGTCTGTAATAGGGGTGTAACGATACATCGATATGGATCGATGCATCGATATAACGTCTAACGATACGATGCATCGATTCCACACTTAAAATATCGATATACACGTTTATTTTGACACCTCCACATTCTCACGTAAAATCCTTCCGCCAAAGCGCACATTTTCGTTTACTCACCAACCGCCTGCCGGTGTGTAACGTTAATCTCCTCATCTGAAAAAGACGCCTGACAAGACTGACTAAACCCTAAACAAGTTTTTTTTTTTCCACAAAAGTCGTTATTGTCCGCTGTCAAGGCATCGCGAGTTCATGTTTTACAGCAGAAACAGACAAGCACTCGTCTCGCACCCTTGTTGGTGAACACAACACGATAAGTCCGTTTTAGCGACTCAGCGCGCAGTATTCAGGTCAGATGTCACTTTGAAAAGACGCGCTGGCTAAGAGGAGTTTCGTCAAAGCTGACTAAAAGTGATCGAGGATGGATAATTTCAATGAACTCGTGATATCTTCTAAAGGGCGTAAAAGGAAAATAAAACCTGAAACATTTTCACGGAACCTTACTAAAGCAGCTCGTTTAGTGGTGAGGGAAAAGCTCTCTGTACTGCGTGTACGTTATCACAACAACAAAGTTTGTCAGGCGTCTATGTCAGCTGAGGAGATTAACGTTATGAAGATTAACCGAGTGTTGTATTATTTATCATAGCAATTACTTGGTTTTGTTTGACTCAGAAAGATGAAATGTGAATGTATCTGCTCTGCTAAAAAAAAAAATAAAAATAAAAAAAAAACTTTTAACATATTAAAGCATACTTTCAATTAACTTTAATTTTGTAATTTACCTGTATTTTTTAACTTGTTATTATTATTATTAATCAAAACAACCCAGCTGCAGTTTGATTGATATTACTTGGAATGCACAATAATAATAAAAAACATGATTTATGAAAATGAACAAGAACGGAGTACTTGCAAATGACCACTTCTGTAGGGTGTGCAATTTTCAAAGAGTTTAATTAAACGTTCATGTTAGTATATATTTTGGTTGCATTTGTGAGTTAATAAAAACGTAACTGGTTGTGTGAACATAATATCTAAATATCGATTAATCGATCGATATAGCCCTGAATCGAATCGAATCGAATCGTATCGTTGTCACAGTGTCTGGTTTATGTTCCTTGGGTCACCACTAGATGTCCTCCTTCCTCACGGTGTCCAGCACACTCTTGCACTACATTCCCCATGATCCTTGTCTGTTCATTGCACCAGCTGTCCCTCATCACTGATCATTGCACTCAGCCTGTTTCCCATTATCATTGTCATTTCCCTGTGTATAAATACCCTGCCTGTTTTGTGTTTGTTACGGATTCCTTGTTTTTCATCACGCCACTTGTGAGGTCTGTTCCATTTGTTGTTCCTGTTTATTGTTTTATGTTTTGGACTGCCTTTTGTATTATTGACCCCTGCCTGGACTTGTTTCCGATTTCTGATTTCCCTATTAAATATCCCATTTTGCACTATTGGATCTTTTTGTGTTTCCCTGAGTGTGGATCGTGACAGAAGGAATCCGTCACTTATAAAGATCCAGCAGTATGGGGTTTCGTATCCTTTCCCCCAAGTCGGGGAGTGAGAGGAGGGGAAGGGTCCAAAACTTAATGGACCTACGCCAGCAGGGCCAGCCGGTGGGATGTCTGGCCCAAATGTTTTGGACCCTCTCTAGAGGGTTGGGATACAACGACTCGGCGTTAAAGGATTTCTTCAATGGCTGTCTGGATGACCCATTGCCTGGGTGGGAGATGAAGGGGCTAGAGGTCCTGGACTTTTGGGGTTTCACCAATTACCTCAGTCATCGGAGCCAGTGGGACACACCAGTCACGCCAACCATCAAGCCGGCCACCGGATCTGTCTATTGCTGTCCAGGACTGGTTTCCAGCGTGGCCGATTCTCCGCTGATGTCAGCGCGTGTTGCCAGGAGGGCCATCGTGTCCAAGTCTCGTCCCACCAAGACCGTCCTGCCTGAGTATCTTCCCACCGAGCCTGCACTTCACGTCACGTCTGCCCAGCCAGAGTTTGTTCACGTCACGTCTGCCCAGCCAGAGACTGTTCACGTCACGTCTGCTGAGCCGGTGTCTTCGGACAAGATGGCCGCCGCCGAGAGTGTTCCCGTCACGTCTGCCGAGCCGGTGTCTTCAGACAAGATTGCCGCCGCCGAGACTGTTCACGTCACGTCTGCCGAGCCTGTGTCTTCAGACAAGATGGCCGCCGCCAAGCCTGTGTCTCCAGACAAGATGGCCGTCGTTGAGCCTGTGTCTCCGGACAGGATGGCCGCTGGGCCGGTGCCTGTGTCTGTTCCTGAGCCGGAGCCAGTGTCTGTTCCTGAGCCGGAGCCAGTGTCTGTTCCTGAGCCGGAGCCAGTGTCTGTTCCTGAGCCGGAGCCAGTGTCTGTTCCTGAGCCGGAGCCAGTGTCTGTTCCTGAGCCGGAGCCAGTGTCTGTTCCTGAGCCGGAGCCAGTGTCTGTTCCTGAGCCGGAGCCAGTGTCTGTTCCTGAGCCGGAGCCAGTGTCTGTTCCTGAGCCGGAGCCAGTGTCTGTTCCTGAGCCGGAGCCAGTGTCTGTTCCTGAGCCGGAGCCAGTGTCTGTTCCTGAGCCGGAGCCAGTGTCTGTTCCTGAGCCGGACCCAGTGTCTGTTCCTGAGCCGGACCCAGTGTCTGTTCCTGAGCCGGACCCAGTGTCTGTTCCTGAGCCGGACCCAGTGTCTGTTCCTGAGCCGGACCCAGTGTCTGTTCCTGAGCCGGACCCAGTGTCTGTTCCTGAGCCGGACCCAGTGTCTGTTCCTGAGCCGGACCCAGTGTCTGTTCCTGAGCCGGACCCAGTGTCTGTTCCTGAGCCGGACCCAGTGTCTGTTCCTGAGCCGGACCCAGTGTCTGTTCCTGAGCCTGTGTCTGTTCCTGAGCCTGTGTCTGTTCCTGAGCCTGTGTCTGTTCCTGAGCCTGTGTCTGTGTCTGTTCCTGAACCTGAGCCTGTGGTGCCAGTTCCAGTTCCAGTGCCTGAGCCGGTGGTGCCAGTTCCAGTGCCTGAGCCTGTGGTGCCAGTTCCAGTGCCTGAGCCGGTGGTGCCAGTTCCAGTGCCTGAGCCGGTGGTACCAGTTCCAGTGCCAGTTCCAGTGCCTGAGCCGTTGGTGCCAGTTCCAGTTCCTGAGTCATTGGTGTCTGTTCCAGTTCCTGTGCCGTGGCCGCCCGAGGGGTCTTCACCGCCCTGGCCGCCCGAGGGGTCTTCACCGCCCTGGCCGCCCGAGGGGTCTTCACCGCCGTGGCCACCCGAGGGGTCTTCACCGCCGTGGCCGCCCGAGGGGTCTTCACCGCCGTGGCCGCCCGAGGGAAAGTCTCCACTCTGGCCCCCCGATGAACGATCTGCCCCGCCCTTGCCGCCCGATGAATGGTCTGCTCTGCCTTGGCCGCCTGAAGGAAAGTCTCCGTCCTGGCCGCCCGATGGACCCTCTGCTCCGCCCTGGCCGCCCGATGGACTGTCGTCCCCGTCCTGGCCGCCAGATGAACTGTCACCCCCTGTTTCTGTTCCCCTCCATGGACCTGGCCCCCCATCCCTCCCCCTGATCCTCCACCGTTCCACCTCCCGCCTGGACTCTTGTTTTGTTTGTTTCTATGTCTTGGAGCGTCTGGTAGCCGCTCCGTAGAGGGGGGGTCATGTCACAGTGTCTGGTTTATGTTCCTTGGGTCACCACTAGATGTCCTCCTTCCTCACGGTGTCCAGCACACTCTTGCACTACATTCCCCATGATCCTTGTCTGTTCATTGCACCAGCTGTCCCTCATCACTGATCATTGCACTCAGCCTGTTTCCCATTATCATTGTCATTTCCCTGTGTATAAATACCCTGCCTGTTTTGTGTTTGTTACGGATTCCTTGTTTTTCATCACGCCACTTGTGAGGTCTGTTCCATTTGTTGTTCCTGTTTATTGTTTTATGTTTTGGACTGCCTTTTGTATTATTGACCCCTGCCTGGACTTGTTTCCGATTTCTGATTTCCCTATTAAATATCCCATTTTGCACTATTGGATCTTTTTGTGTTTCCCTGAGTGTGGATCGTGACAATCGTGGAATTTTTTGAAGTATCGGAAAATATCGTATCGCTGGCTGAGAGAATCGATATCGTATCGTATCGTGATGAACTGTCCGATTTACACCCCTAGTCTGTAATGTTAATGGCCAATTCGCATGGGATAAGATATCTCAGTAAAACTAGCAGAAGTGGGAGGGGTAACTCAATTTACACGCCGCCGTCACCACCCTGTCGTCATGTACATATTACGTTGCTTCCTGATATCACGTGCGCAAACACATACAACCTATATTTATATATATATATAAAACAGTTATGTACGGTTGAACAATGTAATAATTAACTTCAGATTGGATTGTGTTGGTAAAAGGCAGTAGCGCTAAAAGATGTTTTGTGCCTCTAACAAGTGCTTTCGATCTTCTCCCTGATCTGAATGGTATGTGGAAAACACTTGAGTTTTGCCACAGACTTGTCCCAGCGTCTAGAACGCAACTGAATGCTTTTTCAAGCGTCTCCATACTTGAAAAACCACGGAAAACTACCTTTAAGCCCTATTCGCACGGGATTAGTATTACCCCTGGACCTCTGTAATTAAGAAATTACCCCCTGAAGTCTGTGTTTTTGGTGGCTCATTCACACGGGCAAATAAATGTTCGTAAACATTACTTTGCATTACAACAGCGCGCGCCCACCCATTCACACTTCACTAGCTGAACGTGCTGAGACGAAGATCGCGCTGCAGTATTGCAATTCAAAAAAATAACTTATTTAAAACCAATTTATTAGAGAAATATATGATATATATTATAGAATATCATATTATTGTATAAATATATAATATATCTTCTTTTTCTTTTATTCTTTGTCCATATTTACAACAAGCCTGCCTGAAGAAGGTATTATAAATACCGAAACGTCGCGATAGGCTTGTTTTTCTATTCATTTTATTTGGTTTATTTCATTTTATATCATTTTTACTCTTTCACACTTTGATTTCTTGAGATACTTACAGGATGGACGTCTTTAGAGGCCGTGTGAGACAAAGAAATGCTCCACGATACAGACTACTAAATTACACTACCACAAAAAGCGTCCAAACTTTCCAAAAGAGCTTCCATGCTGCGCCAAAATGCTTAATTTGACGTTTCCATGACAATGACAACGGTCCGAGTTGAGCTTCCGGATCCACTGATCGGTTTTTTTTTTAGTTTTTTTTTTAAAGACACTTTATTCAACAATTGCACAATTTACAGGAACTTTCATCTCCATTATAAAAATAACATATTGTGCAGTTTCCAACATTGCAGGTGTTTTAACATAAACAAAACATAAACAAAAGACTCACATCATCACATTTTGCCAGGGGAAGTACGGATTTACAAAAAGATATCAAAGTGTTTACAAACATTCACAGTTTTTGTTGCCTTTTGATTAAGAGAATACTTAATCGTGTTGACATATTGCTTGACCTCAATGTTAAAAGCAATAAAAGATGTTTTGGAATGCGCAAACTTACATTTATGAATGTAAAATTTTGCCAAGAGAATAATGAGATTAATAATGAAAGTTTCATTAGGCTTAGTCTTAGTTCTGTTGAGGTCATAAAGGCCAAAAAGAACATCCTTCCAAAACAACTTGAAATCTTTCTCAATTTTTTCTGCAATAAAATTACAAATGTCAGACCAGAAACTTTGGACAAAAGGGCAGTGCCAAAACAAATGGGTAACTGTTTCAATACTCATAGAGCAGAAAGTGCACATTACATCAATGTCTTTTTTAAATGTTTTAACAATATGATCATTAGACGGGTAAAACTTAGGAATTATTTTAAATGATATTTCTCTAATTTTGTTGGTCAGCAGATATCGGTTGGGTAAGAGCCAGACCTTCTTCCAGTCAATGTTTTGCACAAATTTACTCCAGTATGGAACCACATATGGGACTGTGATAATATCTGTTTTGAACAGGGATCTAATTAGTTTATTGTTCTTACCATTGTTACAAGAAAAACAAATCTTACCAACTGAAGTGTCAGTCAGCGATAACAAAGTTAGTTGTTGTGTGTCCAATCTTGGTTGAGCTCTATATAACATGCAGACACCAGAAAAATTGCTCCAAAGACTTTGGCATAATCTCCAGGAGACACAGGAATTTTGTATTCTTCTAGAAACTCATTATAAGAGTAAAGACAACCAGCCCTGTTAAATAATTGGTCAACAAAAATAATGTTATTATTAAACCAGTAATCAATAAATAAAGATTTGTGTTTAAACAGTATGTCTTTGTTGTTCCATATGTAATATTTGTTGGGTGAAAAGTTGTGTTTGAAGATAAGAGACCATGAAAGGAAGGCCTGGCGGTGAAAGGATGACATTTTTATCGGGACTTTATCAATATTATAATTACAGGTTAAGAAATAGCTCAACCCACCCAGTTTTGACGGATCCACTGATCTATATAGAATGACATTATATAGATCAGTGTCCGGATCACGATCTTTACTGTAGTTTGTTTTCTCTTTTGCAGCACTTCATAGTTTTTATCGGAGAAAAACTATAATCGGATTGGAGTAGGGCATATCGAGATATTTTATTGTTAATATAGTTTTAATACAGACGTAAAATGGACTGTTAAACGACCCATAATGGTTATTACGTTCTTTAGGAAACGATAGGCTCACAAAAAACCAGCCCAAATCACAGACATGGGGATTTGCACGGGACTGGTATTATCAGAGGACCCCTGTGTTGGCCGAAATACGGTAGGTAATTTTCGGGGGAATTTTTACAGACATGGCAGATTCGCACGGGATAAAAATCACAGACGACCTCTGCGATTATTACAAATTACCGGAGGTCCCTAGGTAATACTAATCCCGTGCGAATAGGGCTTTAAACAGGAAATTATGAAATATTTCCGTATAGTTTTACAGCAGGTCTATTCGCACGGGATTAGTATTACCTGAGGTCATTTTTCTGGACCTTTTTACTGAAGGTAAAAGTCGCCGTAATCTTTACTGACATTGTCCGTAACGATTACTGAGATGCACATTCGGACGGGGCTAAAATCACTGAGCATCTCTGGTAATTATTACTTTACCTCACCTCTCCATGTTAAACTAGTCCCGTCCGAATAGGGCTTTATGAGGCAGCGGCAGAACCGTAGGAGGCTCGTATGAGCAGCTTTATTCCGTGCTGTCGTCTCCGCCGATTTCAAAATCTCCGTTATATTGGCATTTTCTGCTCCTCTGGCACTTTGCAACAACACAACCTTGTTTCTGCTGCGACTTTCTGCATATTTCCTACATGTCTGATGTGTTTACGTTTTACGTGGGGTGAGAAAGTCACATAAACCAAGTGAAGTTTCAGACTGAAACGGATTTCCAGAAATGCGATTTGAATAGGATTTCAAACCACATATGAATGTAGCTCTAAATGGATTTGTAAAAAAAATTATTAATGTTTTTGCCGTTCACACTTGTTAAATCTCGCACTCGTTCACACTCGGATTTGAACAGACAGTCTTAAGGCTACATTCAAACTGTCAGTCCATATCCGATTATTTGTGTAGATGTTGCCTTATTTGAATTTTACAACATGATAATGTGTAGCTGCCGTGCTGGACTACTGCGTCTTCTGAGCCATCGGCAGAACCGTAGGAGGTATTCACGGCTTTATTTCGGCTGTCGTCTTCACCAGTCTCAAAATATATCGCCGCTATATTGTCATTTTCTGCTCGTCTGGCACTTTTCAACAACACAGCATTGTTTTGGCAGCGACTTTCACCATGTTTCCTTTAACAATGCCAACGTTTTACGTGGCGTGAGAAAGTCACATAAACCATGCAAAATCAGATCAGTCAGACTGAAAAGGATTTCCAGAAATGTGTTTTAAATAAGATTTCAAACCACATATGGATGTGTCTTGAAACACATTTCATGGGATTTTTTTTTGTGTATTTTTTTTTTTTTTGTCGTTCACACTTGCTAATAAATCTGATTGCATTTCAATCGGACAATGCACACAAATTGGATTTGGACTGACAGTCTGAACATAGCCTTAAACGATGCTTAAAATACATGATCTAGTATCAGCTATGATGTGAAACACCTGTTAACCGAGATACTATGTGCGTATAAACCCAGGATAAACCTATCAGCGCTAAAGTTTGGATGCTATTTGGGACAATGACTTTTTTTTTTTTTTTTTGGTGCAGATCTTAAATACATAATTAAAAATTAAAAATGCAATTCATTCATACCATAACTTGAACACACTTGTTTTAGTTTCTGATTTCAATTTTGTTTGGTCACAAAATCAAAAACTAATTTTGGCACAAAGTCAAAAAATGTGAGGGTGATACAAACAAAAAAAAAAAGTATTTTGGGATAATCTTTTATTATTAATATTATTTATGTAAGAAGAAAAAATGTTTGTCAATGAAATCAAAGTCATATGGTCAAAGTAAAATGTGAAACTTATGAAAAATTACCAGGAATTTCATTTTAATAATTCAATTAAAAAAAAAATGTTTTAAATGGAATGAAAGTTTTTAAAAAAAAACTATGTAATAACCAACTTTAATATACTGATTGCATTTTAAGATCTTGGTACATGTTTTAAACTTTTAAAAGATGTTTCTTTTTCTTTGACAGTCTTATTTTCAGTCTTTTTTCACTAACCCATTTTCTGTGTTTAATAATATTTAAAAGAACATTTGAACATTAATATTTAATTATACAGTGACCTTTTTATTTTTTTATGTAAATGTAATCACAGCTAAATGGATTGCAGATGCTTCACTGTGCAAAATGACTACATTCACAGTATAGCATATGAGGCAAAATAATGATAAACAATATTTTATACCCTCATATTTAGACAAGCATCATTGCAGTAATAAAACCAGTTTCTGTAGTGTTTCATGGTAATTTTCATTAACAGACTGTTGTTTTTTTATTTTATTTTTTAAATTTTCACACTCATCATTGTTGCATATCTAATGTGACATATAGGGCGCCGTCATCAGCTGCACCAAATGCTCAGGTGTAGGGTGCTCACACATTGAACAGATGGGTGACTTTAAATGTATGATTTTTCTTTTACTAATTGCAGTTGCATTTGCAGCTGTTAATTGCTCATGAATATGTGTAATCTGAATCTTGAATGTAATTAGGAGACTACAGCACTCTGCATTAGATGCTAATGACAGCCCTTCTCCATGAACCTAATCTTTTGTCGTTTACGAAATTATTTTTCTTGTCACATAAGGAGTCCACTTCTTCTGTGTTTTTATTTTTTTTCTCAGCAGGATAAAGAGTCTGCCATTCAATTTACTAAAAGTGTTTGCTTGCTATTGAAATTAAGTAGTTCATATTCTTTGGTGGCATGGTTTTTCTGTTATTCCTGAAAACACTTGTACTATAAGATTAGAAATGTTTTAAAAACGTTGAAATTTGTCAAGATTTGAATAGTGGGGAATAGTGGAGCGGCTAAGTGATATAATCGTTCAGTTTATGATACAAGCGTGAAAATTGGCATGAGCAGTCTCCATGGGTCACTTGACAAGAAAATTGTCCGAGCCACTTGAAATTTCAAGATTTTTCATTTTTCAAGATGGCCGACACCTTAGTGTAGCAGTTAAGTGATATAGTGGTTTATTTGGTGATACAAGCATGAAAATTGGCATGAGCAGTCTCTGATGGTCACTAGACAATAAGCCACCCACAGCTACTTGAAATTTCAAGATGGTGGCCATTTTTCAAGATGGCCACCACCTTAGTGGAGCAATTAGGTTCATGGCAATTTTCATGCTTGTATCACCAACTAAATGATTTCTTAAGCCTAATTGCTCCACTAAGGTGGTGGCCATCTTGAAAAATGGCCGCCATCTTGAAATTTCAAGTAGCTGTAGGTGGCTTATTGTCAAGTGACCCACAGAGACTGCTCATGCCAATTTTCATGCTTGTATCACCAAATAAACCACTATATCACTTAACTGCTCCACTAAGGTGTCGGCCATCTTGAAAAATTGCCGCCATCTTGAAATTTCAAGTGGCTCGGACAATTTTCTTGTCAAGTGACCCATGGAGACTGCTCATGCCAATTTTCACGCTTGTATCATAAACTGAACGATTCTGCCAAACATAAGAACTTAGCCGCTCCACTAGAAGGAGGGCACTACAAATTTACCACAAAGTTTTGCTCATACTGTTAATCTTGTACATTGTTCACAACTTCACACATTTCATCATCATAACAGTAGTTTACTGGCAATGTTACAACTTTTCATAGCAGAAAACTGCCAGAACTGATTTAAAGTTATTACTCTTTTTAAAAAAAAAAAAAACTCTTGTTTTTTTGTAATAACATGCATCAGTGATTCGTTCATAATAATACCATGATGCATAGTGATAGATGCTACTCACCCTCATGTTTTTTGACATATAGATGACTTTTTTATGCAGTATTTAATTATTTGTTTGTTTGTTTTTTGCACATACTACTTTTATTTCCAGTTATTATCTGATCAGAACAGAATGCATTTTAAGTTGTCGAGTTATATAGTAGCAACCTTCCCCTCCGTTAAGTTAACTTGACAATTGCTTCAACATTCTTATACATTTCAACCTGAAATCTGAATGCTGGAAAAACTGTAATGGGCATTCTATTTGTCTACCCAGATGCAATGTATTTATTATTATAATTTTTTCTTGTAGTAAACTCTCACCAGACCACACTTCAGTGGTTTTGTGGTTGTTTTATTTTTATGTGAATTTTACACCGTTGGGGCCCATTTTCAACAGTAAGGATGGCATTTGTTTTACCATATCAATTCGAGCCCGAGTCCTCATCCTTTGGAAGTGCATGAAAATTGGATCTGCTTTCGCAGTGCAGAAAACAGTTGTGACAGAAAACAGTGACAACATGTTGATAACACAAATCACACTCTTCCAGTCTCAGCTACAACCATTGTGTTTTAGGGTCAAAGTAGATGTTGTTTGCAGGCAGCCAATGAAGACCATAGGCTGGCATTATGCAAATTTGTATATGTAGGTTCGAGCAGGAAGTAAGACTGTAATTACTGACGACTCGTTTCAGGCAGTTCAGAATCGGTTCGTTCTTTTAGGAGACAATAACTTTATTTGTTGTGCACTTTGATCTTTGAAAATTTGCAGACCCTCTACATTCACAAACAAACCGCTATATAACACACTACATGTTATGAAAGATAATATCCGAAAAAGCATAATGGAGCACTGCTTTTTTAAAATTTATTATTATTACTATTATAATTTTTTGTAAATTTGAAATTTCTCAGTTATAGTCATTATAAACTGCAATTGACTGGAACAGAGTTGTATGCTTTAAAGTCCCCCTGTGGTGAAAATCAAGCTTTAAATGTTGTTTGTATGTCTATGTGGTGTTTTAAATATGCTTTAAGACAAACCATGTGCAAATTCATAATTCAACACCATTGCTGAGTATTTTTTCTTTAAAACTGCAGTGAACCAAAGACTGTCTCAAAGATGCAGTTTAAAATCGCTGTTGTTTCTGACTTCACAAACTACCTTGTAACCAATAACGTCATCCTGTGATAATCAACAACTGGATCTCTGAGCTGGTGTGAGTCAGTGGAGGCGGGGCTAATTTGCATATTCATAGAACCGCATATACTAAATGAAGCAAGGATGTAGAGTTACATTCAAGCTATTTTAAGGCATGAAGCAATTTTTTTCCAAGGAAAAACTGTTTAAATATGTAATTTTGGTGATCAAAGATGATTTTTAAGGGATACAATTATTGACTATAGGGGGACTTTAAAGGGTTAGTTCACCCAAAAATGAAAATTCTGTCAGAAATTACTCACCCTCATGTTGTTCCAACCCCATAAGACTTTCGTTCTTCTTCGGAACACAAATTAAGATATTTTTGATTAAATCTGAGAGCTGGCTCACTTCTTCAGGTAAGCTGCTAATTGATATCTGCCAGCCCAGCAAATGTAGTTAAGACATCGATAAAATAGTCCAAGTGACTACAGCGGCTCAACCTTAAGTTTATCAAGAGACAAGAATACTTTTTTGTGCGCAAAAAAAAAAAAAGACTTTATTCATCTATTCATTTTCTTCTGAGTGAGTTCACGTAGTGTAACAGCGCAGTGCTTCTGGGTTGTCCGTCAGAACGTTGGCTCACTATTGGCCAGCATCCCACGCATCACACACATGACGCTGGTAAAACAAATTAAAGGTCCAGTATTGTCAAAAATGAAATTTTTGCTCTGAAATACTGGACCTTTAATTTGTTTTCTGAAGATGAACGAAAGTCTTACGGGGTTGGAACAACATGAGGGTGAGTAATTACTGACAGAATTTTCATTTTTGGGTGAACTAACCATTTAAGAATGTGAATGGGGTAATTTTGATATCTTGTTGACTTTAATAACGGTGCAGTGTTGATAGAATGACTTGTTCTCAGGGCTCAGACTAGTCTTCTTCTTCTCTCTCTCTCTCTCTCTCTCTCTCTCTCTCTCTCTCTCTCTCTCTCTCGTTCTTTTTCAGTTTATTTTTTCTTTGCATGAGAGGATGCTCTCACAACTGATCCCCTGTTTGCTGCCGTATAATAGGTAACAGCGTTTTTGGAGACAGTACAAGCCTCTTTCTCTTCTCTCTCAACCTTCACCCTGCAGTCAGCGTTTGTCCTAGATTTTTTGTGTTCTCTCTCTCTATGTGTGTGCCCTCCTCTCTTGCTCTCTCTCTCTTTCTTTCTCATTCTAAGCCTTCCACTGAAATCTATTCTTCAGTGTCATTCTGATTTCCAAATGGAGTGAAGCTACAGTACTGAACTATAAGCTGAGTAAAGTTCCCCATTTTACATTTAAATTTTTTCCCATTGGTGCAGCCACATGCCTGAAGCAAGACTGCCACCTGTCACAGAAATGTCTTTTGCCATTTTGAGTACTTGACCAGAATTGTATTTTCTTCTAATGTTTGTGAAAATGTGTCACTTTGGCTGTGATCTCAGTGAGAATTAGATGAAATGGAAAATAGTTACAGCAAAAATGCTGACTGTATGAAGCCCAGTGCACAGTTTTTGGCCACAAAGTTGCTGTCTGAGATGAATTTCAGAAATCATAAATAAAATTTAGGCCATTCACCATAATCTGCAGTATTTTATCACATATTTTTATCACTCTTGACATTCTCTCACTTCAGTTTAGGGCTGGGCGGTATGACGGTATATATCGTTACCGCGGTAGAAAATGTCAACGTAACAGATTTTTTCATTCCGTGATACCGCGACATGTAAATAAGTGGGCGTGGTTAACTCACATGCAGCGTGCGAGAGACTGAGAGACACTGAGATTTGTCAAAGAAACAGATCAAGAGGATCCACAAAGGACTTACGTTTTCTAAAGGGTTGTTGTTAACGTGATATTTTCGGGGGGAAAGGCGCAGCAGTCAACTAGAGCATTGCAGCACCCGTAGGCTACAGTTTAGAGGAGTGCACGATCGCAACGGGGAAAGCATGAAGCTTACTTGACAACAACAGTTCATATATCAATATCGTAACGAATAGAAATAACCTTAAATAATGTATAGTTATCTGCATCTTTCTGTCTCTTATGTATAGTTACTTTTTAAACACGAAACTCGCATTCAGTATGACACGCAAACGGTTGCCGGCCCGTGGTAATGAATAACCTGCTTGTTAAAGCAAATGTATAATCCTGTATCTGAGGCAAAATTACTAAATATGCAGTTATATATAGTTATATATTTCTAACTCCAAACAACTGGCCACTGAACCAGCTGATAAAATCTTGCTTCAATTCAATGCGTGATTTACAACTTGTCACTCAAATTAACCGAGCGCATTTTACTGATGCAAAAGACGCGCGCGTGCACACGTACTGAGAGGGAGCGCGTTGTGTCGGTGTTCTGTTCACCGAGCTATGGTAAATAATGGCGCAGTTAAGTTAAGATGTGTATAATTTACACTACTTAGTCAACACTAACAGTAGCTGCTGTTCGGTTTTAGACTGCTGTTCTCCTAAGCACTTCTGAACTTGATGAACTTGACACTTCTGAACCTCTCTTGATTAAAGCTTTAGATGACGGGTTGCCAGATATCTCAAAAAGAGCACAACAAGCCCTTTAAAAGCAGACATGGCAAAAATGTACCGGGAAAACATTTAAACATAACTAGTATCTACTACTAATATCCTACCAAAGTAAAAGGAAGAAACTAATTTATTATGAATAGAATAGTTCAATATAAAATATTCAGATATTATAAACTGATTGATGAAGTAAAGCAATATCATGAGATTGAAAAATTATTTAGCAACACTTTATTTGAAGTTGAATTGCACCTATATGAGTTGTATTTAATATCAATCAGTTGGGAGAAGTTCATCTAAAAGTTGATGAGAGTGTTTTGTTTACTATATTTAGCTATTAAAAATAGTTTACCAAAGAAATAATTTACCAAATAAAAGAAAAAGAAAAATCAAACAAAGTGAAGTACTTCTTATTTCTAAAGTATTTGGGTTTATTTATTATACAAAGCCCTTTTTGTCGATTTTTCGAGAATAACTACAGATATAAATAACTAGGCTATATCGTGAAATATATCGTTACCGTGAAATAAAATTAGTCATACCGTGAAACAGAATTTTGGTCATACCGCCCACCCCTACTTCAGTTGATGACATCTTTGTGTGTGTTCGAGAGGCATGTAGTTCAAAATATTATTGTAGTTATTGCGTGAACACAGCATAAGCTCATTGTTTTGGTTCAGGAGGAACTGTAAAAGATGGTTGCGGTTCTTGGTGACTGACGCCTGTTTAACTCTGCATAGCATGAAACGCACTGTTGTCGTGTGATGTCTACGCGAGGCCGGGTATATAAAAACATGAAATGACAGGCAAGTAGGACATTGGACGAACATTTTATGGTCCTACGCTTTCCCCAGATGATATAAATACATATAAACGTATACATTTAGACCACTTAACTTAGTGATTTCTATCGGGATGTGAAGAATCTTTCAACCAGCATAGCAAAAAAAATTTTTTGAAGCACATCACTTACCTTGCCTTTTGTACAGTATGGGGAAAAAAACTTTTGTCCGTCAAATCAAAGTCTTTAACTTCTTAATGCGGATGTCAGAGCATGACAAGATTGATCACCAAGTCAAAGCCATCAATTGTGACAAAAGTTATGCTATGTATATCGTACAGGCTGTCAAAAGACTCTTGATGTTGCACAGTCTGTCTTGATTTTACACAAGGTCTCACCCCGGGGTTGTATTGTACAATCTGACAACGAGGACAGAAAACAAATTGCATAGTGTGCACTGGGCTTTAGAGTGCACTCTTACAAATATAGGTTTCAAAAGGGGGTTGCACAGCGATGCCATAGAAGAACCACTTTTGGTTCCCCAAAGAACCTTTCAATGAACAGTTCTCAAAAGGACCATTTCTTTCTTAGTGTGAAGAACATATATCTCATAAAATGGCAGAGCAAGAGAGTCAAATGCCAATTGGAGAGTCAGACACAAAAATAGCAGAACTATGGCCCAAGACCTCAGCTGTCCTTGGTCACCCGGGTATTGAGGTCACTTCATTATCTGTCCTCCTCCAGTGAAGCTGCTTTTTCAGACCCAATTTATGCCATTTAATCAGTTTGCTCTTTCCTCCACTGTTATACCATTGCATGAGTCATTATGAAATCAATCAAAAGTATGATCTTATTCAGATCAGTTGTTTAGATCTCACCCAATCTAATTAGAGATCATCAATGCGAGTCCTTTTTTTTTTTTTTTTTTTACTGGAATGAAATGCACATCATACAAATACAAATACATAGCATAGTTGTTTTTTTTCTCAAGTCGGAACAAAAACCGTTATCAAATGAAAAAGTTATCAAATGTTTTCTTTAGAACATATTTTCTTAAGCATAAAAAGATAGGCTTTGATGTCTGATTCTGTAATAACTTATTCAATATTTCACTATTAAAGAGAAGTGCATTACATATTGACCTTCTTAAGTAGCAAACACCTTGTGAGCTCATGAGATGTGTTAAATGAGATTACAGTATTATACTGTATGTTGCTAGTGTTATAATGTTATAATTCTTAAGTTTAAAGTCTTAACTAAATTCACTAAACATCTTAGATTTTAGAATTTAAAGGAGAACTTGGTAACTTTTTTAACTTAATAAAACTGTCTAGAAATCATTTGGATGGTTAAACAACCTGTTCTGGTGATATTGGTGACTTTCCCCGCTCCCCCCAGCGTTCCCAGGCGGAAAACCAACCTTGCAACTTGGCCACTACCGTCCCGGCAAGATAGAAATTGGAAGTCTCGTGAGAAGCGAGAACTAGAACGAGAACGAGCGCGAAACACAAATTGCTTTACGGCAATTCGACATAAACACACACACGCATGTATGATGCATTACCAGATTACCCACCTCGGTAGACATAGCTCCACGCGATACAGTTGGCTTGCTCCGATCAAAACAAACGCACATGAGCAGCGGTAGAGAGGGGGAGGAGGCCGCCGCAAGTGAGTTTTTTACGACTGTGTTGTGAAATATACATCCTCCCACAGCTGTAGGGGGAGCTCGTGGGGAAAACATGCGACAACTAAAGGGAAAATCAGCGAAGAAGTGACTAGAGTTCGCTAGAGTTACCGAGTTCTCCTTTAAGATGAGTGTTGAGACCAAGACCAGTCCATCACTCCTCAAATGGGATCTAAAATATCCATATCTACTGTCTGAGAAATGTCTTACAGTATATGTAATCGATAAAAACAATTAGAATAATAAGACACTATAGAGCTGTTACCAATCAAATCACTAAAAAAATCATCTTTTTGTTGCAGAGGTGGCACAGAATGTAATTGAATCATGTTTATATGTGAATAAAAGCCTAAATAAAATTTGTTCATCTTATAAAGCGATCTTGTCTCTTCAGAAAATTTGGATTAAACCGCTTGATTCATATGGATTTGGAGAGACAGAAATCTCTCAGATTCCATGACAAATATTTTCATGTCTTCTGAAAATGAGCAAAAGTCTCATGGGTTTGGAACGAGTAAATGAGTAATGAGGACATCTCTTAAGTTATTTACGAGGAATTTTAAGTTTTTCAAAAGTACTACATTTTTAACCTCATTACTTTTATTCAACGTTTAGTATTTTCAGGAATAAAAAAAATCTTAATATTTATTAAAAAAAATCTCCAACTTCATATTAAGAAAAGAAGAAAAAATAATCATTCTTAAGAATGTTTTGTGAATCTGGCCCTTCTTCTAGTGGAAAAGGTTACTGGTTGTGATTCATGATCTAGGAAATTATCATTTCCCACTTGCGCCCTTGAGAAATGCCTCTGGGGTGCTCTAGGGGTTTTGTCCCGGTGAAATATGTACTGTCACTTTGAATAAGAGAGCATCTGCTTAATGACAGATTTGATACATGTCTCTTCTCATTAAGCGAGGCAGGATTATATCATTTAGACCATCCGGTCATGTCAAGTGGCATTGCACATTGAGATTGTGTTAATTAACTTTCTAAATCCCTAGACGTATAGCTCTATTGTAAATAACTTTATAAGGAGATTGTCTAACCAGCCTACCACTGGGCGTTCCATTGACCCACTCACTGTGCATATGTTACCCATGCAGCAGAAATTAGTCAGGGTACTAAAGTTGGATTTGCTCTAGCAAGACGACAGTGCTCCCATAAATACCAGTGTACCACCCAAGGGTGAGTGTTAATGGACCGCAGTTAACAAGGTTTGGCCAACACCATTTCTTCGCTTTTGTAAGGAATGATCACTGGACCCTGCCCACATTGAGAGGTCTTCATTTATCTATGGAGGCCAGACTTCATGCTCTGAAAAGGACCAAATGATATACCCTACTCATAACCTTAGCCCTATTACTTTAGGAGATATAACGGAATTATATAATAGCAGATGAATATGCTGAACATAATATGACTTGCAGTTGGAACAATGTATGTAGTTTAGATTCTAAATCACTTTCTTCTATCCCAGCTTAATGTGCATAGACATATAAGTAAGTAAGCCATTTGTATAAATCTATTCCATTGAAAAGTGTAAACATTGGCTCTGTGGCACTTTCAAAACAATAATCTGCTTGAGCTGCCGGAAATGTCAACTTTATCTCAGCCAATAGCCTAAGGCCTAAGCCCACACTAATAAGTTTTCGTTTGAAAACGCATATTTTTCTCTCCGTTTTGACCTTCCGTCCACACTGAGACAAAGTTTTTGTCAATAAAGAGATCGCTTTTTGAAAACGCACTCCCAAGTGGATAAATTTGAAAACACCGTTTTCACATTGTAGTGTGAACTGTGAAAACTAAGGTATTCTACTAATACTAAGGTATTTTTTTTCACATTTTTTGTTTCTAATATTGTACCGATAGATGTTTATACTGGTATTGTGCCTGTGCTATTCACTTTCACACTTCCTTTGTACACTCTTCATATCACAGTCCAGCAAAAATGACAGAAAATGTACTCCCAATTTCTGTCCTGTGGCAAAACATAAGGGCAGTTGCGTTTTAGACCAAACATATAATGGTGAGTGAGTGTAACCTGGACGCATTGGAGAATGGTGAGATATTTTGCTAAATAAAATGATCCTGCCAGAAGAATAACGTGAGAACTTTATGTCTGTCTGTTCCATCTGTATGATCTAAGAAAGTGTTTGAGGTTTTTCGTATGCACAATAAGGTTAATTTGCTGTTTTCCGATGTTTCAGTGTGGATGTGAAACTTTTGAAAAACTCTAGCGTGGACGAAAACGCCATTTTCAAATGTATCCAGTAGGGATGGGCATAATTAATCGACGATCGATAATTGATCGTTAAGAATTTCGTCGATCACGTTTATTTGTTATCGATTAAACTAATGCAGGTTGCGTTGCGTAGTGTGAGTCTTGAAGCAATGGAATTAATTTTAGCGCGGAGGTACCTGTGCATCCCGGCAACGTCAGTCCCCTCAGAGCAGGTGTTTTCGGCGGCTGGACTGGCTGTCACCAGCGGTCACGTCTGATCCCAGATCATGTCAACATGCTTATCTTTCTCAACAGAAATCAGTAGACTGGTGCAGAAGTTCTATGGGAACTTCATGCGTTTTCTCAGATCGGATAGCTATCTGATTTATCAAAACGATTCCATTTTACACCTGGTCACATAAATGTGTTTTTGCAAAACGGATATAAATCCGATCTTGAATTCCCGCACTATATGCATATTTAAATTGTTGCACGTCCCCGAAAGCAACTGATATGAGCTGCATTTTATTGATCATCAGCGAACATTTCTAAATCAAAGACCGCAACAAGATGCGGCAACAGCCCTGGTAAGATCATTTCGGTTCTTTACTTTTAATGAAGATGATTGTGTGTTGATGAATGACTTTCACTTTGATTTGCGATAGTTTGCACGTTGCCTTGATGAATAGATGCTCATCTGTGGTGATGCGTGTTGAAGTAGCGTTGTCATATCTGGCAATAACATGACATATAGCCTATAACACGCTCTCACACGTTTATTTCTTAGCATTTTTGGGATAAGTCAAATTTACATATGTGGTTTCAACAACCAGATGCATTTACTCTTGTCCAGTTTCATCTGGAATGCGTCTCAGATCTCCTCCTGAAGTGGTTTGAGCGATCGGATTTAAATCCGTCTCGTATGCGTTTCGGAGGGCATTTACATTTGGTCTTTTCACGATCGGATAGCTATCCGATCACAGAAAACGGATGAAGTGGCCATGGGTCTCTGTTTAAGAACGCCGGCTCGCAGCTGCAGGTTCCGCTGTTTTAGAGCACCGCAGGGCATATCTTCAAGTCTACCGAACGTCCAGTTTCACTGCCACAAGTTGATCTTCTTGTAATAAAGATCTCATCGAGGACAAACAAACTGTATTTTTGTATTTTCATTGCATTTTTAATTTATAAAAAGTTAAAGAAATAATGAATTTCAATATAAAAATATTAATGATTAATCGATAGTCGATCGTTAATTCTCCCGACGATCGACTAAGAAAATTTAATCGAATGCCCATCCCTAGTATCCAGATTATTGTAGTTTCGTAAGTTTGGGGTTAAACTACCTGCTTGGATACTGATCATTAAGTACGTTTACATGCACTTTTAAAGTTTGATTTCAGTCAAACTAAAACATTTATTTGTGTTTTCAAAATGTCATGTAAACACTTAAGGTAACACTTTATTTTTACATGACTTAGTTACAAATTGCATGTACTTACTATAGTAATAACAGCAACATATGCATAATTAGCAACTAAGCTAACCCTAACCACAACTTTTTAGTTTGTATATGTGGTTAACTGATATTACTCAGTACTTATCTGTATAATTAGACTGTAAGAAGATCATCTTAAAATAAAGTGGAACTACACTTTTTAGGCTGTGACACCCTCTTTGGCCAATGTCGAGCCGTCGAGTGTCTGTCAGCCTAGGCCTGGCTTTGGCACTAGTCAAACCCCCATCTGCGTTTTTGGGTAAATTGAATCGGGGGCGGAGCCAGACCATAAGAGATTATTCTGATTGTCTGATCAACTTAACAAACCAGTGCACTTGAAAAAAAAATCATCTTTATCTCATCTGAACATTCAAAAACCCAAATATTTCCATATCAACATGACCATCTGGAATAAAGTAAGTGAAGATCGCCTGTGGTGAGAGTGTGAAATTTGTGTTTACGATTTGCATGTCACATTCCTAACTGTTTCAGTTCCCCATTTTTTAATTCTGAATATAGAATACTGCCTTCTGCTGGTATGGAGAGTTATTTCCTCTCACCCACATGCAGAATGTTGGCCATCGGCTGTAGCCATTGCGGTTTATGTTGCGTTTTGACTAACAGAGGTTCGTTCAGCATGTATAGGTACGTTAATTAAAAGACGATTTCATTGTACGCTTCAAAATACAGAGGTGACACACAACACGTATTTAATCTTGTTATTCGATTATGCATTGTGTCAGAAGACTGCAGCTTGTCTACTCAAAATCATGCTGTAGACATACTTGTTCACAGCAGCTTTAAATATTACTTCAAAGTAATTGACAACTTTTATCAAGCCTCATAAACTAGTGGCACGTGGGCCAAATCCACCCCGTCAATCATTTGTGTCAGCGTTCTGATCAAGATTAAATTCTCTGCTGCCTTATCAGAGCACTCGATAAACAGCACTCAGTCATCTACTGTATGTTGGCATTCAACACTCCATATTGGACCTCAGTGCATGATTAAATTTTTTCTGGCCATAGTTCAGCACGGGATTGCATATTTGATGTCTTGTTCAATGAAAAGAGTTTTTAAGTGCCCCTATTGCTTTTTGGGATATTTCCTTTCATGTAGTGTTGTAACTGTCTGTGAATGTAAAAGGTCTGCAAAGTTTCAGAGATCAAACTGCACAATACATATAGTTACTGTCTCCCGAAAAGAAAAGAAAAACATTCTGATCTGCCTGAAACGAGTCATCAGTAATTCCAGTAATTTTATTTCCTACACAGACCTACATACGTTTGTAAAAAAATTGCATAATGGTCTTTATTGGCTGCCCGTGAAAAATGTCTACTTTTACCCGCCCCCTTAAACACTGTAGTTGTAGCTGAGGCCTGGGAGTGTTTGGTTTGTGTTGTCGACATGTCGATGCTGTTTTCTGCATTGTGAAAGCAAATCCACTTAGCCTGCTCTTCCAAAGAATGAGGACTTGGGCTCAAATTGATACAGTAAAACCGAAGCCATCATTACTGTTCGTATCACTGTGTATTCAAGTGCAGAGGAAGCCTCCGGAGCTGAAATTCAAATATGGTAGGCTAATTGGCGTTTCGTTTCTGACACATGCTAAAAGCGGTAGACCAATCACAACAGACTGGGCCATCTGACCAATCAGAGAAGAGTAGGCTAGGCTCTCAGAAAGGAGGGATTTAGAGAGACTGTATCCTTTATCAAGCAATTTCAGACACTGTGAGAAAAGAGATGCTGCTGCAATGTATGAGAAAATTAATTGTTGTTTTTTTTACCTTGGATGCATGTAAAACCTATTGTAGTAGACTTCCTTTTTATTTAATTTTAATAAATAATTGTAGTTAAAATGTTTTTCATTTTCTTATGTAGTTTTATCTCGTCAAAAATAGAAGCTTAAAGGCACACTATGCAAGATTTGTACCTTAATATAACAGCTTTGAAATCATTTCGATGGTAAACAAACTCGTAGTAGGGCGAATCATCCCAATAGCAAAGCAGAGGAGGGGGGGCTCGCAAGAATCACGACTTGCTTTACGGCATGACATCACATACATCAACAACATATGAAGCAGCCTCTATGGAAGACACTAGCACGCATTTCAGACGTGAATCATGGCAGAGTCGACGAAGAAAACGAAGAGTCAAGGAAAAGAAAACGAGAAACTGACCGCGTGAGGAACCGGACAAGAGTCCCACTCGGTCAGGCTTTCACTCGTTGGCGAGAGCTAAAAAGCTTGTTCGATGTCCGACGCTTCCATCCTACTGAACAGGTACCGGTATACAGGGGGGACGAGATCAGGCCGTGAGTGCAGAGACGGCTCAGCGTGAATGGTAATTACGACAGTAGCGTGAAATACAAGTACTCCACAGAGACTCTAGGGGTCGCTGTTTGATAAAAACGGAAACTGCATAGTATGCCTTTAAAGGACAAGTTCGGTATTTTACACTTAAAGCCCTGTTTACAGATCGTTTCTGATGAAATAGAACGGTTGAGATAAAAATGTGGACACATGCTGCTGTCCCGAGAATTTTAGGTTTATTTCGCTTCTCCCCCCCACCTACACAATGGCAGCCTATGGGCACTGGAACAATCCTTCCTAAAACGCATTAAACTTTCGATTACAAAGACGTGAAACTCACCGAGTGGTCAGGGGTGTTCACTGATATGCTCACACAAAAATCGCTGCAAAAGATGCTTTCCAACAGGTTTTATCGTAGTTTTTGTCCAACTCCATTGACTTGAATTGGATGGGCTGTGTGCGGTACGGTATTACTCCGCCGCTTCTTCTTCTGCTTCTTCTGTGTATTCAATTAAATGCCAGTGGTTTGCTTGTAATTGGCAAAGGTGCATTATCGCCACCAACTGGGCTGGAGTGTTTATTATTCAAGCTCTCAATGGAAGAATCTACGGGTGTGAGACGTTTGGAAAAATAGGTCCACAGTTTTACAACGAATGGTAAAACACCTGTTGGAAAGCATCTTTTGCAGCGATTTTTTTGTGAGCATATCATTGAACACCCCTGACCACTCGGTGAGTTTCACGTCTTTGTAAACGAAAGTTTAATGCGTTTTATGAAGGATTGTTCCAGTGCCCATAGGCTGCCATTGTGTAGGTGGGGGGGGGAAAGCGAAATAAACCTAAAATTCTCGGGACAGCAGCATGTGTCCACATTTTAATCTTAACCGTTCTATTTCATCAGAAACGATCTGTAAACAGGGCTTTAAGTGTAAAATACCGAACTTGTCCTTTAAGCAAATGTTTGAAATGCACTTCCTTCTTCAGGTCCCTAATTTGCAATGTTTTGCCCTAAAATGTTAAAATGTGGTAAAAACACATTATTAGGGGTGGCTAGCTTTTGTTTTTCATATGAACATGTTTCAATTATCTCAGATCTGATAATTGCTCTGTAAAATCCTCCATGTAGAGCTCTGGCCTACATGCTGAAATTAAAAGGGAATAATAGAATAAGAGAATAGACTTGGGACAAAGAATACTTTTTTTTGCTTTTGTCTGTTGCTAGAAAAGCACAAATTGCAAGAGCCACAAAGAGTGATGGAACATTACCACCTTTAGAAACCATGTTCACTTCACCGGATTTAACAGAAGCTCTTGGTATTCAAGTGTACACATCTCACGCTATAAAAAGTTCCTAGATCTTGCTTTCTCAGCTCAGAGATGTCATGTAGTATCAGAGGGTTGGTGCATGTGCTGTGTGGAGCTGTCTGCTGATACAAGCCTAGGTAGAAATATTTCTTGGTTCCTCCAGGGGCTGTACAGCTCATGTAGGCAACACACAGGAATAATGCACAAAATCCTCCTTTTCTTGGATTCCCAATGTGAAAAAAGTGATTGTCATGATGGCAGAGTTTTGGTCGTTTGGCAGATTTGTTTATTAGTGTGAATGATGTCACCTCAGTGTTGTTTCCTGTGACAGTTGATTGGGAATAATGTGCTGCTCACCATATAATTATTTGTGCAGGTTGTCAGTCTTTTCCCTGAAACTTTCTCGAAGAGTCTGAAAATATATTGCTTTTGACCAGCTGAAACATATGTTGACTGGAACTGGCTTTTTATAGTATATAATATTATTTACATTTCACATGCGAATATGTTTCTCAGGTATTTTATCACCTCAGAAACAGCATATAAGCCAATAAAACCGAGTACTTGACACTTAAAAGCTTGTGATGCATGACAGCATGATCTTGCCACTTAATTAAAATGTTTGTTTTTATTTCAAAGATGCATCTTTAATCACGAAAGTTGTTTAATTATTTTTAAAAGATCTTATGAATCTAAGACTGCAAGTTCCCTGTTTTGCTAGTAATACAAGATAAACATCCTGTAGGAAACTATCAAATTGTAATGCAATCTCGCTGTTTACAGAATGATCGTACTTTTTGCAAGAATCCATAGTTCATTCTGATAAATTGTGTACCCATTTACAGTAACTTATTAAATAACATTGTGGCGAGCAGGACGAGGTCGAGGGCCGTGGGAGAACGGCACGAGGCCGGTGGCGTGATTGCAAATGAGCGACACCTGCGCGACGCACCGGTCTCGCATCTCTCACGGAGGAGCAGAAGCATAAAGGAGGAGCGACGACAGTGAAGAGCGAGAGAGGAACAGGCCTGAGTTTTATTTGATGGGTTGTTTCTGTTTTGTGTGGCCAGCAGTCGTCCGTGAGGGGCTGCTGGCTTTTATTTTCATTTTGTATTTGTTTTATTTTTATTATTAAAAGTCTTTAAATGTTCGCAGGTTCCCGCCTCCTTCTTCCCATAACATCTGAACCCCGTTACAAACATATTTTAATAACTACACTTGAATCAAGTCAATCCAAGCATATATAAACTGGCTTGAACACTATTCTCTTCAATTTGTACTTGTTATGCAATGTGACGACTGTATTTCGTCTGAGTAGCAGTATGTGATACGTGACTATGTGTTAAATTACTCTTATTTTCATGTAAGTACTTATGTAGCTAAAATGTGTAACTTGCTATAGCGTATAATTCTCTCAAAGTGTGTACTGTATAGGCTACACAAGACTAATTGCATTCTGTTTGTCCAGCATCCAGTGAGAAATGGGGCTTCTTTTAGAGTGGTTCAGCACTTTTTTTGTGTGCGAGTTTATTGAAAATCTGTCTAACCCAGAAGAATCAGTGCCAATAGACTTTTGTGAAAAACAATGAGATGTTTAGGTTGGAGACGTGGCTGTTTGTCAGTGGTGGACGAAGTACACAAATCAAGTACTCGAGTAAAAGTACAGATACCGTAATAAAATATTATTCCCGTTCAAATATTAAGTACAGCTTTTTGATTGTACTTGAGTAAATGTACCAAAGTACTTGATTTTTTTTTTAACGTACTCAAGTATTAAAAAGTACTGATTGATGAATGTTTATATATTATGCTATTTACTATATTCTATCCTACTAAGCCTATAGAGCTTAAATAGGTTGCAGCTCACTCTGACATCATTATGAATTTAGTAGCCAGCACTAATTAATAAGGAAGATTAGGCAGACACTAAATATGTATTGATCTGCAAGTAAGAAAACATTTTATTTTATTACCATACATTGATAACTAGCTACTACTGATAATTACTGATAATTAAAATGTGAAAATAACAATATATATCATAAAGTATATCAAAATGGGGAAAAAACGAGTGTGTAAATGTGTGTTGAGACATATAGACACATACAATATAAAAACGTCACATAGGGAAAAATGTACTACCATTTTTAAAAAGAATGCTATTCATACATACTAGTTTAATATCATTTGAAATTGCTACGGCGGGGAAGATGCATGTGCATTCATTTGCATTATTTTAACATTGTTTAGTTTTTACCTAAAACCTTCCCTGTTCAGACGGCAATGTCCACATTCAAGCGTTTCACTTAATGTGCTTAAACAGCTCGCCTTTTTACAGCAAATTTATTTCAGACTGACAGTCCTAAATACTGAATGATTCTCATTTACAATAATAAATCCTAACATTCGGCATTAGTACATTTTCATGCCATCAGTCGCGTACTCACTCAAGCTCCGAGGATCTCCCGTCCTTGGCTCATTTTGAGTCAGAGAGTGTGAATTCATTGAATTGTTAACTGGAGACTCGGTCTGACCTGATCATTTGAATCAGTGAGTTGTTGATTTGAGAAGAGATGCAATCATATCAGACCAGTTCACGAATGAATCGTTCAGTATGATTTGCAAACCGATTTAACAGGTTGATTGGAAAGATTCAGCTCATTCATGAATCGGACATCTCTATCATGTCTATCACGCTATTAATATCTTAAGTCTTTGGTGACGATTTCTTCAGTTCAAAATATCGAGCGACGACATGTTTTTTATGAAATTTAGTGGAGTAAAAAGTATGATATTACGCTTTGGATCAATGTAGTAAAGTAATAGTTTCCCAAAATAAAATATTCTGATAAACTACAGATACTTGAAAAATACTTGAAGTATTTCAAACAAATACTTTGTTACTGTTCACCACTGCTGTTTGTCATCACTTATTTTAAGACATGTCCAGGAGGGACTATGCTTAGTATTGGCTTTCCTTCAAAGCTACGTTTATATCACCCTTATAATGTGATTAAGTTGGAGCTCATAAACAGAGTACTGCAGTTATATTGATGTGATCATGCTCATATTACAAAACATAGTTCAAATAAATTAGTCAGGAAATCACCAGGAGTCTTTGCTCACATCCTCTTCATGAACATTATGTTCATGGAAATCCTGGCAGACATTGTGCATTTGAAGCACATACTAACAGCAGCAACAAACAAGCCTACTGTACTTGAATTTAATGGTATTTTATCTTTGTTTCAGGTACCGAAATAATAAGGGTATAAGGGAAATGTGCATTGATCGTGTACTTAGCCCTATAACTGCCTGCTCGACCAAATGGTTGAGCACATTTTGAGTCACTATATTTTATTGAGAGGAGTACCTAACTTAACTCAAGCTGATTGAACCATCTCTACCATCTGGTTGAGGTACGTTATAGCAAAAAAATCCACTAGATGTCACAGTGTCAATCAACAGCGCTCTTTACTATGTTTTTAATAATTTTTCGAAAACATGCTCAACCAAACGGTTGATTTGGCACTTTATGGTAAAAGTAGAAAAGCTAAGCTAATGTTTTCAGAGCATCCATTTCTGCAGTCAGAATGGACTATTTGCTGAGAAATATAAACTTCTGATCATTCATAGCTATGAATGTGACTCAGCTATTGTTGTTTCTTCATGAATATACTGAGATTATTTCTTAAACGAACACTCCACCGTTTTTTTTAAATAGGGCTTATTCACCTTCTTTCCTACATTTAGATAGGTGGGCAAATGCATTTTTGTCTCAGTGCATGCATTGTTTTAGTTTGACAGGGTCGGCGCTAGCTTAGCTTAGCTTAATGAATGGAATCCTTTGTTGCCAGCTAGCATGTCCTGAGTAAAAGTGATAAAAAAACAACAACAAAAAACACCTAATTACTTCTTGTGGCCTGCGTATTCACAACGAGTACAAATAGCGATGCAGATTAACACTAGGCGATTTCCTAGGAAGTTATTGACTTGGGACTATATTAGGGGGAAGCACAGGCGAAGCACTGCTACTTGGGCGCAGAGATATCACGCAACACATGAAATCCCACAACTTCCGTCAACATACCAGCGTGAATAGTAGCTGGCTATTTTTCCTACAGTACATGAATGGCGATGAACATGGCTAATTTTGTGAGAGACGAAGAGGGTGACTTCTCAGTCAGTCAAGAGCCAGAACCATACAGAGTTTTCAGAAGATGAGCTGCGTGCTTTGGAAATAGAACGACAGGAGGAGGAGGTTGCGATCGCTCAACAGGCTGAGGACGTGAGGATGAGAGCCAACACGAACTGGTAGTGTGAATGTGGGGGAATATGCCAATCTATGGCGACTGAAATAGAGTGTCTGTGCTGTGGCGAGTGGGACAAGTTACTGCCATCGATGACCAGGCTCAACGCGTCAGATCAAGATGAGCGTGCCCGCAGTTGTGTCACAGCTACCGAGGATTTCACGGTGTTCCATCCTGCAGTACTCGATTTTTTTTTTCCGGTGTGATAAAGTGAACTGGAAAAAACGCCCCACGCCGAATGGACCAAATGGACAGCTGTCCACAGAGTAAGTGATTATTTTAAACATGACGCATGTATAGATCGACCCATATTATACCTGTATTCACATTCACATATTATACCACATATTCACATTTCATGTGTTGCGTGATATCTCTGCGCCCAAGTAGCAGTGCTTCGCCTAAGCAGCAGTGCTTCGCCTGTGCTTCCCCCTAATATAGTCCCAAGTCAATATCTGCCTAGGAAATCGCCTAGTGTTAATCTGCATCACTATTTGTACTCGTTGTGAATACGCAGGCCACAAGAAGTAATTAGGTGGGTTTTTTTGTTTTTGTTTTTATCACTTTTACTCAGGACATGCTAGCTGGCAACAAAGGATTCCATTCATTAAGCTAAGCTAAGCTGGCGCCGACCCTGTCAAACTAAAACAATGCATGCACTGAGACAAAAATGCATTTGCCCACCTATCTAAATGTAGGAAAGAAGGTGAATAAGCCCTATTTCAAAAAACGGTGGAGTGTCTCTTTAAGTATGTATTTTTCTTTTTTTTTGCCACTTTTGGATATTTTTTTAAGTAAATATAATGAATTCATAGAATTAATGTGTGGAAATCATAATTATCAGAGGCAATTACTTCTTAAATGACAAATGCTGGTTTCATTACTAAAATTGTAAGAGATTGTAATTTTTTATATTTTTTTCAATTACTTGATGGAAGTCAACAGTTTCAATGGTACAAGAATGCACACTCTTCAGGCCCTTGTACCAGAAAACATCTCGGTTACGTATGTAACCCTCGTTCCCTGAACGAGGGAACAGAGACATAGTCGATCAGTTTGGGGAACCAGGTCCGGTTGGGCCAATAAGGGGCAACTAGTGAGACCTGCTCCTCTTCCTCCCTGACTTTGCACAGTGTCTGTGCGAGAAGGCTCACTGGGGGAAACGCATACTTGCAGAGGCCCCGGGGCCCGCTGTGTGCCAGTGCATCCGTGCCGAGGTTGCCCTCGGTCAGGGAGTAAAACAACTGGCAATGGGACGAGTCCGGAGAGGCACACATATCTATCTGAGCGGCCCCGAAGTGGTCCTAGATCAGCTGTCCACTCTCCTGGGGCCACAGGCTGTCGTGAGAGCTCGTCGGTGGCGCGATTGAGCAGGCTGGGGATATAAGTGGCACGAAGCGACCTCAGATGCTTCTGACTCCATAGGAGGAGATGGCGGGCGAGTTGCAACATGCGAGGGGAGCGCAGACCGCCTTGATGGGCAAAGGGAAAAAAACAATCCTTTTGATCTACCACACTTGACGGCGTGTTTCTTGAAACATAAAAGCCTAAAATGCCATTATATTAACTATCTTTTGCTATTTATTTTTTTTAGTTTTTGAATGCAGAAAGAATGTAATGTTTTTGGTTTTGTTACTTTTAGTTATTTGTGTTATTTACGGTATTTTTGCTTATTGTTAAAAAAGAAAAGAAAACATAATGTCCTGTGTTAAAATGAAAACCTGAAGTATTTAATGGCATACTTCAATAAATAAAGAAGATTCAATATACACAAATATTTTATTTTGATTATGTTTTTAAATAAATTTGTATTATAGTTCATATTTTCATAGTTTATATGAAAATGTGTATACAATTTCTTTTACCTTTAAGTGCCATCTCAACCATTTGGTAGAGGCCGATATTTTTAAAATGATGGGATGTGTTGAAAAAAAAGACATTGATTGTGGTTACTAGCGACATACTGTAAGTAGATAAGAAATGCAAACTTTTCTTGGTGGGGGAGTTTAATGGCTAATTGATATGATAGGTGAGTCACACCTTTCTTTAATTTAATGTTGTAAGATTGAAAACTGGATACCGAGTTGTCTTACTCCAGGACGTTTTATTTCTGCAGAGCTGTTTGTAATGCTGACTCATTCGCAGACACTGTTGGATGTGATATTTTGCTATGTGCGGCTGTGGCCCCTTTCATTGTTTGCATTTTAAAGAGCTTCAGAATCCCATTGGAACATGGGTAAACATAACAATAGAGAAGCATTGTTCCTTCTCACCAAAGATGGTCCCAACCTTTGTCACGCTGGTTCAGGAAGTATAAGAGAGAGATTTTCTTCAAATCCCTTTGAGCTCATTTGTATACAGAACCTCTGCAGTTGAGTATTCTTTATGTCTGTGTCAATATTCCTTCGCCTTTTGTTTGATAGTACAAGGGGGCGGAATATATCGAGACTCAACGCAAATCAGTTTTAAACCTGCTCAAAAACCATATAAAAAGTATGTGCGCGACAGTCTTCTTTTGAGCTGTTAAAGGGCATTGGATAGAGGGTCTGGTGAGTACACATTGATTAGATCATGTTGATGAGTAGCCCCTTTAGGATTAACACCCCTGTCTCACCTCCCTCTATTAGATCTCATCATATTTACCGACAGGTGGTCCATATGTCTCTCAGCACTGCAGGCTGTTGCTGTGTCAGTGCCAGTGTCAATGATGAGGGGTGCAAACCCATTAGCCTGTCATTGACTGGGCCGTTTAGTCAAGGGGAACGATTGGGTACTACATGTATCTATCCGTGCATGATGTAATGATCTCCCTTGGAGCCTGTGCCAGACCGTATGTCCTTTGCTGAGGGTTTAGTTTTTGTTGTAGTACTTTTATACGTTTTTGGGATGTTACGTCTTTAGTCGTTGAGCGGGAAGCAACCACAGATGAATGATCAATGCATTATTAATTAGGTTTTTCAAAAGGCAGTTCTCCATCGGATAAAATGAAGTCAATGAAAAATAAAGAAAAATATATAATTATTATATTATTGTTGACACAAAGAGTATCTCACAAAAACAATATCTTGACACAGACACAAACACTTAAAGGAGTCATGGTGTTCGTTTGTTTCTTTTAATGGCAGCAGTGAATATATTAACTGAACAATTATTTGAACTGTACATTAAAGGGGGGGTGAAATGCTCATTTTCACTCAATCTCCTGTTAATCTTGAGTACCTATAGAGTAGTATTGCATCCTTCATATCTCCAAAACATCTTTAGTTTTATTATATTTATAAGTTAAAGATTGGCTGTACCGAGTCTTTCCGGAAAAAACCGAGCGGCTGGGGGCGGGCCGTGTGGGCGGTGTGCTATAGCTGTGCTAACTGATCTAACAACAACACAGAGAGACATTTGAAGTAGTTTACTCACCGTGACTGCTCGATCCTTAAGCATTAGACGATCTGCAAATAAGTCGATCTGGGCTTTGTTTATAAAACAATCATCGTCGAAAAATGCAGGGAACAAAGAGTCGTGCACAACCTCCGTTGATGCTTCGAAAAAACAAACTCCATCCACTATTCCCTTAACGCTGGATTCTTTGGGAATCTGTGCAGGGTTGTCTTGCCCTGCCAACCAAAAACCCACTTCTTTGGTGACATTGACTTCCCTAAAAGCCGAGCATAGCGCTTTGAGGTAGCGTACTGCTTTCGCTCTCTTCTCTCTCTGGTCTGCGAGTGCGCGCGCGGCCGCGGAGAAGTGCCCTTAGGACCCATACAAGGAAATTCCGCTCTATCTTACGTAAGACAGAGCCATACTCGAAAAAAACTTTCCGAAACTTGTGACAAACCGGAAGGAGTATTTTTGGAAAAAAAATACTCCTTCAAACGTACAACTTAACTTTTGAAACTTTGTCCATGTTTAGCATGGGAATCCAACTCTTTAACAGTGTAAAAAACTCAGTATGCATGAAACAGCAATTCACCCCCCCCCTTTAAACTAAACATTGGAACATTTATTTTTATTAGAGATGCACCCATTAAAATTTTCTTGGCCGATTCCGATTTTTCATTGAGTTTGACCTGCCGATACCGATTTCATTTTTTCTAACCACTTTACAGCACACACAAATATTTATTTTCTATCTTTTCTTTAATAGAACATTTTGCCAATTTTGAACAGATAATCGCTATAAAATGGAACTATATAAATTACTCCTGGTGTGGGAAATTAAGTTAACTAAAATTAAACTAAAAGAAAGCTTATACTGTATATTCTGACTAGTTTACAATTTTTTTTTTACATTTTTTATAAAACACCATATATTACTTTTACCCAAACTGAATAATAAAAACAAGTTTAAATGGGTACATTTTCTATAAAACACACACACATCCAGCCTACTCCAGTTCTTGTTAAAACACACTAGACATGCAAATTATGTGCATTTTGGGCACTTTTTGTGTGAAATAATACTTATTTTGTCCATCAAAAGTGTGCTTTCACTTTAATTGAGCGTGAGCAGCAGCAAAAATAGACTCGGCGCCGAAACCCTTCACTGCTGCTCCTGCTCGCGGTGTGAATGCACTCATTGATTAACATGCACGCCGAAAAAGCTACTCCGGCTGCTACTCGCAGCAGAGCGAGTGTTGCCATCTTCAGTGAGCGTTTAAAAAACGCAAATATTTTTGTCTGGTGGTTTTCATCTGGTTGACGCGACATATTTCCCGCCGCGCGCTCTCTGTCCGCATCTGTATGTGACGCAAGTGTTTGTTTGTGTGTGAGTGTGCGCGCGTGCGAACTCATTGGGATAATTGTAAATGCGCAAACACAGACAGAAAAGACATGCCATCGTGGAAATAAGATAAATAACATATTACTTAAGGGCTATTTAGTTTGTTTAATAAAATAACAAATTGTAATCTGGCGCTATAAACAAAATCAAATAAAATTTACTTGACCTTCAAGGGGGGGGCGGGGCGAGCCGTTAGGAGGGCGGGGCGCCCCCCTTATATAATGGTAGGGGAAACACTGAAACGTATTTAACCACTCTTCAGCAAAACTCTAAATGAACACCCATTTCATACTGTACATAATAATGTTTTAAAATGTAAAAAATATATATATATATACATTTTAAATAATTATTTATTTATTTTAGACAACATTTTTCAGTTTATTTATCAGATATTCCTGGGCATAGGTTTGATTCCCAGGGAATGCAAAAAAAAAAAGAAAAACAGAAAAGAAAAGGTATACGTAAGGAATAATTGACGCCAGGCCGTTGAATTATTAGAAAACTAATGCACACCTGAGGTGGTAATGCGGCCACGGCGTGAAGCGGAGTTTACCACACCTCAAAACATTGTTCAGATGATGTATTTCAAGACATTTGCCAGGATTTTGCCCTTAAAGTGCTCTTGTGTGTAGGACTAATTTCTTACTTATCTAATCCCAAGCCTCTGTTGCTAATTCCAAAACGTTCCATTTAGAGCTAGTAACGGAGGCTTGAGCCACTGATAGCAGTCTAATGCAGTTATGAGAGAGAGAGAGAGAGAGAGATTAACTGTGCGTTCACACCGCCGGCGGCGAGAGCGTCAAAGTGGCCAGAAGCCATTCATTTTCAATGAGAGCTGGCGGCGAGCTCCGGCGAGGGCGGCGCGGCGCGTCTTGGACGGCGAGAGGAGTTGAAAACAAGTCAACTTTATGGTAATAAGCTATGACGCGTGTCGGCGGCAACCAGCGGCAACCAATCGGAATCTAGAAGTCCTCCGCCTGAGAGGAAAAAAATCGCATTCTAATCTACGTCAGAGCGTCCCCGAATCTTTCTACGGCGTCGGTGGCAGGGCGGCGGTGTGAACGTACAGTAAGCGTATGTGAATTACCTGAGTCTGTGTATCTCTCAACAGTGTACGGCAACAGCGTCTCTAATTCACTAGTTCACACTTACAAATAAGTCAGATAGAATAAATGCGTATTTGGCGTGCTGTCCGAGGAGAGGGCTCCGGGCTCGGTATTCGGCCCGAACCCAGAGTACTCCCCCCGTATTCCTGGCTGTAAAAGATTGAGCCAAGAGTGAGGAGTCGGGGTGGTGGAGGGATGCTGGAAAACTGTCAAGGAATGTTAGGTGAGTTGACAGAGTGGATATATATATACTTGTCATGCTGATTAGGGTAGACATAATTGTTTGATGACGAGTAGATTGGATTGACTATTTGAACGTGCTCCTCCCGAACTTTGTTTATAAAACATCATTTATAGCGAAACTGTAAGTGTATCTTCTCCAAGAACAACAACGTTATTACGTCGCTAGTGAGAAATGTCATGTTGGTTTGAAGTTGTTAAACTATTTTACTGACAAAATCATCAGCGCAGTGCTGACAACACATTCCTGTGCGAGTGTGTGTCCGTACATGATAAAATGTAATTTTGTGGTAAAAAACATGGACATAATTTGTCGTTTTTATCCTATTGTTTACTGTATTTATTTGCTTGGTCAGTGTTGTTGTGGGTTTTGGTGCTTTTGCTGTTGTAGGCTGTAAGGACCTTTGAAAAAACTGAAATCATTTGGCGAAGTGATATGGAAGTGTAATGCGGTCAAGACCAGTCTGGAACTACTTTAGCCGTGCGTTTCCCTGAAAATAATTGCACGCCTTAGAACGTTCGTTAACCAATCAGATTCAAGCATTCTACAGCCCCGTAGTATAACTTGAATTAATGTAAATCGCTTTAGGTTAAAAACGCATTTGCCAAATGCATGAATGTCTCTCTACTTTAATGTACTGTCACTCGAAAATATTACAGCTGTGAAGCCCAACACGGTAAAGGCCCTTTCACAATGAGAATAATTTTTTTTCTCATGTAGGCTATGTCTGTCGCAGGATTTCCCATTTGGCTGCACAACATACAACAGTAAATTAAGATAAATAAAGTTTGGTACTACACAGAAACCATCATGGAGTGCATGTAATAACTTCCGACTGCAATCTAAAGTGGACTTTGATTAAATAACGGCCAGACGTGCATTATTTGTAGTGTTTCATAATAAACCGAACGCTACACCTGTTATGCATTTCTCATGTAATTATTTCTCATTCTTTATTGTAATAAAAATACCCCGAGCCACATGAAAAACACATACAGACCACAGATCGTCGTAATCATATTTTTATTTGTCTTCGTGTTTCATCTGCAGAAACATTTTTCTCAGTTGTTTATGTGTGGAACAATGTTCCCCTTGTTTATGTAACACAGGAGTTATGATCATATATTATGATTGACAGCTCTAGAGCGAATTAGCTCTCTGACTCATAACAGACACGCACGGAAGAAAACAGCGCTCTGTACGTTGTTTCAAGCTCTTCAGAATGCATAATTCAGTGGAAAATGAATAGAAATAACAATCTGTATTGAACATGTAATAATAAATCTGTTCTCAGACACCAATGATAACACTCAACATCCATTCTCTTCTCTCGTCCAGAATACATTTCTTCGGTGTTTACACAGGTTTACAAAACAGCGCCACCACTCTCACACTTTTGTGCAACAGCAGCGGCTTGGGAAAGCTCAAAACTAATTGGACGGCTCGTTTCATCGCAGGGCGGCGGGAAAACAAATCGTCAAAAAAAGAATTCTCACTTTGTCGCGCTGCGATTGATCGCGAACGGTGTGAATAGCTCCATAGGGATCTATTGTTTCGACTCAAGAGCGCCATCGTGACGTACATTCGCACTGTTTATTCTCACTCAGTGATAAAAGGGCCTTAACATTGGCTCAACCAATGGTGTGAGTTCAGGGCAAAAATTTCAACACAATGGCAGATGGGGGAGTGTTTGAGAAACCATGATTTTTACACTTCTCTCACTTTATGATGAGGTAGATTCTTCACATTATTTGAAGCATCTGCCTTTGTTTAGTATTGTAAATGGCCTTTTAATATTCCTGTGCTGTTACGTCCCATTTCTCTTGACATCTAACTTAAGATTTATATCCACATTATCCCTAACCCCCATGACGCTTTGCAAAAATTCTAGGTGTAACTTCCGTTAAGCTGTAAACAATCAGTGAAAAAGACTCGCTCTATGAACGCAATACGTTAAAAAAGTGTCACAATGAGATGCCATTAATCTACACACCCTTCAACCATCGAACATTAAAAGGAAATTTGAAAGTGTAAAAGCATCGACAAGGTATTTCAACAGACCAAATAACCCCAAAAGCGCGAGTCTTTCCACAGTAATAACAGACGGGTTAAATATCACTGTAGTAATGTATATCTGTATTATGTAACTTATGTTGCCTTAATCAAAAATGTTCATTAACTTCAGCATTGTGTGATACTATTTCAAAGTGATTTCCGTCATTTTGTCAGATTATAAATTGCATTTACCTGTGAAAACAAACCTGGAAAGAGACGTGAGGATTTGAGGAGAATAACGAGAGATTATTTGTGCATTCCAGTGAATTATTAATGGAATATATCGTAAATTAAATTCGGCAGAACAGACCACAAATGTGCAGTATATGTTGACCTTATTCATACTATTACAGCAGATTGCAAAGAGAAAAAAGAAAATAATCACAAGGAAAAGAAAGCAGCAACTGAAAAGAGCTCTTGCCATAGATATTCTTGTTATAACATGTCACGTTAAAATACCAAGTATAACGTTATTCTCATGATGTCTGAAAATAAATCATGAAGGAAAATTGACAGCTCATCCAGTCAAACTGACGGATCAGCTTTATTTGTAGGGCAACCTTATGATTTGAAATGATTCATTTCAGCCTTTTTGAATGGAAGTTCCCTAAACCGGAAGTGCCACCCATAATTCAAAACGCAGTAAGGTCGTCAGGAATAAGGTGGATAGGTTGTGTAATTATTGTGGAACTTGAAGAGCTTCATGGTTAACTCATCTTTTGCACCATGACGTCAGACTCCAGGGATCTGCAGTGAGGATTTGGGAGGCACTATGCCCCAGGCATCAGGAATTAGTCACCTCTTATCTTCAGTGAGCAGCTATATTTCCCTCTAATCTTATCTCCCAGTCAGTGTTTTTTAAAGACGGGCTCTAGTGCGAATCCCTGTGCCTTCAGGAACATGCTGAACACTGCATTGCACCTGACACTGGCAGCAATTTGTATCTTGGACCTATATAAAGACATAAGGTGACACAGCTTCCTGGAAAGCTGAATAGTGATTCTCCTTTAAAGACTTTGTTTCTGTTAATTATTCTAGAGCTGTAGTACTGTATGTGAGTTATTATTAGGTCCCAAATCATAGTACATTGGAAATACATTGTGAAAGGTTCACTGATGGTGTATTATTTCTGATGTACTTTTCAATATCGATGAATTCTGTTTTGTTTAGCTTTATTTATTTATTTTTGTTTGTTTGTTTTTTCCTGTTTTTTTTGTGTTGTTTTGCTTTGTTTGGTTTTGTTGTTGTTGTTTTGTTTTTTTTTTTGCTGTTTTTTGTGTTTTGTTTTGCTTTGTTTCGTTTTGTGTTGCATTGTTTTGCTTTGTTTGGTTTGGCTTAGTTTTGTGTTTTGTCTTGGTTTAAAACGGTCTCATTAAAATAATTACATTCTTGAAAAGAAACCTAATTAGTTTGGCAATAATATTTTATTAGTATTTCCTAGGGAAGTTAAATTAATATTTAAACTTTTGCTCACTAAAGTCGTATATTATAAGTATATTACATTATATTAAATTATAGGATGTACAATAACCTGATTAAAACAATTATATTTATGGATTAATCATTTATGGATGATATTTGTAAAATATATTTTTAAATTAATAATTAAAACATGTACACTTACATGTATTCATAACAAAATAAACATATTTTACTTGATGGTTACACCACATGACATTTTTCGAGTTAAAGCTTTTCCTCCATGGCATAAAGGTTTTTCAAAACCATATGAAACTAGCATAAATGCAAAGAGTACAGAATGTGTTTTAAGCTAGATTTTTTAAAGCCCGCCTTTTCTTTGTCTTGATCACTCTTATTTGACATTTCCCCACATACTGTAAGTGGTACATGAAACCATTCTACTGTGCCATCATTGTAGTATGTCTAATACAAATTGAGATGCGAAGTAAGATGTGGTGTTCTAGGTAAATATTCAAAGCCACGCTATGATCTGAACTCTTAGAGCGGCATTAGAGTACAGTACAAATAACATGCATTGTGAGATATGCATACACAAGAATTGTTTTGGAACATTTTGCACACAAACAAAACAATCTATCAAGTTGGATGGATGAAAGTAGCAGGATTGAAACGGCGCACAGTTTCCAAACAAAGCGCAGAGTAATCCACTGAGATTCCACCTCAGTTTGCCCCTGCAAAGGGATTACATGTCTACCTCGGATCAAAGCTGGGCTTTCTTTAATGTGCTCAGAGACACACAAGCACGTACACGACTCTTCTTCAGTCACTCTTTAGTCAGTGACCTTGAATTTGTGCAATTAGCTGAAAAGATCTTTCTCTTTAGATCAAGTCCTGTCATTCTTGAGAATACCGAGGGGTTTATAGACTCTCTTTCTCTAAAGGTGTTGTCTATTCAGCTTACTGGAGCTGTAATCTGCTTTGTAATGTTTACACAGGCCTCGCGAAAGTTTTTCGATCTCTTTCTAGGAACACCCTATTTCCTCTGGCACTAGTGGAAATCCCTTTATGTTGAGTCTCCTGATCAGTACATTATCTGATTTGTTCTCTGGAATGGCAAATGTCCTTCTGTCATTGATTCTCAGTAAAGCAACTGTTATGAGATAATGCAGACAGAGTAGCACTTTGCGAACCTTTGTGAATGCACCTTTTATGTTAAACCATTATCTGACTGTATTTTGAAAAATAATCTTTTTTTTTTTTTTTTTTTTTTTTATGATTACCTGAATTGTATCAACCCATGAAGAATTTGATGTAAGTGTTGTAGTCAGCTCTCTCTGCCCACACCAGGACCCCTCCTCTGTAATTAAGCCTGACTGATAAAGGACCTGAACTTGCTGACAGGGGGATGTGGATCGCTGGCTCAGCGATGGATGCCCCATCCCAACCCAGGGTCATCAGTTCGGTGTGTATTTGTGACAGGAAGTGAGCTATTGTTGTGGCCCCTCATTGGCACAATACGAGTTACAGAAGCATGATAAAGAGGATAAAAAACATACATTGTCGATGCTGTAAAGAACATTACATATACTATTACATATTATACATACTATACATATCTTATTCGTAACAGTGTCATTGTTTCATTAGCTTGAAACAAGTTTGCATGAAATATCTGTAGAGGTTTTTTCAAGTAGTTGCATCTCCACTTGAGTTTATTTGGTCTTAGGCAGAACTAATTAATGTATTATTTTATGTCTAATTTTCTAAAAGGAATTGAGAAGATGAGGATATATTTTCCCTCATCTTATTTATTATTGCTTGAGTTTTAGAGCACTTAAAGGCAGCAATTTGTCTTTATTTATTACATATTTAAAAATGTAGCTTTTAATTCTTTGCTGATGCATCAAGGCTGTGGAAGGAGGATACAGAGGGTCAGTTTACACATAGTAAACAATGACATTGCAGTATGGATCCACCGAACAGTATCCCGCCTCATTAACAGCAACAAAGTACATAAAGCTTCCATGCATTCTGTACACTGCTGTGTGTGTGTATGTGTGTGTGGGGGGGCAATGGCAATATCCAGAATCCTTGTTCTTGCAGTGACATTTTTTGATCCCCATGAGGAAAACAGCTTATAAATCATAATTAGTGATGTTTTTTGAAAATGTAAAAATGCAGAAGGTTTTCTGTGATGGGTAGGTTTAGGGTTAGGGGATACAATATACCGTTTGTACAGTATAAACATCATTATGTCTATGGAATGTCCCCAGAAAACATGTTTGTGTGTGTGTTTCTGTACACTGAACATTCTGTTTCTACATGCTAACAGCATGCAAATTTAAATCAGAGTTTGTAAGATGGAAATGTGTCTATCCACCAGAGACTTTGTCAAAATGAGCATCATGTGCAGGAATGTGTTTATTCTGTTAAATTCAACATACATTACTGTGCTTTTAGTAAAATTAATGGCAAATGTGTCCGACTTCAAAGGGTTTTCTATAAAAGATCCCCTCTTTGATGAGCGCCTGTGATAGAACCATGAGGACAAGAGTTGACAACAGACAAATCGAAGCTTTTTTCTTGGCAAGCATCTGGCTCCTTGTTGCGTGTGTGTTGTTTACAGAATGTTGTATCACGTCCTGAAAGCCTTTTATTTGTTTACAGAAGCGTTATTTTCCATCCTTTCACTCTAATAAACAGTGATGTGTGCAAACAGAAGTCCACGTCGGAGCTTCACGATTAAATTGACCCGCCGCGGTTCACCGGTGTTGGTAATAATGCTACATAAACACATTTATGCAACAAAATCATTTAGCAAGTGTTTGGGATATTACTAAAGAGAGCACAGTTATTATGCGGCACTGAATTTCGGTAAATTGATTTGGGTTCTGCTCAATTTTTGATTTATTAGAAATATTGGTAACACTGTAACAAGATCAGCACAAATGCCCCCAAATGTATTATTTTATAAATAAATAAAAAAAGATCTAAATTGATCCCATAAAAAATAATAACTGGTTGACCCTTGTTTGGCAGCAATAACATCCACCAAACATTTCATTTGATTGCGGATCAGAACTGCATATTTTCTCTGATATTGATTTTAGTTTGTAACAATAAGATGTCATGTAAGAAGAGTCTTAAGAAAGAGTGTAATCAATTGTGCTATACAAAATAACAGAACAGAAAGCAAATGCCAAGCAGATGACACAATGGGAGGCCAACAGACTGACAGTACCATTTATTTTTATTTTAATATGTACTTGTATGGTGAACAGATGACATGATCCTGAAAAACAAGAACATAATTTCATTTTTACACAGATAGCATTGGCAAAAAAAAAAAAAAGAAAAAACCTTGGCTCTTTTGCAATCAGAATGTGCCCTGTGGATTCACTCTCTTCACCTTTGTTGTTTTCTAGAAGTACCATCCGACGGGTAGAACACTAAAAAAAAAAAAAAAATAGATATAAAAAGAAATGCTCTAGGAGCTTAAAGTTGCAAGAATGTCAACGTCGTTTTTTTGCTAGCCCATTACCGTAGCTAGAGGCAAAGAGGGAAAAAAGGAATAGACTGAGGTAGTCCTCTAATCTTGGAGCCCACTCAAAAAGCATTGAATGTAAAGGCTTTTACTGCCACTTACACGCTATACTGTGAGAGGTTTTATGTTGAGTGATGCCCAAAATATATTGACATCAGATTTGTTTTCAACTGGTGCACTTAAGGTTCTGCTTTATCTGGACATTTTAACTTCCAGCCATATACAGTTATTGTGTTTACCAACTAGAAAGAGGCCAAGAAGCATAAATAATGGTGAGCTATTTAATATAGAGCAGAAACTAACCTTTAGAATTACAATTAAAAGAGCTCAAACTTGAGTACAGAAAAGAATGTGGAGCCAACTTGATTTATACCTGAAAAATTCATTACGGTAATTCAATCGTTTGTAGAAAATTTCAGTTTCAGTAAACTATTGAATAATAAAAATTATTCACGCACACGTATGTCTGATTCACTATCTTTGTGGGGACTCTTCATGGACGTAATGGTTTTTATACTGTACAAACTGTTTATTCTCTCCCCTTACACAAACCCTACCCCTAAACCTACCCATCACACATGACTTTCTGCATTTTTACATTTTCATAACTCATTCTGTATGATTTCTAAGCTTGTTTTCTCATGGGGGACCTCAATTTAGGTCCCCACGGTGACACGAGTCCCCATGAGTCTGTGTGCATTCAGGTTGAAGGCCCCACCGGGATAGAAAAACGTGTATACACACACACACACACACACACAATTTATTTACATTAAGTACCTTTTAACATCAAATTGTATGGCACAAGCTCTGATGAAACTTATTGAACCAATTAATCATCACTCAGTTTTTTTTCTAGACGACTGGTAATCTTCATCCAGAGTCTTTTCACACATTTATCAACATTCATTTCAAAAGTATTATTTATTTGTTTATGTACAACCTTTTTATAAGGTTATATATATAACATATGATAAGTACACAAGTATACAATTAATATTTTTTGTAAGCACTTTGTTAGTAGCATGCCATGTAGTGTAACTAACTTTTTTTTTTTTTTTTTTTTTTTTTTAAAAGAAAAGCAAAGATATAGTTTCAAAGTAGTTTCCAACATTTCAAATCCACATGGGCAAATTCATAGAGCATAAAGAAGTAGAGCACATACAGCAAAGTCTGTTCTGTACCATAATAGTCCGTCTCTTTATGAAAAATATATTGCTACATTATGACTGTTTTCTATCATGAAGTCTGGGAGGATCTAGACTGCTCTCACTGAGTGGTCGGTAATTACAACTTTTGAGAATGAGATCTAGGAGAACAGCCTTAATGGATATAGTGTGCTTCCCTGGCCTTATCCACAGATGATTTTGCTCTATGTTCATAAATTCTGTTGCAGCCTATGAGCCAAATGAAGGCCTGAGAGAGCAAGAGTATGTGAGGATGTGTCTCTGAGAGGCTCTATAGGTTGGTTTATTGCCAGAAAACTGGATCAGATCACTACATACTGCCTTTTACATTCTGTCTGAGCTGGTCTAAATGCATGTTTCCAATATCCTAAAAAAAACATGATCATTTTTCATAATAATAGTATGATTTGTAATTTAAATGGGATCAATGCCATTGTTCAAAGTGCTTTTTGGATATTATCTTTCATGCAGTGTGCTATATAGCGTTTTGTGAATGTAAAGTTCAAAGTGCTTTTCCCAAAAGAAAGATCCGATTCTGAAACGAGTCATCAGTAATTCCAGTCTTATACTTCCTGCACAAACCTACATAGGTTTGTAACAAATTTGCATAAGGCCAGCTTATGGTCTTCATTGGCTGCCCGCAAACAATGTCTACTTTGACCCTCAAACACTAGTTATAGCTGAGACTGGAAGAGTTTGGTTCATGTTGTCAACGTGTCGAGAAGACGCCATTTTCTGCAGTTTTTCTTTTTTCTGAGGACTCGAGCTGGAATTGATATGGTTAAACCAATGCCATCGTTTCTGTTCGTATCACTGTGTATACAAGTGCTGAGGAAGCCTCTGGAGCTGAAGTTCAGATATGGTAATGGGCGTTTCGTTTCCGATAAGCGTTACCAATCACAGCAGACTGGGCTATCTAACCAATCAGAGCAGAGTATTGTATGTATAAGTAGTATTGTAAGATATAATGTTTTGTGAATACAGCCCCAGATCACATTTTATGACAAATATATGTGGAAATCCGTTATAAGGGGTTCGCACACTTTTTCTTCCTGCAGCTGTGCGGTTCTGCATATTCCCAAGGATTTATTTTTTTCAAACTGGGGATTAAATAAGGGAATTACAAGAATGAAATGTCAATCCATATCTAATATGAATAAACAAACGGAAACAAATAAGAGAAAGGATGCTGAACTCTCAAGGGCACAAAGAAACAATTTATTGTTTCTGTGAAATTCTCCCTTGTGGATGGATGGATGGATGGTGAATGCTACAGTGCTTGTCATAAATAAATGTTTATCTGCGTTCCCTGTGGCCTCTTTTTTTCAGGCCTGAACTCAAAACATACGGGAGCTGTTGAAACTTTTGATATGAATCTGTCTCTTGGTTTATTACCTGGTTACAGTTTTATGGAGTCTTTTGCCACATTCTCCCATAACAATTACAGAGTTGTCATTCACGGCATGATCTTCAATGACGGCAGAGTGACACGCCATATTAAGAATCATGCTATTCTGCATTTAATTTATTTGCAGTTTGTTTAGTCTTCAATATATGCAGCATAAGAATGCAATTACGCATCAAACTGATTTTGACAAATATGCTGAACGTACAGACTGAGGGATGCAGGCTTTTGCTTAATGTTGAAGTTGAAATTGAAATGAATCTCAAAGGGCTTTTTATGCAAATGTTCAAAGCTGTTGATCAGTGACTGACACCATGTTTTGCTGCATAACGCAACATTTAATTGTGGTTGTCTAGTTTAGTTTGTCTTGATTATTAAGAACACTGTAAAACACAGCTTTTTTTTTTTTCATATAATGGATGAAATAAAAATTTTCCACATCAAAATACATTGTGTTGGCAATCTTTTGAGGAACTGGCAATGTAGCCACAAGCAGCATTCAAATTTTGTTCTCAAAATGTTTTTCTTTCCTAGTTTAATATGCAGATAATCTACAGTAAAAGTATGTACTGTGTATACAATTTTGTTTATTCCGTTTATTTCACCATAACTGTGGCACTTTTGAAATATTGCCCTTTGTTTCCCAACATATTAGCTCAACCAGAGGTGTGAGTTAGTGGCGGGACTATCTGTTTGACCAATGGCAGACGAGGAACTGTTTGACAACAGCCGTTGTTTTTGTAATTGTTTAGTGACAAATTAATATCATAATAAAAAATAAATTAATCAACATAACATAATATTATTATTAAAATAAATAATGTGTCCTCTCACAAGAAATATATTATTTTTCATCATATATCTCTTTACCTAACCAGTTCCATAATGGCAAGCTAATTACATAATATTTGATGGGGGGAGGGGGATATTAATTGGTAATAAGTATTAGTAATGGATTTGATGTATTAATCGCTGTTTGTTTTTTATTTTATTTCATTTTCAAAACTTCAAAAGACGAATGCATCAAAATGCAATTCTAACATAAAATTCAATCCCTCTCAATTCTTCAATGAACAACTAGATCTTTATTTACCTCCTATCTGTTACACATTCTGCTTATTTTCCTGTCATTGTACAAATAATCTAATTATATTTAATAAAGTGCCTTATCTTGAGCAGACTACATTACTGAAAGTCTGCCATAAACAAAATGTTAGCTTGCGTTTTGCTCCGACAGTGATCATTCAGAATGTTCTGTCTATTGTATACACATACCTAATACAAGCAGTTTCATCTCATTTGTATGAGGCTAAATTGAATTTCTTTTATGTAAAAAAAAAAATGACAGTGATTGTAAGTTGAGGGCCACTTTCTTCTGAGCATCTCTAGATTTACAAGCACAGAAACTCATTTTCAAAACACAGACACAGGGAAAAACGTACACAAAAAGAGGCTGAAAATGATAGCCTTGCAATCTTTGCAGTGTCCACCATGCATCAATGCGGTGAGCAACATTTAGCTTTACAGTGAAAACTGCAGCAATAAATGGAGCGGAAAATAATGTAGCTTTGCTGCATCCATTTGCCGAAGCTGGCAGCAGTAGATACAAAGAGACCAGGTTTACAAGAACAATGATATGTTGAGTATAACAGTAAAGCGCCTGTGATCATCTAATTCATTGATAAAGGTCACAAGTACCTAGTTCTATTTTTCTATCTTTAGCATGCTAATTTAAAGGTAAAACGGTCAATGTTTCCAAGCCGATGTACTGAAATTCACCCCATCAAGTGATACTGTCATGACAGAAAAGTTTAATGTTTTATCCAGTATATAATTTGGACATGAAAATGCCCTGCATAGGAGGAATGACTATAGGCGAATATCTATGCTATACATGCGATGTCATGTGATGTAGGAACATTTTACTGATAATATTGCTTCAGATCAGGTCAATGAAAGTTTACATTCGACATCACTGGTACAGCAAGATCCCAGAAACCAAGAGACCGACTTGATTTAAAATTCATTCTTTCCAGCCTTCATACCTGTTCCTTACACTGATTATTGATTAATCTCAAAGATACTACGCCGAGCCAAAGTAATCTCTATCCTGCCATATCACTGGCAGTGTATCCCTTCCCGCCTCCACCCATCCTCTGAGAAAACACATCCTCACTCAGAACCAGGATGACATCAGACAGATTGAATTGCATAAAAGCGTTTAACTCCCAGAGAAAATGTATACCTCCCTCGGTGGGAGATTCTTTCTCTACTCCACAGTCTTATTCATTTAATTTCCCTCGGCTCGATGCGGACTGTATTACAACATTGATCAAAGAGCAGATAACACTGCACACTGCTAATGGCCTCCTCTTTCTGATCACAATTCTCCTAACTGCTGCGAGTTGCTGTTGCCCTGAAGCAGTGTGTCCCCAAAACCCAGTTAGCTCAAGTACCATATCCTCAATAATTATAGTGCATTTGTCCTAATATAAAGCCTGTTTTTTTTAGTTGGAGACCTAAACGATTATGTACTTAAAGCTACACTGCGGTGGATTTTTTTCCCATCTAGCGGTGAAATTAATATGACTATCAACTGAATATTATTTTCTAGCCCCTCCCATTCCGAGGGCGTTTTAACTCCTACGGTGGCCGGCAGTCGCGAGTAATCTCCCCCTCGCATTCGTCACGGTGCCACTGAGTGTAAAAGCGCGAAAGGCGAAGCTTGAATTTCCAGGTATGTCCCTCTTTGGCTAATGTATTTTCAAGATGGAGGCGCAACATGGCTTCCGCCATTCGAGCGACTCGCTCGTATGTATTCTGAATGGCAGATTTTTACGCTTACAAGAATACTTGGTGGAAGTAAATACACATGAATGAGCACACATAAATTTGAAAGAACAAAGTGTTTTTTGCGAAGAATCAACTTAAATTACAGTGTTGCTTTAACCATTTTACACAGTTTACATGTTATGTACATACATGTAGGTACATTGTAATTACGTTTACTCTGTTTCACAGACAAGGCTTAAGCCTAGTCCCAGACTAAATGCATGTTTGAGCTGGTTTAACTGAAAGCAACCTACACTGAGATATCTTAAAATATGTCAATGCAATTGTTTTGTCTCAAGATGCAACCAGTAATGTTTTTTTTTAATGTTTTTTTTCTAAGGCACGTTTATAAAAGCTACTTAAATGTCCTAATTGAACTAAATCCTAATCCTGGCTTAATCTAAACCCTGTCTGTGAAACCAGGCCTTAAGTGTCCTGAACAAGTTGTGTTTCAAATTTTTGGTTGATATCTCAAAAAATGAGCTTTCAGTAAGATTTTGTTTGGGCGCAGTGCCAAACTTTTTCACTAGGTGACAACCAGACTCCATTACTGCCCATATAAGGGCGCCTCCATTTCCATATGTGGTTTGAGTGATCTGAACCATATATTTCCACAATTTCCATACAATTTATGAAGTGGACATCCTATTCAGAAGTAGTATGGGAAGTTTAATAATAAACTCACTAATAAACACATAAAAAGAACACATATGAGCGTTATAGCTCGCTGCCACATCACAAATGGGAATCTATTATTTTTTTCTTTATATTTAAAACATTTTCAGACCTTTAAAAAAAAAAAAAAAAAATGGATGTTATCTTTTGAACTCTTGGTATGAAAACAAACTGAGGTTTCTACCATACTTTCATGATTTTATGTTCATCACTATTTCAAAATAAAGGTCTGAACATGCCTTAAGAGTATGGACATATTCTTGATCGTCGTAAATTGATAAATTAAGGCTCCTCTGTAATTTATTTTGAAAATCAAAAGATTGTAAGCTTTCAAATGATATATAGTTTGTCAAGGTTAGTTTAGGTTTAGTGTAGGTAAATTACTGTTTTAAATATGTAATGGCTGTGGGCCCACCGGTGGGCTGCTGACACTTAAGTGCTTGCATTCATTAACATTACTAGGTATACTGTTAACCAAACTGTTAACCCAACCATTACCCCACACACATTAGTTATACAACTTTAATATTTTATGTATGATTGGCTATTAGATTTCAGCATTAAAACTGAAAATGTCAATGTCACAATTTATGTGGATATTATGTATGGGGTGAGGCACAGATTTTATAAAGTTAGAACAGGATATTTATATATTCATTTTTCCATTTCCATTTCACAACAAATAAAACCACATTTGAAACACTCACGTCATAACCAGGATTATCGCCATGCACAATCCTCATAACATCATACTTTGTTTGTTGACCCTTGGCAGACTATCATCCAGTTGTTTTATTAAATGGCCATTTGGATGATACGGGTATTTTGTTAAGCCCTGTGAGAGGGATATCCATCCTCTTTCACGAGAGAGGGATTACTCCTCGGATGATTTGGGCCTGTATCCAGATCACTGTCGTAAATTGTCATATGTTGGGAAAACAATGAAATATCAGCATCTGCTCCCTTTTTGTCCCCAAATCAAAGATTTGAGCTCCTCAGTTTCTCTCTGTGAGGCACGTTGTTCCAATCTGTCAGTCCTTGACACTGGGTTTTACAATTGTACGACATCAGTGGCATATGCAAAATAACCATTAATCTGATCTGTGACTAAACGGCATAAAGTCTGATCCACATTGCAGCTATATCTGTGCAAGAACCACCCTCTTATACACTCAACCATTTTTTGCTTTGCCAAATTTCTTCTTTCTTAAAAGAACCTTTTTTTATTTTTTTATTAGTGTGAAGAACATTTTAAAATTCTAAAGCTGGGGTTCTTAACTCTCTTTCCTGCGGAGTTTAGCTAATCTGGTCTTCAGGACAGAGATGGTCTTATAATTACAGAAATCATTCTAACATGCTGATTAAATGTCACTTTTAATCAATGCAATGTGTCCTTGCTGAATAAAAGCATTAATTTGTCTTAAAATAAAATCTTACTGACCCTAAACTTTTTATAGTGTTTATTGTTACTACTATTATCATTTAATCAACATTAATTAACTGTGATCTATTGAAATACAGTCATGGCTCAGGCTTTTTCTGCCTTTCTCTAGATATATTAAACCCTTTTGGGTTCACCAAGTAGATTTAGAACCCAAACTATCCATTTTATAAATATAGTTTCTGTTTAAAGGTTGGGTGGGCAATGTTTTCATAAACACTTTTGTTATACTGGTTGAAACTCTCTCCACATTCTGATCAATCAACAATAGAAGTGGTTTAAATATATATAAATATATATCTCCTGTGGAAGTCTCAAAAATGTTCGTCCAATTATTGCATTCGGTCCAAATGCAATGATTGGATGTCTTACCATACCTTCGCGCAGACCTCACACGTTATCTTTCAAAGCAAGCTTGCTGTTGCTAGCCTCTCCAAAATTGCCTACCATACCTTTAACATGATATTTTCATTAACATTTCTTAAAATACTTCAAATGGTTATTATATTTTAATGTCATATCATAGCTAAGAGGAACACTAACAACAAGGGGAAGGAGGCGAGTCGAGGAGGAATATGTTTATAATCAATTTTACAAATGAGATAATTACTACACCTGCATATGAAGACATTAACACATACAGCCTGTGCTATTAGATAACTGTGCTGGCAGTCTGTGTTAATTGGCTCCGTTAGCTACAGCATGAACTAGAGAGATGGGTTTGTAGGATATTCATCCATCACGCAGCCTGGCAAGTTAGGGAGAGATCTATAGATGAGGCTTCATCAGCCCAGAGAGACTGATGGGGCAATATAGCAAAGTGATGTGGAAAGTCAAGGCTGATTTGTAAGAGTGTATGACAGTTGTTCTCAACCTTTCCCTCTACTCAAAGTCTCATGGGCTGCATATCATTTCAGCATACAGATGACATCATCAATACAACCAGAACCCACCAGGCTTCATTTTAGGCTGCTTTATGTCTGTGTAATATTATTATAAAATATAGATGTCAGCATTTAGCATTTTAGTTAATTCTTAACATTTGATGTGAAATTTAAGTAATTTAATTAATGCTGGGATTTAAAATAAATGTTCCTAAGCATGGAAAACAATACACACATTTTTAAATCTGAAAAGATTTTTACATTCACTGAAGGCATATACTTTAATAATAATAAAATACAATTGTATAATTAAAAATATTTGTTTCCTACAAACTACACTGTAAAAAGTGGTAACCTGCAACTGTTACCTTAAAGAGCTTCTACCTGATTTAACCCATACAAAAAAAGTTTTGTTGGTATAAATTAATGTATATGGGTCAGTGATGTTAAATAATATTTGACTTGAATAAAACTAGATATTTTAGATGTTACCAATTTTTTTTTTTTTCAGTGTACAAACTCCTTATTTTTAAAATGCAGTGAAAGTGAAAGGCTCTTTGGAACAAATAACAATTTTAAGTTTAGCTAAATTAAACTTTCTTCCATCTGACTGACTCTTTCACAGTTAATTTGATCACCAGAAAATGACTTGGCTTTATGCGATGAGGATGTGCAATAGCTGAATCGTGACAGTCTTTTTTATTTGTTTAATCGGAAGAAGAGCTGAATGTTATTTTTAAGAAGTGGATGGCGGGCTGCAAGTTGAGAACTGCTGGCGTATGACTCAAAACTCATTGCTTTCAATGCAGATAGAAGACCCACTTGTGTGTAAAATGTCAGTGTGAATAAGATCTGACTCATCACTTTACTGGCCTCACTGTGCTGTGGTTAAACTACAGAGTAATTACTGACACCATACTGTCAGACCAGAGTTACTGGTAGTACTCCAAAGATTGTGTGCTTTTTAGAGTACTTTTTCGCTTCTCTCTCTCCTCTCGACAGAAACCTTGAGAGACCTATATTCGGCAGATTTATTAGGCCAGTGAGAATACCATGTCAATATCAGATTACATATTGGCACATATTACATATTATCTCTGTCCTCCAGAGCCCTGTAGCTTCCCACCTGATTTACAGCTGTTGATTGGTTAACAGTCCACATCGCTGATTTACGTCCAGCCCTACACCACGCCCTAGAGATGGCACTGACTGCACCAGCTGTCCTGCTATATTAGATATAAACCCAAAGCACTCAAGCCTGCACATAAACCCACTGTAGAACTGAGAAGACTGGTGTGCAGTTGAGTTTCTCTTATCTAGGGTCTATTGGATGAATGGATGGACGGATCCATCCATCGGTCCATCCATCCGTTGGGTATTGTTTGAATTTTAGCGATTTCAATTCCAGTTCCAATTCTGCGTATCAGTTCCGATTCTTATGGATTCCCAATGCGTAAAAAAAAAATGAAGTCAAACATTTAGATATCCAACATATTTATTCTTTCTTTTTGCAAAACGTTCTATTGCAGCTGAATACCTTGAAAAAAATCTGTAGCCTAAAGAACAACTAACTAATTAAAGGTGCCCTAGAATGTGAAATTGAATTTATCTTGGCATAGTTAAATAACAAGAGTTCAGTACATGGACATGACATACAGTGAGTCTCAAACACCATAGTTTTCTCTTTCTTATTTAAATCTCGTTTTTGAAAAACACCCCTGAAAAACAGGCGAATCTCCACATAACACCGACTGTGACGCAACAGTCGGGATCATTAATATGTACGCCTCTAAAAATTTGCATATGCCAGCCCATGCTCAGTGCCAGGCGGAACTGCGCAGCCGAATCATCGGAAATTCTGCAGGTGAAGAAACAAGCAGGAGGAGGATCATAGGGAAAATGGCAGATCTATCTATAATCTATCTATCTATCTATAATCGGATACCGCTACAGTTTAATTCGAAGTTGTTAGTTTGCTCTGTCCATTTCATCACGGACTGTTTTTCTAACCTGGAACAATATCAAGCAGCCAGGCTTCTCTCGGCGTCTCAAACGGACGAAGGGGGCAATTTCAACTAACGTTATATTCCCGCAAGCGGTAAGTAGTGATTTTATTAACGATAATTTACACTGTGTTATCTAGATCCAGCGCGATATAGTTTTTTCCTCGAGAGACATCATGGCTTGCAAATGAAGCGAACGAAGCATGGCAGTTGCTCGGTGTTTGGATGTACAAATGAACACAAAAATATTTTTTTAGATCCTTCATCCGAGCCTCTGAAGAACCAGTGGGTTATGTGAATTTCTGATGTGTAATTGTTCAAGTTCAGACAGATAATCTTTCTCTCAAAGTTGTTCAACACTGTTTATGCATCAGTAAATCGCGTTGCAGTGATAAGATCTTTCACGCGATCAACAGGCTGTCATCTGCTCAATGGTCATCACTGCAACCTTTTATGTGATGGGAATAGATCTAAATACTTAAAAAAACTTCTCATGATTCGTTAATCCCGATAGCTGTAATAGTAAAAACGTATAAAAGCTGTAATAGTAAAAGTTTTCCAGATAGCTCTACATGTAATGCCAGATATTTCATATGCAAGCATGTCAGCCAATCACAGCAGTGGGCAACAACACTGAAGTCTCACAGCAGACACGCCCCTTCAAACAGAGTGTTCAAATCAATGGATGAAATCAGGCTAGGAAATTTGCCTTTTATTTCAAAATTATAACAAATTTTGATCTAAAAAACATACTAACATTGTTAGTATGTAGGGCACCCCAGGAAACATTATAAAATAATAAAATAATCCATTCTACGGCACCTTTAACTAATAAAAATTTCAAACATTATTAAAGACAAGTATGCAGTCAGTTATACAATAAGAGCAAATTAGCAATAGCACAAATTAATACAACCAAAGTTCAGAAATTGAAATCAAATGTAAAATAGCTCTGTATAGTTTTCTTTTTATAAATAAAATATAGATTAATCCTATTAAAGTTACAAAAGTTAATCAGTCAAGATCAGTGAGTGAATTATTATTTTTTTGATTAACAGTAATGACAGACTGCAGCAGATTTATTAGGCTGCTGTCACTTTAAGTCCAGTATACTCTTACACACGCGCTTTACGTTCACTTAAGACATAAAAGACTGTGGTTCCGAGGATATTTTGTCATCATTTTGTGTGTATTTGTCCGTTCGAGCGCAAGAAGACTTGAAGGAGAACTCAAATGAGTATTCGTGCACTATATGAGAGGTGGCTTTTTGTGCGCACACTCTCAATATGCCCTACACTGAAAACAGCAAGTGCCGAATTAAGTTCTCTTTCACATATTCTTGTGCTTGAATGGTTTAAAACCACATAAAAATGCGCACACAGGAATCGATGTGCAAGTGAAATCGAAATTTTTATTTTATAACAAGTATCCGATTCCTGAATTGAAATTGATTTTCGATTCCCAACCCAGTTATAGCATCTAAAATATAGCCTACAATATATAAAAAATGTACACATTTTAAACGCAATTCTCGATGTTGAAAGAAGTTAATGGCTTGCAATTTCTGCAACATTGCTTGTACTTTATTCCATGTACATTGTGTAATTTTTAGTTATTTCTCTTTAAAAAAAAAAAAAATCTGTTCTTCTTGTTTGCGTTAGTCTTGCAGTGATCTTTGCCTGGGGCTCAACAAAACCTGTGCTCTTACCTCTGCCATATACTTGAAATCAATAACAGAGATGCTGGGCAAAAGTCATTGATTTCCATTAGACCCGTACTTCCATGATATATTTCTTATGATAAGTGGTTTTTATGATGTGGAATGTGTCAATGAATCATATGATTTCTACTTCCAGTTAAGGAAAAGTTCTGTTGTGGTACACAGTGAATACTGAGCTCTTGATTAACCATACTAATAAATCTTGATAAACCATATTGATAAACCAAGGTATTTACATGATACATGTAAAAAAAAAATAATTACAAAAACATAGTAATATCATATGCATAAATGTAAAATTTTCCTGTAAATGTCATGCTCTTAAAAAAAAAAAAAAAAAAAAAAAACACTTCACACTCTTTTTTTTTTTTTTTTTCATTTGCTTAAAATATCTGAATTGGCTTTGCAATTTTGACTCTCATAGCAACTAGAAAGCAACGGCTGTTATTTGTGTGATTTTCTTATAACATGGTGCTTGCAAGTTCCACAGATACTTTTGAAACCACGCTCATAGGATGTGAAGTTGAAGTGAAGGGCTAGTCTGAACAGAACAAATAATGGAATATAATGAATAATTCAGCTCTATCCAACACATTTCATGTTTTTTTCTCTCCCTTTTATGACATCTCAGAAGGCGGAGGAGAATTAGGAGGAGGAGGAGGCGTTCTGGATATTGGAGTGGGATAATTATGGCGTAGCAATACGATTGTGGTGGCTAATGAAGGCGCTAAGCTGATGTACAGCACAGCAGGTTATTGTCACTCTATGGACCCTTTCTGTAGCACAGAGGCCTGGAGTTATGAGAGAAGCTGGATATGAGGCATAAGAGAAACTTAAATCACTCTCAACGCTCCTTGTGGCAATTTAACAAGCTGCCCACATCCTTTAGTCAATTTTCTATGCTTGTTCGGGCCTTCTGATATCCCGTGTCTCCTTAGCTTAATGGTTTCAGTAAGTTTTGAACTATTTTTATGAGACTCTTATAAAAAAAAACTTGAATTCTAATTTTTTTGGGGGGATATTCTTCTGGAGAAGTGCGGTTGAGACAAAGCAACAATAGCTCCCACCATAATTGGTGGAAAAAAAGTAATCATTCATGCCAACTAAACTGCCTGAACAAGAACAAAATCTTATGCTGTGTGTAAAAATATACTGTATGATTAAAAAAATAAATAAATAAATAAATAAATAAACTATGCTGCTGTCACGGTGTGGTGCAGGCAGAAGAAGACGAAGAAGAGTCAAAAGTTCCAATGCAAACTTTTACTCACAATATAAATCAAACTGGTACATAGAAGACGGGCAGAGGGACACAGACACGTGACCGCTGCAATATTCTAGACCAGCTCAAATGACCAGATAAAACCATCTTATTACACGCCTCTCTGGAATACTTGGTTCTGACTGGTCAGTCATGGCACTCTGTGGTTAAATATAATTGTATAATGGCCCTAAACTACTGTATATAATTTACTGTTGCCCCTGACAACCAGTCTGCTACATGGTGCTACTATATGACGTATGTCATATATGATGCATCACTTCAGTGAACACAGAGGTGAATGTTAGTACATTGGCTTGCTTCCTAATCTTGTTTTGGAGGTCTCCTACAACAGTTTTACATGCATCAAATGTCAAAAAACACAATTTTCTCATAGTATACATTGCACATCACCACATTTTTCATTGATTCTCAAACGACTCGTCAGATGAATCAGTCTCTCTAAATCCCTCCTTTCAGTGAGCCTACTCTGCTCTGATTGGCCAGACCGCCTAGTCTGTTTTGATTGGTCTACCGCGTACAGCGTGTGTTTCGGAAGCTAAACGTACATTACCATAAACTATACTTCAGCTCAGGAGGCTTCCTCAGCCCTCAGCGATTGTACACACTGTAGAGACAGTAACGATGACTTTGATTTTATCATATAAATCCAAGCGCAAGTCCGTTGATGAAACATTGGAAGTACTAGTTATTCAACCCGAACCTCCATTGCAAAGACGACTTGAGCAGGAAGTTTCTCAGTGATACACTACTCAGTTTGAGTAGTAAATGATGGAATTCCTCACCATCAGCATTAACAAGAGTATGTCCATCAACAAGCCGATGTGTATATTTCTAATTTATTGCAGTGCACATGCGGGAACTGTATCGATCACAGCGCATAACTTACATTAGCAGAGCAATAACGTGAATGACTGATGTAATGAAACAAAACAAATCTTGCTCCATCCTTTATCTTTGCTCAAAGAAGTAAGAATGACAGACAATCTGCATTAAAGGCACACTATGCAAGATTTGTACCTTAATATAACAACTTTGAAATCATTTTGATGGTAAACAAACTCGTAGTAGGGCGAATCATCCCGATAGCAAAGCAGAGGGGGGACGTCGCTGGCAAAACCAGCAATGCAAGTTTGAGAGGTGGCGCCCCGACAAATCTTGCGAGAATCACGACTTGCTTTGCGGCACGACGTCACATACAACAACAACATCCTAAAGCAGCCTCTATGGAAGACACTAGCACGCATTTCAGAAGTGAATCATGACAGAGTCGACAAAGAAAACGAAGAAAGCGTGGTCGGAAGAGTGCAGAGACGGCTCTGCGTGAGTGGTATTTACAGTAAGTACTCCACAGCGACTCTAGAGGCCCACAGCTGATTAGCAGAACTATTTCAGTAAGAAAGTAATAACGTGAGTTAGCCAGTTAGCTGGAAACTTACACAATATAAAACACAAAATTACTTATTTTGAACACCGGTAGAAAATATATACATCAGTAATTATTAATACTTACAGGTTGTGATTCTGAGGAGCAAGCTGGTCCAAATAAATTGGGTACTGACCTGTCTTTCACGAGCAAGCGTTTTGCGAATCTTGCGTTGAGCTCTGAGATTTGAGAAGCAGTCGTCAGTAAAATTATGTGTTTGAAGGCGGGGCAAGTTGTTCATTGGCGGACAACGCACAGCATAGGTGGCCATTATGCAAATGTATCTTCTAGTGACATAGAGCCGTAACACAGTGGGATTCGAATTACAGACGACTCATTTAGGCAGTTCAGAGTCCATTCTTTCTTTTGTGAGGCAATAACTTTATTTATCGTGCACTTTAGAATTTATAACTTTGTGGAACATTTACATTCACAGACAGTTTTATTACACACTGCTTGAAAGGGAATATTTGAAAAATCATAATGGGGTATTTTTTTTGTTCCTTTTCAAATATCAATAAACACACACACACACACACACACACACACGTGTGTGTATGTGTGTGTATATATATATATATATATATATGTGTGTGTGTGTGTATATATATATATATATATATATATATATATATATATATATATATATATATATATATATATATATATATATATATATATATATACACCGTATATATATATATATATATATATATATATATATATATATATATATATATATACATACTGTGTATATATTATATATATTATATATTCTATATATTATATACATATTTTTTTTGTAACAGAAAAGCTATTTTATTAAAATTTTTGTTAATACATTTTACATACCGTAGTATCAATAAATATTATGTTTTATATTATTTGCTCAATATATAATGGTAACTGCAAGTCGTTGCCATAGTGCCAATATGCAAATCTCATCCACCAGAGCCTGTGGAAAGTAGCCTTTGAAACTTTTTTGCATTTTCACACATTTTCAGCGTTCAAATAGCCATATGTCCAGTGTCAGAAGTCATCTAACCCCTAGAATCATGCCCATGGTTTCACTTGAGCCCTGTGCATCATTAATTCAGAGGTAAGCTGAGCCACCCTGGAGATATGTGAATGGCTGCTTCACTAGCAGTAATTAAAGTCTAGGATGGGGCTGAGCAACAGTCAATGCCCTCAAGCTTATTCTGTGTGACTCCCATTTCAGTCTCCTGCCCCCCTGCCTCCATCACACACACACTTCCAGAAGCTTTCTTATTTTGATCGTTGCATTTCCCCTACGCTGGAACGCAAGATATTGTGAGTGCTAACTCTATTCCCAGCCAATACACAAATTTGTCTGATTTTAAATGCTGCATCCACAGTAAATAGTTATGACTTTTAAGTGGTGTGTGATTAAAAGGATAGTTCATCCCAAAATAATTTACTCTGCTCATTCCAAATCTGTATGACCTTCTTCCATTAAAGGGATAGTTCACCCAAAAATTTACACTCCCTCAAGTTATTCCAAACCTGTATGATTTCCTTTCTTCTGCTAAACACAAAAGAAGATATTTTAAAGAAGGTTGGTAATTAAACAGTTGCTGGTCCCCATTGACATCCATAGTATTTTTTTTTCCTACTATGGAAGTCAATGGGGTCCATCAGTCGTTTGGTTACCGACTTTCTTCAAAATATCTTCTTTTGTGTTCAGCAGAAGAAAGAAAGTCATACAGGTTTGGAACAACTTGAGGGAGAGTAAATGATGACAGAATTTTCATTTTTGGGTGAACTATCCCTTTAAATAGGAAATGGGGCATTTTAAAGAATATCCTGGCCAGGACTGTGGATGACTGGGGAAGTTGCAAAATGCAAAAAACAAAACAAAACAAAAAAAACACAAAAATAGTTTTTTAGAAGTGGCACATACAACTCATGTGATATTTAAAATGTTCTGATGCCATATTGTAGTTTTATGTGAGAAACAGACTAAAATAAATAACATTTATATGAATCTATTGATTCAAATGACAGAACTGGTCTCTGATTCAGATTCACAAATTTGATTCACTGATTCAGTCACAATCTCTTTCTTTTTTTTTCTTCTTTTTTTAATCAAACCAACTGTTGCTATAATACATGTATTGTTTTGTTTTTAAATTATCATCGTAGTACGGAGCCCCTGAAGCGACCTTTGCAAAAATAAAAAATATTCAGACTTTCGCGTACTCGCAAGAAACTTTCGCGTTTCCTACATCCGGTTTGCGTTATAGTGTCATTACTACAAATGTGGGAATAGGGAGCATGCCTCCAGAGATTTGTCTTATTATAGGGAGATGAGAGGGTCTGTGTCTCTTCCATCGGAGAAAGCGTAACTGCTTACTTGGATCACACGAAGCACCTCAGCCTATATGTAATGGCAGTGACGTCAGTGCAATATGTGGAATATGTCAGTGTGGAACATTAGCGAGTTGGTCTTGTGAATAAATGTTCTAAATTTGCTGTTATATCGCTAGTAAAGGTACAGTAGGACTGCATTGTTTGTGGACTGTGCTTTACGGTAGGAATAAAAGCATGAATATCTCTATTAGCTGCAAAGTACTAGTCATTGCAGGCCGCAAAAAAAATACATTTAAGATTACACTAAACACTTGATTGTAATTTTATACATATTTAATTCATTAAAAATGTTTTTATACCATCATTCATGACAAAGCTTTATATCGTCATCATTAAGCACACAGCAGTTGACACAACACTTCATGTTTTATTTTAATTAAACAACATACAAATATTTATAGTTAAATTCATTGTCTTTATTCATTAAAATGCATAATATCAGCGTCATATGCTTACATCAGTACAATTCAAGTCTTATCATATCTTGTAAAACCTGAAAGTCAAAGAATATTTGTCATACTTTCTTTAGACCATATACAATATCATTCAATATTACTATTAAATACTATGGTAATGTCGCAAATGGATCCTACCTGTCGCAACATCCCCTTCTTTGCATTCTCTCATAAAATAACCTTTTTATCATAGTAAAAATCTACATAGCCTATCATTCAAGTATTGCTTAGCGCAAAACGTGTTGAAGACTAGTGGACAGGCAGTCAATTCATTAAAAAAGCTATTTCCTCACAAAAACGGTTCTGTGAAGCCTCTTCTCCACTGATATCCATTAAAAAAAACAGACTCTGGTCTCCTTTCCTTTTTTTGGCTGAAGGTTGCAGGCTTGTCTTCTGGTGGCTTTTATGCATCCAACTGTATCCATACACTCTCATCTCATCCCTTTTCCCACATTTGTTGTAATGACACTATAATGCAAACCAGAAATTGTAACGCGTGAGCACGCGATAGTTTTCTTGTGCGCACGTGAAAGTCTGTATATTTTTTATTTTTGCAAAGGTACCTTCTGGGGCTCCGTATGGCGTAATCTTGAAAGCTGTTGCATAAAAAAAAAGAAAAAAAAAGTGAAAGGTAATTTTCTTTTGAAAGAATAAAATCTGCAAGGACACATTATTGATCAAAAGTGACAGTAAAGACTTTTATAATATTACAAAACATATTTATTTCTCATAAATGCCGTTCTTTTAAACTTTAATTTCAGTAAAGAACCCTGAAAAAAATGTATCCGGTTTATACAAAAATATTCATCTGATTTCAGCATTGATAAGAAATGTTTCTTGAGCACCAGATTATTTCTGAAGGATCTTGTGACGTGACAGTTCAGCTTTTCCATCAAAGGATTGAAAAATTTAAATATTAAAATATAAAACAGTTATTTTGTGATTAATATTTCGCAATAACTCTTTCACTATATTGTTGATCAAATAAATGAAGAGACTTCTTTCAAAAACGGCAGATTATTCAAAAGTTCTCCTGGTGCATGTGTTCCACAAAAGAAAGAAAATAATTCAGGTTTGGAATAAGGATAAGTAAATGATGACAGAATTTACAGGTTTTTTTGGGCGAACTATCCCTTTAAGTGTGGATAGAAGCGAGTATCTCTCTTTTGTTGCCTGTTCATTTCCCATCCTGCTCACTTGAAACCGAATATGAACGAGCAATGATGAAGTGCAAATGGCTTCAGAAATATGGCTATGCATGTTCATACTCTGAATATTTCAAAGGCTTCAATATATTGTCTCCAGAGACCCATTAAAGCAAAATCAAGCAACTTTAAAGGAATACATTAATTGCTGAGCTTGAGAAAATGCATAGTAAGATGTAGAGCTATCACAGGCCTTTGATGGAAATACGCAGGTTGAAGGTGGATAACATTGAAGTATCATTCTGTGGGGAGAAAATCTTGAAAACGCTAACTAGTTTTGGCTGATGTGTTTTCTCTGCTACATTTATCATCACTGATATGGCTCTTATTGGACAGACAGCTATAAACGGTTCTTTCTGCATGTGGAAATTTCCCATATGTGGAAAACAACCATTTTTGATGCTTTCCAAGTGAGAGCTTGGCTCATTATCCTTTTTCCTCTCCAAAGGAGGAAGATGGGCAGTTTTCGCCCTCAGGTTTGATTGATCTGTCTGACGAACTGATGTGCTTACATAGGAAATCCTGAAGGGTGGACATCATCTAAACATTTTAAATTCCGAATGGCACTCCAGCATTTCCATAGCCTCAGGAGGGGTGTCTGGTGCCAGTCATAAGATGATGTCATACTATGAGTCCCAAGCTCTTAAGCTCTGCTTTGCTTTTCCCTACGGTTCCCCTCTGATCTCATCCTGCAGAGGAGTGGATACCCTTCCATTTTTACATTCACATTCTGCCATTAAAATACAAGAAATATATATGCGTATGTGGATGCTAGAGAATACCTCTATTTAAATACGGTCTGTCAAACTATTTTTGCATCCACATTGATAAAGCATTAAAATACTTTTTTATTTTTTTATTTATTTTTATTTGTTTAGTCATTCTCCGTGATACCTGGACCGAGAAATTCACATTTCCGCTGGATGCCTTTTGACAGCTCCAGGGGTTTTGTGAAAACAAGAGATTATACTTCCTAATTTTTTTAAATCCCTACCCACGGGACAGTCAGGTCAACAGAGGATTAGGCTATTAACAGAACAGTTATTGTAAGGGTATGTTTATCCCTGAAAATTGAATCATAACATGTCTACTAAACAGCATTATGGTAAAAATAGTCAAAAATGTCAACGACTTTCTTACCTGTACACAGAGCTGGGTAGAGTATCCAAAAACTGTACTTAAGTAAAAGTACTTAATAAAATAAATATTTTTTTTACCGGTAAATAAATAATTATTAAGTAATTTTGAGTAAGTAATGAGTAATTTTAATTACTCAAAGTAAAAGTAATGTTATTAATAGTGACTTGAGGTAGAGTTAAAAAAGTATCCAATATCCAAGTATATATATATTAATTTATTATAAACAAAATTACATTAACGTTATTGTTTAGACAGATATTTAATTTATCTAATAATAGATAAAGATACTATTATATTATTATCATAACTTAACATAACATGTATTGCATTAAAATGAAGTAATGAGAGGAATGTCGCCCAGCGTAACAAAGTAAAAGTTATGTTTTTTACATTAGAAATGTACTCGAGTTAAAGTACCCATATTCAAATCTACTCTTAAAAGTACAGATTTTCCCCAAAAAATAGTCAAGTAAACTTTGAGTACTTCGTTACTACCCACATCTGCCTGTACGCGACAGCATTTTGTTTTGGCGGAACTGACAGATTGGCAGTTTCTTTCAGTTTTTTTCCCCTCCGTTTGGCCTAAAACACTGTGTTTGTTGTCATCCAGTTTAAAATGTTGACTACAAACACAGAGAATCTCTGAATTTACCCGAAATTAACTTGCTCCCAATAGACGTTTATTTTAATTCTTGCACCCGGGAACAAAAGTTTAAGTATTTCCTACTAAAGGCAGTATTTGACTCGTAAGCGTATACATAGCAGACTGGTGGGAGTGGCCTTGGATGGCAACATGCCTAGTGCATTATGGGTGTTGAAGTTGGAAGTTTTTTTTTTTTTTCTCTGTTTTATCTATTCAGGTAGCACTGATTCCAAAAGTTTTTCAGTGGTGAAGTACCTGTTGCTACCTTATAATTACTGTAAATTTCTGGCTGAATGTTGCTGTTCAGTTTTTTTGGGTGTTCTGGATGCTTTCTAGGGTGTTTTAGGTGGTTGCTTGTGAAGTCTCTATGTTCTTGTCTCTATGATGCCTGTTTCAGTCAAGTCAAGTCCCCCTGTCTGTTTTATTGTCTGCCAAGTTCAATTCTAAAGCCTGATTGCTTTACAATAAGTAGCAAGTAATAACAGCACACTTCTCCTTAGCAAGCTGTGTTATTTGAGGTATTGTTCACGCCTATAACACAAACTATCCTTGATGCGTTACAAACCCAAGCTTAATTTTTAAGTTAGGGTTTTTGAAAACTCCCCAAGTATGAGCAATAGTAGTGAGTCTTGTCTGAGATATGAAGGAGCAGTCTTTATTTGCGAGTAAACTGTGACCTTTTAACTGGCCATCTTAGTTACCTTGACCTTTTCACGTGGAATGGTATAAAAAAGCAGTGCAATGTGCTTCTGAAGTTTTGCAAAAAGCGCGCCATCACCAAGAGGGGAGGAGCACTTGCTTCCATGCTTTTGACCTTTTTATGCTGATAACAACTTGCTGCCCCAGTACAAATTGAAATAATTTATGGTTTGTGACGGCTGGCGGCCTTTGTCTACGACTTTAGCTGCCTACCTGATTAGAAAAGGGACTCTTCACATTTATCTGCTGTCTGCCAGACCTTTGTAGACTGATCACCTGATGCAGGACTCTGAAGCATTTCATTTAACTCGTATTGTGTCTGCTGCTAAATTAGGTGCTACTAACGCTTATTTAGAGATGACAAATATGCTCATTTTCTCTATCTCAGAAATCAATTGAGAGACTAGGCTTTGGTAATGATTTAAGCTTAGAGCTTCCATGTTCTTGAACTCTCGGCCAATGTATCATTTTGTTTCATAGAAATTGGTCTGTCAGAGATGAAGCCTTTCTTATTGCTGAAGGATAGTTAATTAGCATTGGAAAAAGAAACCCAACATTTTATGCACAAACAGATAAGTTGTGTTTCACTGGAAGTCAGGAATCAATCTTTTTTTTTTTCAGATTGTTACAATAACTGTAATTATGATTTTCCAAGTTGTAAACCCCTTCATGTCTTTGTTGAACTCGTAATTACATGTTAGCAAATTGCTGAAAGCCCAACTTCCTCTAACTTGGCATTATAAAAAGAACCAAAATGACTGTGTGGTCTTTACAGTTAAAGGTAGTCAGGTGGCTCTACATATACCAGCATACAGTATGTCATTTTATTATAGTTAGTGTTGCCTAGTGTGCTTTTTTGTTCATAAACATTGTGCAAGAGTACATAGAGGTGACTAATAGAGGTTAAATATTTTGCTGCCATTAACAACAAAGTCACATATGGATTCCTGTTGCTGTTATGAACATTACCATAGAAATTGTTAATGTCTGACATCAATATTTCAAAGCACTTTGCCTCTTCTAATAACAACGCAATGAAAACATAGCATCATTAACTCTGTTAGTCGGCTGCCTTGTTGTCTACTGTCTAAAAAGTCAGCTGAACTTGTGACTGATAAATTAGTGACTGAAGCTTTATATACAGTAGGCTGCAACTCTACACGCTCTACTTTCTGGAGTAGCTAATTCATTCCAATAGAATTTGATGTTAGCATGTTGCTAATGATACTCACACAAAGATTAAGATGTAAATATCTAATTAGATTGAAGGAAAAAAAAAAAAAAAAATTTTTTACATTGAGCTAATATTTTTATCAACCGCGCTCTCCGATCCGTCTGTGTGTGTCTCTGCTCAATGATACGTTCCGTGTTTGCGCTGCGCATTCTGCTCTGTCGTTAATGGCCCAAACGCTCCAATCATGTACCGATCATGCACTGGAAAAGCAAAGTCCGCTCAAATAACGTGAAATTTCTCAGTAGTAGACTTCTGTTTGCTGAGCTGGCATAGCCATGCTGGCCAACAATGGTAAAATGACCTGCTCTGATCACATGCTCTGGTAATAATAGCTTTGCATGACTATACTTTATTTTGATTATTAGTCAAAAAATAAATCTGTTAAATCTGAGTATATTGCATAGAACTGAATGAAGAATAATATATTGATGTTTAATATTTTTAAAAAGGGCTATTTTCTGTCCAAGTTGTGTGGACATTTTTCTTTTATTCCCCTTTTTTTGTGTGTGTGTTGTTTAATTTAATTAGTGATTCTAAGTTTAACTATTGATGATTACAAGTTTGGGGGAAATGCGATTAATTGCGATTAATCACAGCAAATTGTGCGATTAATTAGTTTTTTTTTTTTTTTATCGATTCCCAGCCCTAATATATATATATATATATATATATATAACAAAAGTTTTACCACTAGACCATTAGGGAATGTTAAAAATGAAACTATCACATTTAACATGAGAGACAAAGGGGTATTTGTTGCTGGTGTATAATAACTTGGGGGTTGGTGCATGGAGTGTGGGCACTGGGCACCCACCGGCAGAAACATAAATCAGTGTCGATGGTGTCTCATATGTGTCAGCAGGACAGTGTTGACTAACAAATGGATCAGTCAGCAGATTAGAAGCTTAATAAACATCAACACCACCCTGGATTAACTCATAATCTGAGAGCCAAGTGGGATAAAGAATTGTGATTGATGGCAAGCAATATTAACTGACATCTGCAACATCATCAAATCACAATGTGAATATACCTGTATTGATTTTGCATCATATATGTCACACATGGCCCATAATATTTCTAACATTATGCCCCTCTCTCTCTCTTTCCTCTATGCTTTCCCTCCTGGCTAACCACCTATAAAGGTAAGTCAACTTTAATGATATTTTCTTTGTGCGATGTGTGGGAAGGGTAAAGATGTTAAGCTAAGGTCAGCAGGTATATGTTTCACACGTTTACGGTGCTACTGTAGCGCCGTGTTGAAAGTTTAGTGGCTCTCTGAGTGATTAGTGGAGTTTGGAGCTGATTCCTGAATAGAAATGAAGCAGCCCAGAGCGCAGGGCTGACCTTGGCACAGGTTTAGAAGCAAGTTTAAGGGAAATTTAGACATGCAGCCATCAGAGAGGAAATGCATATTTAGAGCTGACCATCTGGAAAATTGTTCAAGCTGTGCTGGTTTATTGCATTACCTTTCAGTTTGTGCAGCTGAGTAAAGAACATTAAAACACTTTCAAATCGCTCTCACATTTTTATGAAAGAGGATTTTAGAGATGTGCTCTGCTTCTGTAAATGTTAAGTATATACCTTTATACTTCTTAAGTAATTTTGATGCAGCATCTTTAGAGAGTGTTTTTCGGTGAAATACGGTTTGATATGCTCAATAAAAGTGCAAATATGCAGCTTGAATGCGTTTTGCAAAAATCCCTTTGGTTTGATTAACACTAGCTGGGTTCTCAATGGATTCTAGCAAACTACTGACTGCATACTATGCAGTATACACTGAAAACTAAGACCCACTTTTAATAAGTGTCTATTACTATGCAACTAATATGTAATAACATTTCAAATAATCAATTGTTACAATATACTTATTGTGTAGTTACATGTTTTTACATTGTACTTTTACTTTAGTAATTAAGCCTACATCTGTAATGCATTTCAGTATTACACCCTTAAACCTATACACACCATGAAACCCGTACCTGTATCCCACATGTATAGCAGCAAAAGTGTTTTGCAATACAACATGAACACAATAAGTGCTTTGTACCTAACAATATATAGACAAACATTCAGATAAACATGGGTGAATTCCAATGGAATTCGGAAGTGAGAATCCCTATTCACTACTCACACCTCGAGTGGGGACACATAGGAATAGGCAGCTGTCTAGATACATATTTTATTTAAATATGATTTATTTTTGTTGATGTTTTCTAAATTGAATGAAATAAGTGTATTCATATATAATAATAATTTATCTTGCCTTGTTCGCCGCCTTGGATTTTTTTTCTTTTTTTTTTTTTCTTCATTTTTCATCTCATTTCATTGCATTCTGATTGCCTTTTCCATGAAGGATATCGAATTGATTAAGGTGTTTACATGAAGGCTTTTCAGTCTGATTGAGCCGTCAATCCGATTACTACTGAATATTTGCAGAATTAACATACTGTGTACAGTATGTACCTCATACTTCAGAAACAGTGAGGATTATGATAGTGTGCTAACCCAAAGCTAATCATAATTTCACTTTACATGCTTGATTTTACTGTTATTTCTAGCAATGCGTATTTCGATAAAGAATATCACTTTTTTAAAGTCATTCGCATGACCTTGTTGGTGGCCCTGCTTTTCTTTCAAGGTTTCCACTCTCTTAACTTTAAAATAACACTTGTGTTTCAGAGCAGTGTTAAAGCTTTCCCAGAGATGTGCTAATGGATGTGTAATTTAAAATCCACAAATATAGATAAAATGACCCACATGCATTTCTGTTATTTCAGTTTCAGTCTTGCCATCTATGTTTGTTGAGCTTTCGCAGTTTGGGTTGCATGTAGACTTGCTATAATTTTCATTATTCCAAGAGCGAGTGCTCTAAAACTGAGAGAGATTACCCAGCCTAGGGGGGAAATTCAAGGTTAAAGAGGCGGCTTATAAAGATGAAGCTAGCTGCAAAATGGCTTGTGCACACTTTACAAATTACTAGGTTTTGGACTCTGCGGGCTGTTGAGAGTTATTGTAAGCAGGACTTTACTCTTGGAAATGAATTGCCCTAGAGAAGAATAGAAGAGAGTAAGCATCCAACAACACTTTAACTGGTGCCGAATCAAAGTATAAAGTATGACTATAAATGAAAGAAGTAAATATGAACACTGTTTTAAAATACTAAATTTTGCGATGTTTCATCAAGTGGATCCTATTCAGACCAATACGCTCTCATGGCAAATCATATCCATTTTATGTTTTGGCGAATTGGTGTCAAGTTCATATGAATTTGTACGATCTGCTTAGGCCCCACAGATTGTTAGGTTTATGGACCTCTGTGTTTGATTTTTTTCTTCTTTTTTTTTTTCTTACAAATTCATACAAAATCACCACCTCATAAAATAGTTATTTTCTCATGAGATCGGGTTGATCAGGCACAATGTCCTCAAGATTAATGTCCTCAAATCAGGGTTTCCCAACTTTTTTTGTCAGACAAACCCCTTTGACCTAATATTTTCACTTAAAATACCCCAGCGATTTGAAGTGAATTATTATGTCAATAATTTAACAACACATTCACATGTTCATGGCTCTGCTATATCACTTGGTCGCGTGACATTTAGGAGAACAAATAAAAAGGTAGCACTTTATTTTAAAGTCCTGTTCCCATGAACATACTATGTACTTATTATGATAATTACAATAACTGGGTAATAACTATATGTACTAACCCTGTACCTAACCTTAACCCATGTAGTTACCATATATTAACCAGTACTTTCAAGTACATGCAAGTGCACATACTGTAAAATAAAGTGCAATCAATAAAATATTTGGTCACACTTTAAATTAGGGTCCAATTCTCACTATTAACTATTTACTATGACTTTTGCCTCAAACTCCTAATTACTACTTATTAATAGTTAGTAAGGTAGCCTAGTTGTTGAGTTTATGTATTGGGTGGGATTAAGGGATGTAAAATATGGTCATGCTGAATAAGCTAATAAAGTACTAATAAACATCCAATATCCTGGTAATAAGCATGCTAATAAGCAATTAGTTAATAGTGAGAATTGGACCCTAAACTAAAGTGTGACCAAATATTTCATATTTTTATTAAGTATTTTACTTTGCTTATTTATTTTAATGTTTAATTTTTATGATTTTATAAAAAAAAAAAATAGCTTTCCATAAACTCACTGCAATTCCCTCACAAACCCCGGTTTGGGAAACCCTGCTTTAATTTATTTCTACTTTCCCTAAAATTGTCTCCCAAATGTAATATTTAACATACAAGTCAGCATTAAACAACATTGACAAGCCATTTTACTGTATCTTGATAAATTTGACATATGTTCACATTAAACTGAATATTCAACTAAAAGAAAAACAATTACTTAGACAAACATTTTTGCTTTGGAGTAATATGACTAATAAATCATCCACAGTAAAAACCAGAAACGTATATCAAAAAGGCTTGGGTTTGATTTTATATTGACCTCTCTCTCACTTTCAATTTCGATCACTGCCACCTCTTCTTGGCACTATATCTGCTGTGTGCTTTACTCTGAGATGTCAGAGATGGCTTCATCCTTGGAAATGAAATTTGTGTGTTGTGGTGCGTTTCTGTGTATGTCTTTTTTTTTTTTTTTGGAAAGCTCCCATGGCTTCTCATTCAAATGGGAAGAGGAAAAAAAGTCAAAATGATTTCCTAGATCTGAAAAAAAAAAAAAAAAAAAAAAAACAATTATCTACACAGACACACTGTGGCTTACTGAAAGCCCCAAGAGGTGATACATGCAAGCATATCCTCCCTGTACAGCTTCCAGTTGTTTCTAAATGGCTACAGTAATTAATTCTCGCATTTATCAGTGAAACAACTAAGGACAGTTTTGATTTATATCTTAATTGCCCCGAATTATGCTTGCCTTACAGTAGAGACAGAGCTAACCTAATGTAGAGATACCAGAATAGGGTATGTACTTAATACTCTAACTCAAAGCACAAATTTAATACCACATGCACGTGATAACATATAGGGGCCTCATTGGAAATGTAATGCTGAGCAGTGGTAGTGGTGCTCTTTGAAGTGATAATGATTTGGATAGATTCTTGCTAGCTAGAGACCTCCACAGTAGAGCAATTAAACCTGCTTTAAGGAAACTGCAGACACAGGGAAAATGAACATGAGGAAAGGGCATGATTCCCAGATCGGGAGCTTAGAAACAACCTGTTGTGTTTTACAGTGCTGGAAATTGAGTCTGCAAAATGACCAAATTAGCTACATATTCCAGTGCCTTAGCAGCTACTTTTGATGACAAATGTGCAGCACAGCCAAATGCTACATTGCTAAGCTATCCTCTTAGCTTGTTCCAAAACGATTTACCAAATCTCTTTGAGATGTTTTATGAAGGTATGTTTGAGGTCCTTTTTTTGCAGTTTTTGCTGCCATGCTGTTTACAACTCTATCGAAACTGGAGGGATTTTATGGTCTTATTAGTTGTATTTGGTGTACATTTATCTGTTTAGATTCTCTGTTTTTTTATCACAATACACTTTGTGCTGTTTCTTTTAATAAGAAACAAAGGACCAGGTTAACAAGGCAAATTGGCATGAGAGCGCAATCCCATAAAAGCGAAGATGGGAGTGGAAAGTTCTGTGCGTGATCCACTGCTAACACGCAAATTAATGAAGACGCAGCCGGATCATTTCCATAAAGACCAACGCAATCTACTAATTTACTAACAGTTTGTACCAGTAACTACCTTACTAACTATTAATAAGCAGTAAGCAAAAGTCATAGTTCCTAGCAAGCGTATAGCGCTGCTGACTTCAGTAACCCGGATGAGCCTGTGTTAGGGCTGTGCAATTAATTGAATTTCGATTTCGATTTTGGCTCCCAATGATCACCAAAATAGTACAATCGAGTAAAAACGATTATTTTTCCATGTTCTGTTTTGAAAGAATGCTCTAATTTTGTCTTGTGTTCTGAATGACGCGCGCACATCCGCCCCTCCTGATGCCATAAACTCTCTCAGCTTGAATGTTTAAACTGATAAGACTTAAAAAGAAGCGAAAATGATCAACTAGTTACGATGCAATGCTGGCCCGATTGTGCAAGTGACAATTCCGTCATGTCCCGACTCCTAAACGCGAAAGTGTAGTTTTGACGCTTGCCTTGTCCAACCCATTTTGAGAGAGAGAAGACGCAGCAACGCTGAACACTCACACGGTTTGTGAAATTGCGTCTTGGAGAAAGTTTTAAAATGATTGATTTGATTTTATAATCTGTGTGGATTAATTTAGGATACTCATACAATCTACATGCTAAAGTGAATCAATGTTTGCGGGGGAATTTTTTCCGCATTATAAGTGGTTGACCTGCGGGAATTATTAAAATACTCATTGAAGTATTATCTGTTATATTATTTATTTTAATAGTTCAAAAAGTACAATCAATGTTCAAATTTCGATTTTTTTAAGAATTGTTGAAAGGTGTCTTTTTAATAAATGCAACACGTTCCCAAAATCATGTGAAATAATCATGTTACATAATCGTGATTTCAATACTGACCAAAATAATCGTGATTATGATTTTTTCCATAATCGAGCAGCCCTAGCCTGCGTTATCTGTTTTCAGCGGTTGTTATCTGGGAATAACATACCGCTGGATGACGCGATTGACCAATCAGAATCAAGTATTTATATATATCATTTTTTTTTAAGTTTTAAATTTACATGTAACATTTAATTGATAATTTATTATATGAGAAAATAGTGTGGCCATGTCCCCAAACCCTAAAAAAAACAAAAAAAAAAAACCTTAAAAAACCCCTGACCCTCCCCAAGACTGTGACAGTGACAGTGCAGTGCAGAGAGAAGCAGAAGCCGAATTCTCAAAAGTGCAGATTGTGGCAACGAGCCATCAATAATCTTGGCAGGACGCATTTGGGCCGGACGTTGAATATCCCTGCTGTAGCGTGTAGGCGCCCTTAAAGTCATTGCTCTGTGTGGCCATTATAATAGTTGTTTCACCCCTGCACACTCTCTCTTTTCTCTCCTCTACCTCCCACACAGTCTCTCAGTCTCTTGTGCTCTGAAACTGACGACCTGAAGCTTTTCTTGTAGGAGGATTTCAGCTGTCAGGTTTTTTAGGCTTATAAAGGGAAATAACATTTAACCTCTAACAGTTTCTATGTTTTCAGAGAAGGTGTCCTTTCCGGAACATGTTTGAAAGGCTTTGGAGGCTACAGCTATTGTTTTGTGCGTGTGTGTATGTGTGGTCCTGGTAATCCCAACGTTATGGGGACCCCACGAGTAAACAAGCTTATAAATTATACAGAATGATTTTATTTTCAAAAATCTAAAATTGTTTTCGGTGATGGGTAGGTTTAGGGGGAGGGTTGTTGTAGGGGGATAGAATTTATAGTTTGTACCATATAAAAACCACCAACTATGAAACATGGAAACCTAATGTGTGTGTGTGTGTGTGTGTGTCAGCCAGTTTTACAGTAACTCACACAATACAATTAGTATTCCTACAGTACTTCCACAAGGTTTGGCTTCAGTATATGGCGCGTATCCATGGATACCTGTTAAGGTAATAATCCAATTAGCTATAAACGTAAATGTAATGTCACCATTCATTAATGGCTGCAATCTAGCAGAGTTTCTTCCTTTCATTCTGTGAGGTTATTTTCACCTTTATGTTGGGAATGTGTCTCTAAAACAGGGTTAGAAGCCTTGGTGAGATTAAAAAAGGGGCATGATGGGACTGAAATGGGATGAAAATTCTTGTATAGAAATGCCCTTGTTCAGGTTTAATCTTCCAGTTTGCAGAGCTTTTTTTGCAATCATGTTCTCCTTTAAATGTTACATTGAATGGTTAGCAGAGAACATGCTGTTAAAATGCTTTATGTAATTGACAATATTCTGGGTTGGTGATGGGAGTTGAAAGCTGTTGTAGGATTTGGATTATGTATGTAGTATAATACATGACAAGACCATGGGTTGGTTATTGTCATTCTTTGATGATCATCATGTTTTCAGACAGCAATGTGCACAGACATTGTAGCCAGTTACGCTTTTTATTTATTTTTTATTTATTTTTTACTAAATAAACAGTAGGAAGAATGTTTAATAGTTATAATATAATATAATTTACTTTATTTAATGTTACCAGTATAAAAAAAATAAAGAAATGTTGTTGTACAACTTCTGAAATAATTTTATTTAACTTTATTTTAAGGTGACGTAGTTATATTGCACTTAAAGGAGAACTCCGGTCAATTTTAACATTGAGCTAATTTTTTTTGTAAATTTGGAGTGCTGTCAGTACAGAGAACAACGACAAAAATCGGTGTTGCCTACACCGTGTTATCCTCTTTTTAAAATTTGCACCCTGTTGACTTAAATGGGGCAGTTTTAAACCTGCTTTTAGCCTCTTAACATCCTTGATGTGTCATTACAAGTGCCCAGCCATGTGAGTGATTCCTTCAGAGTGAACACGGGTGAATCTGACTGCAGTAGATGTGAAAGATATGAATAAAAATTATGTTATTTCAGCCAGCGCACATACCTGTATTTACGTCCTGTTTTCGGTTGAAGTCCATAGTAGTCGATTGTCGAGTTCACGCGCATAGGTTTAGTACGTACGATCATGCGCCCGAACTCGACAATCAACCGAAAACAGGATGTAAATACAGGTATGTGCGCTGGCTGAAATAACATCATTTTTATTCATATCTTGCACATCTACTGCAGTCAGATTCACCCGCGTTCACTCTAAAGGAATCACTCACATGGCTGGGCACTTGTAATGACACATCAAGGATGTTAAGAGGCTAAAAGCAGGTTTAAAACTTGCCCCATTGAAGTCAACAGGGTGCATATTTTAAAAAGAGGATAACACGGTGTTGGCAACACCGATTTTTGTCGTTGTTCTCTGTACTGACAGCACTCCAAATTTACAAAAAAATGTCTCCTTTATCTCCTTTAATCAAATAAGTACTGAGTAATATTAAGTAACTACTTGTGCTTACTATAGAGTTACGGTTAGGGTTTGGGGTTAGTTACTTTATGCATAATTTACTGTTATTATTATAGTAAGTACATGTAGTAAGGTGTAACTGCATCACCTTAAAATAAATTATTACCAAAATTGTTCATATTTTATTTAAAGCTGCAGTCCGTAGTTTTTCCTCTGTCGCTATCTCTGTTCGAAACCTGCAATTGCAGTTATTTGCAGAATTAACCTTACGAGGGTTGTGCCTATTCTTGCTCGGTTTTGAGGAGAATGTGCGGCTGTCAGTCACCGCACGGTGTGGATCCTGTCATTCAGAATCACAGATTCCTACTAGCCGAGACTCCTTTATGTGTACAGATGTGACGTAATGACGTAATTCCCGTGGAAATCCACCAGTACCACTGGAATTAAAAACATTATTACAAGCTTACCGTTTTGAATCAAGCTAAGGCAAGCAGATCGTTTTGAGCACTGGCAGGTTATGTACTTGCTCAAAAAAATATTTTGGATCATTTTTAACCCAAAAAAGTTATGGAATGCAGCTTTAATTTCAGTCATTTCAATTCATGAAAATAAATGTAATAGTTTGTTTTAATTAACAATAACAACACTGATGGAGATTTTTTGTTGTTGTTGTTATGACGCAAACAAATACCAAAATGTGGTACCAAAACTATACCAAAATGTATTTAAAATACATTTATTTCATACTAAGGATACTACAATTCCATTAACATGTGCACAATGCACATGTCTTAATATTAAGCCTAAAATGTGTTTTAATATCACTATTAGTAAGGATAGTATAATCACTGCATAATATCAGTCTTTAAATGCAATATATTTAAAGTGTAATTAAAGTATCCTTGCAATAGTTCCATTTTAGCACAATCAAATATACAAAGAATATCTTTTGGAACTCAGCACTACAGTAAGTACAAAATTAGTTTAGTTAGTTCAGACTTTAAGTATACCAAAAGTACAATTGTAGGGTATTTATATTAAGTACATAAATATGTAAATGCATTTGTAGGATACTTAGCATAAAATAAATTTATTTTTCACTTGGAAATCACCAACATTTCTGCTACTGAAGTTTAAATCGAAGACATTCTCTTTCTTAACACTCTTATACTTGCATGATTTTGAGAAAAGAAGGGATCACGAAAGCAGTCTCTCGTTTTCGAGTGCGCAATAAAAGCATTGCAATATTTAAGTTGCTTTTATTTATGTTCAGCAAAATCATTGCGAATGTGTTGTGAATATTCAATACATCACCCAACCCTGCACCTTTTCTCTTTTACCTATAAAAATATGAAAATGAAAGATAGTTTGTGACGTTTTGTCACCCCTGCCACTGACAGCCGTGCCCTGCGCTGAAATCACACCAGACATAATGCATTCTTTTCAGCCCATTGATCCATGCCAAAATGAAACCATTACTCTTTCATTGATTTCCATTCTATCTCTACTGCTGCTCTTTCCCAGGTCTTTCTTAATTAATTGCAGTGCTCTCTCTCTCTCTCTCTCTCTCTCTCTCTCTCTCTCTGTCTCTCTCTCTCTCTCTCTCTCTCTTTTTATGAACATGGCTGTATAGATTGTGTCCCCACTGATGAGGAAGCGAAACTTGTTTCTGCTTATTTTAAGTGATGCTCCCTTAAACATTAATTGCAGTGAGCCTGGAGTAAGCAAGGTAAATGCACCACAGGAGATTTGAAATGTTCATCTCTGCTATGGAAGATGGGCCTTAATGAAGGGTTGTTTTATATAACCATAATGCATTGCAGGAGCTGCATTATTTTCCTTGGGGTACTTCATTGACCAGCCATAAAAATATGCTCGATCTGAGCATGTGATCTTGTGACAGGGTCATGACAGGAATACACTAACTAGAGCACTTGGCCATATTTGTTTGATTGACAGTTGTTATCGCTAATAGATAGCTGAGCACAATAGGATGTGATGTACATGAGCTTGTCTAAATTTAGCCTGACTTAATGGTGGCTTAAACCTTTGCTTGACACTCTGTCCACATCGACACAGCTAATGATGTCATGCCATTAGAGGAGCATGAGGGGAACTCTCAGCCCATCGCAAACTCTTTAGCTGTTGACAAGGAATGACTAACTGTGCTTTTACAGCAAATGTCAGCTTGTGTCATATGAGATCTTCATAAAGAAAATAATACAACTAAATTTTCTTGGTAACTCTAAAACTTAAAAACTAAAAACTCAGTTATCATTTACTCACGCTCATGTCGTTCCAAACCGGCATGACTTTCTTTCTACTTTGGTAAATAAAAGAAGATACAGTATGTTGAGAAACGTCTCGATGCACGGGTCGACCAGCCATAAATCGGAACCGGACAGTTTTTTCGCCAAACATACAATCGTGAACTGGACGGTTTTTACTTTTGTTTAGGCCAATGTACACTGCCCGGCCCCCAAAAAAGTTGTTTGGATTTAAATAGGCAAATGCTTAAGAGTCAATGATTGGATCATTATTGTAGTGAATATTATACTTCTAGCATGTTATATGTTTGGCAACAGTTCTTCTAACCCTAATTGATGGAGTGTGTAGCTTTTCATTTCTTAAACCAGGATGACAACATCAATATTCATCAGGCTCAAATTGTGAAAGAATGGTTTGGAGGAAGCATGAAGAATCATTTTCACACATGAATTGACACCTCTGAGTCCAGACCTTAAATTCATTGAAAGTCTTTGGGACGTGCTGGAGGAGACTTTACAGAGTCCTAGACTCTTGCATTGTCAATATAAGATCTTGACCAAAAATGTATGCACCTCTTGATGGAAATAACATCACAACATTTATTTCCATCAAGAGGACGTTAGATGGGACATGCAGAAGACGGATGCAAAGAAGGGAACAGAAACATTTATGAATGTATCTCTGAAGGGAATTTTCTTTTCCTCTTCCCTTCGTATAAAGTAGTTTATAAGCTATAAAGTGTGTACAGCGGTAGCCAAATAAACCGCTGCTGTTCCATAAGCGCTGGAGAGTTAATTTGCATTTTCATTCAGTCTGTCTGCTGTTTTTGTTTTGTGCAGGTGTGTCTTATGTAGCTTAATTTCACAAATCTAAAGTCTGACCATTCTATTCTTGCTTCAAATCTTGAAGTTACACAATTTAATTTAAATCAAAAGCAACTTCCCTCTACATGTGTGTAGCATCTTTGTTTAGATCGTGATTAAAATGCAGTGGTTGCCTCTAATTTCAAATGGCTACCAATAATCTTTTTTTTTTTTTTTTTTTTTTTTTTTTTTTAAGGCCAGTTTGCCCATTATATAGCAAATAAACAACAAATTAATTTACTTAAAGAAAAAAATGGGCAAATTGTATTGGAAGCAGCCAATTTGTTTGTAATAATCATTTGTTTGATTGATTTTTGTTGATGACTAATGCATGTCATTCACACAATTCATATTCACATCTGCCTAATTTGGTTAGCTTTTCAAAATACTGTAGCTTTTGATTGGATTCTCAGCATCTTGTTAAAGATATAGATAAAAAATGTTCACGGATCATTGATGTGCTCATTTATTTTGCTGTCCTCACAATGTCCAATTATATGGTTAGCTTCATTATTTGCATTTAGCATTGGTTTTAGTATTTAGCATGTAGCGAACAGATCTCCGTCTTGAACCATCAGGTTTGCCACACAGCTTTGCAGTAGGGTCTATATCTTCAGGTCAAATACCTTCAAGCCAAAACTAGTGTTTTTTTTTCTTTTTTTTTTTTTTTTTTTTAAAGCAAGCAGGACTTTATATATTTCTGTCTCTGTTGTTTGGCCTATGTTGACCTATATTGCTTTATTATCGTGGCTGTTGTGTTCCTGGGGGAAAGACAATAAGACCTATCCCACTGGAAGCCTCTGGCGTGGCACTTCTGCTGTCTAACTAGCCTGAGTCTCTGTTTTCAAAGCGAATCGGAGTTGGCGAAGGGGAAAGAGACTGTTTATGAACTGAAACTTTGGAGTATTTTGACAGCACAGCTGAACTGCAGACTAAATTATACATGGGCACAAGAACTGTGGCGTTGAGGGGACAGCTGACTGCAGGTAGACCTCACCATCAGTGCTGCCAGTTTGGCATTGACATCCCGCTCTATGCCAGAAAACACTGCCATCATGTCACGTAACATTTCTCTCTATTCCCTTCTCTTCACACAAACAACAAAAGTTCCATGGTACAAGAGCAGCCTATTGACAATGCTTGACAGGTAGGCTAGTGGTTCATTGGCTTGAAACTGGTGGATGGCACCTGGGATAATGACGACTCTTGTTATTGTGTTTTATGGAATTTGGGGCATTAGAAATGAGCATCCTTTCAATGTACGTGGTGTTGAAATTTGCCTTAAGCAAACTGTCTAAACCAGCAGCAATCATATCAACAGGATGAATCCATGAATTTTCAGTAAGGTTGAGATGTTTTAAGTGTTGTTTCTCCTTGATCTCATTTTAAGGTTGAAGCAGTGATAAAGTACAGTTTCTCTCTGTGGGTAAAAGTTCTAAAGCGCTTAAGTAAAGGATTTTTTTTTTATCTCTCTGCTTTTGGAGCTGATGAGTGTTACTTTAGGGATTCAGTGGAAAGAAACGTTTGGAGTGCTGTGAAAGAAATCTCTTTTTTGCTCGGAGCTGCAAGCCTGCATTCAGTTCCACCAAAATACTCTGAGGACGGTTTAATAATTATTGTATGTGATTCACATTCAGGCTGGGGAAATCAAGAAGGATTCTTGGATGCTTTCTTACAGTTTATATGAGTGGTTGCAATCATTTGAATTTAGTTTATATTAAGCATGAGGAGTTGAGTGGAAATCTTAGTCTTTCTGTGAATATTGTTTCACATAAGCATGTATACGCTATGACAACTAATTGCTTCATAACTGGGTCACAAGTACTGGCAGATGAATACGTGTGTAGTCACAAAAAGAAGGTTTCTAAGTGTGAATCAATAGCAGAAGAATCTTGAAGTATGATTACCTCTGTAAATGCATCATGGACAACAAAAACTGGATGCAACCAATTTGCCAAAACATTTTGGCCATCGAAGAGTAATCATTGTTTTGGATATCTCTGCCAATTTTTTTAACACCACCAATAAGCAATTTCATTTCAATGCTTTTCATAGCAAAAATGTAATCATGAAAATTCATGTTGATACATATGATTTTTTGTATACAACGGCCCAGAAATACAAGCAGAAACAGATAAAGGCAACCTCCATTGCAAAAAAACGTGTCACACAAATAAAACACTTCTCTTTTCTTTGTTTTTATATAAAGCAAAGTCACTTTCACTTTTTAAAACTTATAAGTATAGCTCATTTAAAGCTCCAGATTGTTCTATAATTGTATTTTGGAAGTCACATTTAAAATGTTGCTACAACAGCTTGTGTCCAGCCTTTTATGTTCAAATCAGAGTCAGACAAAGATGGAGAAACTCAAGAAGTGACAACATGTAGACAACATTTCTGAATGGTTAGTTGATGAATTTATGTAGCTTATGTGTAGTTGTCTTCTAGTCATGATAATCTATAAATCGTGTTCCTGGGGGTGGGTGTATGTAAATTTTAGGGTTGGTGATGTCACTAACCTGGGAGAAATGTTGTGTAGTCCCTACCAGCCGTTTGTTGTAGTCCTTAAAAAGCAATTTTTTAAAAAGAAAATATCTCCCTTTGGTTTGAACTTTGAGCATTGTAATTTTGCAGATGTTGTTTATGTTCAAACAGCAACATTACACACTAACTAAAGTTAGAAAATTGAAATCATAATCAACCATTGTGTATTTCAAACCTTTCTAAGTGTGGCTTAACTGTCCAAATATGTTTTTTTGAATCACTATAAACAATTGAACAGATCAGTGTCAGATGAATGCTAACTTCTCTCTTGATTTGATCACACATTATTTCATATTAGCACAGGACCCATTTCCTGATATATTCAAGAGCCTCTGTCATCCTGAGATTCACCCAGATAAAGGATGAACAGCTTCACCTATAGTGAAGGTCTTAATGTTGAAACATCTCTTTGAGTGAGTTTCACATGGTGTTGGTTTCAAGCCCTGCACACTCAGCATTGGTGTAGCGGTTGCCAGATTGCATCTGTCAGCATTCTCACTCGATCACTGGCGCCTCCCCCTTGGGGCAGCAGATCAAAGCAGAAATAAAGGTTGGGCAATTTTCATTCTTGGGTGAAATATTTCTCTAATCCAAACTACATTCATAACTGTAAAAAAAGGGTAGTTGTGAGATAAAGTTGCAATGTGAGTAATTAAGTCAGTTTCTAAGATATAGTTGCAATTACAAGAAACAAAGTCAGTTGTGTCATATGACACATGAGATATGTAGTTGCAATTATGAGAAAGTCACAATTGAAATATATAAAGTCACATTCTAAGATATGTAGTCACAATTGCGTAAAATATGTACATGCCATACGAGAAACAGTCACAATTGTGTCATTTGAAATGAATGAATTCTGAGATGTTTATTTGTGATTATGGGTCACTATTGTATGATATAAAGCATTATGAGATATGTAGTCACAGTTGTGTGCTGTAAAGTCTCAATACCTCTTTTCCATTCTGAGGCAGAAACAGGCTTTCATGTCTATATTACAAGTTAAAAAGGCTAATATGAGATTGATGAAAGTAACAACATTTCTCTTTCTCATGTTTCATACCCTGAGCAGGGAGTGTTGGAACCTTTCTCAGACTCAGTTCGGAAACATGGAAAGGTGAAGACAAACTGTGAGAGGTATTTCAGTTTCAGAAGTTTGAGTGTACTGCTTGACTGAGAACATCATCTTATTGTTGTTTACTTTCTTGGTTAGGTGGGTGTAGCTGTGAGTAGGCATTTGTGGATGATTGACAGCCTGTTGTTGTTATGGCTCACTGTGCAGTGTTCAGTTTTGTGGCAGTACAGTGGGGGAAAAAAATGGATGTCTATTAATAAATAACAAAAAAACGAATCTCATGTGTCAGAGAACTAGGTGGGAAATATCAAGTGGGTGAATGGATGAGTTTCATAAGTGTGATCTCATCTGCAGTTTATTGGATTTCAGATCAGAAGCTCAGTACCGAAAAAAAAAAAAAACGTGTTTGTTTTGTTATCTCACCAGCAGAATAAATAAAAGTGCTCAAAACCATGCTCTCTCTTCTCATTTAGGTAGAACCGCCATTTTTTGTATTGATCCAAAATGTGTCACTGTTGTTGTAATGGTTGGGTTTAAATCCAATTACAAACTTTTCCCTCAACAGTTTTTTCACCTGTTTAACGTTTTACCATTTAAGCATTTAGTTTTAGATTCAGCTCCCTTAATGGAAATTGACATCTCGCATAATACATGCAGCCATTTTTATTGCATTACTGAATATTGAATAGCATGGTGAACATAATCATGGTTAGTGGAATAGTAACTGTCTATTTCAAAGCACAAATACCCTGAGGACCATCTTGGTAATGTTATCTTATTGCCAGTAGAATTTCTTTGTTGCTTTTACGGCACCTAATAAATGTGGCATGAAATAATCAGGGAAGACAACACATTCTTTCCAGCCAATTGAGCTCCATTTGAGCAAACAAAACGGGATGAAGATTGTGGTGGTCGAGTAATTATGGGACATATGTAAACACTGGTCACAAACAGCTTGAGATTGGCTGGAAATGTCACATAACTGACAGGAAAAGTTTAATAGGGGTCAGTGTGTTAAATTTTAATTAACACTGCTGTATAGAGGCCAAATGTTCAACTCTTAAGCTTTCCTCTGGTGAGCTTGAATGTTGACCTCAAGACCTGGCCCATATCATGGGGACTGTCATCAATTAGTTTCTGGAGGATTTCACATAAAATTTTTAGTTAGAACTGAATCAAGCCAGTAATGATGCATTTAATGATGCATTTAATTTATGAATAGCTTTTTGGCCCTGAGACATTTACAGAAGCTTTAATATTTAGACCACTTCTATTATTGATTGCTATCAGGATGTGAAGAGAGTTTTCTGTCATTCATCCCTGTCTATAAACAAAGACAAAGAGTTCCGACTACTATGGCTGTAGAGATACTACTTGTCCAATATTTTTCATATACATGTATATGTTATGAGGTTTTTCGATGTATGTGTAAAATAAAGCCTGTGGTTAACATAACTTGACTAAACTTGGATGTTTTGTTCTACAATGTAAATTACACACACTCATAGCAAAAATGCAAATTTTGAAGCAGTTATGTTTATTTTTGCAAACGTACACAAGACAGCTTGGGGGTGCGAGTGTGTGCAGTCAGTGTACGCGGTAGAACAAAACGTCAAAGTATCAACAAGCTATGTTTACCACTGGCATTATTTTACTCATAAATTGAAAAACCTCATTATAGAACCCCATAGGAAAATCTCGAAGGTACCAGCGGCGAATTAGACTTCTGGGTTCTGACATCATATACCTGCACCACTCTATTCTGATCCATCTTTATTTATGATTAATTCACTAGTTTTGTTTTAACAGTAGTTCTTAATTATGGTGTAGTAGAACTGTGTGGGTTTGGTAACCAATGTAAATGCAGCCTTATTAGAACAGATCCATGTTTTTTGGCATTATACATTTATCAAATGCTTGAAAATGGCTTATTCTTAAAGGGATACTTCACCTCTGGAAAGACGAATGTGTATTTAAAATGGGTCATTTATGTAGTAGAAATGTGAAATTATTTTTGAATTTGGAGCCTTCTAGACTGAGAAATGCCAGAAAATGCATTTTTGGCTCATGTGGATGAAAGACAACAACTCCCAGAATGCACTTGCTTCGCTGCCCTACGAGATTAAAGAACTAGGCTAGGCTACTAGTTGACTCAAAACTTAAAAGACGCCGTTTTATCGTGAGTCTCCGTGACGAGTTTGCCCGGGATTTCGAGATCGCCCAAATCGGCTTTTGCAGTCGCCATTCATTATGTTTACTCTGGCGAGCAGGACGAGGCTGAGGGGCGCGGGAGAACGACACGAGGCCGGTGGCGTGATTACTGATGAGCGACACCTGTGAGACGCACCAGCTATCTCTCACGGAGGAGCGGGAATTTTCTTAGCAATGCTAAAACGCACATCAACGATCACTTGATTAGCATTCATGTAAACAATACATTCAGATTCACCAATCGGAATGAATTCAGTTAGATTGAAACAAGAGGGGTGCATGTAAACAATGAATGGGGACTGTAGAACGCAAAAGCTGAATCCCGGACATTTTGGACGATCTCGACGGCTGGACGGCCGGGAAAAAGAGGATGGTAACCACCACTACTCAGCTTTTCTCCACAATGACGATTTTTGCGTCATTGGAGGATTTTTTCCAGACAAAAAATACATAAATTTCTCATCTCAGGGGGATATGAGGGAGGGAAGCACGGTAATTCGAAAATACTACAGGTTTTCTACTGATTCAAAGCTTAATGCTAAATGCTGAAGTATCCCTGTAATTCTAGGTTATGATTGCCTAATTATTTCGTGTTTTTTTTGTTTTGTTTTTTTCAAAGTTGAATCCAGGCAACCTTGTGATAGCACTGAGCTTATCATGTTAAACAAAGAGGAAAGATCAAATTGTCTTCACAGACACATTTTTTTTTGGCCAGCATATCTTGCAAAGGTGGCTTTTTGAATTAAGCTTTGGTGTGCATTACTTTTAGTTTTCGCCGTGTCATGAGATGTGGGTCAAAATTATACTAATATTCTAAATGGAAGGTTTCCATTTAATGTTCAGTTGTCACCAACAGTGAAAGTAGGGGAATTATCTACTCACTTGATTTATTCATCTAAAAAGACACAAGTTAAACCATTTTAAATGTGATATAAAACACTGCAATGGTTTAAATAATAATAAAAAAAATAATAAAAAAAATCGAAAAGAAAGAAACTAATTAATGTGCTGAAAAGGAACCACTACTTGGTATTTTAAGAATGCTTAGTTTGTTGTCTCTACAGTTCTACCGTGCTTACAGTGCTCATTGTGACTATTATGAGGAACTTTACCCCAAAAAATGGTAAAAATTTTGGCCTGGAAGATTTATTTTTATTTTTCAAAGGGACAGTGAAAGGGAATTAATAAGGTGCTTAACCGTCAGAAAATGTTCATCTTAGGACTAAATATTAAGTAAATACAACAGGAGCTGTTCTGTTGTCGCTTGTCTTTCTTTGTATTTCTTTTTTCGAAACTATTATATTTTGACCCTGGACAGACCGTTATGACCCTATATAGACCTTACGTGGCCTGGCCCATGCCCTGTGTTATGCCAGTTTACAGCTGGCCCACTGAACCAAATAGTAAACTGCACTTTGCTGTTTTATGTGGCTGTGATTGATCACCAAATGAAGGCAGCCTAAGTGCTGCAGTGTGAAGCAGATGAAATGGAAAGCTCTAAACTAAACTGACAATCTAGAAAGTATTACAGAGGTCAGCAGCAATCCCCAGGCGTTTGGGGCAACATACAAAGTATGACTGTATATTGATTTTGAAGATATCTTCAAGCGGTATGCATCTTGCTTAATGAGTTCGTCCTGCACAAGTAAACAGTTGGTACACATTACCCTGAAAAATTAACGTGTCCACATTTGAGCGGGAACATTTCTTCGGCTCACATCGGCTAGCTTGGTTGCTCTAGATTGGATCTCACCTGCACGTCACAACCATTGCGATTGTACTATCAGTTTTACCTTAAGTTTGTTTTGTAGAGTGTGCAAATTCTGTTTTCTGGAGTCACGACACTGCAACTTTTTACCTTTTCCGGAGAATAAAGTTTATTGCCGAAATCAGTGGAAAAAAATCTTTTTTTTTTTTTTCTTTGTTGTTTATCTACACTCATGTGTTTTACAAACCTCTCAATTGAGAATTAATTTAGAGAGTGTCTGATTCATGATTTACATCTTTTCAGTGAATCGATTAATCTGGTTCATTGAAATAATCAGAATACTTTAATGAATCAGACTGATTTGGTTCTCGAATTAGCAGTGCCATGGAAGAACCATTTTGGGTTCCATAAAGAACCTTTCAGTGAAAAGTTTTTAAAATAACCATTTTTTTTCTGTGTGTACAACATTTTTATAATCTAAAAAGCCTTTTTCGACTATAAAGAACCTATTTAGTGCAATGGAAAGGTTCTATGGATGTTAAAGGTTCTCTAATGATCCTTCTTTAACCTTGTTTTTTCCACTTAGTGCACGATTATCAATGAGCAATGACTTATTTAGTAAGTTTTGAAGCAAGTTAGGCTCAGGGGCTGTTTACACGACACTGTTTTCAACTAAAAACTTAAAACTTTTTATGCGTTTTGGCCGTTCGTTTACACGACATCAGCGCTTTGAATGCGGAAAACACAAACTTTTGAAAAAAGGTTTTAAAGAACAAGTTTCTGAAACCGGTCTCTGTGTAAACAACAAAAACGCGAATCTCTGAAGACGATGACGTCATGAACGTGTATTACGTGTTCACTCTATAGTGTTTCATCGCCATCTAATGGCCTGGCAGCAGAATACAGCGTTTTTAGTCGGTTTCGCGGATCCGTGTTAATGGGGATCGTTTTGACAATGGTGTCGCCTGTACGTGGAAAACTCTCAGTTTTAAAAGGAAAAAACTCTGTTTTAAGCATATCGTTGTCGTGTAAACGTACCCTCAAATACTTGTGTTTTTGTCTGTTTAAAAGCCACAAGCGTGTTACAGTGCGCTTCTTAAATGTCTGTTGTAGAAAATTCAGCAAGTTTGGAGTGATATTAAACGATTTCCCTCTTGGTTTCACTTGAATGAGCTAATTTAAAGCCATCTCGGGGGTAGAGATGATATGTGACATAATATGAAATTAATCACGGTCATCAGTATAGACTAAGTCCACCCCTGTTTTTATCTGGGAGAAACTAAATTAATTCCACAAAAGTAGGTTTGGGTCTTAAACTCAGACTGATTAACTAAAGATAAACGTATTCCCTTTTGCTTCGTTGCTGCTAAACTTTGTGGAATAATCACATTAAAAAGTAGAAAGAATTTATTATGCAGTACAATAAAGGGAATTGCTAACTGATGGTTCTGAGGATGGGTTTTCCTTGCATCTACACATCCCCAAAGGACCCGCATTGCTTTAAATTACAGCCTGAGAAGCAAATGATGGCAAGAGCTAATGTATCCAGACACATACATTTTAAGAGCTAAAAGGTTTTTCATCTACTTCTCTTGTTTCATTTTCCATTCATTTTTTCTCTAGCATGCACAGCAGAAATGTACACTTTTGCATCCGTTTCACAAGCAAGCACAAGACTTTCAGTTTGAGGAGCAGCGATTATCTGGCCTTAGGGAGCATTGGGCCATTGCATTAATTATAGAGTAAATGCAGTCTAATGTGCTGCTTAGTTCATTGAAAAACAAAACACACCATCATATTTTACAGTAATTATTTTGTTTGTTTGTGTAATTTAACCGTGGTGCCTGTGTAATGTAAAAACAGCTAAAGAAGCTAAATTGTCAGGTAAAATAATTTTTAAGGACAAACTAGTGAGGTTTTTTTTTGTTTTGTTTTTTTGCATAAAACAAGATAAAACAATTTGACAGTGAGGTAAGAAAAACATTTTTATTTGAAACTTGTATATGAACAAAATACAGATTAAGCTTTTTTTTTTTTTTTTGCAATGAATAAAATAGTTGTATTATAATATATATTCAACTGATCAAAAAAAAAAAAAAAAGTACTTGCACAATGTAAACAAATGTAAAACATAGAAAATGCTAATGAGCTGGAATTGCCTAAAAATAGTACATTTTACTAATGTTGATACATTGCTTACTTGGAAATGAGTAATACTCTGCTATAAACCTGATTTTTAGGTCAGTGCATTATGCACTTATCAAAACAATATAAGATTATGTTAAAATGCCAGAAAGCCTGTCTGATATTTGTATCTGTTGTGGTATATTTGCAAAGCCATATAACTGAAGTGTATCAGCACAAACATTGGTTTTCTGTACAAATCACACCATGGAGAATATTATTTATTTATTTACTTACATGATGTCAAGGCAAAATACATAATGAAAGTTATCGTAATGACAACTTTAATTTATTTATTTATTTACAAATATACCATGGAGAATATTATTATTTATTGATGTATTTACATCATGTCACAGCGAAATACATAATAAAAAATATTGCCAAGACAACTTTTTTTTTTTGACAAATCATACCATGGAGAATATTTATTTATTGTTTTATTTATTATTTACATCATGTCACAGCAAAATACATTATGAATGTTATCGTCGAGACAACTTTTATTTAATTATTTTTTTTACAAATCATACCAAGGAGAATATTATGTTACTAAATAGTATTATTTATTTATTTATTTACATCATGTCACAGCAAAATACATAATGAATGTTATCGTTGGGACAACTTGTATTTATTAATTCATTTATTTTTTTACAAATCACCAAGAAGAATATTATGTTACTAAATAATATGATTTATTTATTTACATGATGTCACAGTGGAATACACAGTGAAAGTCATCGTCAAGACAGCATGACTGAGACTGTCACTAAAAAAACCTGACACAATCGTGAGCCATAATAGTTTTATCAGTCCTAACTACAAAACACACATTCCAGTTATTATAAAACAATCAGCTTTCCTCAGTAGACCTCTGCGGACTCCCTCTGCTCTCACGCTGACGCTCAGATGGTCATGCACACAGCAGGCGTGTGCTCCTCTGCCCCGAGTGAAGGGGATTATTGCCTTCTCCTCCGTGCCGTAGGTCAGACTCAGGTCAGACAGGAGTGGCAGCTGTGAGCGTGCGGATCCTCCGTTGGGGAGAGCGTGAGGAACCCGCTTTTAGGGCCGAAGCGGGGGGTTGATGTAAAGCTTTGCTCTCTGACCCAATCATCAGTGATTAAAAAAAATCCCCACAGAGAATTGCTGGAAAACAAACAACAAAATGTCACAGGTGAAATGAAGAAAGACAGGTGGGCTCTGAGCTGCCTGTTATACCAGCGCATGCAGGCACTCGAAGGGCACAGCATCCTCCTGCCCAAACGGACACCTCTCTGCTGCCTAGCAGAGAAATACCAAACTAATGTTCAACTTGGGAATACTTTATGCTGTATGCTTTAAATTCAATTTAATTAGCAGAGGGAATTATCTTCAATTACAAGTAATACGCAGCACATAACAGCAGACATCTTATCAATCTACAATCATTTTACTTTGTTAGAAATGTTCAGCTTATTTTTAGATAACAAAATTGCTTAATGCAAGATATGGGGCCCTATCATAGACCCGGTGCAATGCAACGCGCGACGCAAGTGTTTTTTGCTAGTTTCAGCCCGACGCAGTTATTATTTTTACGTCCTGCGCCACATTGAAATAGCAAATGCATTTGTGCCCATTTGCGCACCCATTGGCGTGCTGGTCTGAAAACAAGGTGTGTTCAGGCGCGTTGTTGGCGCATTGCTATTTTGAGGCAACTGAAATAGACAATTTTGTTTTTTTGTTATTTAAAGTGCCCATTAGTAATATGAGTTTATAGGACTTCCGTACACTTTGTCCCGTAGATGGTCTGCTTGCGTGCTTTAACCTCGCGCACGAGCAGATCAGTTTCCTCGCTAGAGAAGCATTCAGTTTTTACATTCCGCCATGTAAATAGCGAATCCGCCATGGTGCGAGCGCAACTGGCTTTTAAAGGGAATGGGAGATGAGACTCTGATTGGTTTATTGCACGTTATGCCCAAAACACACCCATTACTCATTAAGAGAATAGGGACAACCATTTTAGACCATGCGCCGACCATTTTTCCCTTCGTTAAACTAGCAAAAGTGGATTTTGACAGGCACTAAGTGCACTTGCGCCCTGCGCTTTTGACCATGCACTTAGATCCTTAAAATAGGGCCCATGGTCTTCATTGGCTGCTTGCAAACATCTCCTTTGGCCCTCAAACACTGTTGTAGCTGAGGCCTGGAAGTGTTTGGCTCGTGTTGTCAACATGTCGAGAAGATGCTGTTTTTACTCTGTGAAAGCAAATCCACTTTGCATGCACTTCAAAAGGAACTCGAACTCTGATTGATACAGTAAAACCGAAGCCATCATTACTGTTCGTATCACTGTGCATTCAATTACTTATTCAGTTATGGTAACTGACGTTTTGTTTTGCTGTAAGCGGTAGACCAATCACATCAGACTGGGCCATCTGACCAATCACAGCAGAGTAGCCTCTCGGAAAGGGGGTGTTTAGAGAGAACAAATCTTTTATCAAACTGTTTCAGACATTGGGAGAAAAGTGATGCTGCAATGTAGATTATTAGAAAATGAAATTGTGTTTTGACCTTGGATGCATGTGAATCCTCTAAAACAAAATTAAGAACCTTTAAAATCACATAAATGGGGCACTTTATCATGACTGACAGCCGATTGGTAGCAAGCTTGCAAATTATTCTTTAAAATACATAATTAACATTATTTCCTCTGAGTATGCAGCTGAAAGCTGCTTTCGACTCATGAACCGATCTGTATTTAATTAAATTAAAAATTATTTTACATGTTTCAGTTAATTATAATGCAGGTCCCACTTTGACTTGCTTCGAACATACATTATTCCTGACATCTAAAATAATTAGTACCAAAAAAATATTCAGTAATATAAAGTATTAAAGCACCCTAGGAGAGCTGTAACGAATTCTCTAATGTGAAATGATCACTCAATATTAGTCAATTAACAGTATAGATATTTTGGGCAGGATGTTTTTTTTTTTGTTTTTTTTTTAAATAATACTAAAAGATGACGGCTATTTATAGAAGTTGTGAAGGAAAATATTAATTGCCCTGGTTTCCAAATGAGTTTTCAGGATATCAATGTCAATAAAGTAATAAATCAGTAAATATTGCATGATATGAAGATATCTACTACTGGTTTGCGTCTCATTTTATCTTACTTGCCCTAACATTTATAATTTGAATAACCTTTTACATAAAATGTTGCTTTTTGGAATCTAATGTATTTTCAAACCATTTTCAAAGTGTCCGTATTTCCATGTCCTTGAATTTAGTCTTTGATATTAGCTTATAGCTGTTGATTTGCTTTATATGGCAAATTCAGATTCCCTGAAGATAGTGAGTAAATTCTTCATAGACTCAGTTGGAACACGTCAGTTCATAAGAAGCATGTTGTAACAACATGCTTGTGATGGATCTGACTCATAATTTCTCATCGTACAATGTGAATATTACAAATGAATTGAAAAGTTCAGTTTTTTTTTTTTTTTTAAGTAATGAAGGCCGTCATGAACTGTCATTTCCTGTTGGCCTATCTGGAATTTATAGGTGTCTATAAAAATCAGGTCATGCCTTCTAGTTAAAATGAATACACCCGCTTAATATAATCAGTCAGAAAAGGTGAAGGACTGGGTTTATGATATCAATGTCACTGCACCCGCTTCATATTCTAATCTAATGCCATAAAAGACTACATATGACACTTCATATGAGAGCCTAAGAGAGGAATCGGACTTCATTTTAATTATGTTTCTTTATAGGAATATTTCGGGCCACCATTGTATAAAAAAATCGTATTTATTCATAGTCTTTTAAAACCTTTCTTTCATGGAACACAAAGTTGTTCTGAGTTGTTCTTTTCAGTAAAATGAGAGTGGATGGTGACCAAGATTTTCAGTGAACTTTTATATGGTTTCAGAAGACTTTTAATATAGTGCACATGTAGTTTTGGTCCCCATCCGCTTGCATTGTGCAAAAGAGCAGCTTAGACATTTTTACTAAACTTCTTATTTTGTCACAGAAAAAAATAAAGCCATACAGGTTGGAACAGCATGAGTAAATGATGACAAAATTTTTATTTCTTAGGTTAAAAAAAAAAAGAAATTCCTCAGTGACATTACAAAAACAAATCATTTACAAAGTAATAATGTTAAACAGTCTGCTGTTTCATATTTGTTCATGGCTCAGAGTTTGAAGGTTCGTGCAGGTTTTGGAAATGCCAGTCTATATTAGTTTCACAGTTTAATAATAACACCCTTGTCCTTGCAAAAGTGCCTGTTTAAAAATCACCCTTTTTTTAAGTGAACTTCAAGATGCATTAGCCACTGAAATAACAGCTATCACTTTTGCAAATGAGGATACATTTGTTTGGTAAGTGCAGATAATTATAGCTTTTAGCTCCATTATGAAGAGGCAATGCAGCCAGACAATATTTCTTAATCAGTGATGCCCTTTGACAGTTTGCTTAAAACTGTATACTATAAATCGCATCTCCTTACAGTACAAGGCGCATATTTCACAAGGCATCTTGAAGCAATTCCACTGAGTCATCCTACTTTTTCTTTTAAATCTCTTTTGTCTGTTGACAGAGCAAAAAGAACAGGGATCAGAGAAGCTGTTAACTCATCCAGAAGCAAGAGTTCACAGTGTAGCGTAAGATATTGATAGGCACCGTTGAAGGTGTATTTCCTTCACACATCATCAGTCTGCTCAATCTCCTGATAAAATCACAACAAGTTTCTGCTAACTCAAGAGTATACTCAGTGCACACATATAGACAGTTTTTCTAATCTCATTCCATCTAGTGCATTACACTTTACCGAATTACATTACACTACAGAAGGACATTTTTGCCCACTGTCATGAGACTTTAAAGTCTTCTACTTTGGACAGAGGCGTCACTGACATTGTGTGAATAGGCCTGAATTCGTGTGCAGTTGCACACCTTTTGAGTATAATACAGTGTATATTGTGCACAGTGTGTGGTGTATTGTACAATTTGTAAATTACTGTTTAGCAGTAGGCCTATCTATATATGGTTTTGTATTTGTCATTCTGTTCATCCATCCACTTATGCATACGATATACACTATTATGCATATACAAGCTATTGCCTGCTGCATTATCTAATTTATGTATGCTCATGTTCACTTTACGTTAAGGCAATTAAATTAACAATAAATTAAGTAATAATTTAACCAAATGAAATGTTTATGTAATTGAAAGTTAATAATCTTTTAATAAAATTAGAGATAAAGGTTAAATACTTGATTGCTTTTCAGTGAAGCAGCAAGTGCCATTGTTTGTGTTGATTTTATTGATTTTATTTGAAATGTACGTTTATTATATATATATATATATATATATATATATATATATATATATATATATATATATATATATATATATATTATTACATCCATACCCGACCACGAGACTCATGGGGAAAACATGGCAGCTGAAGTACAAATTGGGGACTACAGTACGTGGAACAATGTATTTAAAGGAAATGATTTTCTGTGTATAGATGTAATAGGCAGACAAAATGTAAAGAATAAAACAACCATGGTCAGACTCACACAGATTTTTTTTTCTCCCCTCACCGTAAATATTTTTGTATATTATACAAATATAATAATTGCATTTGTAATATTTTAAAAGAGTATATATATTAAAATGAATAAACACACACACACACACACACACACACACACACACATATATATATATATATATATATATATATATATATATATGCATATGCAGTTAGGTTATTTTAAGATTTTATTTTTATCTTTTCTCTGAAATGTCACTTTAGTTTTCAGTGGCATTGCATACGTTGTATTTTTTATTAAAGGTGTGCAAGTTCTGACATAATTTATCTTCTTCTTTTTACATCATAAAAACACCTTTTTTAACAGGGGTGTGTAGACTTTTTATATCCAATGCGTATTATCTATGTATAATGACTACACCTAGGTACTGCTCTGACCCTTCTTGGCATTAAGTGTACGTTTATGACAAGTTTATGACAAATTTTCACATCTATTCTGTTTAACTCCTGGTGTATCACTTTCTTAAGTGTCCTGATGTTTGAGTAGGAGTGTTGAAAATCCCCCACAGGTGTCCAATAGTGTTAAGGTCGGGTGAAGTCATGTTGTGTCCAACAACGCAGAGAATAAGGACCAGGTAGCGTCTTCTGTTTCACACAATGCTGTTTGAATTCATAAAACCATTGATTAAGCACAAGTCCCCCACTCTTTCTGCACTCATACATCCCTAAACAAGAGCTTTACTACCACTGAACTTCACTGTGGTGACCAGCCACTTCTCACTGTATTTCTCCCCCTTGCAATGCCATACATTTTGGATGCAGTTAGAGCCAAAATGATTGATTTGGTCTCATGAGACCAGGATGTGGATTACCATAAGTCTATTTTTTTTTTTTTTATATGGGCCTTGGAAAAGACTAAATGAGTTTTGTGTGCTTTGGTTCCAGTAGGTAGTTCCTGTGTGGACAACAACAATGCATTTCACTTCTACACATTGCGTTTTAATGTGTGAGATGAAACAGTCACTTTTCTCACAGCTTTTTTCAGCTCTGAGACATTTTATTGCCATTTATCCTGCTCTTTTCTTAATAAAAAAATACTCATCACGAAATGAAAGCTGAAAGTGAGGTCCTGATTTTCAGGGACAAGTCCATTCGAGTGTCTGTGTAACTTTTGAAATATTTTCACACTTAAAACATTGCTTTGGCAATCCTCTTGTACCATTGTCCTCTTTTGTGCAAAGAAATCAGTCTTCTGACAATTCTCTCCCAAGTGATTGGTGTCAGCAATTACATTTTTAGTTCAACATACCTGTTGATGAACAGTTGCGTTTTTATTCAATTCAGTTCAATTCACATTTATTTGTATTGCTCTTTTCACAATAGACATCATTTCAAAGCAGCTTAACAGTAAATGCACCTTACAATTTAGAATGATCAGTTATTGAGGTAACTGTCTAAGTAATGTATTTCAGAAATGTACATATACATTTATTTAGTTTTATTTTGTAACTATCAGGAGGGTGTATTCATTTTATTCACTTTTAACACCAAATTTTATTCAATTGTATCACTTTATCACAGTTTCTCTTAATTGCTAAAACACATTTCTCAAAACCATCACCCACTTTCTCAAAACCTTAAACACAAAACCAAATCTTCAAACTACATTCAGAGAACATCTGACTCTTCTGATGTATCGAGAACAATTTTTAGAACTATACCTAGTTATCATCCTTGGTGTTGAACGGGCTTTTATTTTGTACAGTTGGTTTGATCATATCATTAGAAACAAGTGAGACCAATTTTGAGTCTTTGTGTGTAAACGATGACAACCGTGTTGTAGTTGTTTAACTTTTGCCTGCCTGTGTTTAGCGTTTTGCAACACAAGTGCATCACTTTGCAAAATGTGTTTTAGTGAGTGAGAATGTGTTTAGAGTTTTGCAAATGGTGCTTAACTGCCTGAACTTGTTTAATGTACAAATTGGTTCAACAAATTTTGATTCAGAGAATGGGGTTTAGTGTTTTAGCAATTCAGAAGAAAAAAAAAAAAAATCATATTTTCCTGATTTATATTGACATGCTTCTTTGGTAATCGATCGGGCAGACTTGCTAGAAAATTATATCTTCAAGTAATCCTAACTTTCAGAGGGGATGTACTAATTTATTATGAATACTCTAAAGTACTGTAGAAATGATGGCAACACTTTAGTTTAGGGTCCAATTCTCACTATTAAGTAGTTGCTTATTAGCATGTATATTACTAGGATATTGGCTGTTTATTAGTACTTATAAAGCACATATTAAAGTGCCCCTGTTATGGATTTTCGAAAATGACCTTTCATGTAGTGTATAATATAGCTCTAAGTGAATGAAAACATCCTGCAAAGTTTTAAATCTGAAAGTGCACCGTATATAAAGTTATTGTCTTTCAAAAGTAAGAGTCAACTCTGAGTCAATGAAATGAATCGTTTTTCAAACGAGTCATAAGCCATCATGTCGAGAAGACGCTGTGCTCTACAATGTGAAGGTAAAGCCAGTTTTTTTTGTTTTGTTTTTTTCACAGCCCAAGGACAAGCATGTGAAGAATCAGTGGTTAAAATTCATCTTTACCAGATACCACAGCAGTATAATCCTAAACTTTTGCTGTGTTCCCTTTATTTCACTGATGACTGCTTCTCAGATCTCGGAGTTCAATGCAGGGTTCGCAAACCGCTTGCTCTTGAAAGATGGTGTTCAAAATACTTAGTTTTGAGTTTTATGTTGTGTAGGTCTCCTGCTAACTGGTTAACTCACGTTATTACTGTCTTACTGAAATACTTCTGCTAATCAGTTGTGTGCCACTATTACCTAAAACTGTGTCTATTAATGCAGATTGTCTGTCGTTCTCACTACTTAGAGGAAAGATTAAGCATGGAGCAAGATTTGTTTTACCAACGTTTATGTTACATCAATTCACGCTAGAGCTCGGCTAATGTATGCACTGTTATTGATACAGTTTCCACATGTTCACCGCAATAAATTAGAAAAATACTAAAAATAATAAAGAAATAAGTACAAATAAAATAATCGGTTTGTTGATGGACATGCACTTGTTAATGCTGATGGTGGGGAATTACAGTTGCAACATCTCATAATGTACCTCAAACTGAGTAGTGTATAACTGAGAAACGTCCTGCTCGAGTCGTCCTTGTGATGGAGGTTGGAATAACTAGTTCTTCCAGTGTTTCATCATCGGACTCGCACTCGCATCGATATGGTAAAATCGATGTAATTTTTCATTACGGTGTTTAGTTTATGGTGTAGGAAGCCTCAGGACAAGCAGAGCTGACGTTGTTATGGCAATGGGCGTTTTTGTTTTCGACACGCGCGCTGTACGTGGTAGACCAATCACAACAGACTGAGCCATCTGGCCAATCAGAGCACTGTAGCTCGCGGAAAGAAGGGATTTAGTCGTTAGTCGTTTGAGAATCATTGAAAATGTGGTGATGTGCAAATGTTTTTTATGAGGAAATGAAACAGTTTTTTGACCTTTGATGGATGTAAACCTGTTGTAGGAGACTCCAAAACAACATTAGGAAACTTTAAAATAGCATAAAAGGACACTTTAATGCCTTATTCTGCATGACCATATTACATCCCTTAATGCCGCCCAATACCTAAACTTAACAACTGCCTTACGAACTATTAATAAGCAGTAATTAAGAGTTTATTGAGACAAAAGTCGTATAGTTAGTGGCCGAAATTATATAATTGGGATTTCAATTATTGTATTATGGTAAAAGTACTGAAAAACAGATATGGATGTTTCCTCTGACTGGACAGTATTACAGTGAGGCATCATATGCTCTCTCTCTCTCTCTCTCTTTCTCTCTCTCTCTCTCTCTCTCTGTGTGTGTGTGTGTGTGTGTGTGTGTGTGTGTGTGTGTGTGTGTGTGTGTGTGCGTGTGCGTGTGCATGCGTGTGCATGCGTGCGCGTGCGTGTGTGTGTGTGTGTGTGTGTGTGTGTTTAGGCACTGGTGCAGCTGTGTTGACTAACTGCATGGTGAAATTCGCCCAAACAGGATTAGACACTGTGGGATTAGCTGTATATTGGAACTGGTGAAAGGAAAAAAATTAAATGCCATCAGAAACAATCACCCCCCCCCCCCACACACACCTCCCCTCCCTATAAAAGAAAAGAAAAATCACAAGGCTTAGTTTAAACAAACACAATTAAGTAGTCAATTACCGCATCTGATGTTGTTCAGCCGTGTTAGTTTTTTATCTGTTGCCGATGCTTTTGCGCTTTTGTGTTACCTTGAATGCGTTATGTTGTGTGTAGGTTGAGCTCTTGTGGACAGGAGTCAATCATGTGTTGTGTCATTAAATGTGTTGGTGGCATGATGTTTGCCATTCTCCATCCCAATTAACTCACATTCACATTCTAACACTTCGTGCCAGTGATCACACTCCGCCAGAATGTGGTAAATATGCAAAGAGTGCAGGATGCTCTGCTTCCTTGTCTGGCTTTGTTTCTGCATTTGCTGCTTTGGGCTGGGATTTTAGTTAAAGTGTTTTTACTATTTTAAGAGACAGCACTGACTGAGCATGAAAATATGACTTTTTTTCCAACTTCAGAATATTTCAGATAAATTTGTCCACACGGACGTGTCAAAAAAGAGGCTAATTTTGGTTACACTTTAGATTAGGGAAACAAATTCACTATTAAGTTGCTTATTAGCATGTATATAGCATATCGGCTGTTTATTAGTACTTATAAAGCACAATAATGCCTTATTCTACATGATCATATTCTACAACCCTACTCGTATCTAAACATAACCACTACTACCTTACTCACTATCAATAAGCTTTATTGAGGAGAAAACTCCTAGGTAATAGTGAATATGTGGTCCTTAATCTAATGTGTTAACCTAATCTTTAATTACATGATTGGGTGCAGTGTCATTTTTTGGGCCAACACTCTTGAAAAAATATATACAAAAGATAAATGGTTCAAGAACAGAATACAGACTTCTAAAAAAAAATCTTGAGACCCACTTTTAACATGGTTATTGGTTGAAAGATACTAAACAGTGAGACCTTGTGCATTGTTCAAAGATGGTGCATATGTAAATGAATATATATATATATATATATATATATATATATATATATATATATAAATTATATATATATATATATATATATATATATATATATATATATATATATATATATATATATATATATATATATACAGTGCAATGCATAAGTTAATACACCCATGCTAAAGTTGACTAAAAAGAGGAATAAAAAATCATATTTTGGAAATTGAACTTAATGCCTTAATTAAAAAAATTAGGAAAAATCCAACCTTTTAGGACACCAATTTTCTTTGTGAATGAATAATGTATCGTAAATAAATAAATGTTCTTCCTTAAAATACATGGTGCATAAGTGTGTACACCCCTATGTTAAATTCCCATAGAGGCAGGCAGATTTTTATTTTTAAAGGCCAGTTACTTCATGGATCCAGGATACTATGCATCCTGATAAAGTTCCCTTGGCCTTTGGAATTAAAATAGCCCCACATCATCACATAGCCTTCACCATACCTAGAGATTGGCATGGAGTACTTTCCATAAGATCATCTCTCAATGCAAATCAAACTAGCTTTTAGGCTAACTGAAATAAAACCATGCCAATCTCTAGGTATGGTGAAGGCTATGTGATGATGTGGGGCTATTTTAATCCCAAAGGCCAAGGGAACTTTATCAGGATGCATAGTATCCTAAAAATTAATTAAAAAAAAATATTTAAAAATAAAAATCTGCCTGCCTCTATGGGAATTTAACATAGGGGTGTACACACTTATGCACCATGTATTTTAAGGAAGAACATTTATTTATTTACAATACATTATTCATTCACAAAGAAAATTGGTGTCCTAAAAGGTTGGATTTTTCCTAATTTTTTAATTAAGGCATTAAGTTCAATTTCCAAAATATGATTTTTTATTCCTCTTTTTAGTCAACTTTAGCATGTGTGTATTAACTTATGCATTGCACTGTATATATATATATATATATATAATGTTTTTTTTTTATTTATTTTTTTAAGAAATTCATATTTTTATACAGCTAAAATCAAAAGTGGCAGTACATGCTGTTCATTTGAACTTTCTATTCATCAATGAATCCTGAAAGAAATGTATCATGGTTCTTTACAAAAATAGTCATTTCAACATACATATTATTTAATGGTAACATTTTACAATAAGGTTCATTAGTTAACATTAGTTAACTACCTTAGTTAACATGAATGAAGAATGAACAATACTTCTAAAGCATTTATTAATCTTAGTTAATATTAATTTCAACATTTACTAATACATTATTAAAATCAAAGGTTGTATTTGTTAACATTAGTTAATGCACTGTGAACTAACATGAACAAACAATGAACAGCTTTATTTTCATTAACTAATATTAACAAAGATTAATAAATTGTAACGGTCACCAGCTGGAGTGTCCTTGAGAGCCACCAGAGGGCACTCCACATGACTATTATCACTCACAAACTACATTTCCCATAACTCACTGCCCGGACTCATCATCACTGATCACATTCACCTGTACCTCATTTACTGATTGCATTCACCTGTGTCTCATCATCCTGTTAGTCTTAGTCTATATATACCATGTTAATTCATTCACTCACCGCGAAGTCTTGTTTGTGTCACACTGCATTTCTGAGCATTCTCCTAGTTTTCGTGTTTCTTGGTTCTGGATATCTTGACCTGTTCCCTGGATTACTCTCTTGCCTCTGGTCCCTGCCTGTTTTGTTTGTTTGTTTGTTTCTTTCTTTCTTTCTTTGTTTTGACTGCCTGCCTGTGTATGACCCTTGCCTGTACATTGGTTTACGCCTCTGGATTGCCCCACAAAATAAAGCTGCGTTTGGATCTCAACCCTCGTCTCGGAGCAGTTCGTGACATAAATATTGTAACAAATGTATTGCTCATAGTTAGTTCATGTTAGTTCATACATTAACTGATGTTAACTAATGAACCTTATTGTAAAGTGTTACCATAATAATAAATGTTTTCTGAACACCAAAATAGAATTATTAAAATGATTTCTGGAAAATTAATAATAAAACAAAAACAAAAAAAACAACAAAAAAAAAACATATGTTTTAAATTGGTTAATTGATCATCCAATTGTAGATGGTGATATTTATGCAACAATGATATTTTGTCAGCCCATGTGCAGGGATATAAGAAGTAGTAGTAGAATAATTGATTTCCCATGCATGTCCTTCAGCGTTCTGAGTGAATTTGATTCATTCATTAATAATTGTCCATACCATTCATAAGGAATTATAGACTGCTACAAAGTATTCATTGTTAGTGTCTCTGAGACAAGAAGGTTGAGGATCCAAATGCAGTTTTATTGAACAGAGATTAATCCAAAGACATAATCCAGAAAACAGGCAAGAGGTCAAAAACACCGGATAGTCAGTCCAAACAATAACAGGGTCACAGGGGCGCAAGCAAAAAGGGAAATCCGAGTGAACAGGCAGAGAATCAAGAGAACAGGATACAAACACGCTTGGAATTGCAGTAGAAACACTAAACAAGACTTCGCAGGGAATGACAGAAAGAACCAGGCTTATATAGGGTGAGTAAACAAGATAATGAGACACAGGTGAACGTGATAATGGATGATGGTCTGGGCAAAGGATTATGGGAAATGGAGTCTATGTGTGGTGATTGTCCAGGTTGGAGTGCCCTCTGATGGTTATCCCGGGCACTCTCACTGGTGTTCGTTACAGTTAGCAGCCTAATTTCCTTGACAAAACTAGTTCTTTGATAAATAAGTGACATCTCATTTTTTACTGGTATTATATCTAATTTGTGAATTTAACGAAGTTATGTAGCCTACAAATAAATAACGAGATATTCAGCATCCAGACTATTTTCCCAATGAAGCCAAAATTACTTCTGCTAATTTAAGAGCATTATGCATCTATTAATCTTTGTTTTACTGTGGCCCTGACAAACACTAAGTACCTTTTTATAGAAGTGAAGCACACAGGAGCCTAAGTCAGATGTGTGTTGTTCCGCGCCTGCCTCTTACGAACAAGACCCTTGACTCCCTGTGAAACTGCCAAAACCCCACTGACTTTACAATTTCCCAAAGCCTGTAATAATGAACGCAACCCGTGGCTACAGCATTAACTCTGATTGGATATGTCCTTTGGGGAAGCTAGGACCTCGACCCTCACTGGTCACACGGTGAGCACTGCTTTCTCTCTAAACAGAGTTAACTGGAAACATTTAGTTTCATGGTATTAATTTATGGTGGTGGCAAGACATGCAATAGGAATTGAAAGGCAAATGCATTTGCATGAATTTCCCATGGGACTTTAAATGCAGGGCACTACTAATTCGGTCTGGACGTAATTAACAGCCTGATATGACAGAGATCATTCACATGACTAATATCACTCGAAATGCATATTCATTTATGCCATAGTTCATATTTAGGAACATACAGTACCAAATTATTAAACTGAGAGTTTCACACCCTAGGAAAGCTGGTTTGTTGCCAGTCTAAGGTGGTTTACTACCCTAACCAACTTGACCAAGACAGTCTACTAGCTGATCTGGCATCTTGGCACCAACCTTAAGCGGTTTACGTGAGAAATAATTGACGACGGGCTGTTGAATTATTAGAAAAATATTTATATATTACACCGAGGTGGTAATGCAAAGCGGAGTGGCCGTTACACCGCGGGTGTGCATTGTTTTTCAGTAATTCAACAGTCAATAAATCCCACTTATACTTCTACCACACCTTAAAACATTGTTCAGATGATGTATTTCAAGACATTTTTCAGGTTTTTGTCCTTAAAACGCTCTTGTGTGTAGGACTAATTTCTTACTCCTCTAATTCCAAGTCTCCGTTGCTAATTCCAAAACATCATTTTAGAGCTAGTAACGGAGGCTTGAGCCACTGATAGCAGTCTAATGCAGTTCTGAGAGAGAGAGAGAGAGAGAGAGAGAGAGAGAGAGAGAGAGAGAGAGAGAGAGAGAGAGAGAGAGAGAGAGAGAGAGAGAGAGAGAGTCTATGTCTCTCAACAGTGTTTGACAGCAGGTTCTCTACTGTAAGTTTATCTGCTCAAAGAACAGCACTGATATTACCTCGCTAGTGAGAAATGTCATGTAGCTTTTAAGTTGTTAAACTATTTTACTGATAAAATCATCAGAGCAGCGCTGACAACACATTTCTGTGCGAGTGTGTGTCCGTACTGTATGTGTGTGCGTTTTGAGTGAAGAAAGAGAGTATGTGCCTTCCATATATAATAAAACGTAATTTTGTGGTAAAAAACATGGACATAAATTGTCGTTTTTATCCCATTGTTTACTATATTTATTTGCTTGGTTGTGGGTTTTGGTGCTTTTGCTGTTGTAGGCTGTAAGGACCTTTTGAAAAAACTGAAATCATTTGGCGAAGTGATATGGAAGTGTAATGCGGTCAAGACCAGTCTGGAACTACTTTAGCCGTGCGTTTCCCTAAAAATAATTGCACACGTTCGTCAACCAATCAGATTCAAGCATTCAACAGCACCATAAAAAATGTTAATTAAATTGCATTATTTTTTAAATTTGATAATTACAAATTAATGCAGGTCACTACATTATTAAACTGCAGTTTTGGCCTAATTTAAACCAGTATGGTGTTTTCTTCTGAGGTGGGATCAGAAAATCTCCAGAACATGTATCTTTCTGCTCTGAAAGTAATGGCTTTGATTAGTGCATTAAACTAAAATTCACTCCACATAACTCATAAACTCTCATCTGACATCGGCCTATGAATATCAATAAGCTTATGATGTCTGAGAAGTATTTCTAGTTTGACCCAACAGATTTTTCTAAAAAAGTCAGCATGAGAATGATCTTACGGGGATGCTTACGGGGAAGTAAATATTAGAGGTTCACCAGGATATCTTTTTCTCAGCTGAGACCAGTCTTGAATGCATCAGTTGTTTTTAATAGCCAATACTTTCATTTTATGCCCAGCACATTCCCACAAAATGTTTTACTCACAAATATCAAACTTCAGTTGCAAAACTTCAAACTGCAGTTTTTTGCCGGCAGAAATTTGTGGTGCTTGCAAAGAGCGTACAACAAAGGAGTAAAGAAAACAAAACAGTATTAATGAATCCACATGGAGAACACAGGAGATCACTGGAGAATAAACACCTCAATATACACAAAACGGACAAAGAACTAAGGAGAACTCTGGGCATAACTAATGAAGATAATGAGTATACTAATTAGACAACAGGTGAATGAGATCACTGACTCTGGGAACAGACTGGCACACATTGGGAAAGAGGACATGGCAGGGAAACAGAATTAGAACAGAATCAAACCAAAACACAATGAACAAGATCTCTGCATGTGTTTTGGGAAGTGAAATTAGACCGATAACGTATGTATACCAAGGTGAGTTGTATCAGCAAGTGGTATCGAAGCATTATTAGTTTTTATTTTATTTTATTATTATTACATTAGACATATTTCCATATTTACATTTAGTACTATATAAAGGTGAAAAGTATTCAGTATACAGATTATCAGCATTTTTTTAGAACAGTGATTTTTTTTTAATATTTATTTTCTTAATTATTTTATTTTATTTACATGTATTTTTCAAATAAATTGAGGGTTAGTTGCATCATTTTTAAAGCAGTGATGTTCATTTGAGGTTATTTAGGTTAATATGATTGATTAAATTAAATGAATTAATTTTACCAATTAACTAAAACAATCTATGAAACTTATTTTATTCTTTGTTGAATTAATACAATTCCATAAAGGTAAACTTTTTTTATATATACAAATATTTTTTGTTTTTTTCTTTTTCTTTTTGACAAATAGATCCGTTCTCCTCTGTATATTTTCCTTGTACCTAAAATGTCAGGTGCATTCAACTGTGTGTCCTTGCAATTAGACACAACTACAGGTTCAGTAAATCAGGTTATGAAGATTGCTGTTTGTGATCTGAATCCAAATCTCTTGATTTGCACATTCTCTTTTGCATGTCCCAGTCCCTTGTAGTTATCATAAAACTGAATGTCATATCATCTCCCGCTGTTCTGTCTTATCTGGCGGATTTAACCATCTGGCCTTGACGTGATTACAAACCCATCCAAATCTTTTGTTGTCCACAGTGACAGAATCACCAGCGCCTTCACATAACAACAGCATTCAAGAGTCCCTAAATGAATATTAAATCTGAGTTGAAGGAGTAAGATTACTTAAACATGAGTTGGTGGCTTGAAGGGATAGAGGGGTTTATACAACAGTATGGGGGGGGGGGGGGGGGGGGACTCTATATTAGAGTCTCCTTTACATAAAAGCAAACGTTGACATTTTACAATTCATCCTCCTTAATTCTCTTGTGTCTAATAGCACTTAATTACTCAATATTTTGTGCTGCCTGTCACCTCTAGTTAGCCTTGTTTAAAGCATGCATCTCCCGAGGTTATTGTTAGCCTTTAGCACATCTGTTTAGTCTCAGAAGTTCTCATCCTTTAACTCCTCATGGATAAAAAAAGTCTAGAAACACTTGGCTGTGCAGAGGGAAGAGTGTTCATTGCTCGGAGGCTGAGTTTATTAGCGAGTCTCTCTAATTTGGATCAAGGATTAGCATGGATTTCATTGCACACTGGTCAATTTATCAACTTGGCTGAGTGTGTTAGTGCATTTTGCACTTCTTATTGACCAACACATTTTTTATTACTCAAATAAAAGATATAAATGCAGATTTATGACCTTCCTCAGACTAAGACCTCATATTAAGCATCATGCAAATTATTCTAATTCTCAAAATGCATTTGATGATTAGTGAACGTCAAGCATTATATGAAAAACAGTGGTCCAAATGACTTACGCGCTAGATTCCAAATCTTCTGAAGCCATTTATTAGATAACCAGTTAGAATTAATTGAGAATTCATGGCTGTGCAATTAAATATGCTCCTATTACAATTTGGCCCATTACGATCAGTTATGAGGCACCAGTGACATTTGGCATCATTAATGTCAAAACGAGCATGTCATTAATGTGCCATATTTGAATATATTAAAATGTGAAAGAGAAGATGGTTTTAAAAACTCAAAGCTGCACACAAAGCTATCATATGACTTCAAAAGACATAGATTATCATACATGTCAGTCATATGGACTACTTTTATTGTGTTAAAAAAAAATAGTTTGACCCAACCTGGTCACCATTTACTTTCAGTGTATGGAAAAAGGCAGCAAACTTGAGTCTCCAGCCGACAAAGTTTAAATCCCGCCTGTCTAGCGCACTTCCCATAATGAATAGACGGTCTTTTGTGGCTGTTTGAACACATTCGACCACATTAGCGTTTACACTACGAAAGCAATCCGGTTTAATGCATTTTCAACTAACTCTGGAAGTGGTCGAAGGTAGTGGTAGACCGATATGGGATTTTTAATGGCCGATGCCAATATTGAGAAAGCAATCTGGCCGATTGGCCAATATGAGGCCGATACAACACATGTGAATACAGTAAATGAGAGACAAATAAATATTGGTGAAACTAAATGATCATTTATTTTACATAATATTTTTGACCAAGGATCAGAGTTTTGCCATTTTCTTTGAGTGTCAAAAATGTGCGTGAGTGTTGTCTGGACTTGAAGCTTGAAGAAGCATCTCTTTCCTTCTGTGCTTCTTCATGTACAGATGAATGGCGAGACTTATGGTGACCTCATGTTTATGGTATTTTTTTCCTCCCTGTTGCAGCTCCCATTTTCACCACGTCACTGCAAATATTGCACTTTGCATTCCTCGGTTAGCGCCATGCAGCTTAGCATCAAATCAGACCGGAGCATACGAAAAGGTATAGTACACACGGTATTACGCCAATCATGGACTATTAAATACAGCAGATAGTGAATAAAATTTTCAAGGATTTATTTTCAAACGTATTATTATTACTTACCATACTTACCATACATTGAGTCCGTGGGAAAACAGCGTCTAGTTTAAAAGTAACAGTGAACAACATGCGTATCTGTATCTGAGGAGCAGCCAGTCACAGGATTTTTGATTGTTTGTGAGGTAAAATGTTTTTCTTATTGAATTCTTTGAATTCGTTTAAATCACATCTGGTGCCCCACTGGAGCTACCACTGGGCTGCGGATCTGACATATCACAGTACTGTTTGAATAGACTTTGCAGTGTTTTTGTGTGTAACACAATGTAGCGTCATTGTGCCGATCGATGCCGATATTAAAAAAAATCCAAATATCGGCCGATATATCGGCCTCGGCATGTGGTCCAATCGACCAAAACGCATCTTAATACCAGGTGTAAACAGGGCCAGAGAGAGAGAGAGAGAGAGAGAGAGAGAGAGAGAGAGAGAGAGAATGTCTGTGATTTTTGCCCCATTTACTTTTAGTGTATGGAAAAAAGCAACATGAACATTCTGCTAAACTTCTCCTTTTGCATTCAACGGGAGAATAAATAAATAAATTAAGGTATACTTCTTTAGAACAACACAAAAATGGATAATTGAGAAATGCATAAAATTATATATTAAATGAATGTAGTTTTTTCATAGTTTATCACAAAAAAGAGAGATTCTGTCTAAACCTATGCTTATATAATAATTATATATCTGAGACATTTTTTTAACATTCAAGTGTTTTTTGTTTGTTTTTTGAAGATACAGAATGATCACCAACGTCTTGACCTCGCTGTTGTGAAGAAATCACTTTTTTTTTCCTCTGCCATGGATGAGTTTTGTAGGTTAATCTGAAGAAACAGGAAAAGCCTGAGCATGCATCGCTAAACAGCTTTTCTCTAGCAGAAATTCGCTGCCTCCCTTATTATATTTCCTTCCTGCAAAAGGCTTTATCCTCTTCTTTTTTTTCTTATTTTCTCTTTTCAACTGTAATTTCCTCAGTTGCTGTTTGCCCTGATCCCTCCCCACCCCCACCCCCACAACCACATCACTGAACCGGTGGTCAAACATTTAGTTTCAGGCAATAGGACATACCCTAATGCATTTTGGGTGAGCAAGTAATGATCGAATTATTTTTTAGAGGGAATGCTCTTTACGTTGTGACCGAGCTCCTCTGGCTAAAATAGTTGTGTAAAAATTCTATGATCTTCATTTTATTGACTGCTGCATGATGTTGTGGCCTGCAGGCCTGCCACCATCACTAGCAGACCCACTTTTGGGAGGTCTGCTAGTCAATAAAAACCTCATTTATTTGCATGATAAGGAAACAAAGTAGCACCGATCGACAGCAGTCTAGACATGACACGCGGTGATGACAGTTTTATATTGGAGATGGCACTACATGCTGTCCTCGTTCCTGCTGGGTGAATTTGCTGTTATATGGGGATGGCTGAGATAAATATATATTGAACTTCTAAAAGCCACCGTCTCATTATGAAATTGATTTGTTGAATTGAAGTTAACGCTCCCAGTTTTCCATCTATAAATTGACTACTGTATAAAAACATTTTATTTGAAATATATATATATATATATATATATATATATATATATATATATATATATATATATATATATATATATTTATTACTACTAAGAAAGCTAAAATGTCTATATCGGTCTTTCTCAATGGTTATAAATGTCACTTGACAGTCATAAACAATGATAAATATCTATCTGTCTATCTATCGTTAATTAGTTAGCAAACAGCAACCTTAACTCTATAGTAAGTACATGTAGTTAATTAATATTACTTATTTAGTACTTATTTGTGTTTTTATTTATAAAATTACACTGTAACAACATCACCTTAAAATAAAGTGTAATCAACAACAGCTTTTATTGGAGAAAACCGAATTCAGCATAATTTGAGAATGATCCAAGTATTTATGATGTAACTAGACTTAATGCCTTAAGCTAATGGCTGAGTGATTGCTCAAAAAAAGCATAATGAAAGCTGCCATGTTGCAAATACTTTGATAATCATGACAAAAACTAATAGGTATTGGTCATAATAGGCTAATGCTGTAATTGTGCATGTTGCGTGGACATTTCAGTTAGTTCACATTTTGTGTGCTGTTGATAAAGAATATAAAACTTGCCAAGCTTGCCTACTAATTTAGCTGTTCATGAGGCGACAAAACTGCATTACCCATCATTATCAGTGGCAGCGCAAAATGGAGGAAATGGATAAATATGGTAAAGCATCAATTACACTCCTAACTCACATCCTTTACTCCTCATTGTGTCGCGTTAGCACTAAAACAGCCTGAATTTGTCAGTAAGTAAACAAAAGAGAGAATAAATATGACTTTACCAAACACATCACTTTTATTCTAACCACAATTACTTGAAAGTGGCCTACATTATGTCATAATTAATTACCACTTATGGACTCACAAATAGGAACTTCCAGGGGGAACTTGAAGGCAGCGCAAGTTAAAATCTGCTTCTGAAATGTTTGCTTTTATTATGGTACTTCAAGCATTATTATTGTCTTCCTGATTATTTCCCATTATAGAGCAGTGGTTTTCAACCAGGGGACCGGAGTAACTAGGTGGGCCCAAAGGGGCCTTGAGATGACTTAAAACAATCACTGGCTCTGCACCCCTATACCTAAATTCACATATTATGTGCCCTGCAGAAGCTTGAGTTCTGCAAGTGAACGGAGCCTTGTGGTGCCATCTTAAAGAGGCACAAAACCACTTTCATTGACCTTTACCTTGACTGGTTGGTCGAATGACCTGCCCAACGCAACCCGAGCTGCCGAGTCTTTAGCCATTTTCAAGAAACTGCTGAAAACGCATATTTTTCATTTGACCCATAACACTTACTTACAAATCTATAAAAAAATTTTTTTTTTTTTTTTAAAACTCTGCACTGTGCTAGACTGGGACTAGTCACAGCACTTGCATATTGTTGCCCTATTGTTGGTTTGATTGTCTCCTCGTTTTGTAAGTTGGTTTAAGTAAAAGTGACTTTCTAAATGATTAAATGTAAATGTAACTATTTTAAAAATAAGCTAAACCAATTAAAAATCCAAATAATTCTTATTTTAGTTCTCCCCCTCAACAACTGTCTTGGAAAACCTGGATATATGAGGTAGCCTAATTCTAAAAGTGTGACTTCTAAACCTGGTAAAGTCATGACAATTAATCAAATCTTAAATCTCCATGGCATTTTTCTAGAAACGCCAAACTCTAGAATATTTTATCAGGTGGAAATTGTGAGTAAAAATCCTCAGATGATGAATCACAAATGACTTAGTCATTTAAATAATTTTTTTAAAAAGTAGGAACTTTTAATAAGATTCAGCTATTAAAACTTGTATTTACTTTACAGAAAAGTTCTAGTTCTTCAGATATTGTTGTGGAAAATGGGGAGTCTTTTTTTTTCTGATTTAAAGGTTCACCTCATTAAAAGTATGTAGCGCTACCCTGGTACAGTAATTGTATCACATGGTAATATAATGGAATTTTCATATACTTTATGCCATGGTAATAAATGATTACCATATTCATACCATGATATTTACATCATACTCAAAGGTAGCCTACTTCAAAATATTCCATGGTGAAAATGTATTTTCCAAAATACCATGTATTACCATGTTAACATATTCAGACAACAATTGTGATACTATGGTAATTTTCTTTTTGACTGGCTTCATGAAAGCAATGCAAAAAAAAAAAAAAAAAAATACCAAACACCTGCACCTAATCAGTCTACTTTCAGTCAGTTTGTTACACATTTTGCTCTGCATTTGTTGTTAATTAAAATGTCTGAAATACAAGGCACTTACAAGTTGAACTGTGAGTCTGTTCCTCTTGAAATATTTATGCACAGGCACAATTTTCTAGTGCTATAATTTGCCTAGGTAGAAGCTCAATTGATATGTGTGTAATAGTGTGTGACACTTTGGTATGACATTAAAATTCATTTATTTTTTACAACAGATGCTATCAAGTCATGTGTCAGTGAACCAAATTGAAAATGATTGCTAAATGCATTTGAGATGCACTTAATTCCATCTGTTTTTATACACATACACAATGTGCATCACTTTTTGTTTACAATGCGGAAATGGTTTAGTAGTGACGATTTTAAATGCCATATGTGGTATAAAGAAATGGAGAGAGTCTATTTTCTTCTGCTGAAGTTGGCAACCCTACTCAGTGCATCACAGAAATGGATCGTTTACCTGCACAAGTTGTATAAATCACTTGTTCGTATGCCAATTTATCACAGAAAGCAGCTTGCCAATTATGGGGTTTAACAGAATGGGATTTAACTGTCTCTCTTCATTTTTTGAGTTTGGGGTCTGTTGGTGAGAAGTAGGCCTATATAGCAAATCCCCAGAGCTGAGGCTGTGAGATACATGATGATTGTCTGCGTGTACCAGCTTTGCATGATCAACAAAACAAGGACTGAATACAAATGAAAGCCTAGAGTAAAATGAGTGCGCTGGTGGAGAGAGATATCAAGGCTATAATGGAAGAACACCATGGCAATGCTAATAGTGCCGGCTTGCAGGCTTCCTTTGGAACTTTTTTTTTTTTTTTTTTATGTTAGAATATAGTGAATAAGATGCTGATTATTAGTGCAGAAATAGATCAGCATCATGGACCAGGACTTTGATAAAGTGTAACTTTCTAAATTAAAGGTAGGGTAGGCCATTTTCAGAGCAGATAGCAATAGTAAGTGATAGGCTAGTAAGTTAGCTTTGAAAGCATAAGATCCCATCTCTTCAGAGTGTTTTCAAAGCCCTGCAGCCTTAAGTGTTAAACTACCTAATGTCTCAATGAACATAAACATTATTATTGATGTCCACACTGTGTTTCACAACTGTTCAGATCCGATTTGTGTGTCCATGCACTCTTTCCTTTTCCGGAAAATCTGCATTGGTTTCTATGGCAATGACTTTGCATTGGCAGGTATACGCTAAAAACAACAACTGCAACATGGAGGGGTTTGCAATAGAGATGTTGTCTTATTTAAATGTTTTAACATGGAAATGTGTAGCCGCCGTGCTGGACTACTGCGTCTTCTGAGGCAGCGGCAGAACCGTAGGAGGTATTCATGGCTTTATTCCGCATACTGTATATTCGTCTTCGCAAGTCTCAAAACATGTCTCCGTTATATTGTCATTTTCTGCTCGTCTGGCACTTTGCAACAACACAGCATTGTTTCGACAGCGACTTTCAGCATGTTTCCTAAAACAACGTCTGACGTTTACGTTTTACGTGGCGTGAGAAAGTCCAACCCGATCTCACGGCAATTCATACGAATTTTATGTGGTGGCTAATTCGTAGGAATTCAGACGACCTCACTCGTACGAATTTGTACGATTTTTGCTAAATCGTACATATTTTACGAGTTGCCCAATTAGAATGAATCCGTACGAATGACCTACCACTGACCCCGCCCCTAAACATACCCATCACATGGGTTTAGACAAATCGTAAGAATTCATTCAAGTGAGGTACGAATTAGCCACCTTTTACTCACTCGTACGAATTGGTTGTGAGATAACGTTGGAAAGTCACATAAACCACGCGAAATCCAATCAGAGGGGTCAGACTGAAACGGATTTCCAGAAATGCGATTTGAATAGGATTTCAAACCGCATACTGATGTAGCTTGAAACGGATTCTATGTGATATTTTTGCTGTTCACACTATCTAAATCTGATCGGATTTCAACCAGATATGCACAAAAATCGAATTTCTGACTGACAGTCTGAGCATAGCTGTGAGCTAGTAGTATCTAGTCCTGTACAATTTACTGCAAAGTTATTATATCAGGGAATATCTCAAACTACATTAGTTTTTAAAGAGATACACTCAAAAGTAAAGTCCTGTCATCATTAACTCACTCTGATGTTGCACTAAACCAATATATTGATGTTTTCAAGTAGCACGTGTACATACGGCAACATTCATAGAAAGAACATAAAAGTACATGACTGGAATTCACCAGCAAAAATTTCGCCGAGCAACGGTAAATCGGAGCGCACCTTGTGTGAAGTCTTTCAATATGCTTAATTTGCATAATTTGAATGCTTTATATGGATCCTTTAGCTTCTCCGTTAGAAGGATACTGCATACTGAAGCTGTATCCTTACTAGACCAGACCTTCTGAGGCTTGTAGAGTCCTTCTCAGCAGTAAAAGCTATATAAGACAGTCTAATAAGTGCCCATGGCTACATCATAAAGGTTTCCAATCCGCGTCATGGCACAAGAATACTATTAAAATCAATTGTGGATAAATGCTTTATATTAAAGATCTTTATATGAAGTGACTTTTTATCAACTTTTTGTAATCTCCCAGTGGATAACGTTATGGACAGTTTAGCATTGAGATTAATTTAAAAAAATTTTTGGTCTTACATTACATAATGAAATTGGACGAGCTCAGTGCTGATTCATTTTCCACTAATTTAATTTTTTTTCGTGAATTGGAATGTTTGCAAAGGATTGTTAATTGATGCATCCTTCAACCTAAGCCAAAATAAGGCAAATGAAGTACATGAAACGAAAGGCTGCCTTCCAAGGATCCTTCAAATTGAGACGGGCATCGGCGCTTGATGACGTGGCAGTCGAGATAGGCAGCCTCACTCGGACACAGCCCTCTGACTGAGAAACATCCAGTGAGTTTGGATACAAGATCAGTCTGATTTACGAATCAAAGCAACTGATTCATTATAAATAAATTGCTCAAAAAAGGATATGTTCACAAATAAGACTTCTTTGGATGGAGTGATGGATGGATTTTCTGCGCACTTGTATGCAGAAAGTATAATGACCAGAATATGCAGTCCCAAAGCACTTTATCCAAGATGGATTGAAGTCGCCATTGTTCGGAGGTGGTCGGCAGACGCTGGTGGGAGACTCTCTGTTGCAACATGCGGCCCGACACAGATAAATGACCTCTCGGATGCTACCTGATGCATTGTGCAACTCAGAGAAAGCCAGTCGGCGAGACATGCTGTCGTGCAGGTCGCTTTTCACATGGTCTGTGGCTACTAAGACTGCTTTTACAGTTCAGAGAATAAATTTACCTGCTGGGAAACCAGTGGAGATCAATAAACCTGCAGCATGCACAATAACAGCCTGTGCTTGAAGCTTGAGCCCAATTGAGAATGTCCTTGACATGAAACATTCTGCTAGCACTCCGGAGCCTTTTCTTTTAATTTACCGTGTTGATGACTCGAAACAACTCTGCAACCGTTCTTTCTTTTTTTTTTTCCCTCAGCCATCAGGCACCTTGTTGTACATCTAGCTATATTTACACTGGCACACGACCGTGAGTAACTACTTTGTCAATAGCATCCAAAAAGACAGCCGTTGTGCTTATATTTACAAAAATACAATGATGCATTTTGTCTGAAAGTTTGAGAAATGGCTTTTCTGTCTGTTGCATTAACTGCAAAACAAATCAATCTTTTGAATTAATGCACTGCGGTGTATTGGCGTTCATTTACAGAACATGTGGAGACAGAACCACAGTGTGGGAAAACTAATGCTAGAGATGTATATTGAGAAGTTAATAGTTCATAGCTTTTGAAAGTCTGTGAGTTCTCAAGTGTTAAAAATGCAAGGCACACTATCGTTGATGGTGACTGTCATATAAAGAGCTCCGCTGAATAACAAATAGCAACAGAAGCGTTTATAAATGTCATGCTTATCTCTTATTCTGACCACGCTGTGCTTTCATCTTGATTTTTTTTCTCGAGTTTCTAAGGGAGATTATGACTTTTCTCTCTTCCAAAGTGTTGGAGGACAAACAAAGCAAACAGATCAAAGATGGGTTTTGTGTATTTGCAAATGCACTGTTTGGTTTATATAATTTACTCACCCCATGTCATCCCAACCCTTTATTATTTAATTTTATTTCCATGAAACATATAAGGAGATCTTAGGGAGAATATTCTATGCATATATTAGTGCTGTCAAAATTAGCGGGTTAACGTATGCGATTAATTTGTTGAGTTTTACACGTTAAAAATATTTAACACAATTAACGCAGCATCCGTTCTTTTTTGTCATCCTGTTAGCTAACTGTGTGAGATATATATATATATATATATATATATGTACATTTCTGAAAAGCATAATTTGGACTGTCACTTCTGATAACAGATCACTCTAAATTGTGATGTAGACACATTCATTTTCTGTAAAGCTGCTTTGGAACGATATGAATTGTGAAAAGCGCTACAAATAAATGTGAATTGAATTGAATTTTAAACCATTCAGTCGCGGCAAGACAGAAGAGAACGCACTGTGTGTGAATGTCCTGAACATGTGACGTGCACAAACACACACACGATGCACAGAAAGACACACGCCAGTATCGTGCGCACAGACAGCGCACCAGAATGGAGTTCTCTTTCTCTTGAACACAGAATTATGCTAAGTATAAGAAAAAGTTTCGATTAATTACAGAAAAAATTGTGATTAATTAGTTAATCTTTTTAATTGATTGACAGCACTAATATATATATATATATATATATATATATATATATATACACGCACACACACACACACTCACACATTTGCTATGCTCATTAAATTGACTCAAAATTTTGATGACAGCACAAAGTTTAATTAGTCAGAGAACTTGTTCAACAAGACTAAATTAATAAGAGCCGGCCGAAGGTCACGGCCTGCAGTGCAACGAGACACGAATGACGCAACACTAGGGAACTCAGGCCAGGCATAGGAACTGTCCTCATTAACAGGCACCTTTTACTGTCTCTGCTTTCAAATCCCTCGAGAGGCCAATTAGCTACAGATGAAACTCTTTTTCTTTTTTTTCTTTTTTTTTGGGGGGGGGGGGGGGGTTGTGTGTTGTGCACTAGAAATTATAGCTAATCTGGTTGTTTAACTGGGCCATAGCTGGTACACCTCAAGTATGCCTCAGCATGACCCATCCAGTATGGCTCATAAGATATCAAGCTATGATTTCTTTCCCGAAAATGTCAAATGTTATCGTTTTTTTTTATGCATTTGGCAGACAATTTTAGCCATAGTGACTTGAAGTGCATTCAAGGGATTATTTTTATCAACTCATGACCTTGATGTCAGAAATGCTTGATCAATTGAGTTACTGAGAAAGACGTAATCATTGGTGCTGAAACAGGATGGTATTGACATATTTCTCATTTTATTATTTCAGCATGTGTTAAATATATGTTGTTTTCAAAAGGTTATCAAAACTTTTGACATTTACAGTGAAGATAAGAGAGACTCGATTTGGAGAATTGAAATTCAGTGAGAAATGTAACTTTTTACATTTAAGGCCGTTTGTGAAAGTAATTCTTTAGCATTTTTTTTTTTTTTTTCATCTAGTTCATTATATTCATTCTTTTGCTGTAGAGAAAAAGAAACGCAGTTTTAGCAGAATATCTAGGCTTTTCTTCTGTACACAAAGAAACTTATTAAGTGATTAAGAACTAAGCTATGTGCCATCTTTGTTTATTACATGGCTCTGTGGAATACTTGATTCTGATTGGTCAATTGCTCCATCCAGCAGTATGTTATCCCCTGATAACAACGGCTAAAACTAATATGACAGGCTCATCAGGGTTACTGTCACTGAAGTCGGTGCTTTACATTTGCTAGGAACGTTTTTTCCTCATGGAAGTTTTGCATTTGAAGAGCTAATAAAATATTAAAACTCTAAAAATGTATTGATGTCATCCGGTATTGCGGACTTGCTCTCTCCTGTTTCATACAAACGCAGCTGGTGCTATTTTGCGACAATTGTTTGTACACTGTAATGGATATAAGATACAGTAACAAACAGGTAAGATTCTAAAACAGTTTCATCTCAAATCAATATCTCTTATTCCCATAGTTATTTATGTGTTGAAATAACGTGTAATAAGTGGTATGACTGTACCGTATTGCTTTAATGTCCATCTAGTTAGAACTAGGGGTGTGCACAATATAAACTAGGGGTGTGATCTATAATTATTATTCGAAAAATAAAATACTATTCAAACTTTATTAGGGTTTTGCTTAATGTTGTTGTTTAATGTTTTCAACTAAAAGAAAACTTTAACATATATTGTAAGATTGTTGTGTATATTGCCTAATCGTAAGATTGTTCAGAAATGGTGACAAAAACTTTAAAAACTTTAAGTTTAAAAAGTAACTTTTCCGTTAAACGTCATTTAAATAAACAAATATTGGAATATTCGATTCTTATGCGCCCGAATATTTGAATGCAATGTTTTTGAAAAATGCCCATCCCTAGTTAGAACTTGCTGCTTGCTAGAAACTGCTTTCTCCGCGGAAGCTTTGCGTTTAAAGAGCTAATAAAAAATTTCGACTCAATATGTCATCGTCTAATACGATCAATATTTCATGTATAATTATTTACTTACGAGGCAAGTGGCCGTGTAATAAGCAGGATAATGTACATCCAGCCTGTTCTCTGCTTTGCGTCAGGGTCCTGATCACCCTGTCTGGGTTTATTCTGCAATAACAAAAGGCTGGGTTTACATTATCCCTTACATATGGGTACAACGTAATCTTTCAGAATCTTCAGAATCTTTACTTTCTAAAACAATTGTGTTTCTGTATTTTTAAAATATAATTTTATATTAACATATTTTAATGACAGTACATGTATTGAACAAAAATGAAATTATTTTATTTACTAATATAAACAAAATAGTACAAACTTAGCTAAAGTGATTGTTTTGAACAAGTATTAACTTGGACATTATTAAAAGCATATTATTTTAGCTGAAGTATTTGTATAAATAATGCGTGCCTTTTGCTCCATGCTGGTGAGCCTTTTCCAATTTTTAAACAAAATGAACCACTTTTATGATTTATTTTCACGCAATCATACACTATGGGAGTAGTGAAAAGCACATTTTTCTTAAGGTGTGCCTTTAGCCCAGTTGTACTATATAATTTAAGCCATCATTCACTGGAATTCTTGCCTCCCACCATAATTCTCTCAAATCTCCTTCACACTTTTCACACATTCAAGTCAAGAGCTTCACTGAAACTTGAATTTAGCTTGAAAGTTGAAAGTTTTTTGGAAAACTTTTGAGACGAGTCATATAACTACTTTCACGGCACTGGTGAGTACATATTTCAGATCAAACTAAATGAAACCTAGCTTAACCAGCAAAACTTCTTTCGTAAACCAACTTCACCAGAAAGATGAGTTTTGGTCAGGTTTTGCTGTTTAACTAGACCAGAACTAACCAGGATAAAGCAACTTGGCTGAACACAGACATTCACTTTTGTCAAAGCTAGTCTTTTCAGTGGAGCTGATTATAAAAATCATTAATTATTACTGTAATGTTTGGTGGTCATCATGTATAGTGGACGTAGACATTTTTCATATATCCATTGTATCTTTTGCAGTCTTTTATATCTTGCTAAATAATCAGGTTGTCTTTAATCCTTCCTGTCTTGAATATGAGATTAAGGACTTTGTGGGTATCCAGCATCTCGGCTCAGTTTGTGTCATGTTAACTGCAGTGAGAAGTGGAATAAAGTGAGGAGGAAAGCCCAAGTGATTTGTGGGATTGAGTTGTAGGTGAAGAGGGTGAGCGTGAGCTTAGCCTATAGCTTGACCTCTGCGCTGTTGTTTATAAGATCAGTCCCAGGCTGCACTGCTCTGAAGGACTGAATAAAACCGACACTTAAAGCATTGTCAGCGTAGCTGCTTTGAAACTGTCAAGCTACGAGCTACTTAAAATTAAAAAAGCTTCGGGTGTTGTCATGCTTAATTTGAAAAGTATTTATCTACAATAAAAGTTGCTATTAAAAAAGTGCCTTATCACATTGAATTTAAGTCATGGATATGTCATCATTTTTGCACTTCTGGTTCCATCTTTCTGAAGTAGTTGTTTATTTTTGGTTAAATGTCTGGAAAAGGCCTGTGGTGAACACAAGCTTCACATTTTAATCCAAGGCATAAAATACATCAGTAATACCCTGTTCATGATTTTTAAGCTTTTACATGTCTTGAAAAAGGCTAACAGGTGGCTAAATGGGACTACAGAGTTGGTCAGGGACATAAAACGTCATCACACCGAACAACTACTTTACCCGCTAGTCCACTTTTACAGTCCCATTGTGTTTATAATTGTGCTTTTGCAAACTACTCGAGCTAAAACAGATTTGAAATAAAGTTTGAACGAGTCGTCGGAAGCTTAGCGGTGGTGATGTTGAATCATGCAACCGTGGTGTAGTTCGTTTATAGCCGAACTTTAGCTTTTCACTAAGAATCACTAAGACTAAGATTTTTTTATGAACAAAGCATGTAAGATTAATAACATTTTGTTTTTCACAGCCCTGCTGAAAAACCCAGCATGCATTTCATGTTGTTCCTGGTATAGTGCTGGACATTGCAGTTGGTGGTCAATTTGCGTGTAAATGCAAGTGCTTTTTGATGTCATTTCTAGCGAGAAATTACTATTGTAGTAATCATTCCTGCAGCACTCTATTCAATTTTATTAATATAACTACTATGTTTTTCTTAAAGCAGAAAAGGTACACAGGCTCATTTGAAAAACATACCTGTGAGGACATTTCTGCAAAACTTTTAACATGTACCAATACATACAAATCACTGCAGTTGCCAGCTGAAATGAGGTGTACCAGTACACAAAACTTTTAATCCTTTTCAAACAAAATTATGATTTCATGCGCAGGTTATCAATCAATAAAGAATCATTTTTGTGTGGTTCACTCCACAATACTATATTATGACCTCAAAACGCTTTTGCCATGGTGCATGATTTGTAAACTAATACATTTAGATTTTTGCATTACATAATAAGCTCCATATGTTTGGCTTTTCTGACATATACTCACTTGCTACAGTATTATATTTGCAATGTGAAACGAGTCCTGTGGAACAACAGTCATGATAAAGTCTTTTTTAGGGAACTTTTGGAGGTTTAAACATTGTTGACCGCGAATGACACCATGGCAATTATTTTCTTTTTTTTAATGAGGGAAAGCTTTCTGTTTTCTGGTTTGTTTATTTGCTGGCAACTTGTGTAAACACACAATTAGTGGTGCAAGGCATTTTTGTGCTGTTTTGATATTATAATTCGATGCGCAACTGCTAATATGACAGTCTGCCAGACTGACTTTAGATAGCCTTGTAAGCAACCAGTTTTTTTTTTTTTTTTATACTTTCTTTTTGTTTTGTTTTTTATACTCCAGCAGTGTATGCCGAGCGCTGTGCACTTTGGGATGAATGTCCCAACGACGGTGTAATTAAATTTCACACATTAACACTTAAATCATTACAAGCACACTAACCCTCAGCCACCATCAGACAAGCTACAAGCAGCGCCTGCAGTCTCTCTCCCGGAGCCACAGGAATAAAAGCCTCTCAATGTGTAATTCTGAGTGCATTCATGGCGAACGTGTTGCATTGAGTCCGACTGAGCTGAAAGAGACACAGACTACGTTTAGACGTACCTTGCAATCTCGTCGCAAAGACGCATTCATGAAAGCCGGTGACTCACCTGTTTGTCCGGTGCTGCTATGTTATTGCATTCTGATGTTTAGATCCCCCCCCCCCCCTTTTATTCTTTTCTTATCAATGAACAGGAGGTGAGCATGAACAGGGTGACAGGCTTTCAGATTGTACAGCTTTCAAGTTGTGGCCTACATTTTCATCTCATCTCATAGTACAAATTGGAAAAAGTATGTTGGACATAATATGTTGACACGTTTCAGAAAAAGAAGGGAAGCAAATGAGAACGCGTACCATCCAGAAACGAGGGACGTGAATGTGGATGAGTGTATTAGAGGAAGATTACTCTGAGAGACACGAACAAACGTAGCCAATCACGCTGGGCCGCCGTATGAGCGCATGTTCTACTCGGACCGCCGAGGAAAAGGCAAAGGTGAAAGCTTAACGGAGATTATGCAGAGCCGGTTCAACAATGTGCCAGATTTGTGAACAAAATGATTCGAGGGATTTGGCGAAGAAAAAGGCGGCTGTCGTGTCGCTTGGGCTGGTTTTTTAGATGCCAGACGTGCGCTCGCGTTCGGTGGCGGCTGGTTTCTGGGTGCTTTGATCTATTACGGGCTCCACTATAATAATGAATGGCGTGTATTTCCATCATTGGATTAGATGCAGAGCTCGCCCCTTACGTCCCTGTCCCTCTACATCACTCTCTGTCAAAGAGCAGACGTGGCAGATTAAAATATTGCCTGTGCTTTTGCAACCAAATGTTGAGCAGTGGACAAAATGTGTAATGGCTTCAGCATTAATAATGGATAAGTATCACTGAAAAAGCTTTGCCTATGCATAATTCATTTCTGCACCAGCATGGAGATGGACAGTAATTAGCTGTCCACTGCCCTATGGAAGTAAAGGTGCTCGTGGTCAGATTTTACTACACTTCCATCTTAAAAGGGCGAGTGTTGGACCGGCCCACCAAGTTTGTTTTAGCAGCGGCTGTGATTTTTGGTCTTGTTAAAGTTCACCAAAAAATTAGCATTCTGTCTGTTACTCACACTCATGTCGTTCCAAACCCAAATGACTCTATTGCTTGCGTGAGTAGAATTTTCTAACTTTATTTAAAGGTGTCCATGTTACAGTGTAATTAAGTAATAATAATTAACTGAATGGTCTTCCTATAGGGTTAGGATTTGGGACTGGTTTAGGGGTAGTTAGCATAATTTATAGTTATTACTACAGTAACTACATGTAACGTGTTTCAAGGACAGTGTAACAAAGTGTGGACGAAGTACCAAACAGTGTAAGGTTTAGGTATTGTATTTGCTTTTGAATTTTTTATTTTTTTTTTAAACATATTTCTATTCTGCTTTAGAGACCAAAGACCAAATGTCAAATTTTCATTTGTTAAGCTTAAGTCTTTAATAATGAGATATATATATATATATACAGTACAGGCCAAAAGTTTGGACACATTACTATTTTTAATGTTTTTGAAAGAAGTTTCTTCTGCTCATCAAGCCTGCATTTATTTGATCAAAAATACAGAAAAAAATGTAATATTGTGATATATTATTACAATTTAAAATAATTGGTTTTCAATTTATTATACTTTAAATTATCATTTATTTCGGTGATGCAAAGCTGAATTTTCAGGATCATTACTCCAGTCTTCAGTGTCACATGTGACATCCAGTCAATCACATGATCCTTTAGAAATCATTCTAATATGATGATTTATTATGAGTGTTGGAAACAGTTCTGCTGCCTAATATATTTGATGAATAAAAGGTTAAAAAGAACTGCATTTATTAAAAAAAAAAAAAAAAATTTTTTAATATAAATCTTCTTTATTATCACTTTTTATCAATTTAACACATCCTTGCTGAATAAAATTATTGATTTATTTAAAAAAAAAAATAAAGAAAAAAATTACTGACCCCAAATTACTGACCAGTAGTGTATATTGTTGTTATAAAAGATTTCTATCTTGAAAATATTTGCTTCTTTTTTTTTTCTTTTTCTTTTTTTATTCATCAAAGTATCCTAAAAAAGTATCACAGGTTATGAAAAAATATTAAGCAGCAGATCTGTTTCCAACTTTGATAATGAATCATCATATTAGAATGATTTCTAAAGGATCATTTGATAGACTGGAGTAATGATCCTGAAAATTCAGCTTTGCATCACCAAAATAAATGATAATTTAAAGTATAATAAATTGAAAACCAATTATTTTAAATTGTAATAATATATCACAATATTACATTTTTTTCTGTATTTTTGATCAAATAAATGCAGGCTTGATGAGCAGAAGAAACTTCTTTCAAAAACATTAAAAATAGTAATGTGTCCAAACTTTTGGCCTGTACTGTATATATATATATATATCATTATTTAAGACTATATGCATTAGTTTTACTAATAAATAAAATAAAATAACAGGACTGATTCATACATTCAGTAACTTGAATACACATCTTCTATTATATTTTATTGTATTTTTTTATTTATTAGGGGGAAAAACAGTGAAGTAGCCTAATTGTTTTTGATATTTAATGATATTTGTAAAAAAAAATACTTTTTACCTTAAAAAATCACTATTAACTTAAAATAATAAATGTGTACACTTACAGTACATGTATTCAAGGCGTATGGAAAATATGTTTTTCAGTAAATTGAAATTTCTCTTGAAAAGTTTTTTTTTTTTTAAACCATATGAAATCACCTTTAATAGAAAGAATGCATTCCTTAGTATTTCTCGACGGTCATGCTCAGAGAAGGACAACAACTACCAGAGCAGTAGTTCATATGTTTCCAAGTGTTCTAAAGCCAGACAATTTGTGACAATATGGTCAAATTGTTCATTGAAAATGTTGTCTTCTGCTTTAGCTCTCCTGTTGCATTCATAATATACACATAGTGTGTGTGTAAAGGCAGAAACAGACTGCACACAACACAAAAAAGGAGGTGCTCTACATTTGTTGCATCTAAAATAAACTTTACGAAGCATAAAGGACATTTTAGAGTGTGGGCGGAAGACAAGATCATCAGTGAATAATGACAAATTCTCAGGGTTTACATCACAAAAAGTGACATGAGGGTGAGCAGGTGATGAAAGAAGGGGTTTTTTTTTTTTTTTTTTTTTTTTTTTGTTGTTGCTTGAACTGTGATTAAAGAGTGCTTCTGTTTTGAACAGCCTTGTTTATCTATCTCCCTGAGGTGAGAAATAAGCCCAATGACTTTGTTCTTAAAGTGTGAGAGAAATATTTCATGGGAGATATATTTTACTGGAGCATGGCAATCAGCAAACTAATTAAACAAGGCATTAAGTGAGGGCATTAATATAATAGCATTTAAGCTGTATAGAAAAGGTCATGCTTTTATTGCACTGCATCCAAGATTATTGAGATAAATGAGATAAAACAAAGAAATTACCACACAAAAAAAGTGGATTACCATACAAAGCTGTGCAGTTATGGCTGGACATATGTTAGTATTAAACATAAAGCCTCTTTAATATGAAATGCACACCACTGCAATATTTTGATTCCAGTTTAAAGCTTGACAGAAAAAGTCTGTGAATTCAAAATAATGTCACTGCATATTAAAGCTCTGCATTCTGCCTGCTATTTGTTTGAGATATTTGTGGAAATAATAATAATGTTTGCTTCATAAACTGCATCCTTACGAAAAACAACAACAACAAAAACTAGGGACTAGATTTAAGCCTTGTCTGTGAAACCGGGGGTAAAACCTTCAATTGCGAATTTATAGCTCACAATTCTGAGGAAAAGTCAGTATTGCAAGCTATAAACTCACAATTGCGAGGAAAAATATCAGAACTTGTGACTAATAAACTCAGAACTGCAACAAATAAAGTTCTAATTGCAGATATAAATTCGCAATTCTGTCTTTTTTTTTTCCTCTTGCAATTGCAATGTTATAACTCACAATTCAGACTTTTTCAGAGAATTATGAGATATAAACACGCAATTGCAAGTTATAATGTCCGAATTATAAGATATGAACTTGCAATTGTGAGAAAAAAATTCATAATTGTGAGATTAAAATAATGCAATTACCTTTGAATGTTTTGTTCCGTGGCAGAAAAAAGCTTCCATAATATTGTCATGTGACAGTGTGGTCACATGACCTCACTAATCTCCATATTTAATTCAGTGTGCGCCATGCAGTTATTGATGAAATACATACAGTATAGATGAAGTCAATTAGAAGGAGATATTGAAGTTGAGAGAGACATTGCAGCTGCAAAATATTTTTTTTTTGTGCCAGTCAGAAAATATAAATGTATCATCACGTCATCTGCAGCTGTATTGTGAGATACAGTATTCCATGCAGTATGCTTTTCTTGCATACTTTTATACTTAAATAGACACTTGTAGGCATTTTGACTTATTGTCGTAGTAGGTCATCCTGTTATTCCATCTACAAAGAAATAGTGCATACTCTCTGCAGTTAACATACTGCATACAGCAGAAATATTAGTAGTAGTATGCTGCAAAAAATATGTTTCTAGTTGTAAATAAAGTTTATTGGGTTCCATTTTATTTTGATGGTCCATTTAACACATTATGTCTACTGACTCACTTTACAGTGTTAGTAGAGTATTAGTAGACTGGTAGGGTTAGGGTTAGAATAAGTTGACGTACTTGCAAAGTTACTTATAGTCAGTAGAATGTCTGTTGGAGGATCATCACTAAAGCAGATATTAAGCAGACAGTCTACTAATACTCTAATGAGAGTTAGTTGACATGTAGTTGCAAAGTTACTTATAATTAACAGAATGTTCAAAAGGGACCATCAAAATAAAGTGTAACTGATTATTGTAGTATGTTTTACAATTTCTGCTTTCAAATTGATTTTCTTTACATTTAATTCAATGTGTTACTTTTTGAAATTTACTAGTGAAAGTTGTTTCTACACACCTTTTCTGAACATACTAATTATTGCTTGGCACTCTGTTCTCTTCTGTCTCTCTCTTGCTTAAACTGAACACGGTGGCTGTATTTCTCCAGTGTGATTGCATTGTGATAATGGCTCTTTCAATTTTGTTTTAACAAAACTAATACGTCTCTCCTGGCAGGTAATGTGCCATTTTGTCTCGAATGCACTAAGTGCTTTTCAGTCTCTCCACATCTATCCTAGTAGACGGTGAAAGTGATTTCACCTAGTACAACATGTTATTGGATCAACGTCTTTGTTGATCCTGGAACAACATTCCAATCAACCGTGTCAAGTTTAGGCTTTCAACCAGGGTTATGTGCTTCTACATCAGTGTTATTCACCTCTCGTTGTCCAGCCCTTGAACTGCGAGAGGCATCTACTCTCACCCAAGCTTACGCTACTCCTACATCATACATCAGAGGTCAGAGGTCACTCTTCAGCCGGAACTCGACTTGGCGTACGGACATTACTGGAAGCCATGGATTATAGTTTAAAAAGTTATACATATGGATATTTTTCTTACAAAAAAGCATCACTTTGCTTCAGAAGCCCTTTATTAACCTTTATTAATCTTAGTTACCATTCACTCCCATTATAAAGCTTGGAAGAGCCAGGATATTTTTGAATGTAACCATGATTGTGTTTTGCTGAAAGAAGAAAGTCATATACACCTAGGATGGCTTGAGGGTGAGTAAATTCTGGGATATTTTTTGGGTGAACTAACCCTTTAAGAAACATCTCAAGAACAACATCTAGAAAGTTCAAAAGAACACAAATAGAAATCTTTTTTTTAAGATTATTAATGCCTTTACTGTCATATTGTCACTTTTGATCAATGTGTCCTTACTGACGCCAAACTTTTGAATGGTGTATATATTAGCACTTGACAGTCTATTATAAATTATATATAGATGTTTATTGCAAGAGTCTCGGCTGTTTGTTGCAGTCCCGGTTGGTTTAGATGTTTAACAGGATTTTTTATGGGTCACACATCATCTTTTTAAGACATCAACTGCTGCCTTAACTGTATTGCAACTGTATTAGCTTATTAAACATAAAAGTTGTATGATTGTGCATGTGAACACACTCATTAGGTGTTTATTTGTAGTTCTGAAAGGTAACAAACAAACAGAGAACATTTGGAGAGAGCCTTTTTCTCTGGTGATTCCTAAATGATCCATAGCTTGTAATTTTGGTCAGAGGCTTTATGAAAATCACCGGCAAATCAGAAAATGATATATCAAAGCTATAGAGCACAGCGCTCATTTATTGCATATTAGTCACAGATGTGGCGGTAATGACATTGCTCTTTGATGTGAGTCAATGGACATTTTTACAGTACAATGAGCCAACATTAGCAATCTTAATGTACCAATGCTGCTGTTCAGTGTCTTAAATTGAGCAATGTATGGTTTCTTAACATTGCCATTTTGCAGCTGTCTTTGTCTTTAATGTTTTTTTGTGTGTAATACCCGTGTAGGATATTGCCTGTGACAGATGTGGCAGTGCTTATGCAGCGTCCCGCAGCTTGAAGCTGGGAATGATGACCTTTCAGTCGAACCCATGTTTACCAAAGTATTAGTAGACTTTAATATCTGCTAACACTTTATTTTGTTG